>NC_080441.1:6564869-7189869 GCF_028018845.1 Melospiza georgiana | reverse complement strand
AAAACCTGATTACTTAGAGAAACTTTATAGCAACACTTGTAAAAACCTTGCTTTTCTGAGAGAACATTAAAAAGTGTCCTCTTACTTATTCAGCTAATAAACAGAATAAAGAAATACTCATTCTGTACAGTATAATTTGAGGAATCAGAAAATTGACCTGTATATGGATATATTGTGTGTGGTAACTTGCATGAAGTTTTTGCTGAGTATTTTAAATACTTCCACAGTTCATTCAGTTAGTACACAACATCAGTGGCAATGGCCCTTTTTGTCCAGACAAGTGCTTTTTTCTTCACCCCTCCCCAATCAAATTATCAGAGGAGAAGCAGTCTCTCTCAGAAGCACAGTTGTCACTGACACTAAATTATACTTGCTTTATGCAATGGCTCATGGAAACGCTTCATATTTCCTGGCTCCTAATTCTGCAGTTTTCTGTCATCATCCTGGAGGAAATAGGGGGTTTGTTTTTGGAGACTTCAAACAGATTTTTTTTCCTTAAGATAATTCTTTCCTAAGAGTCATCTGGTCATCACTCATCTGGCTGACTTGGTCAGAGGGATCCTCACCAAGTGTTTCAGTATCTGCAACAGCTCCATTTCAAAATCTCTCAGACAATCTGGACATAGGGTCTGGACCCATGTAATTTGCTTTTTGGTACCTTGCAGCAGTGTGGGATGAAGCTGTCCCCTTCCAGCACCACCCATAAAATCTCATTATCAACTTTTGTGGGCCAAGATAAACCCTTGGCACAGCAGTCCTCAGCTCCAGCCCTCTGACAGGCCCCACAACACTGCACCAACACAAAGCAGGTGGGCTGATGCTGAAATGGTTCAAACTTGGGCAAATTGTGCAAATCTTTGTCAACACAGAAGATAGGATCAAAACAAGCAGTCAGGATGAGAAACTCATGTTTCCAAGTAAGATTTTAAAAGCCACGGCCATCATGTAAGCTGCTGCCTTCTCTCCCATTTCACACCCTGCTGCCAGACCTTATCCCTCATTCTGAGCAAACAGATGGAGAAGGGAAAGCTCTTCCCTGCCTGCTCCCACCCTGGGAGTCACCAAGGACCTCCAACCACCGTGGAGGCTCCTGTCAGAGCTGCAAAGGACTTGTCAGCCCCCATGCAGAAAATAACATCTTCCTGACAGGCAGTGCACCACACATTTACGGAAGAGCCACTCATCCTACCTGCCAGAGCATCAAAACTGGGTTTAGAGAAACAAAAGCAGGTTTTGGACAGTTCAGAGCCCGCCCATAGTTAACACAACAGGCTGATGCTCTGCCTGCCTTGTGCAAGATTTCTCAACAATGCCTTTTGCCCAGGTAGTGAACCTTTGTGCATGACTTCCCAGCCAGAAAGGTCAGTGTCTCTCCTTACAGACACTTCAGGGCCATCTTAAAAAGCGACACAAATATTTTTATCTCTCTCTCTATATATATAGTTCCTAAGAACCTCTCCTCCTAAAATCTACTTCCCTGTTGCACTACAGGGTTTGTTTGTTTTTTGTGGCATTTCAGGGAGACCTTGACCAGCAGATAATTCTGACACAGCTAATTTATTGCACAAGACCATCCACTGCTCTTCAATTACGGGAAGCTCAAAATCTGCTATGGGAAGCAGTGCTGCTCAAGCACAGCTTTCGGAAAACACAGGAAAATGTCACTGACTCCTTACAGATCTATCTTTTTCCCCCAGACTATTCTGTCTCAGAGGAGTACCTCCAGCAGCTCCAAGAGAGGCATCTCCAGGTAGCTTCATAAGTCATTTAAAACAGAGGAAGGGTTGCACCCAGATTTTCAGATCCTGCCCACTAAATCCATTCTAGAACATGCCTGGGAACTCCTCCCTGAGCCCACCTTACCAGCAAGCATCAAAATAAGAAAGTGCCCAAGCACCACTGCTTTATTTCATCTTGAATCTCTGCTCCAATTCCAATACAGGACTAAGGACTCTGACACAACATAAACCATGAATAGCAGCAAAGCTAATTCAGACCTACTGATAGTGGGATTTCTTTCCCTAGTCACACTTCACAGACACTTCTGAAGCTGTCCACAGATGCCCTGTGATCCCTAACACAGTGGTTTTAACAACTTCTCCAATTTATTTATTATTAAAAAAGGCCCAGTATTTCACAAATACAGGTATTCATTTCAAATCTATTAACATTATTGAAGTACAGTTACCATCTGACCTAATGTTACAAAGCAAAATAATTTCCTCTAATCCCCTTTGTCCCAGATTTGACAGTGTCTCCCCAGGACACACGTGCAAAGCCAAGCAAGAGCACTACTGACAGTAAATCAAGCTTGCACAGATCCCATTTGGTTGATCATTAAGAAATAATGCTCCAAAATGTAACTCAGACATTCAAAAATGAATGACCAAGCAATCTAATTATGGAAGATATTTCTCAGTCATGTCAGCACTATGTGGTCTTGGCTCATGATCAAGAATTAGCTCTGTCTGGAGCTGAAGAGCTCTGGCTACTCAGTGGTAATCATAGGAGGATGCACTCTGCTACCCAACATTTAAAAACAGAAAGTTTAGGTCTGTGGGCTGCTTTTCTTGCAGTTTTCTTATGCCACAGTGGGAGATGCCCCTGGAAAGTCACTGGGGGCCCCAGTTTTGCCACACAGAGGTTTGTCCTTAGCACAACCGCATCCCTAAAGAACACATCCAAACAACACTGGCACACAGTGTGTGAGAAATCTCATGTCTGGCCTTTTAAATCTGCTAGCAGAGCTGATCCATTCAGGATCCATCCACGGGACTCATCCCATGCAGACAGACCCGGATACAAGACATCACCAAACAGCTTTCAAACACCACAGTGCTACCGCCAGGGGAATGGAAGGGATGAAGGCTGGAGAGCTCCATGTGAGCACGGACCAGTTATGAACACATAAACACCAACCTGGAGCCAAGATCAAAGCCAACACCCTTTGTCAATCTGGCAGTGAACTCCTCTAAGGAAAATGAGTGAAAAATATGTGTATTTAGGCATGCTTAGCAGAGATCTCATGTTTATGTATATTATGTAGAGAACGCCCATGGTGTGCACTCACTGTCAAGGACACATTCAGCAATAATTATTTCCCAAGTTCAAACTCATCAAATAATGCCCATACAAGGCAACTCTTCATCTACTGTTGAGTGTGAAAACCTCGGCAGCTTTTGTAATTAATCACCATGTGAGCACAGCAAAAACATAACTCTGCCACAGGCTCCTTTCGAGTTAGGTTTTTATTGAATTGTTTGGCAGGGTGTGCAATCATCACATCAGGGGCTGCATGGCAAAAAGAGCTCAAGTAGCAGAGACTGAGTCCAAATATCTACTGCATATGCACACCATCACCACAGCTTGACATGGATTTGCAGCAGATCTTTCTCATGGCCTGTTGCAGCAAGACTTTTCCTTATTTTTCCTTATGATACATATGAGCAGAGAGAGAGAAATGAGGGACCAACAATTATGGAAGATACTTGCTCCTTGGCTGGTTAACAGCACACCTCTGGGGAATGGAGGTTGTTGTTTAAAGACAAATGTGATGGTACATGACATTACCATCTGTACATCCAAGCAAATGCACTCAGAAATGTAATCTTGCAAACTTATGATATAAGCCATTACAGAAACACTGCATTTAGCAGACTCCAGGCACACAGAGTTTCTTACAAATCAAGTAACTATTTGCAATGTGTTGAAAAACAAGTTTTCATCAAGTAAGCAGTGCAAACTCAGGGGCTACATGATATTTATAAGCAGCTCTCTTTACCAAACAATTTTCCAAGACCTTTTCAAAATGCTGTTTCTGGGTGTCTAGCATGCTTTCCCAGCCTGCTTCTCCTCACCTCAACCAAGTTCATACTTAAGCTAACTGCAAAACTAGCTAAAGTTTCAGGAGCAGTTTACTGGGAGGCGAGGAGTGGATATTTCTTTAAAAGGCTCCCCACACAGCCCAGCCCCTCACTGGAGCTCAGCAAACAAGCCAGAGGTGGTTTATGGTCTGAGACGTTACTGCTGGACTTTGCTCCCATGTGAGAAATCAGGCTGGGGTAAGGTGGGGTGGTGAAGGAGCAGGAGGCAAACACTGCTGAGGAGCTGAGAGCTGGGCCAGCATTTCAGCCTTGTGCTCTGCCCCTCCCCTCTAGCACACATGGGCCTGTGTCATCTTTAAAGGAGTTTTATGACTTCCTCTGAACCAGCTACCAAAGGAATCCCGGACTGTAATGCCGGACCCTAATCCAATTTCACACTAGACTTGGCTTCTAATTATCACAGAATATTAGGCCTCCACCCATCAGATATAATTGACGTGCTACCGAGGCTTTACAAAACCCCCAACAAAGATGACAAGAAACACTAGCATCACCCCTGAGCACAGCTCCACTGCTCCAGCCCCATACTAGCAAGGGGCAAGAAGAAGAAAGAAAAGCATGAGCTTGTGATTGACTCTGGCGGAGTCATTGAGACAGACACAGCTACTGAACTGTCCACTCAATCCAATCACCTTCAACTTACCCAAAATACCAAAAATGCCCAGCTTTCCTGGCTACAAAATGATCTGGGGATGCTCAGCACCTCTGGGAATGCACCATGAACTCCTGTCCATCTTCACTGGCACTGCCATAATCCCTACAGGATACCAGCACAGCCCCAGCATAATCACTGCTCACACTGTTGTTAGATACCTGCTAATGAAGAGCACCATCAAAACACAGTCTTGGCATTCAAATATTTCCAAGTGAAATTACACTCAGCTGTGTGTTTCTCCTTGGTGCTGTGCAGCATTCACATTCGCTGGAAAAATCTCTTTGCCCAGGATTTTTCTCCTGGGAAGCTGAGAAGCCTCAGAGAAAAGGAAAACAATTATTATCTCATTTGGTTCTCCTGTTGTGCTCATGTGGAATGTGTTTAGAGATTGTTTACCCACAGGTGATTTTTTCATTGGATTCTGGTGTGAGTTGTTTTGATTCTTTAGCCAATTAGGGCCAAGCTGTGTTGAGACTCTGAAAAGAGTAACGAATTTTCATTATTATATTTTTAGCATTGAGGAAGTATTCTGTATTCTTTAGTATAGTATAGTATAGTATAGTATAGTATAGTATAGTATAGTATAGTATAGTATAGTATAGTATAGCATAGTATAGTATAGTATAGTATAGTATAGTGTTCTTTAATACAATATAGTATCATAAAATAAAAAATTAGCCTTGTGAGAACATGGAGTCAGATGCATCATTCCTGCCTTCATTGGGACTCCAGCAAATACAATAGAGCAGAGCTCGGGCTCATTTTGCTCCCTCCCTGAGTGGGACCCCTGGGCTCAGTGGGTGCTGTGGTGTGGGTGGCTGGTGGCATGCAGGGCACCAGGAGGAAGGAGATAAGGAGTTGGTGCTCTGCGGTGGCATGCAGGGCACCAGGAGGAAGGAGATAAGGAGTTGGTGCTCTGTGGTGGCATGCAGGGCACCAGGAGGAAGGAGATAAGGAGTTGGTGCTCTGCTCCAAAGTCCAGGCTGCCTGTGCTGTAGGGCAGAGATCCCTGCCATTGGCAGCTGTGTGGGACAAGGAACTCCCATGGCTTTTGCTACCAAAGCAAGGGGAGTAAAAGCAGTCCTCCTGTCCATGCCACTCTGGACTTTTGGGTGGCCCTGGCTGGTCCTGGCTCTTTGCTGAGCCCCTGCATCCAGCTTACTCTTCTCCCTGCCCAAAACTACTCAAGGCAGGGTGAAGGAGCATGTCCTTACAAGTGGAAAACATCGCTCTGCTGCTTCCCAGATATTTGTGTATTTATTCATACACTGCCCTTTAATATAGCTGTTTGCAGTTGGTCTTGTGTTTTTGTTTGGGTATGTTTGTTTCTTTCTTGTTTTCTTTTTCCCCCTTCTCTTCTGTGTAAAGTTGGGCTCAGAATTGCAGCAGGTTCCACAGTGCCTATTTTTGGATCCTGCAATAGGGAATTAATCTCTCTGAAGTTAATTAACATGTCTCTTGTGTTCCAATTTATAGATTATGTTATTGTTTGTATAAAGCCTGGGATATTTTTTTTAAATTTTATTTTAAGTCGAAAACAGGAAATTGTGGCTGAATTCCACGAGCTTTGCTTCTTATTTGAGGAATTAAAAACATCTTTAGGTTTTGGGGTTTTTCAAAAAAACTTTTGCTTGGGTCACAGCTGCCAGTTCACATGCCTTTAGTGCTCTTACTGCTCAGGAACTCATGGAAATGGAAGCTCTGCTTTGTGTCCTGGTTTTGCTTGTGCAAGCAGGAAAGAGTCACTTCTGTTGAGCCCTGAATAGCTGATAACATTGGAAAGGGGGATGGATGGATGGATGGATGGATGGATGGATGGATGGATGGATGGATGGATGGATGGATGGATGGATGGATGGATGGATGGATGGATGGATGGATGGATGGATGGATGGATGGATGTTCAGCCACACAGCCACAGTCCCAGTGCCTTGGGACAGTGCTGCTTGCCTTGAAATGTGCCACCAGCAGCTCTTGGCAGAGGAGATCTGTCTCACCAAGTACCTCCACAAAACCATGGATGTCTTACATCCCTCTGAGTTGCTTTTGTAATTTTTAGGGGTATGTTTCCACATAAAAGATGATCCTCAGAATCACCAGGGTCATCCACTGTCAGATCTGGGACTTGCCAGTGGGCTGGCACAAACAGGTGAGCCTGGGTGCATCTCACAAGAGCCTACTGTGTGGCTCTGAAATGTCCTTTTGTGCACTGACACTGGAATCAGCTGTGTTTGAAAAGGAAAAAATGACTGGAAAAGTGGTTGCCAGTGGCATATTCCTGCTTTTTTCCTGCCTGCCCACGTGTGGTGCCACCCAGCACCGGTGTGAACATCCCTGGAGGTGCTTGGTGGAGGGTCTGGGGCATGCAGAGGGAGAGGGGCCAAAAGTAGAGGGAGAAAATGTTTAGAAGGAAAAACGATTCCAATTTAAATGACATTGGTTGTGATGGAATCAGTTTTGGTCAGAGGCTGGTTTTTTGGGGGTTTTTTTTGCAAATACCTGAAAGCTTCAGGGGAAAAATAAATACAAACAAGCAGGTTTTTGGCTTTGTTTTGCCTTCTTGGTGGGGGATTTGAGAAAAAAAAAAAAAGTCTCACAAGGAAAGCGACTGTCTCCCAGCCAGATCTCTTCTATTTGCTATTCCTTGTGCCTCAGACTTCAGTAATTCTGTGTACTTGCTGTTCCAAATAGATTCTCTTCTCCTCCACCCCTTTTCCCCCCTCTAATTGCATGACATTATACTTGGTGAGGTTTTTTGGATTACCCCAGTATAATCTGCTGACCAATCTCTGTTGAATTTTGAAGTCTGCTGGCTGTATGCAACTTCTTTTTCCTGTGACTTTTACCCTTAGGAAAAGGTAAGAGTTACTGACTGCAGGTATTGGGCTTTTTACATGTTCTTTGGCAATTGCTAAAGGGGCTCAGTCATCCTGGAGGTGGGTTGATCTATTATCTGTATCCAATCTCCCCACCACAGAAGTGAGAAAGAAAGAACAATAATTTTCACCATAGCTTGTCCCTCATATAACACCACTCACTTAGTGTGTGTAGGCAGATATGTTATGAGAACTATTTCATGCCTAAAGAATTTAGTGATAATAAAGAGAATTTGCATTTCCTAAGTTCTCTCTCAGAGATACCATGGAGGGTTTTTTGGTTTTGTTTTTTTTAATTAAGTAACAACTCTTGGTTTCCACTGAAGGTTTCTGTCTTAGCTAGAGCCAGGGAGAATCCTCCAGTTAGCCAGAGTTATTTCCTTTTCAGATTTGCTTAAATAATAAGTTTAATTATGTAATATTTTAATATTCTTTTTCCCCCCCTCGCCTTATTTGTATATTCAGGTCTTTGTGTGGTTTCTCTCCCTTTTGATGTTTGCAGAAATGTATTATCTTCATCTGTCTGGTTAGTGTTTGGTATGCCACTAATTGACTCAATATCCTGTTTGTTGGAATGAAAGCAGGCTCTATCATGGCATATTTTTCCAGGGTGTAAAACCTTGCAGTATTGGGCCACCCTGTCGGGTAGGAAATTGTTGGCTGTGCTGTGGAAACGAAGCAGTGATGGTATTTTTCCTCAGGTGAGCTGGGTTTTAGCTTCTAATGAACTCTTTAAACCTCACTGAAGGCAAGATCCTGCATCCTCCTTGCTCAGACATCACCTGCAAAGGGCAGAGTCCCCAGCCCAGGTATGCTGTAGAGTTTTTGGGTTTGGTCCTTGGGGTCTTCCACCTGAACCTCTCCCATGGCCCCAGCCTCAATCTGAGAGCTGGGCAGGAGGGGATCTCAGTTGACCAATGATGCTTCTCTGGGCTGCTGTGGAGAGCAGAGACAGATCTTTGTCCTTTGTCTGGGGCTGAAGAGCTGGGTTAGGAGTGTGGGAACGGCTCTCCTGGTCTATCCCTGCCCAGGAGGGATGTTCCAAAATCACTCTGGTTGACCTCAGCAGACACCATTTACCCAGACTTGGTCTTTCAGGGACTGCCTCTGTCATCAGGTCCAGGATGAGCTTTGCAGTGGTTATTTGGACTTGGGTGGGTGGATGCAAGAGACCTCTTTGTGTCCTAAGTTGCTCTTTCCAGTAGAAAATTAAGTTTCTTAATGTGCATTTGGCTTAATGTACACACATGGATATAAATCTCTCTTGTTCTCTGCACTCCCTGACCCTCTTGGCAGTAAATTTGGGAACCCAAAGCTGTCAACAAAGCAAAATGGAAAAATAGAAGCCAGACAGACCCCGGTTGTATACGATATTTTAAGTAACTGTAGGTACGCGCTATGGAAATAATCAGGATTATTTGTTGTGTTGAAGGGAGGTATGTCACTGAGGTATTGTGTGCACTGCCATTCCTGTGCCTGCAAGATGGATTAGCAGCTGAGTTAACAGATGCAGTAAAGCTCAACTGAAAATAGTTCACTGTTGTTAAGCGTAGGTGAAAGGGCTTTGGTTTGGGTATCAAAGAGTGTATTTTGACTGCTTGACAAGTTTGCAAAAAAAAAAAATCATTTCACTATTATAAGCTTTCTCTGTGAGTCTGGGGAATTTTTTTGTGCCATTAGAGTAATCAGCAAAAAACTGAAATGCACATTGATTAATAACCTAAGTGGAAGTGCAGGGGAAACAAGTGGCTTTAACATTAATAAGGCAAATAAACCATTGATATAAAACGGTTGCTAATTGGGTGGGATGTTAAATATGGTGCATGCTGGCACATGGTGCTAAACTGTGGTACTTCCATAACCTACCAGTCAGATTTGGGAGCTGACTACATGAAGACATCTCCTTGCCTAAAAAGTCCTGTGTGGTTGGGTAAAAGGTTCAGGTGGGGATGAGAATCCATGATGGTGGAATCCAGGACCAAGATCTCCTGTGACTCTGAAAGGGATGGAGCCCCATGCCTGAATGGAGAGTGGTGCTGGCTGCTGACCTTCATGGTGAGGAGCTGAGTTAGGGAACATGGGGTGTGCTCACTCTTCTGGTGCTTTTCAGGTGTGAGATCCCAGCAGAGTTACTAATGCTCTGAGGAGGGAACAAAGGAAAGCTGACCCTGGTTACATGAGCCTTTAGAATGGGAAATAATTCACAATGGAAAATGGGGTATGTTATTTTGTGTCTGGTGACAGATGTGGGGAGGCTGCTGCACAGAGTGCTCCTCCTGGAAGTGTGTAATTGAATCAAGGATTTGGGATGGTTCTAACACCATGCACTCAGGAGCACTGGGGGAAGTACAGCCCCAGATGCGCCAGCCTGGTTTGCCCTGCTCTGATCAGAGGGTGCCAGCAGCTCTGCATCATTTTCAGGATGTGAGCACAGGATTCTAACTCTGCTGCCCGTGGTGGATGTGTCACCATTGTTAGCAGGATCTCAATGCTGTTTTACATCCCTTCCTTCCTGGCACGCGACCATCTCCACAGGAGTATTCTCCCCAGTAAAATAAACACAAGGCCGACAGCAGCACAGCTTTAAAGCAAGCAGAGAACACTGACCACCCAGTGAAAAAGGAGAGCTCTGATAAGAGGCATCAAATAAAAATTCAAGTTTGCTGCTTCTGCCAGGAAGAAGGCATATCTTGAAGCAGCATGTGTGTGTGACAGCCGAGGAGGAGGTGGCAGGGCTGCTTTGAGGGTGGCAGTGTACCCCAGAGACAGATATTTTTTCTCCCTTTGGAGGGAAAACCTATTTTCTCCATTTGCAAGAGTATTGCCTGCTTGGGGCTTTTGGAGTCAGGACTTAGGGCTTGTAGTAACTGGAAGCATAAACAAAAAGATGACAAGGTTTAAGGGTTCAGGTGTGGCAAAGTCCAGCTGTAATCTAACAGTTGGGAAATCAGGCACCTCCCCTGTCTCTGCACACCCCCAGCGTCACCTCTGTACAGGACAGAACACTGAGCTTTGGACTCCTTCAATCAGGAACAGTTAAAACCCCAGGCAGAATGAGTTTGCTTGGGCAACTTGTCCAACCACACCTGCTGAGAATCACAGGCCCCTGGTGCCCCCAGACCCCACTGTGATCCCCTCCCTTGGCACAAGGCAGATAAACAGGGGTTTGCCCAGAGAGTCCTGCAGCATTGAAGGGCATCATCTCTCCATCCTCTGGCTGGGACACATGCAAACTTCACTTTCTTCCAGGCAGGGACAGATCTTCCTAAAGCACAGAAATACAATGTGAATAACTCCTTTTGGTCTGGCTGCCCTCTAGTACCACTTGATGATGGATGGTTGGCTCCAGACAGCATTTCACACGCTGTGGCTTGCTAAGGACCAAGCCTGAGGGCTTTTGCTTCTTAAATCCCCTCTCATTCAAGCTCGGAGATACCCGTGGCCTTTCTGCAAGACCTGATAACCAGCCTGACCTAGGAGGGGAGGCAGGGTCCTCTAAACACCTTCAACAGCATTCAAAACAAACCCATAGCACACAGAGTCCTTCAGCAGTAGCGTCCTGCCAGCCCCCGGGGGACACTCGGGGGACATCAGCTCCATGCACAGAGCAAGAGCTGAGCAAAGCCTGCAAAAACAGCGAGGACGCTTCTCACCAACTGCAGAAATACTTTCTCCAACAGCCTTGAAGTCTTCTCAACTTTTATATTTTGCAATTCCTCCACGCACCAACTTAAACCAACCACAACCCTACCTGAGCCCTCCTAACTCCCAGCCTTCCCCCCTCACAGAACAGAGCCGCTCCCCGCACGGCCACATCCTGCCGCCCCTCGCAGGACAATTAGCCTTAATCCTCGTTAGTTCTGTACGTTTCCTTTAAATCCTGTTACCGCATTCCTCCGTGCACTGGAGCGCGGCCCGGGCGGCCTCCCCCGGCCTCCTCCGCGGCGGTGCCGGTGACCCCGCGGTGCCTCCCGGCTCCTGACCCGCCGGGGCTCGGCGGCTCCCGAGGGCCGCTCCGCTCCGGACTAATCTATCTTCGCTGATTAGTTCTTAATCAGGAAGGCAGACGTGAACAAAGGGTGCGGATGAAAAGAGAAGCGGGCATGGAGGGGGTTTAAATAGGAGAAAAAAACAAAGATTTTCTTCAAGGAAAGGTTCCCCTTTGCTGCTTTAGGAAGCAGCTCTGAAAACCCGGTCCAAAAGCGGCGTTTGAAGTCGAGCTACTTTCATATTTATAACGTTTGAGTCACTCCAGAAAAGCTACGCCAAAGCAGACCGAGTTGGACTACTACAGTCATTTATTTTGGAAGTTTATCCAAGCCTTGGTTAAAGATAAGAAATGTGCCTGGATGTGGAAGAACATCAGAGCCAGGCTACCAGAGCAGCGGGGAGCTTCCACCCCCTTTGATAGCACCAAGGCACGAGATGGTATCAGTACAACCCAAAATGTACTTATTCCTTCCTGGAGAGGCAGGGGAAGGCCTGGGAAGTTCTTGTTTGTCCTTGGAAAGCATTCCTGCCATGCTAATGTTATGCAAAGATCCAGCTTAGAAATCTCAGGCACAATCAAGGCATTTAGACCTGACTCATTAATGGCCAACAGTTAATAGGCTGGAGCTGTAATTCCTCTGTCTGGGGACTTGAGGGTGTTTAAGCCAAATCCATAATATATATATATATATATATATATATATATATTACAGCTACACTGTTGATCTGTTACTGACGATAAGACACACCTCTCTGTCCAAAACACTCTGAAAAACAAAAGTAAACCCAGACTTTTCCAGGTCTTTATTGCTTTCCATCAGTCTTCCTAAATCTGGGAAATCAGCAGCATATCTTACCACTAAGTGCCCAAGCAAAATTCTCCATGAAGCAAAAGTTCAACAGAATGTAATTACCTCAAAAGCAGCACCTGAATGTCACAATTACAAATCAGTCTTTGGAGCTTGCAACCCTCCTTTCAATTCAAAGTTTAAGGCAACACCAACAGACCAAAAACCAGGGTCTTGTGAAAAACTGATCTGCAAACACATGGTCAACATATTGCCAAATTGGAGAGACACCTCAAAAGAGTGACAACGCGAACGTTTGGGACTTCAAATAAACAAATTTGAACTAATCAATCTGGAAAGTCTGTTTTCTATTTGTGGCTTTGGGTTTGCTGTTTCATGTTTCTTTCTTTGTCTTAGCTGTTTGTTTGCTTTCAATTACACAGGCCCCTCCTTATCCTAACCTCTGAATCTCCCCGTGCCGTGCCAGCCGGGAGGCAAGCAGCAAGGCCCCGTGGAATATCAAATCCTGGAATATCAAATGCGAGCTAGAGGATGAGCCAGAAGAGGCTCCTTCTTCAAAGGCTGGTGGTTTTGCTCTCAAATCAGCTTTTTTTGGTGCATCCCCTCCACATAAAGGTATGGCACCAGTAGTTTGGCGACTGTTCCTCTGCAGTATTTGCTGTTTCACAGGTCATCAGGAGGTAGCGAGCAAAGCTTACCAGATGTGGCTTTTATCACCTCAAGTGGAACTATTTTCTTTATGGGAACCCTGGTTTTTAAGGTTTTATCAGATCACTGCGATTAGAAAAGCCTCACTTACACGCTCAAAAGCTCCTATAAAACCTGTAGTTCAAGGTTTATTTGGTCTAGGTGGTTTTCAACTTGGAGGAATGACTTGCAGACACAAGTAATTTGTCCTATAAGCTTTGACTGACCAGTTGCAAAGGACGTTCAAACTGCGCCTGCCTCCTGAGCAAAATTCCATCAACTCACTGACCAAAAGATGTTCTTTTAAGAATATTTTCAAAAAAGAGGGAAAAGAAGGGGGAAAAAGGGCTTGCATTAAAAAGGAAGTTTCAATTACTTTGTGAAATCAAGCAGAAAAATTAAGATCCAAGCAAACTTTATTAGCTCTGACAAGCAAATGCCGATGCCTTTGTTTCCTATGTGTGCAAAAGTTTTACTAAGGAGGGGTGTGTGTGGTTTTGGGTTTGATTTTGCTTCTTTTTAAGCCACAGAAATATGCCTTTTTTTTACAACATGCTTTGCTACAACTGGGTTTCGTAAGTATATTCGAACGAGGGAACTGGCACAGAGCTATCACAAAGCAGCTCATCCTTCTCCACACATCCACCAACATTTCCATGTGTCAATAGTCCTTCACGGCCACATTTATCTATGTAAAAACCCATATTAATAAGCCCTTCTCCTGCAGGCAGAGCATGCCAAGGAGAGTAACAGTGCAGATAATATAAGAACTTAGAGCAGGTTAAGAGACTCCAGAAAGAAAATACACAAAAGGCCAGATTTTTCAAATTAATTTTGCATCCACACATTTTTCAAGGCAGTTTGGCTCCTATTAAGTATTTCATATTCAGTTTGTAGGCTGCAGTCTGGGGGCGACCAGAGGGGTCTGTGGGAGCACAGCAGGACTCTGAAGGCTGCAACATGGGGAGCTGTGTTCCCCTGAAAACAAAGTTTTGGGCTTATAAAGTTTGAGAGAGCTGTGCTGCCTACTGCCCCACTCAGGCCCTGCACTGCTCCTGCTGAACAAACCATCTCCTCTGCCAAACCCCCCTGGCTCCCAGGCCCCGAGGCAGGGTGGGCTGCAAGTTGGTGGAGCAGTTATTTCCACCGCCTCGAGGACCAGAAAGTCTCATTTGCTTAGAAAATAAAACTCAGTCCAAGAGCAGGTCCTGGGCAGACATAAATGAGACTTCAGTTCTAAGTGGAAAGTTTTCCACAAGACATTTTCATAGCAACACGGAGACTGTTTTGGCACCAGAGGGAAGGCAGAGCTGCTCCACAATTCCAGCTCCCTGGTTTCTCCCCAGTTTAGCTCAGCACAGGATGACCTTCTCAGCCCAGACATGGGCAATGTCCCTTCCACAATGAGCAGTTTGGGGCCAAATATTCCAGCTGAGCAGCTCCACTGCAGAGCAGCTTTCCAGGAGTCTGGAATAAGCACTGCCATCACCCCAGAAATGCCTCTCCAGAGCATCACAGACACAACTCAATTCTGAGGAACCCTGGCTACATCTCAGTACACAGCTGCACACTATGCACACCCAGAAAAGCAGCAAGCTTCTGGAATGCTGCACTTTCCAGCCTTGCCCACAAAGCCACACAAAGGCCTTTCTTGCTTCATCAGTGACCCCAGGGATTGCTGTCAACCGCTTGATCCAGCCTGCCTTCCTGGGAAGAAAGGTGATGCTGCTCTGCCCCAGGTCTTCACTCTGCTGCTCATGACTGTACGAACAGCTGGACCAGAAAGAGCCACCAATTAAAGGGGTTTCAGAAATAATTAGCTCACATCAATCTGATGCAAAGCAGGGTTGGGGAAACAAGCTCAGATGAAGGGCTCTGGGAGGGATAGCCAGCAGAACTTGATCTTGCAGCAGCTCTTGCACTGCAGATGCAGGACCAAGGCACAGATCTGTGCCTCCCAGCTCATCCCTTCCCTCAGTCAGAGCTCCCAGGGGCCAAGTGGGACATGCAGTAGGCTCTCTGTGGCTATCAGGCTATCTTGGCTTGCCAGGCCATCAGAAGAAAGGCATGGGAAATTAATAAGCAATCTGTGAATCTCATATTGCATTGGCCAAAAAAAAAAAAATTTAAAAAATCAAACACTGCTGCCTAGAGCAGGACACCACAATTTAATAGGACTTTCCAATTTAAAGGTTAAAAACCTCACAGCACGTGTTACTGCAGAAGGCAGGAAAGAACACGTAGCTCAAAGGGGATGCCAGCACTGAAAACGAGGAGGTGGGTCAGGTTTAAATCTAAACAGGCCCACCACACATCCATCCTAGGGCCACTGTTTATAATCAGAGAAAGGCAACTTTATACACAAAGATCACACACTAGTGGTTCCTGGCTGTTCCCAGGGAAAAAAAAGCTGCTTTTCAGCTGAACTTTCCGAGAACTGTTCATGTAAATAAGACAAACCTCCAGAAATGCACATGGTCAAGGCTGAAGCAACACATGGAGAAAGGCAAATAAGCAGCACAACAGGGGGCAGGGGACATCCAGTGCCAAAAACCAAAGGTGCAACTTGCCCAGGACCTTTGAAACTCCCTAAAACTGGGCCACCAGACAGAGGGAGGGTGTCAGTGAAAATCCTTCTCCAGCTGGAGGCACAGCTCCAGATTCAATCCCCCTGAAGGAAAAACAGAAAGGGATGGTGCCTGGAGAGGCAAGAGGCACCAACCCAAGCACAGGGCAGGACATTCGCCCAGAGATCCCAATAGTGGGGTCACTGCCTCCTCCCCAGGGAGCAGCAGCACTGGGACAGGAGCACAGCCTGTGCCCCAGTGATGTCCAGAACCATCTCCTGCATCTCCCACCTCCCTATTTATCTCCCCTCGGACAAAACACCTCAGAGCTAAGACCACAGCAGGGTTTGTAAATGAGATTTTCTAACCTGCAAAACGTGCTTTTAAGCCCTTGACTGCTGCTCCCACCAAGTGTTACTTTTCCAAGAGCCAGGTATCCGTTGCAGAAGCCACCCAGCTCACACAAGCACTGCACTGTGTTCTGCTGGCACAACACGACCTACGTCCAAAAACCCATCCCGCTGCTGAAACAGACTCCCAATGTATTCCCGGGCTGGAGGCAGCAGCCTGCCAGTGTTTGTGGAAAAGGCGAGGCTCAGCAGTTTAACCCACCCCGGCCAGGCGGCAAGGGGGGAGGAAGAGAGGGGAGAAAGGATTAAGATAAGGATATCACAAAATTAGGAATTCCTCCTTCTCCCCCTCTCCACAATGCCCTATCTTGCCTGCTCTCCTTGGGGCAGCTGTGAACACCAGCCTTATCTGCCACAGCTTCACACGGGCACTCCTCCTCCTCACCACAGCAAACAGAAATCCCAACATCCCTGCAACAATTCCCAAGCCAATTTCTGTGCTGCCACCTTTGTTTGAGCAAATCCCTCCCAGGAGGGACAGCAGCATCTCAGATGACAACAGGAGAATGCAGGAGGCCACTTCAACCTTTGAAAATTAAAGCTTTTTGAACTCCCTACCCTCCTCCCAAACACATTTCACAGTGTAAGCATGTGCCTTCTCATTGCTGCTCCACATGAGACATGGCACAGAGTCACATTTTCTTAGGTAATTTGGAAGAATCAAGTCTGGGGGACAGCTCAGCCCTGGTGTTGCACAGACTGTTCACCTGCAGACCCCAGCTTTGATCTCCTCTCTTGAACAGCAGCTTTGGTGGGATGGGAAAACACACTGAGCTGACAGCACCCAATTGCACCAGGGGACAATTGCACTGAGGTTTTGCTGGCAGGCAGTGAAGGGGTTTATTCTGTCTCCTTCAGCACAGCCCTGAGCAAGCTGGGGGGAGCAGGGAGTGCAAACAGGACCTTTGCCATCCACCTCCCAGGTGGGAGCATTGACATCCACCAGCAGGAAGGTAAACAGCCCTGGCTCTGGGAGCCCCAGGGAGGGATGGCTGATTAGAAGGATGGGATGGATTTACCAGTTGTGTTAGTCTTTAGTCTTTCTGAAGCAGGAAGAGGAGCTCCCCTCCCTCCCCACAGCCACTGCTGTGCCCTGGCTCCCTCCATCAGCAGAAATACTCTGAAATAAAGTTTGCAGCTAAAAAAAGCCTGGAGGAGCCATGGGCAGCCCCTGCAATGGGGAGGCTCTGAGCAACCCGCCAGCTACACGGGGAGATCCTGGCAGGGCTGAGACAAGGCTTTGGAATGAGGATTGGTGGCAAATCTGTGGCAAATCCACGTGGGCTGGGTGTCTCCAGCGGGTGACACTGTGCTGTGACCAGAGCAGCTTCCTGGGGATGCACCCAGACCAAGCAGCACCAGCCAGGGGCCTGCAGCAAAGCTCTGCTGGCCCTGCTGGTTCAAAGCCATGTGCCTGGGGCTCAGCCAAGGAGATAAATGCAGGGAGCACAAAGGACACAGAGGGCAGAAAACCAGGAGCCAGAAGCTGTCCCATGAGAGACCAAGTGCTGGCCACCACCCCGTCAGTGTTTCTGTGCAAAAGCCAAGACTTACTTTTCTTTCTAAATACTACGCCTCCTGCTTAAAATAGAAAATAAAAAACAATAAAAATAAAGTTCCCTGTCCTCACACCACCAAAGGAAGAGGCAGGAATGGGAAAAGTGTAGCCCTCCAGCCTGGACACCCTTGGACAAAAGTCCAAGCTAACACTTAAGCCTTGAAGCTTCACTTGAGCCCCCAGTAAGAAGAAGATTTCCAAGACTGCCACAGGCTCAGGGACAGCTCCCCTCCTGCTCCTGTGCTATTTTCAAACAATGACATTTCTTCCAAAACAAAGTGTTTTGCAATCCTTGAGCAATTCTTTCCTTTTCCAATAAAAAGTGAAATTCTCTTCATTCTCAGCCAGCTGGGACTCTCAACCACAGGCACTGCCACCAGCTCCAAATCCATCCACCCTGCAGATGGCCACGTCAAAACTCCAGCCCAGGCTCCTGCACTGCACTGGCTCCAGGCAGGTCTTGCTGCACCACTGCTCACAGAATACTGGGAGAGGTTAAATTTTAACTTGGAACTCCTTCCCTGAACTGCCTGACTTGTCTTCTGAACCTCCCTCCTGTAATTGAGGGATTTCACTTAATCTATTTAACTTCCAAGTGTGCTCCTTCTGCCATAACTTGTTTCCCCAAAAAGAAATTGCTTAATGTCTTGCAATATTAATATATATATATATAACTGAAAATCCACGGAGCTGAATATGACCTATTTCTCATAGCAATATAAGTATTTCCAGGTCCTAGCAAAGGCACAGTAAAAAGTAGCTCTACAGCAAAATGAGACTGAAGCCAATAAAGAGATTTGCTTTGAAAGAAATTAATATGAATCAAATCCAAGGCAGCGGATTTCATGGCACAATCTGCCTATGTTAACTGCCCAGTAGTCTCCCAAACTGCCTGTCCAAAGGCAACACACAGTAAAATTTACATTCTGTGGTCACTCAGACAGACATCTGGTGCAAAGGCTTGCACTTTAAAATAAAAACCCATTGAAAGCTCTTCTTAAAGAGCTTTGCAGTTTAAAAACAACACCTAGGAACTATGTGGGACTGAGCAATTTAATCCCAAAAGAAACATGGGCAGTACCAGTGCTCATCCCTGGACCCAGCTGGGAGAACACAAAGGGGTTAAACATGTGGTGGGCTCTTGCAGCAGGAGCATGAAGGGCCTATTTAAAAAGAAGAACCAGAAATAAGGAATTTTGCCAGTTTTTACCCCTGATAAATCCACATTCCAGTCTGTCAGCTATCTTGTTATCCCCAGAGCTGCTGAAGTGTCTTTGGCTGTAACTATGCATGACTCCAGCTTTGAGTAATGGAAATAAAGTATGTGCATTGCGACTGCAGCGTTCCTTCCCCAACCCCAGAAAAAGAAAGGCAGAGCAGGAGGAGATCCTAGAGAAGCTCAGGAATTTTGTGCAGAGAAGTTGGAAAGCTGTTCACACCCTACATCAGCTGCCCACTGCACCAAACCCGCCTGGGGAGAGATGCCTACAGCTTGTAGAGGAGATGCCAAGTTTTAGCCTAACACAGCAGCTCTTACTGTCTGCAATAACAAATAAATACTCTTCCAGATTCACAAGTCCAGTTTAGCTGGCAATTCATAGTCAGCAAACATTTGGAAGCAGTATTGCAAAATTAAACAAAGCTATCATTTACAGGAAACCCTGCCTCGAGTACAAATTATAGAGTTGTTAAGTTTATCTGGGAATGCCTTGCCCCTGAGTGCTGTATAATTATTCCTAAATCTTTCAGGAAAGAATGCAAATATTTTCAAGCCGTAATTCATTGACAAGGAGGAAGTCTCATTTAACCTTTTGTGCATATTTTGATACCTAGAAATTAACCCTTACTTCCCACAACTATTTTCCAGGATCCTACTGAGCCAGTTGGGCAGCAAGTGGAACCCACAGCCCTTGTTTTGGCCAGGCTGGACAGGAGCACCAGGCTCACCTGGCATCCTTGCCCGCTCCCAAACTGCCTCTACAGCAGCTTCAGGGCTGGTTTGGAGCAGCCAGGCTGCTCCACTCACAGAGCCTTCCCCAGAAGGAGGGCTGCTGAAAAGACTGGCTGTTCTCACAGGAGTTACAGCAGGGAGAGGTATAAAGGAGCCTTTAGTAATGCAGAGGGCTGAGTTATGTGGAGTTTTCACCAGTGAGGCGCCTGCACCACGATCCCCTTGGTGGGCTGGATTCACCAGGGCTGAGCCTCATCTCTTCCAGCCTCCTCTACCCACCAAGCCACAGCTCCTCAACCAGCCCCAATTAACTCATGTTGATTAGCAGAAGCCACATGGCCAAAAGCAGTCACACCTTTCCCTGTCCCCATAAAAGTGTTTTGTTTTGGAAAGAAGAAGGAGGCCAACTCATCCTCTGCTCAGGACCCTCCAGCATCCAGACCCTAATCTACCAGTGGCAACAAACTGAGATATATATCTAAAGAAACAGTCACTTGCAGCCAAAGGGGAGAGGGCATGCATCCCCCAGGACATCTGCAGAGTCATACACACAGACCCCACACTCCTCATGCACCCCTGGGTGAGCACCCAGTGCTCCATGGGGACCCATTCTGCTCCAGGCCAATGCTGTGCCAGGCTCAGCCACATCTTCCAGCTCTGAGACCCTCCTGCACCCACTACTGTGCTACAAAGGAAAAAAACCCACCCAACCAAACAACAGCCAGCCTTACCTTTCCAAAGGCAGCACTCACGCTATTGTGTTTTCCTCCGAGTGACATTATTAATTCAGAAGAGCTCAGCAGTGGGTGTTATCCCCTGGTGCTCACAGCAGCTCCTGGGCACAACAGCTGGGCTGGAGCACCCATTTCCCAGCTGGGTGCTGCAGGAGGCAGGAACCTGCAGCTGGGAGCATCGCCACTGTTCTCAATTACTCAGACACGGAATGCTAACAAGGTTAGGCTGCAGCAGCGACAGACCAACAACATCCATGATGCACATCCACTGTCACACATCATAGTGGAACAAAAGGACCTGGCTTCTTCCTCTGGGTGGAAGCAGGTCACTGAATTCCCTCCCTTGCAAGCGGGTAAGCCCAAGAGTTTTCAGAACAAAGATGAGAGAACCTCACGCAAAATGGATTTAAACCCAACTCTGTTGAGATGCCGGGATGCTCCAAACCACTGTGATGATGCTCCAAACCACCACCTGGGTCCCAGCAGTACAAAACCTCTTCAGCTCCTCTCCTTTCCCGTGAGCAGCTGTGAGCTTTCTTCCACGCCTGGAGCCGGGGAAGGGAGGCCGGGCAGGCACAGAGCCCTTGCACTCCCTCCTCATCCCACTGCCATGCTCGGGAAGCATGTAAAACCAAACCAGCGAGCATTGCACTGGAAGAAAGCAATCTCATTATGAGAGCTAATGAAAGCGAACCACAATTATTATGTAAACAGCGCTGAATCATTAGCAGACGCTATTAAAGCCATTTTTCCCCCCACCGAGAAGAAAAGCATATTGCCCTATGGCACCCTCAGTTCTGTCTCTAAACGGAGCCAAAACTCAGGGGAAGCCTGTTTGTTTTCCTCCAGTCCAAACTAAACCAGCAGCACCACTCTGACCCCTGATCTGCACGCTGGGTGTTTGCCAGCTGCTCCCAGTGCCTCTGCCCAGGCAAAGGGGCACTGCTGCCTCTCTGCCTTGGCTCACCAGGCATCCTGTGCTCCCCCAGGACTGCTGGCCACCACACTTTAGAAACCCCAAGGTTGGCAGGTACACAAAAAAAAAAAAATCCAGCCCGCACTATTCAGAGCAAAGGCAAAGCC
This sequence comes from Melospiza georgiana, assembly GCF_028018845.1. Classification (NCBI taxonomy): domain Eukaryota; kingdom Metazoa; phylum Chordata; class Aves; order Passeriformes; family Passerellidae; genus Melospiza; species Melospiza georgiana. Next base: position 7,168,665 of record NC_080441.1, on the reverse strand, counting down.
TGCCTGGGTGCCCATAGCTGGCAAGGGATTGATTTTCCATCAGGCTTGTAACTGTGCCCGTTCCTTTGATCACATAAATGCTCTGTCCCTCCCATGGGAATGGGCCAAGGAGAGTCAAGGATGGTGCAGGAGGTTATTTATCCTCCTTACTCCTTATCACTAATTTCTTTCCAATAGCAGCACTCACCACAACTGGGTGAAGCTGCTTGCCCTTTAATCTTCCATGGGGCAAAGTTACCTTTAAAACAAACAACGAACCCAGCTCCCTTACACAGAGGACACTGCCAGCCAGTTGGCTATAAAGACACTCAAACAAGATCCTCATGTTTGTAGGAGAAGTAAAAAACTGCATTTCAGCCCAGTAAAAATCCTGTCTCCATTTTTATGTTCCAAGAATGCTGAATCAAAACAGGCTCAAGTCTTTAAAAAGAGGAGAGTACAAAGAAGCAAAAAGTTTGTATTAAAACCTATGTAATCTTTTTTAAACACCATTATTAGAACCTGTAGTACCAGCCAAGAATGATTTATCACCCCCTGTCATCACAGCCTGCAACACAGAGCTTTTTATACCAAACTGTCAATGCTACAAAGCTAAAGCCCCAGCTCATAATTTCTTAAAGCTGGTCCTGTGCTGCCAGCAAATCCCCTAAACCCTGGGATTTGGGGGTCCAGGGCACTGCTGCTCCTCCATCAGTGCCATGCAGAGCGATGTGACCCAACCCAGAGCATCCAGCACAGGTTCTGCACTGTGCTTCTGAGCAGGAGGATGTTATAAGTCAGTGTAGGTAAACAAATTACCCAGGGCTATTTCAGCTTCTTTCAAAAGGAAAGTCAACGGGCCATAAAGGCTTTAACTGCATTTTCCGATGGACCTTGAGGTGCCTGGTTTTCACAAGGCAAGCGGTCAGAGCTCTCTGAAAACCAGACACCCTGACATTTGGGGTTTTCCTGTGAAGTTGTTACTCTAACACACCCCAAATCACCAGTAATTTCTAGAATAGCAATACAAACCACAAGAGGTTAAACTGACTGCACATTACTTAAACTAACCTAAGGGTGACCCCTGGAAAGGAACAGCTATTGGATGTTGTGGTTCTGTAGAAACTCAATTACCAAAGCCAATTTCCTATGAGCATTTTTAAAAAAGGAAAAAGAAGGAAAAAAAAAAAAAGGCAGCAACAATGCTGACAATGTGTAAGGGCCACATATTTTCACCTCCTGAAAGCTGCAGCCTCGCCTGTATAAGAACTGCTCCTATTCCCACAAAAATGTTCAAACATATTTTAAACATTTCATCATTGTTTGCTCCCATCTGAATTTGCTTAAAATCCAGACAATTCTCAGCTTCTAAATTGGAAACATTAAGAGAAATACTCCTTTAAAATCCTTTGCTCAGGGTAGCCCCTCTCCACCATCCACATACCTTTCCAAAACCAAAGTTTGCAGAGAGAGAAGTGCCTCACAGGGAACTCCCACAAATCCAAGGCCATCAGCCACTGGCTGTGTAAGCCACAGAAAATATGAGTAGAAAGACAGGAAACTAACAGATTTTATTTCTCTGCTTAGAAGATGGACAACAAAAAAAGTATTTCTAAGAATGTTTTCTGGGAGGTGGGGAATCTGACAATGCTTTACATTGGGAAGAGGTTACTATAGTTCTAATTTCACATTAAAATCAACACTGAGTAGCCCTTAATTGAAATTGATCCCACCAGGTGGTATCCCCACACACACTTCTTGAGCACCATCTCCATCCTTTCAAGCACTTTGCCAGTGAGGTGATGCACTGCTGCCCTTGAGGAACATCACCCCATCCCACCTCCCTCCTCTGCCAGGACCCACAGACACATGGGAGGTGACAGACAGCAAGGCACAAACTAGCAGGGAAGGTGATTCTGCCAACCATGGCCATTTTCAAACAGAAAACACCAGCCTAAGAAAACTACCACAGCTACTACATCCACACGGGGCAAGCCTGCCAACAGCCCACACGGCTGCCACCAGCTCTGCACACAAAGCCTCCAGCACTTTCTCACCAGGTTGCCTCTTCCCAACATACTATTTTTATCTGAGCACCTTTCCCGGACCAGAAAGATGTAAACAAGAAGAAAATTCTCTGGCACAAACATGGTGCTTCGGCCACAGTCTCTGCAGACTGCACGGGCAAAGAAAAACACAAAAATCTCTCCCAGAAAAGCAAAATAGTTTCATGAAACACTTCTTCAACAAACCAGGAAGCAGGTAAGACGGGCTACAACAAAGTAGTAATCACTTTTTAATTAAAAACTTGGCAATTAAAAAAAAGAATACACACAGCAGCTTTCTTCCTGAGATGCACCAACCCCAGTGAAGAGCACAAACTGCACCTTTCAGGGCACCAGAGGGGTTTGCCATGGGGCATCCTGGAGCACACAAGGTAATTTAGGGAACAAGAGGGAAACTTACTGGGTCCTCACATTGCTTAGCAATGGGAGAAGGAAGTTATCTTCATAATCTCAAAAGAAAGAGAAAGCAGGAGGAATGTGAGGAATGCAAGGAGGTTATTGCCCGGGAGACTGGGACTGGCAGCTCACTCTCAGCCTGGCCGCCGGCGAGGAGGCACATCCTGACCTCTGTGGCTAGCAAGAATGTCCATCCCCCACAAAAAAAAAAAAAAAAAAAAAAAAAAAAAAAAAAAAAAAGACAGAACAAAAGCAAGCAGTAAAGAATTTTGCAGAAGACTGAATAATCCTGATGCTCTATCCTGGCGCTGCCCAAACCTGCGGGAGATGTCAGGGACTGAGCCTCTGCAACTCAACACACATGCACATCCACAGAAGCCCCTGGTGAGTCCATGGGAATGGCCATGTGTGAAGGGGACAGGAGATGAGAACCACACATCTGACATCTCTTGAGGAGACTGGCAGTCTTTCCCCACCATGCAGCTTCCAGGGTAGGCAACAAATTGCACAGAGCCAGGACAGTGGGGTCTGCACAAGCCACCATCCAACACCAAGAGCAGGCTAAGGCATCGCAGACCTCACCACAGACATCACCACCTCAAGGAACTGGGACCTTTCCAGCCTGCTGACAGAGGTCCCAGCCCTACTGCACCTCCAAGACAGAAAATGCTCATCTGGAACCTTCTTCCATCAGAGCCAAACAGAAGTGATGCTCCATCCTGAACTTCCTTGGCTCCACAGGTACCAAGGAAATACTGTGGCAGAGGGGAGATGCAGAGACCCAAAACAGCGCCTTGCTGTCGTGTTGGCCGTGCTCTGCTGCTGTTTCAGTAGGAATAAAAAGCCTGTTGACATACGAAAGCCACAGAAAATCTCCCTGAAACTACAAAACAGCACTGAAAACATTGTGCAGCTCAGGCCTTCTGCACAATGTACACACGCCTATTCAGCCTCTTAAAAAACAGCTACATGTCTAAGGAAACATCTGATAATTAAGGCAATTTTAACAATAGATAATAATTTGACTATGAATTGTATGGAATGTAATGACTGCTTATTCTGGCAGAAAAAACAGAACTTTCTATGAAGTGCCTGCCAAGGAAAACGATACTCCCACTCAGCCCGGACCACTGCGAGCAGTTGCTGCTAACCACATGCTTCGCGCTGCCGGCTGCTAGGACACGGAGCGCCGCTGCAGCCGAACAAAACCCCGAGCTGCACATTCGCAGGGAGAGAGAGGGAAAGAGAGAGAGGGGAGGAAAGCGCGTCCCGGCGAGCGGCGGCCGGAGCCGGGCTCGGAGCCGTGACTCAGCCGGGAGCCGCCGCCAGGCCCGGCCAGGCCCGGCCGCGCCGCCAGCGCTCCTCGGTGGCCTGCGGGCAACTCGCACGCTGCCAGCTCCCCCCTCCCTCCCTCCCGCCGCTTCCAGTTGCTAAATGACATTAGAAGCGGCTAAAAATACTTCAAGCGGTTCTCTCGGTTAGTTTTCAGTGCCAGCCAACTTGTGAAGGCCGAGGGGATGTTCTCTCCAGTGGTCATTTTCAATTAATCAGGAGAAAATCCTGCCCACCAAGGACCACTGCCTTCACTGGAGAGGAATCACGGCAAGTAGGAACAGCTGGAGGCCAGGTCACTGCACACCTTCAAACAGACCTCAAGGATGACCAGGTGTTATCTGGTACTTCTCACAGCACGGCAAGTCCAGAGCTGCCTCTGCAAACCGACTGCAACAGTGCCAGACAGGCGAGAAACACCGGCCTGGAGGGGATCCAGAAAGCCTTTCTCAGTTGGAAGAGGCCACATGGAAAAGAAGCATGTGAAAAACTAAAGAAGCATTTGCTGAACTTGACATGTAAAACAATGGGCTGGTTTTGGCTGGAGTAGAGTTAATTTTCTTCACAGTGGTTAGTATGGGACTGTGTTCTGGATTTGTGCTGAGCATAGGGTTGATAATATGGAAAAGTTTTTGTTATTGCTGAGCTGGGATTACACACAGCCAAAGCATTTTCTGCTGCTTGTACTGATATGCTGGCGACGAAGTTGGAGGAAGAGACACAGCTGGGACAGGTGACCCCAAGTGACCAAAGAGAGATTCCAGACCATATGACATCATGGCCATATACAAAGTGGGGGAAGAAGGAGAAAGGGGAGGACATTTGGAGTGATGGTGTTTGTCTTCCCAGGTCACTGTTACATGTGATGGGGCCCTGCTTTCCTGGGATGGCTGAACACCTGCCTGCCCAGGGAAACACTGAATTCCTGGCTTTGCTTGCATGCTCAGCTTTTGCTTTCCCTGTTGAACTGGATTCTTCTCAACCCACAAGCTTCCTACCATTTACCCTTTTGGTCCTCTCCCTAATCCTTTTGGTAGGGTAGGGAAGTGAACGAGTGCCTGTGTGAGGCTTGGTTACTGGCTGGGGTTAAACCCCAACAAACAGCAATGCAAACAAATTCTCACCGACCAAGGGCAGGACACAAGGACAGAGTACCTACCGACAGCCATAAATACACTGGGGACAAGTGAGCAGCAGGACATCAGTGCACACCCACCCACAGTTACTCTGGGCAAAGTCCAAAAATCAAGGGTCAACCGATTTCCTCTGCCATGGAGAAAGAACTGCTCTCACAAATAAATGCAGCTATTCAATTAATTTGGTTTAAATAGAGATTAATTACACCGAACACTTCACTAAGGCTGAACAGAGTACTGCTTGCACCCAGCTCCCTGCAAAATCAGGCTGCTTCAGGTTTGATCTGTGCTCTCCACCACTGCCAGGAGAGCAGGGATGACACTGCTGAAGGAATTTTGCCAGTTAACTGGCTACATTTTCCACCAACAGGCAAGACGGTTTGGGGTTTTTTTTCTCCTTTTCAATCTAGGAAAAGAAACATCTAGTTCTTCCAATTAGCAGGAAAAGGGAAGGAATTTCCATCTGTTTAACGCCTGAGGGCAAGAAGCAGCCTTTTGAAAGAAAGGTTGGGTGGGAGTTTTTTGTTTTTTAAATCACAGCCACCTACTGTGGGTCTCCAGATGCCACCGTACCAGCTCACTTTGCATTTCATTCTGCAGCCCCTCCAGACCAACCAAGGTAAGCAGCCCCTTCAGATGGTCATTTCGGGATGTTTTGCCCTATCAGGACAGCTTGAAGACACCTGGAATCCATAAGGAACATTCTGGGTAGAGTTTGAACAAAGTCAGTGGCTCCAGGACCCAGAACTTCCCAAGATGTGACGTGTCCTTGGAGAACTGTCAAAGTCATCTTAAAAGCAGTCAGAGCCTGGTGCTCTGCCCACATCACCTACTATCTACAGGCTATCAAGAGTCAGATTTCACAAACCAACCATGTAGACATCAGGTCTAGAGAGCACTGACCTCTCCAGCAAGAGCAAGATTGCATCTCAGCACTGCTAGGAGCTTTGCCACACACACACATCACAGGGCTGGAGGGGCAGCAGCCACTGAGGAATACTCAGGTACAAAGCAGCACCAAAGGGCCATGGGTTATGAAAAGCTTCCACACAGATTTATAGCAGCAGTCAGTGTTTATACCTCTAACACCAAAGAGACATAAAAGGAAACAAGTTCTCTATGTCCCACACCACAAATAACCCATTTTACACCTCTTATCAAGGAAGCAGTGAGTTGACCAGCTGTGCACTTCTTTCAGAAATGCCTAGGTACTTCAGCAAGATATATCCTGCTATTTATGCATACTCTAATTAGGTCCTAAACCTCGTCTAAATAAGTATTAAAGTGAACTCCTGGGTAATTATGGTGAAGGAGCAGCCTTTTAATGCCTCTGAAATAGCAATGATACAGATAAAACGCCTGCTGGAATGGGCATTTCCTTGAAAGAAAAAATTTTGCATATGTGCTGCTCCAGAAGAAAATAATGTGGCCAAAAAATCCATGTGAGATGCTATAAAACCCCAAATGACTCCCATGGCCTTCCAGTGAGGATGAGTTTCACTTGATGTCACATAGCCCAGTGCAGGGACACATTTGCCTGCACAGCTGCTTCACTTTACAATCCAAGGCCAACATTTTGTAGGATCAGTAATCCCCAACAGCAAAGAAATCACTACACTTACAGAAACAAATCTGCCACAGCTTTTAGGACACCTTTTCACAAAGATGCTAGGAAGTTTCTGTCAGCACTGTGATCTAAACTTGCTAAGAGAATGTGAGAATAAAGCATAATCTATCAAATCAGTACAGAAATCTAACTAAGAAGTTTATGCACTTCAGACATGAACAGCCACACACCATTCCATCAGTGTTCATGTGTCCACACGTGATGCCATGCAGCCCACTGAGGTCTCCCCAAGCTGTCCTCCACCAGTTTAGTGAGCAGAGAGGTGCCACCAAGCAGAAATCACCAGTTTCCACCATCACCCCGGTGGGATAGTTGGCCAAGCACATGGCTCATTCCCTCACACACATTTATCTTGTTCCCACTGATAGCCAGGCGCCCAGGTAACGGCCTGTCCAAACCACTCACTCTCCCGATGGAAAACACACCACTTATCACCTGCAACACCATCTGGAATCAAAGCCTTGGCAAGTGCCCCTGCTCTGGAGACACAATACACACCACAGACCTCTCACCCTGGTGCCAGACCTCAGCCTCCAGCTTTATCACCCGGCCCGTGGGACTGCAGAGCCCTGTGCTGATGCCACAGGTGAAGTTCCCCACTCTGAGAGCACTCAACACCAGCAGTGGGACTGGACTGGTGGTTCCATCTGCCTGCAGCAGCTGAGCAGCAAGGGGGGAGATGTGCAGCCTCCAAACACAACCCACGCCAAAACCACATGAATTCACAGGGGGAACGTGAAACTGCAGCAGGTGTAGCACCCCACTCCAGGTTTAATTTTAAATTCAGCCACACTTGAGGTACACCACACTTTAAAGCTGTACACAGCACGCCTCCTTTAAAGACTTCCACCACCCTCTCTGAAATACCCTGCACAGCAGGATTACATTTAAAACACAACTTTGCAGGACCTGTTGCTTTCCAAGCAAGGCCAGACACAGACTCCCTGTGCCCCTGGAACAGCAACATAACCCAGGCAATACTTTCAGCGTGTCACTGCAGAAAGCCCTTCTTTTGTCAAATAATCTTACCTTGCTCATCACTTTTCTCAAACAGACAACAGCTTTAGAGCTTCAAATGGAAGCCCTGTCAGCATGATCTACTCCTGACATTCTCCAAAGCTCACCAAGTCATCTTAAACAATAATATATAAACTAAGACTAGGTCAAACCTTCCCAGTACTGGGCTTAAGGGGAAGTCTGCTCACGTTCTGATCCTGCACTGATGAGGGCTGGACTCAAATGCAAGACTATTTATTAGAGACCGTTTTACAAAGCAGGCAGAGTGAAGGGGCGAGAGTATTTTAACTGCAACCAGTCAGACGTTTCTCATTAAAATATTTCTTGGAGAAGTAAACGGGCCTGCGATTTTATTCAAACAGATGTAGGCTAAATGCATATCATTAGTCTGACAATACAAAAGCACAAGCGACTGAAATTATTTTAATTTTGTCAGTGAAAAGGATAATGTATGCATATCTGGAGGGCACACCAATGGTAAAGATTACCCCCAGCTTCTATCTGAGCCGTCTAAAGGTATTTACTTGGGGTCTGTCTGTGTTGTGACAGTGTCCCAGACCGAAATGAATGCCTCCAACACTCCACATTTTTGAGCCATTCAGTCATGCATTTTTGTTATTGTTGAAAGTAGTGCGAAATTGCAGTGCATGAGCTGGAGTCCTTGGTGGTCTCCGAGGATTCCAGCTAAAAAGGCACTTCCTTTGTTCCGCGGAGAATGCGGTCCAGTAGGTCATTCAGAAGGGGAAATAAAAGCAGCGGCCCTGGGAGGGAGATGAAGGATGAAACAAAAAGAATAAAATGTTTTGGGTGTGAGCACATTAGCTACCATTTCCTACTGCTGCCGGCTGCGAGCACTCCTGTCCCCGGGATGCGCAAGTACCTCGGGACGAAGGTTGAGGGAAGGAAGAAAGAACGAAAAAGGAAGGGGGAAAGAAAAAAAAAAAAAAAAAAAAAGAAAAGAAAAAAAAGGAGCCGTGTCTCAGTCCCTACGGTAGCAGCCGCCGGGCACCGGGGCGGGACGGCCCGCCCGCTCCCCGCCGGGGCGAGCGGCGACCCAAGGGCAGGAGCGCCCGCGCCGCCGCCGCCGAGCCGGGAGCGGGGCCGGCAACAGGCGCGGTCCCGCCCGGCACGGCACGGCACGGCACGGCACGGCACGGGGGGCGCGCAGCTGGGACTGCACCGGGAGCCTCCGCGCGGGATGGGCGCCGAGCTCCGCGGGGCCGAACCGAGCCGGGCAGCGCGCCCCGAGCCGAGCCCGGGGGGAGCCGGGCGCGCACCCCGCGCTCCGCGGGGCCGGGCCGAGCGCGCACAAAGGCGGCGGCGACGATCGCGACTCACCGCTGATCTCGTGGCTGGGCGCCTCGCTCTGGCTGAAGCCCTTGGCGGCGTAGAGCCTCCGCACTTCGGAGCAACTTTTGGCGCGGGGCTCGGCGGCCAGCAGCAGCGGCAGGCTGAGGGCGGCCAGCGCGCACAGGAGGGGCGGCAGGCAGCAGCCCCGCCGCGGCATGGTGCGGGCGGGCAGGGGCCGCCGCGGCCGGGCGAGCGCGCCCCGAGGCTGGAGCCGGCGCTCCGCCGAGCCTGCCCCGCCGCGCCCCGCGGCAGCCGCGCCCGCTGCCCTGCGCCCCGCTCCGCTGCGGCTCCGCTCCGCTGGCCCGGCGTGCGGCGGCGCTCCGCGAACTTGGCCCGGCAGGAAGCACATGGGGTGGTGGTGGAGGAGGAGGAGGTGGAGGGAGGCGGGGAGGGCGGCAGCCAAGCAGGATCGCGCAGGGCCGGGACAAGCCTCTGCAGCCCCCGGGAAAATCAGGAGCTGGGATCCGCCCGCCCAGCGAGGCGGAGCGGAGCCCGGGGCTGGCCGGCCCCGCGCGGGCGCTCCCTCCCGCGGAGAGCCCCGGCGCTGCCCCGCACGGGCACCCCCGGCACGGGCACCCCCGGCACGGGCACCCCCGGCACGGGCACCCCCGGCACGGGCACCGCGGCACGGGAACCCCGGCACGGGCACCCCGGCACGGGCACACCCGCACGGGCACCCCGGCACGGGCACCGCGGCACGGGCACCCCCGGCACGGGCACCGCGGCACGGGCACACCCGCACGGGCACCCCCGGCACGGGCACCGCGGCACGGGCACCCCCGGCACGGGAACCCCCGGCACGGGCACCGCGGCACGGGCACACCCGCACGGGCACCCCGACCCGCAGCCCGGCTGGCAGCGCCCGGCCCCAGAGATGCCACCTGGCACCCCCGCTCCCGCCCAGGCCAGCTCCGAAGTGCTCCCCGAGGAAAAGGGAGAGATTCCCTCTGCGCTGTGCTCTGCCTCCTGAACTGGAGCTGTAGATGGTGCAGCTCTGCCCCAGGTTTAATAGGTTCACTAGGCTGATGAATTTTGACATCGCTGTGACAGGTCTGAACTATGTGCATGAAAGACTTGTCAAAACCGACATTTTTCCACCAATCTTCTGTTTCCAAGAGTTTGGCGGGGCAAAGGCCTCAGGAGCACTGGCATCAAGGTGCTCCAGTCACTGTCCTTCATAGCCCAGCCCAGCATACAGACACACGCACAGATGTAAATAAGCCCTGCTGAACCCTTGGACCAGAGTCCAACAGTTGCTCCTTGCTTCAGTTTACTGAAAAATCGCAGACACGGTATTGCAAGAATGACAGGCATTGTCATCGTTTCCCAAGGCTGCAATGTCCCTTAAAGGGTCTGCTCAACCCTTGATGGTGAGGTCTCCATGTCCTTGTCCCCTGGGTGTGGGGCTGCATGGGGAGCTCTGTCCTGCTGCACTGTCTGTGCTCAGTGCTGTGTCTCAGCACAGATCCGTTTGCCCCAGGACAGTGTAATGGCCTGGTGATAGCATCATTTAATAAAAATAAATGTGCAGCATTTACAATAGTGCTGCTCTGTGAGCTTCATTTCTCTCATTGCCACAGTGGGGAAGGAAAGGCTGAAACAACAGCAAAGGAAGTTGCCAGCTTCACCCTCTTGCTCCCAAGCTTTTGCTACCAAAAGTCCGGGTGGATCAGGGTGAAAAGTTCCTGTCTTTATTTCCCCTGTGAGAGCAAAGCACAGCCATGCTGTCCTGCCAGGCACTTCTCCTAGGAACGAGATGCTCATCCAGCTCTGAGCTTTCCAGCGGCAACGCTGGCAGCTCACCACAGCCTTGGGGCAGCACAGGCTGCTGCAGTCACAAATCACACCAAAAGCAGGGGAAAACCACATTACCACAGCCCAGCCTGCACCAGCCACAATGGAGAGCCTCGTGCTGCAGCACGGCTTCCCTCTGTCTGGGTGCAGGCAGTGTCCCCTGGCTGCACAGAAAATGGGCCCCACCATCCCCAGGGCAAATTAAAAAAAGGAATTTGCTTTATCATGGTTTAAAAAGTCTCCACCAGCCACCCTGATGAAAGGGGGTGCAGGGATCTCAGTCATCCTGCCATGCACTGGGGCCACTCTCACTAAGCTAGTGAGACAAGCCAGGCCAGAAGTTCTCATGAAGTTATAAAGTGTCCTGAGAGAGAATAATCCTCTAGGATCTGGCCCTGCAATGTATGACTGAGTTCTGGTTTTCAAAGCACTACCTCACCCTCCCAGCCTTTATTTGAAGAGACAATGTGAATTTTAAAGAGAACTCAGCAGGGAGCACTGCATTTTTTATTCCAAAGTGAGAGAGAAAACGAGAGTGAGAAAGTCTGTGGGGTTAGAGACAGCTTGCCATTTGTTGTTTCTCATAATCCCATACCTCGGTGGGATTTAAGAAACCTCCTGAAAAACACGGAGGGTTTTGTCAAATACTTGCTCAAGTAGTTAAATCAAAGGCTGAAGCAAAACAATGGAACTGCCTGAAAATTTTCATGAAAAACTCTTTTTCTTTTTTAAGGAATGGAAAAGTAGCCTCTCTCAAAAGAAATTTTTTTTCTCTGAGTTTTTTGCTTTCTCCAGCATTTTTGCACATCTGGCAGACCTTCCCCAGCCCCCTCACCCCAAACTGCTCGAGCAATTTCCCTTTCCCAGGAGAAAAAAGATGGAGAAAAGCAGAGGAAAAAACTTGTGGTTTAATTTTAAAAAGACTGAAAACTCCTGACTTTGCACATCCCCCAAAACTCTTTTCTCTCCATTGGGATTCCTGTCCCCAGACTCTGTGTTTCTTTTCCAGCCCTATCTCAAGGCTTGGATGAAGGATGCTCCTCCATCCTGCGTTCACGTCCCCATCTCCCCTACCTGGCAGAGTGCTGCCTGCTAAACTTCCAAAGCTGTTCCATCTCCACCTGCTCACATTCAGGTGCGAATCTCCTCTTATTTTGGGGGATCCCAAAAATTGCAGCCCTGCCAGCTTTTCAGAGAGAAGGAAGGGCAGGGAAGGAAAGCCAGAGAAGTTATGTTTCTTCACAGTTTCTTTTTACCTTCCTCCCACGTGCTGCCTCTCCTGCCCAGCTCAGACCTCCAGCCACACTGCTCCTGCCCAAGCCTTCATCCACACAGCAAAGTTAGGTTGGTTTAATTAAAGGAACTCTAAAGGAATCAGCACAAACCCTCTGTGGGGGTGTGGTTAAATCACAATAAATCTTATTGGTATCAGCTGAGCCCACTGGCTTACACTAAAAACTGGTACAAATAATTGCCAACTGCACAGGATTCCCAGGATCAGTTGTAACTTCAGTTTGGCAGGAGTGGAGCAGTTCTCTAGCACTGGCAAATCTTGGCAGCAGAGAGGAACACCAAGCCTGGCTACAGCACCAGTTACATTCAAAAATCCCTCTGGAGTTATATGAGGGCTTAAGCTTTTGGTCTGATTTAATTCTGGTCCTGGCCATAGGTCTGCCACAACCCTGCAGGGTTCCCAGTCATTTGTCAGGGAATTTACTGGGATAAAGATTTCAGATGTAGCTGTTTAGGAAAACCTGGCTGAATGCTATCCTTGGCCTGGCTATCATTAAGGATGATTAAATCTTACACTCTGGAAAGTCTGGGCCACAAGGAGGTCAGAAAGTGTTGAAAGGGAACTGGACAAACACGTCCTCCCAGCTCCAGCTCATCAGCAGGAGATGGCTCGGGGTAAACCCGAACCAGGCGAGCTCCTGGGGCAGAGCAGCCAGGCTGGAATGAGGGATGCTCAAGTGGAAACATTCTCCTTTGATAAAACCCCAAATACCACAAATTTAGGGGTGTTTAATCCAGGGCATCTGTCATGAGGATGGGGGATCCTGCTAGTTGCAAAATGATAGTCTGAATCTGGTTTCTGAATGTCAACAGCCTGGTATTTTAGGGCAAGCAGATCTGGTGTTTTGTCATGGGCTGATGTCTCTATTTATTTGTATCACTTATTTTTATCCAAGGGCCACTTCACCCCACAGAGAAGAGCAGAAACCTCCTGCAGTAGCTGCTGCACTCTGGGGCAAGGGCTGGCTTGGTGGGTTTGCTCCTTGCTGCCTTCTGTAGGTGGGCTGATGCCAGCTGGGTGTGAGGGCTGTGCACACTCAATAAAGATGGGAAGATGCTGAAAGGACAGGGGGATCAGGCTGGCTGTGCATGAGGCTGCTGTTAGTGTCACTCAGCTCCCCATGCCTGAAACAGCTTGCAGGGCACCGGGCTTCCTCTGCAGAGCTCAGGACCATCTCCATTTTAGGGAATGCAAGAGTTTGTCTCTTTCCCCAGAATGACAAGAAGTCATCCCAGCTCTGTCCCCAGGCACCACAGGGAGGAGACCTGGGGACACCCAGCTTTGAAGGGCACAGGAATGCACTCACTTTCACAGATTTTCATGCCTGCACTCCCTAGCTCTCCCAAAAGTGACTGTGTGGCAGATGGCTCTGACATGTAGCACACTCACACCCAGAGGATAAAAATATTCCCCAACAGATTCCTGGCAAGTGAACATCAGTCACCATTGCTCCAGAGCTGGTCATGGCTTCCTCTCCTCCTCAATCCCCCCATCTGGGGGTTCAGAGAGGGTCCCCAGGCTGCATGTCCCCAGTGGCATCACACAGATTGGTGCTGGCAGCTGGGCTGGCATCCCAGATCCATGGACTCACCTGCACATCTTCCACAGCACAGCACTCCTGGGGACATGTCCCATCCTCCCTGCCCCAGATGGCCTCACACCTGGCTGCCACTGAGGAGGGGTGAGAGGTGAGATGGGACCCTGTGTCTGCCTCACCCAGGCCCTTCTCAGTGTGATGACAGCCACGATGTTTAATTCTCCATCCACACTCACATAATCTTCCTATGGCCATGAAGTGAGGCTGGAATGGGGATTGCTTGAGGCAGGGGGATTGAGAGGAAGCAGTGGTTGCAGGGCAGAGAAGATGGGTGGCACAATTCAAGGATGACAGAGGAAACAAGCCCCCAACTCATTCTTGCATTTCCATCCCTTCCCAGCAGCAATCCCCTGCTCAGCCCTCCCTTGGCCATCCTGAGCTATATTTACAGCAGGTATTGCTGGCTGGACTGGTTTATTTCGCCTTTACTGCACTCCTAGGAGTTGGTTCAATGCTGGTGCCAGCCTGGGACAGGCACTGGCAGGGTAGGGGCAGAGTGGTGTTTGTGGGTGCTGTGAGCAGTGGCACAGCCAGCCCACACACTCCAGAATGTGCAGCCTCCTGGCCCACAGATAAGCTCATCACCCATCTGGAGGGGTCACAAAACTCTGGAGCTGCAGAGATTAGGACTGGAAAAAGCATCAGACACCTGATGCCTTCCTCCCTGGCCCAGAAAAAGCGACCTCAAGCTGTCCTCTCCCTGTCTGCTCTCAAAATCCCTCCTCAGTCAAGACTGTGCAGTCTGTCCCAGCTACTGACTTGGTATTTCATTGCACAAAAGCATTTCTTAATGGCTAACCTAAACCTCCCTGGCCACAGTTCAAGCTGGCTATCTTTTTCCTCCTATCTCCTGTACATGGAGAAAACATACCCTGCTATCAGCAGAGCCCAAAGCTCTTGGCACATGTGGCTGGAATGGCCCCTGTTGCTGTTGGTGGTCCCACCAGCTCTGGGACTTGGCCTCTGCAGACCTGGGGCACAGGGAACAACCCCAAGCACTATTCAGAGCAGCAGGAAATACTCTTCAACATGGAAAGGGGAGAGAGAGAGAGGGAGAGGCATGTTCAGAGCAGCAGATAACCCAGCCAGCGGGCACTAATTAAAAATGAGTAATAGCTGCATATCACCTGAACTGCCTGGTGCCAGCTAAACACTGTGGAGCAGAGCCAGGACAAGAGGGAGCCTGTTGCCCCACAGTTGTCAGCAAGGCCATCCCAGTCCCCTCTGATGCTGGGCATCACCTCTCATGGCATTTTCTACCTGTGGGCAGGCAGCTGGTTCCCACAGCAGCGCTGGTTTCCGTGCTCCAGCCCATGGAGCTGCTCTGTGATGGGCAGCACAGAGGCCAGAGCTGGTTTTTGACAACTTGGGAAAGATCAGTGTGAGCTTACCAGGGGGAGCTCCAGAGGTCTTAATTACTGCAACCAGCACTTCATCTGGGGCCTTTCATTGCCCTCAAAGCACTTCCACCTGGGCACCAGTCCAGCAGGCGTTTGGTCTGTAGACATCTGCCTCATCCCAGCAGGGATGCGCGTCACTGCCTTTGAGGATTCTGTCAGCAGAGGGGAGCACAAGTGGCCAACTCCTTTAATATCACCTGAGATGCAGAAAGCAAAACAGGTCAAAGGAGAGCAGAGGGAGCACCAGCTCTGAGCAGGAATGACCCAGTTCTGTTCTGTACCAGGCTTCAGTATCAATAATTATACATAAAAAAAATAATGATGAGACTTTTTCTTTTACCCTCAGGCACTCTTTTAATTCTGATTATAGGCTATTTCAAAAGAATTTGTAAACACAGAGTGGAAAATGTTTGTGCTGCACAGGTGGAAGTAAACAAAACCCGCTTAAAACACCCACTGCTGCAGGCAGAAGGTCCTGGCAGCACACACTGCTCACCCTCTGCATCATCTGGCTGGACAGGCTGATGTGGCTCCTCTTCCCAACACTGCACTGCTGGAAATCCATGAAGGAGCAAGCTGGGAGAATGGGATGCAGGATGAGTGTTGGCTTAAGCCCTGCTGCTTGAGAGGACTCACCAGACTTTGCCTTGGACCAAAGTGATCACAGCTCCTGTCCCCTCCCAGGTTCAATGCCCATCAGAGGATATAATGGGGGTCCCAGAGGGTTCAACCCTCCTCACCATCCCAGCCCCTGAATGGATTAAGCACCATCCATTCCACAGCAGGGATGTACATCCCTTGCCTTTAGCTCCATCCCCCTTGTCCAGCAGGGCTGGGGCAGCACAGTGGCTGCTGGACACTCATGGCTATATCATTGCTGCTTGAAATCCTTTTTTTATTTTAATCTTCTTTTTTCATTCTCCTCCATTCTTGCCCCTCACCCCCCATGGTTTAAAGTTTTCAAATGAAAATATGCAAGTTGTGACTTGCGGGCAGCGAGTCGGGGCTTGCAAGGAAAGCGGGAGGGAGGAGAGAGGAAAAGAAAGAGTGATCGGCTCAGAATGCCAGCAATTGTTTTTATCCTTTCCAGATGAAGGAAAAAGATCATGTTATTTGTTCAGCATACAGTTCCAGATTTTCAGGAATGAAATCTGAGAGCAACATGTCAACGGTCTGCCCTGAGAGCTGGGGTGGATGGCGGCCTTTGTGCTCCCAAACACCAGCAGGGCCAGCACGCTCAGCTGAGGAAAAAAAAAGGCTCCATTCTCACACTCTGAAGTGGTGGCATTAGATATCAGCAAGATAATGGGCCCAAGGCCTAGCCCTATTTCTTCTCCCAACCCAACGGCCCCAGGCTGCTGGCTTTGATGTACTCATTTATTTGCCTTTTCCTCTCACAGATGATATTTTTAACCGATATATCGGTTTGGGCATGGACTGGGGAGAAAGGAGGGGGGAAAAAATGAAAGTCATTTTATTTCAACAGCTGATCAGAAGAGAAGAAAGGAAAAAAAAAAGATAAAAAAAACCCCCAGCCATTGGTTAGCCTGCAAGTCAATGTTTCCTGCTGTAAATCAGGCAGGACACGGTGGTCTCGCAGCTGGAGGGAGATCCCGCATCAGCCCAGCACACACCAGGGCTGAGGCCGGTGCAGGACAGCCCAGGCCCAGGGCATTTGCACTTGAATCCCCAGGGAGCAGCAGGGAGATGGTGGGGTCAGCGAGGTGGCCAGTGGCGAGATTGAGCCGGGGCTGATTGATGTGTGGGGCCGGGTGGGTGGTCCTGCCGGGATGGGGACAGCGGGAGCGCCACTGTCCCCCTGATGTGTCTGTCCAAGGGTTAGGAACTCCAGCAGGCAGGCTGGGAGCACCCATGGCCTTCAGACACATCCAGGGCAGGGTGGGTGAAGAATTAATAGAGGGAGAAAGCAAAAAATAAAATAAAAGACTTTTCTTGATACCTTCTGTGACTTCCCACAGCCTGTGTGGGAGCAATGCTCAGCATCCCCAGGCTGGGAACCTCCCAGGGTGACCAGTGCAGGGGCTGGGCACAGCCCCACATCTCCTTCCTCTGGAAAAAGTGTTTTGGAGGAGAAGACTGCAAAACATCCTCTGCAGAGCCCATCACTGGAGGACCTGGCATCCTGCTGGCTGTTGTGTCCACAATTTCCACTCCTGGTTCCATCTTGGTCTAAAAGAGCAGCTCCAGGGATGTCTCCTCTGTGCCGTGCTCAAACCTCATTTCCAACACTGCCTCTGCGCAAAATCACCATCTCTCCTCCTTGCAGCACCCTGCCCTGCCTGCCCCAAAACACCCAGCTCTCGTGGATCCCATGGTGCAGATGCTCACCATGGATTCTTGTACAAGAAGGAAAAAAACACCCAGCACTTTTTGCTATTAATGGGCAAAAAAATGTTCCCTGGGGAAAATTTCCTTGTGACTCACATCTCTGTGTTGGTTCAGAAGCAAAGCATCAGGTAGCTGTGTGCCTGCTCTTCTCCTGTGACACTGGCCTTTACTTTCTGCCTGAAAGTAACCATGAGAAGTGCTGAGATCCTGCAATTTAGGTTTCACAATACTTCATGCAAGTGCCCGGCACTTGAAATTGTTGTCTCAGCTCTTTAAACAAGTTTTTTTTTTCCCCAAGTCCCACAGCTGCAGTGGGAAAACTGAAAACTCACACCCAAATCATGCAAAAAAACAGATAGCAGGAACAGACATCCTAATTCATTAATTTCTTAATTTAAAAATTCGTTAAAATTTATTTTTTTTTCTAAGGCTCCGCCAGCCAGCTCTGCCACTGCTGGGATAATACTGTGACATTTACAGTGACACCAGCTCCTATGGGTGTTTTTTTCCTGAGCCTGTTAACTGGCACTCATGTCCCAGAAACACAGATTTGCTCCTAAGTCACCTAAGCCACATCTCAGCTGCAGGACCTGGTGCAGAAGGGGCTCCTCCTTTGCTGGGACATGGTGCAGCCTCAGACTGTGTCTTGCCAGAGGTGAGTTGTGCAGAAAGCTGTGCCCCTGTGACAGCAGTGCTGGGGTAGGGGATGCTCTCAGCCCCCAGCAGAGCTATGCTTCAAAAGCAGGAGCATCTGGCCCCTCTCTGAGGGACACTTTCAAGTGGAATAAATATAAAAACAAAGGGTTTCATTAACCTGGACATCACCATTGATATGTACCTGCCCAGGATCCCATGGAAGAGATGAGGCTGAGGGGAAAACCAGCATGGGAACATGACAGGAGCTGAAGCATCAGCACCTTCCTTCCCACTTTGTGATCATCTCAGGGCTCATCACACTCAGCAACACTGAGCCAATTATGTTTTAACACTTTGTCTGACCGTGACTATTTTGGGATGGAGCACCACAAACTGCAGGTACAGGGACAAGTAACATCAGTGGAGACCCCTTAAAAGAGGCAGAGCAGGTTTGGCTGGGCTGTCATGCAGAGCATTCCCTCGTCCCTCCTGCACGCTCCAGACACCCTCTGGAAACCCCTCTGGCCATGGCTTGCTCTGACCTTCCCCTGCACCTCCGGCAGCAGAGATTTCACGGCCCTGCTCCTGCAGCCAGCTCCTCCCTTGGGCTTCACAGTGATAACAGCACAAACAGGGAAATCCCTGTGCAGCAGCACAGAGCCCATCCAGGCACTCCACAGCCCTGCAAACCATCCACACCCCATCCCATGCTGTCAGCAACCAGATCAAGAGCAGAACCTTAACCAAAATGCCATGTGAGGCTGTGCAAAAGATGTGGTAAAAGGGGAATCCACTTATCCCACAGTCAGCAGACAGGAACATCAGGATCTTGAGTTATTCCTTTAGAGATTGGATTAGCAGGTCAAGACCACAACAACCAGGAGCTTCTGCCAGACAGTCACCAGGGATGGAGTCTGGCAGCCCATCAGGCAGTGGGATCAATCAGTCTCCTTAGAAATAATTAAATGATCTGTCTATATCATGCTTAAAATGTTCACTCTTCAAAGGCCGTAAAAACGGATTTCAGGCAAGAAGCACGGAAGCTGCACAGAGGTTTGAGTGAGTGTGCAGGATGAGCCTGACCTGACCCTCTCTGCAATTAACCAGGCCAATTAGTGGCCAAGACAGCATCTCCCTGCCCCACCCTGCCAGCCTGGCCCTCTGAGTCCCAGCATGTGCTGGCAGCCCTGGCAGGGGCTCCCAGGGCCACTCAGGTGGCAGTGCCCAGCCTGGGCTGCAGAACCAGCAAGGTGGTGAGCACATCCTTTGCAGGGGCTTCCACACCACCAAGGCTGGTGACACCAATGGAAAAAATCCCCTTCCCTGCCCTCCTGCTCTGTCATCCTTGTCATGAGCAGAACAGTCATGAATCTGGAGCAAGGGCCCTGCTAGAATAATTCAAGAAAGCAAGATGTTGGTACTTTGGTGGGCTGGAAATGGTATTCCCTTCCTCTGACGTGGTCACAGGAGGCTGAGCACAGCAAAGCCAGCCCTGATGGCTCTGTGGCAGTGCCATGGCCAAGTGTCCATGTTGGTTACCACATTCAGGGGATGTTTATTCAGGAGATGTTTATCCCACACACGGTGTCAGGCAATAGCAGGAACTTACACCATGGGTCTGGAACCCTGGGCCAAATCCTGGATTGTTCCACAAGTTTCAGCTCAACATCATGAGTCACAAATGCCACCAATTCTCCCTTTAGTTTTTTTTTTTTTTTCCCATAAAACTTTGTTTTCCCATCAAATGGGAACAAATACACCCAATACCCGGAATTTTGCTAGATGGAGTCCAGATGACAAGTTCTCAGAAAATGCTGTCAGCTGCTGAGATTCAGATTCAAGAGACATCATCCAATGTTAGCCATAAACAACAGGGGCAACAAAATGTCTGGCAGATCTTGAAGTGACACGAGATGCCTGCACTCCACAACAAACCCGTTTCACACCACAGGAAAGGTCACCACTCTAATCCACTTCTGGGTGGAATGTACACAAACGTCATTCTTCTTCACATCTGTAATTAAACAGCCTCTTGCTTTGCTATCCAGCTCATGTTTATTTTCCCATTTGCTAACATGGTGGATGGTAATATAATATGACACTGAAGGGACACAGGCTGCTACAGGCAGGCTTTCCACTTCTTTCTAGTGATTAGCCTACAGAGAGCTGGAGCTGATGGTTG
Source organism: Melospiza georgiana (assembly GCF_028018845.1). NCBI lineage: Eukaryota > Metazoa > Chordata > Aves > Passeriformes > Passerellidae > Melospiza > Melospiza georgiana. The sequence goes on along the minus strand of NC_080441.1, from coordinate 7,148,510 downwards.
TGCTGCTTGGATCCAGCAGTGATTTCCTTTCTGGACGTGCAGCATCTTTGCACATTGAAATAATAACAGCAGAGACGGCAGTGAAAGCAAACAAAAACAAATGGCAGAGATCCCTAAACGTGTTGACTCGTTGCAAGAAGTTGCTGAGGTCTCTGAAGGGCTCCTACAAGGGAGAAGACAGTGAGTAAACTGGGAGGTTGAGGCTAAATCTGTACTTCGGCTATGAAAAATCTGGTTTTCAACACTGGTAATGGGCTGGATCACTTGGGAGAAGTGTTCCATCTCCCTGGAGCATTTGAAACAATGCTGGATAATCTCTAGTGGGGCCCTTCCTTCCTCACAAAGTGCCCTTGGGTACCCACCACACCACACAGCACCCAGGAGGAAAAACCCCACACCAGCAAGGATTTTCCCTCTCCAAACCTTCTGGGCTGCAGGGCTGGCACATGGCTCATGGTTCAGGAGCTGGACACGAGGGCTTTGCAGGGAATGGCTTTGTCTGTCAGGAGGGACTGTGGGATGCATCACTCTGCAGCTCCAAGCGTGGCCGTGCGCTTCGGACCCTGCACGCTCTCAGCAAAACAACACCAAGATGTTTATTTTCAAAAGGATACAATGTTTGACAAAATAAATGATATTTGATTAACACCCACTGCTTTTCTGGGGTTTCATTTTGAAGGCAGTAAATTTGCTGACTGTATAAACATGCCACAGTGCTTCATCTTCCTATGCCAAAATTTCAGTTACCTCATCTCCAGGGAATGCCCTTAGTAACATTTTGACAAGACTATTTAAGGGGTTGTTTGTGGGTTTGGGTTGCTTTTTCCCCCACTTTTACTTCTTAGGGAGGTTTCCTATGAGTAAGCCAAGCAAGGCTGGAGCTGAACAAAATCCACCTTTTTCTCTTCATATAGGGACCTTCACCACATCCCTAAGAAAAAACCCAAATTCCAACACTAAGGACCAGCAAGCATCCTCCAATGTCATAGTTTTTCATCCCATTCCCTTCTGGCTGCTGATTTCATTCCCCCAGTACCTGCAAACTTAACTACTTATACTGGGAGAATTTGTGATTTTCCTGGTGCCCAGCTGAGTCACCCCCCAGCTGTGGAGCTCAAACTATAAAATCTCTGGGTTTCTGGGAATGGCCACCTGCTTCCAGGGGGTGTGGTGTGTGATCTGGTAAAGCTTTAGCAGCACTTGTCAATCATTAAGCTGCAGTGCTGCTGGAAAGGTCAAGGAAATTCCCACCAAGGCGCCCAAGTGTTTGGGAACCAAAGGATATTCCTGGGCTGCTTTAGCCTAGGGCAGCTGGAGAGGCTGCAGGGCAGGACAGGTCTGGGGGGCTTGGCCAGTCCCACCCCTGGGCTGTGTGCTCCAGCATGGCAAGGAGATGTCTCAGCAGCACACCTGGCTGTTTGGAGCACTCTGAGTGTTTGGGTGGTTTCATTTATTTCACTTTAGAGACTTCTGCACCACCCCTGCTGCAGCCTGCTTGTCTCCCTGCTCCCTTGGTGCCTCTTGCCCACCACCAACACCTCCCACCCACCTCACCATGGACCAGCAGCTGCCAACAAGGCAGGACAGTCCCCTTGTCCCTCCCAGCACAGCAGTGCCCAGCCTGCCACCCCAGCAGGACCCTGAGCTGTGGCCAGCACCCTCCAGGGCTGGAAAATGCCCTTCTGGTTGGTGGCACCTCCCTTGCTGTGCCCATAGCTCAGCAGTTTGAACTGAAAAGCAAATCAAAGTACCTGAGAGCACAGGATTGCAGGTGCAAATCAAATACCTGAGAGCACAGGATTGCAGGTGCAAATCAAATACCTGAGAGCACAGGATCCCTCGTGTCCCCCTCCTGCAGACCCACAGGAACACGCCCAGCTGCCAGGTCTCTGATGGGGCTCTCTGCATCCTCCATGCAAAGGGCATTTTGTTTCACTTGGAAGCTCCAGTGAATCCAGCCCTGGATCCTTGTTGGGCCCATGCTCCAGAGGGCTTGAGGGCTTTGCTCATGGAGACGAATGAGGAATTCTGAAAATCTCCCTGAAAAACGAAACTGAGACACTTTAGATTTCACTTTCCCAAACAGCATGAGCCGTGAGCACCAGCTGTTTCCAGCAGCTGTTCAGTGTGTTAGATTTTACCATTCCAGCACTAAACTATTAGTCAATTGATTAATGAACTGGAACTTCCCATCCAACAAAAATATTTTGGTTTTAAATTATAATTTGATGCGTGGTTAGCGCAGAAATACATTCCACATGCTAAGCACATGTTTGCATCTCATCACCACCCTCAGACACGGGGAAAGGTGTTGGCTTCATCACCTTTTTAAGGCTGCTTGCAAACCCCTCCAGGGATGCAGTTTTAGCTCTAGTGCAGTTTTTTTATTTTGCAGAGTGCACGAGGGGTGATGCTGCTCACATGGGATGGGGCCAGCAGGCTCCTGGCACCCCACTGCTGTGAGTGGAGCTCAAAGGAGCTGCAGAAGTGGCCACAAAGCACTAAGGTTAACTGGCAGGAGTGAGGGCTCAGCCAGAGAGACTGGAAACATTCCCAAGGCTGCCAGGCCTTTATCAGGTGCCAGCACAAGGTCCCAAGCCCACGAGGCAGCACTGGGACACTGCTGGCAGCTGCACCAAGGAGCCACAGCCCTACTCAGGGAGACCTGGGGACTGCAGTCAGTGACAGATCAGCACTGGCCCTGGGTTTCATCACAAAGCTAAAAATTATCTGAAAGGAGTTGTTCCATTGTTTGTTTTTCCCCTCTCAGAAGCACCTTCATGCCATGAACTCCTCTATTCAGCTAAAACCCCAGGTATTTACCCTGGTGACACTTTGCAGGTCAGAAGTGGCCACCACTGGTGCTGAATTGACATCACTGTGTTATCATGGTGCTGTGTGCACAGCTGAGCTCCAGCCTTGGCACCTGCCAGCAGCTCGAGCCCTCCTCCACCCTGACACAAATAAACATGATAAATATGAGATATGTATACTCATTAATAATATATAATAGTATCAATAATGATAAAAATTGAAATAACCGTGTATTAACTGTTAAACCTGCCTGCCCTGGGACAAGGTTTGGAGCTGCAGGTACACATGCAGAGGGGAGGTGACAGTGCCCATCTCCTGATGGAGGGGCCCCATCCCATGGCAAGGCAGGGCACAGTACACAGAAATGGTGTAGGGAAACAAACAGGGAAAATCTATTCCTTATTTCTCATGATGGGAATGAAACACTGCCCAAAATTGAACACCAACCAGCTCTATTCCACCTTGGTGGCCAGGGCATTCCTTGCAAACCCCCTGTTAAAACATGTGCACAAACCAGGGCAGGGAAAACTCAACAGCTGCTTTCTCAGGCTATAATCTGTTATTATATAAACTTGGCAGGTAGTGGGCTCAAAGGCTGTTTTTTGTGATCTCTGATCATAACAAAGTCTCCAGCAAGCACAGCTTTGCTAAACAGCAGAGGGAAACCAGGCTCAGCATGCCTCAGAGGGGTCTTCTGCTGAGAAGCAGCAGCATCACACGGTGGTGAAGCACGTGGGAGAGCCCACCAGGCTTTGTGAGACACAGCAAGGCACAGCCCACACCAGCTCCTCAGAGGGAAAACACACTGGACTCGTACTGAAAAACTGCTGCCCCCCTCCCATCCTGCTGCTTATCTAAGGAGGCAGCAGCACACAGAATATTCCTGCCTAATATGGGAGGAGATGATGTCCCTGCACTGGTAGCAGCGATACCTGGCGAGGCAGAGGCAGCACATCATCTGTGAACAAACCCAGCAGCCCACTCCCACCCCCAGCACTCCCAGGGGATGAAAGGAAAATGATCAGAAGGGAAGAAGTGATTCAAATTCAAGTGGCGCTAATAAAATATTCCCTTTGGTGGAGCAGAGGCTCAGGGGCTCAGCCAGCTGCAGCACGGAGAGCTGGGATGGTGTGAGGAGCTGAGCAGCAGGAAGGTGAAGAAAAGCCTCTGCCAGCACCACCACTGGCTCCCCCTTGCACCGCCCCATGCACCAGGACCCCTCTGACCAGGGGTCAAAGCACAGTCCCAAGAGACAGAGAGGATTGCGGTTTGGTTTGTGAACATGGAAAATAGAAAATACAAAAACATGTAAAATACAAAACCACATCACCGTGCATGGATGCAAAAAATCAGCCCTTACAGGAATACTACATGTCACCAGCACTGCCCAAACACCCCCAGCACTCACCCTGGTGTGGATGGGACATGAGATTCTGAAACCCTGGGGACAGCTCTCCAACAATTAACCATCAGGTCATGCCATGGGTTAGCCCAGATCTGCTCCTTTGCATCAGGAGTGGTGAACAGTGAGTTAACAATTTTTGCTGTTATTTTTTTACAATCATCTCTCCTTCTGCCACAGACCCAAAGCACTTCACACAATCCCAAGGCTTCAAATCAGAGTCAGACAGGTCAGCCCCACCACTCAGACTGGGTAAAGTTTCCACTCTCCATCTGACTGCATGGTTTAGAATTATCTACTCTTTCCTAAACATAAAGCTGCTGTAAAAGAGGCCTGATGCACACAAATATTCGAAGCATGCACGTGTGTGTGAGGGGGTGCATGCACAGTACGTGCACACGCTGCAGCTTAAGATACTGCAGACAGAAACACTCTAGTAAAGGCAGATCTTAAACAGAAATATGCAACCATCTTGGCCAGAAACCAAACCAAGCCCAGCCCATTCACTGAATCAGACCAAGCCAAGTCCTGGTGTCCCTGAGCCGGGCACAGTTGGTGTCCCCAGGCTGCCCACTCTGGTTCAACACAGGCTGCTGTCTCACACACATGGGAGGCCACTGCCAGGGCTCCACTTAGAGAGCAACCAATCTTTATTTTAGAGATAGCTTAAGTAAAGGAACATGCAAAGAAACACATGAGTAAGAGTCTCATCTGCCTCAGGCTCCTGTAAAAGGCTGTAAATCCTTTTCTTTTCCCCTTTCACAGCAGGTTGGCCAGTCATTGTTCACCCTCAGAGCACAGAGTGTACATCCCTCCTTTGGCTGGGGCTGTGCTCACAGGTTTCCCGTGGGAAAGGAGGTGCTTCACTCCTGAAGAATGAAGCCAGGCTGTTGCATGCGCCACAAGGATGCTGGTGGGGATCAGCCAGCTGCACTGAAGGGCTTCAGGACCTGGCTGAGGGCTGAGCAGCAAAATCACCTCCAACCTGCCATGGTGCAGGTGGGCTTTGTGCCCAGGGGAGCAGATCTTCACCACAGTCCCAGGGCAGGACAGCTCCTCTTCCATAGCATCTTTCCTCCTGCCAAGTGTCTGATCTTCTCTCTCCCCTGTCTTCACATGCTCTCTGTTATGTCCTGATCAGATTCCCAGGGGTGAGACTTGAATTTGGAGTAAGTACAAAAACCGGTTGAACTACAGAAAAAATCTGTATTAAGTCAACTTAGGAATCAGGGGTATGATATGTGCTGAGAGTATTTCATGAACCACAGGTGTTCTGTACCCCATGCATGTTTGAACAACTCAAAATGAAACATGGTCTTCACCCTAACAGCAAGGGAGACCTCAGTGTTCAAAAACTGTGAAGAACACAATTTAATATGAACCTGCTTATATTTAACAGGATTATCTTTAAAAAGCACTGTTAGATATTTACTAGTTTGCCATGAACCAACACTTTTTTAAATCTGGGGTTTTTTTCTCTGAAGAGTCTTGAAAAACTGACTCAGGGCATTTGTCCTGTTTTTGGAAATGTGCATATATTTCAGAAGAGGTTCCAAATATCTTCCTCACTGAAAGAAGGCATGGAGAGACACAGAGTGATGCCAGCAGCAGTGCTCATGGCCGGTGGCACAGCAGCAGCAGGAGGAGCAGGCCAATGCCAGCAGCAGGACTGGGGTGGGTGGCTGCACTCCCTGGGTCGCTGCTGGGGACTGCAGCTCCATCCTTGCTTTGCTGATTCAGGAGCTGCTTATTTGCAGAGATGTCATCCATGTCCAGGTCATAGGCCAGCTCTGAAAGCAGAAGGAGAGAGGTGTCAGTAACTCATGGTGTGTGTCAGCATTCTGTCACACAGCACATCCAGCCCCCACAAAACTGGGGCTCTGGGGCAGCCCTGCCACAGCTGAGGGCACCTGGGGCTGGGTGCAGCCAAAGGCGTCACAGATGGGCCAGAAGAGCTTAGCAAACATCTTGTCATCCTGCACCCACCAGTCTCAGCACCCTACACCAAATCTTATTCTTAGGGAGACCAAAAAATCCCAACTGTGAGGTGCTCCAGTAAGAAAACAAAAGAGATAAGGGATGTGCCTCACTGGAGAGAAAACTAAAGAAATAAGGGATGTGCCTTACTGGAGAGAAAACTAAAGAAATAAGGGATGTGCCTTACTGGAGAGCTACTCCCAAGGAAAACCAGCTGAGCTTGGAGGGGGTGTTTAGCAATGCAAATTGTGTCTGCTCCCCAGGCACAACAAGGATGCGTGCAGGAGTGAGGAAATCCTGGCGAGCACCAACACTTCCCAAACCCAGAGTCAGCAGCAGGCCTTGCTCACCAAAGCCTCCTGGCTCCTGCAGGACCTGGGGAGCTCTGCATTCCTGCAATCTTACATAAGAGTGTGCAAAATATGCTCCTTATAGCACTGAGAACACATCCCATCCCTGGTCCACCTCATCAAAGGAAGGAATGTGAATGGATCAGGCACCCTGGGCATGCTGGTGTTGCAACAGGGAGACTTTGAGATGAAGCACATGTGGGTTCCAATCCAAGAAAGCATCCAGTGTAAAAGTTTTGACAGCACTGGCAGAGGAGCATGACATGAACAGAGGGGAAAGCTTGTGGGAACATCACTGGCTACAAGGGACCTGCTGGGCAGTAACTCACAGCTGCCCTTGTCTTGCTGGGTCAGGGAAGAATAAAGAATTCCAAATTGGCAATGTGGAAAGGCAAGACACCAGCAAATCTCAGGGCCAAGAAAAAAAGATGCCATTAGCCAGATCTACCTGAGTGGGTGGACTCATGCATGTTCTCAAGGCAGTGGGGCCCCTGCTTGTGCTGCTGCCATCTCCTTTGGGATCCCAAATGGGAATCAGGTAAGCCTGGTTTGTCTCATCCTCAGAGCCTGGCCTTTGGGGTTGGAGGACACTGGTGGTTTCCATCAGAAGAGACCCTTTTTCAAGATTTTTACAAGCCTCCTGGATCACCAGCATGTTGGAAAGGTTTGGATTGTCCCACCCCACCCCTGAGAAAGAATCCAAGAGACTGAATAAGCCCTCTATCTAAAAAAATGCCACATCAATCCAATGAACACCACTGCCAAGGCAAACAGGCAGTATTTCTTAATCAAAAAATACCCAAACATTGCAAAACAAAAGCAGAAGGATGTTAGCATGACAAGTGAGTCAGCCCAGGCCATCAAAGGAGGTCAGAAAGGGCTCAAAGGGAGCAGTTATCCAAGCACAGAGAGGGCCAGGTGCAAGCAGAACCCGCCTGGTAAACAGAATTCTCTAGTAGATCCCCACAAACACTGCAATTCCTCTTTTCCACAGCTTTCCTGCTTTTCCTCTAAGCAGCACAGATATGCTGCTGTCCTCTGGCACCGCACGCCCACGGGAAGAACAGGGAGAAAGGTGCCACCTTGAAAGGGATGTGCTGGGACACTTTCCAAGCACAGAGTGAACAAATCCTTCTGGCACAAGGCATGCTCAGGCTTCAGGGCACTTTGGGAACAGCCTGCCTGCACCACCTTCTTTTCCCAAGCTCATTTCTGGAGAATAAGTGGAGGGATTTGGAGTTAATACAATCACAGCAGATTATTTCACAGTTGGTTGTTTGACACAAGACTCCTCAGCTGGCACAGTGTTGGATCACAACCTGCCCTAGTGTGTTTTGGAAGGTATTTCCACACATTACAAAGGCTCCTGAAACCTAAAAGATGCTCCATGGGGTCACAGCACTGTCAGGCACCCACAGGCTCCCAGACCTGTGACCATGAGAGCTTTTGGGGCAGGATATTCTCTTACTGGACATCCTAGCAAACCTAAAAAACTCTCCAGGAACTGAGTAACTACTCTTGCCTTCCCTTTAGAAAAGAAATTTGAAACAAAAGAGTGTTTCAGCAAGGTCCTTAACAGCACAAAGGGTTTTGACGGCCCCATTTACAGTCTTGTTCTGGGATGTAATTTATGAGATTCGAGTTCCTGCACGGGTCTCAATGCAGCAGCTGAATCCCGTTGGAAATGTTCAGCCAGTACCAAAATGAGTGTTCCAAACATATTCTCTGCGTGGGAAATTTTCCAATTCTGGGATTTCACCTCAACTTGAGTAAGGGTGAGTTTTTAAATCACAGCATTTCACCCAAATGGGGATGGTGATTCTCTCACTATTTCCTTCTGGCCAAATTAAAGAGAAGGGAACAGAAACCCTCTTGTCATCAGAGATTAGAATGCTATTTTCCTCCCCTTAACTGCTTCAGAAGTTTAGTGCTTGGGTGTGCCATTTGTTTTCACTGTTCCTTCCATTGTATCCTATTCCTTATTTGTGCCCAACTGTATTTTTAGGCGTGATGGATTTAGCCAAGCATCTTTTATTTTGTATTAATAATGGATCTGTAACCCTTGTAAATCCCTTTCACTTAACTCCTAATGACCTTTGCTACTTCAGAGGAAAGGAAAATAAAAAGTATGAGCCTCTAGCAGACCTCAGGCAGCCAATCCAGGCAATAACAGCATTAAAAATACACATCACAGAATCACAGAGTTGGTAAGGTTGGAAGGGATCACAGTGACTCATCTGGTCCAAGCTCCCTCTCAAGCCCAAAGCACAGGGTTGAGTCTATCTCCAGTGAGGGACACTCCACACCCCTTCTGGGCAGCCTGCTCCAGTGCTCAGTCACTGCACAGTAAAAAAGTTCTTCCTCATATTCAGATGGAGCCTCCTGTGCATCAGTTTCTGCCCACTGCCTCTGATCTTACTGCTTATATTATTGATAATAAACTTTTTTCAAATCCAGGAACATAAATTAGCAAATGTTCCTAACCAGGTAGTTCTTGAGAGGGCTCCATCATAATTTCCAGCCTTTTTTAGGATCCCCGGTTAGACCTGGTCACCCCCACATCCCTGCCCCCCACAGCCTCTAGGAGTGAAGGAGCCTCAGCATCAGGGATAGAGCTGCAGGATGGCTGCTGGGGTAACTGAAACGAACATTCCACATACTCCATTTTGGCCACATCCACCGAAACTTTGCCTTTATGCTGCAAAATAACCTGAAAGAAGGTGTTTCTCTGCCTCCCCTCTACCCAGCATTAAACATCTCCACTCCCCCAGCTCTGATCACCCAATTCACTGGCATCAGCTTCCCAGTACAAAGTGGCCCTTTGGCCTGCAAAGCCTTTCGGGGGGAGGGCAGGAAACCAGAAAAATCTGTTTCTGTTTATAATCAGAGTCCAGGGGGTATTACCAACAATCTGCACTAATTACAAATTCAATCTTCACTCATTCTGGTCCCTCTTGTCCTCTGGGCTGCAGATTAGATAATCCCTTTAAAATAATAGTCCATCATTAGCTGTGCTTTTCCCTGCCCCTCCTCACGCAAGCGAGCCGGGCGCTTTCCCGGCATCCTCCCACAGCTGCTGAAAGGTCTCCAGCCGCACACAAGCTGGACCCTCCGGAAGCATCCTTTGTCACCAAAGCCCCTCTAACACAAAGCTGCTGTGCTGTGCTCCCAGGACAGCCTCAGCTTCAATGGCCTCGCAGCGTGGAGGACAAAACGCGGCGCCAGCCCCGCAGCCCGCGCTCTCCACAGCCATGAAATAAAGCACAGGCATTTTCCCATGGATTAGGGGAAATGCCTCCTGACTCTGCCACACTGACTCTGCACAAGCTTGTTGGGCAGGGATCATTAGAAAGCTCTTCTTGCTGAACCACGCCAGCTTTGGAGGTGGCTATAAAATAGGGCTGGACTGGGAGGAAGTTGGGTTGGAGTTGGGGTGGAATGTCCCATGGCAGCTGGCACAGCAGGAATGAGGAGGAGGAGTACTGGCACACAGGCTTTGCTCTGCCAAATCCAACACTGCCTACCAAAACACCCCTTTTCACCCCCAAAATGGACCACACAGGCTTGAGCAAAGAGCTGCTAGCAAATGTCTGGCCAATGACCTCCAAGAGCCCTGCTGCTGCAGGCTGGCTCGGCGGCTGCCCAGAGCCAGAGCCAGGGAATGTCATCCCCAGCCAGGCATCTGGGCTGCCTGCCTGCCAAGCCTGCCCCAGCAGATGGTTCCAGCCATGGACCCAATATAGCAACAGAGCCAGAATGGATGGCCAGGCATGAAATCTGCCTCCCCTGTCACTGGACAGCTCTGCCAGTGCCTCGTGCAGCCGTGACGGGATCTCGACACAGGTGAAACCACGAAGCCTAACACAGCATGTTCAGCCAACAGGGCTGCTGTGGTGATGGCCCTGGTTTGCACATGATGGAAACACTGCAGTGTGAAGGGAATGGATTGTGTTTCCAGTGAATGCAAAACACATCAAGTAGAAATGTCACAGACAGGAAGGGCATCTGCCAGCATCTGCCTGCATCTTTCCTTCAGGACTGTTTTTTCCCAGGAAAGCATCTGCTACCATTGCCACTGAAAATGACAAACTCCAGAGTGCGTTGCTTTGTGTAATTTTTTAAAGCAGCGAGCATCTCCAGTGTGGGGAAGAAGATGCCAATAGATGCAGCAGACTGGCTGTCTCCAAAACAGGACAGGATTTCTTAAAGGAAGAGATGCTTGAGTCAAGCCCAAACTGTTCACTCATTAAAAAGTGAAGCATAAGAGCCTGTGATTCCACACACCAGTCTGCCTCACCTTGGCTCCCAAATCTCTCCTTCTCTACAGCACCAACCATTTCATTCTCACAGGTGTTTGCACCTGAAATGTAGAAGAACAGTCCAATTTCATCCCAAACACTTCCTGGAACAGCACAAGCTCTGCTGGCTTCAGCCTGCAGTTATCTGTTCTTTTCATGCAAACAGCTCCCATTACAAACACACCCCTGCCTCCCCAAAGGCAACACCTGAAACCATCCATGGGGTTACATGGCACAAACAGCCACAACTGCATGGACACAGCCGAGATTCCCAACATGCTGCTTCTCCAAAACACCTTAAACTCTTCCAAACACCTAGCCAAGCATGGTTTCATCTCATCAGGGAGGTTTTGCCCTCTGGCTTATTACCATTAAAATCCTGGAGCACCAACAGGTTTGCCAGTTGTCTTCTTGCACAACGAGCTGCAACAGCCCAGCCGTAGGTGCGGCCGCGCCGCTGTGTAATTAAAGCATGAGCCAGGGCTGGCTGTGGTGCTTGTGTTGGCACAGATCACTGAGATGGATGTGCAGCATGTGCATGGTCTTGTGCCTCTGCTTCTCCACCTCCTCCACAGCAATTTAGGAGGTGCGGCTCTTGGCAATATGGATTTGGAAAAAAAAAAGAAGAAAAAATCCAGCTCAACATCACCCTGCTGCCATCGGCAACATGGCCCAGAGAGCCTGGCATGGCTCAGCAGCAAGGGGTAAAACCAACTTCCTGGGCAGAGACCCAAAGGAATCAGGTTTGGGATTGCTGATGTGCAAACCAAGACTTTTCCCCCGCCTGCCTGTTTGCCACCTCTGGGCTGCTGATGTGCCAAAGGATGGCCTGTGGCCTGCAGCACATGTTCACCATCAGCCCAGACACCACAGGTACCACAGATACCACCACAAACCCAGCTCCAACAGGGGAGGAAGCTCCCCAGGATCAATGCTCTCTGGAAGGCAGCAGTAAATTGATTTGGTGGGACCCCGATGTGAGGAAGGCCCATCTCAGTCCCAGCCATGGGTGTAACCAGGTGCTGTTTGGGGTACACGAGGCACTGAGGCAGCCAGTATGCACACCCTGGCTCCCCAACCTCCAGCACTACCAGAAAAGTCTCTCCACACACATCCACAAGCTTTTGAAAGGACAAAACACCCTGAAAACCCAAGACAGTGTACAGGCAGAGGGGCTACACCATGACCCCAATTCCATCAACTGCTCCATCCCCCCACCTTGGCCAGAGGCTGGTGGCAAGGAAGGGCCATCATTTATGACCTGAGCCTATGTTTACTTTGAGAATGTACTCGTTACATTCTTTGCTCCTTGGTTTGTTCTAGATCTACCCTGAAGAGAATCTGGCATCTGCAATTGCATTCCTCACTTTCCCCTTGGCAGAGCGTGAAAGAGTTTCTGAACTGCACTCGCGGAGCGGAGCCACAAAAACGTGTTTAGCAAAATGCACTCATGTAATCTATTAAAAATTAACAAATCTCATTAGCATTATTAATTGGAAGGGCTGGAATCCTTGTACTTTGCTGATGAAGCACCATTATCCTGGTCTGATATCCAGATGTAGAGTCCAGAACAAGAGCTGCTACCTAAAAGAGCTTAGAAGAAAAGCACTGAAGAAGAGGGAGCTAAACACATACAGCCAAAAACATCTGCAAAGACAGGAGTCAAGAAATAAAAAGAGGAATAGCTGTAAACAGGAGAGTATGAATAGAAGTGAAATTATTTAAGTGGCAGCAATACAAGACTGGGTCAAGCAATGATCCTGCAGATCCCTGAGTATCTCAGCCCACCCAGATGTCATTTCTTCCTGCTTGGAGACCTTCAAGATCTAAATCACAAAGTGATCCCTTCTGACCACTCTGCTTTCACCTGAGACATCTCCGTACATTCTTGATTTTGGGAAGTAAGATTCTCAGTGACAGCAGAGCAAAATTAAATGCTTCATATTCCCTCTAATGACTGAAAACAACATACTCCCAATCTAAGTGAATTTTTTTCCTTCGTGTTTTCTTCCCCAAAAGCTCCTGGATATGACCAGGAGAGGAAGCTCTTTCTTGCTATGTGTTGGCCTTCAACTCTCTAAGCTCAGGACATTCAGGTATTAGCAGGAGCTGACAAAATGCAGTCCTAAGGGGAATGCAATGGTCGCTGCCTTCCAGATGTTAGCCACTAAAAGCAGCCCTCAAGGCAGAAGGATGTTTCTCAATGCTTGATTGGAAAGCTCATGGTGGTGTTATGGCACCCAGGAACATCTGAACCTCCCTTTGTGACTCACTGTGAGAGGAAACCAGCCCTGGAAGTGCCCAGGCCACAGACACCAGGGAATTGTGCATTCCTGCTTCAAGTAGGCAACCAGGAATGCGCCTCTTCAGTCAGAGGGGACAAGGACTTTGTGCAATGTCTACACTCAGTGAAAAATCCCTGCACATCCACCAGGCTACAACTCACGATGCCAAGGGAAATATCTCGAGTGAGATTTCAGGTCAGAACCCAAGAGTTTGGGTTGTGCATGGACACCCCAGCTCAGCCCACAGCAGAAGTGGCAGGCAGGTTCATGCTCCATGCTCCTCTGCTCAGCCTGCCTCTGCTCCTGGAGAAACTTCCTGAGGTTTGGTGCTCTGGCACTGCCAGGGTCCCCAGCATGGAGGGACAGCCAGCTCCCCCTTCCATGCCAGGGGAATGTTTGCATGGAGCAGGAGCTGAGGTGAGAGAGCTGCCAAGGCAAGGGAGCCACGTGGCAACAGCATCACCTGGCTTTTCTCATTGTATTAACCTGCATAAATAAACCAATTTTTAAAAAATCCTGGACCTGCATTAAAACAACATTAAAGTGACTGTAAAAATGGAGTAATGCAGAAGGTCCTGGGAAACATCACCACACCCAACTTTTCCACTTCATATAGAAGAAGGTTTGGGTTCATAGGCTGAATGTTTTAACAGCTTCAGGAATCTTCCCTGCACTGGAAGCAGCCCCAGGAACAGCCTCTGTAGTCTGACACCAGGACCTGGCTTTGCACTGCATGGCAGTGAAGAAAGACACAAATTAAGCCCACCTGCTCACTGGGTGCCTGTAACCTCTGACACAAACCCTGGCTGATTTCTGCTCCCTGCCCCTCCCAGGCCAGAGCAAACCCTGACCCCAAAGCACTGGAATGAGGGTGCAAAAAGCTGGATTGAATGGTGGTGGCAGCTCCAATGGGAATCCCAGTGTCACCCCTGCTGAGCACCAGGACAGTGTGGCTGCAGTGCCTGGGCTGTGCTGGATCTCTGCCATCACACTGGCACCTTCCTGGGGTCCAAGGGCATCCCTGTCATGCTTGGGACCATGCTGGAGCTCAAGGAGATCACCTGGACTGCTCCCAGTGCAGAGGGAGGGAGCAAGGGATGGAGGGGACTGGCCCTGAGCTCCTGCTGGCATCTCCCCAGGACAGCTGGTACTGCCACAGGAAGGTGCCAGGGATGAGGACACACCGGTCATGTGGGAGAATCCAAATTGTTCTGGGGACACCTCCACTGACCCAGCAAGGAGGTGACAACTCAATAGGGCTCCAAGGCCCAAGCACACAGCTGCCTCCTTCTCCATCCTATCTGAAGCAATCATGGCTCTCTCTCTCAGGGATGTCACAATCACAGTGGAAAATCAAAATAAAAAGGCTATGTAATCCAGTTTGTAAATCCCTTCAAAATCACAAAATCCTCTCTAAAATGGATTACAGAGATTAGAGATAAGAGTTTCCTGGAAATCAAGAATTGCATTTCTGCCTCCCCCATCTCTTCACTGCCTCAGAAAAAGAGCCTTGCTTGTGCCCCCCATCCCACCTCACTCCTTCCCACCATCATCCCAGCCTTGGAGAGCAAAAGCAGCACCCTAAAAACGGCAGAGCTGTTTCTACCTGACTTTGCCATAAGCAGTATTTGGGGGCACAATCTGCTGCATGTACCTGAGCCTGTGGACAAGGTGGGATGACTGCCAGGTTCTGCAAGCATCCATCCCTACTCCAAACAGGCTCCACGTGGTTGTGCAATGTGCTGCCATGGTTTGTGAGCTGCAGGACTTGCACCCAAATCCTGGGGGTGCCCAGGAGAAAAACATCCTCTTAAATCAGGAAAATCACCAATGTGCCAGTGGTGACAGTGCTACCAAGAAGAGAAAGGTCAAACACCCATGTGGGGATGATATAAAATTATTTAGCAGCCATGCCATTATTAGTCTGATAGATTAAAATCATCATTTTGTTTAATATTATTGACACAAGTATCCACAGTTGATGCTGGTAGGACAATTTTCTGTTGGGAAGTTTTATTTCGTGAGAGTTTTTGCCCTTTCCTTCTTATTGGGAACAACAACAACAACAACAAGGGATTGCAATATTAGCATTCCTGGCAGAGCACACATTCAAGTTCCTGACCTGTTATTGCTCAAGGACTTCTGCAGCTGCAGATGCCTGTTTGGAGCTACAGTTAGGTCACTTTGAATGATGCTCACAGAATAAGGATCAAAACACTCACAGCTTGATCAAAAGGACATTTTATGAACATTGCAGCCCGAGTTAAGTGCTGATGTGAATACTTAGGTTTGCCCTTATATTACCTCAGCTCGGCTCTAATAAAATTAACACCCTTTTAAATAATGCACTCAGTTTTATTTGTTTCATGTTTTTGTGCCTTATGGCTTTGAAAACACATTCTCAAAACCCTCCCATCACACTGGGAATGTTTAGCTGTGTTGGGATCTGCAAATCAACATCTTTGTACAGAGGAATAATAAGAGTTGCACCTTTGTATCATTGTTGCACCTGCTCTAACCTGGATTTATCCACCAAAGGTTGGGGTTTTTTTCTGCCCACAAAAGAGGGTAACCAGTCACACTCTTTCTTTTCCCAGGAACAATTACCACCTGTAAATAAACAACTAAAAACTGAACTACAAGCACCGGCAGCATGAATTCTCCTTTGTAAAGAGACAACAGAAAAAACAAAGCAGGGGAAAATCCAGTCTCTCCCCTGCATTTCTCTTGCACATTAAAGGCAAAATGAACTTACCAGTCCAGGACAGGGGATGTCTTATTGGTGCAATACAGCTGCTTAACTGTTCTTTAGAGATATTCATCTCAAAAGCCAGAACAGAAAGAGCATTTTCCCCCTTTTTATTTATTTATCTTTTTTTTTGTGCCAACTCACCTTAGCTGAAAAGCACATTGAGATTGTAATTATGGGAAGGCCTCATCTAGTAGATTTGTAAACTCAGCTATCGGCTTGAATTACTGGAATTAGCAAGGCTAATTTAATGTCACTGTTCAAAATAGCTCAGATTTGGAATTTCTTAATGGCCTTAGGAAAAGGAGTCTTTATGCATACTGCAATCTAGGCTTCATTCTTAGACTAAATTCCTTCTCATAGATTTTGTGAATGCCCTGTTTTGTAGCCAACACAAACTCTGTCCAGTAAAATAATGTAAGGACTCAGAATGAAAAGAGATTAGCTGTTCCCTGCTCCTGTTATTTTAAAGCAGAAATAACTTTGGCTTCTACTGATTCATAGACAAAGCTTGAAATGCAAAGCATGCTCAACTCCAGAGTCAGCATGAAAAGGACCTTAAAATATTCCCGAGTGCAAGTAATGGACTTATTAGAGGGATGAAAAGAGGCACTTTTCACAGAATCCCAAGCTCTTTAGTCCTGTCATATCAATAATCTTGCTTAAGAATTTCGTTCCATTTACATTTCTTTCCCTTCCAAATATCCTGCCTGACTCCTATGAAATACAACACTTAAGCTTTTAAAGTGTTAATTTATTTCTGTTAATGCTTGGTGGTGTAAAATGTCTGTGGATCACCCAGAGTGTGAGTGATGGTGCCACGAGGGGGTGGGACAGAGAACAATTCTGTGCACTTATACACCTGAAAATTGATAACTGAGGAGGGAATTTTAAAGACTTGGTTGAAAGCATCTTCTTTAAATAATGGCATTTGATTGTGCTGGAACTCAACATACCTGCAATCTGTTGCATTCTCCTTTATGTTCATGTTTAACACTCACAAAAACAATGCTGACAGCAAGAAAAAAAAAAGCTTTATAGATGTCAGGAAGGAAATTTGCCTAAGCTCTCCTAAGCTTCCAAAATATATCAGTTTTTAACCCTGTTTGCCTCGACTTTGAAAGATAGTTTACTCTAATGCCAGCACAAAGCAACTGGTGACAATTTTCCCTTTTGAAGAAATTGCTGAAAAACAAAGGGAATTCAGGAACAAATCACCAAGGTTTGTGTGGCATAGCAGGGAAGGAGACAGAGATGCCCCCTTTTTAAGGAATTAGGGGACGTTTTTTTTTCCATTTGGCTCCAGAGGACGATTTGCACTGGTTGGGGACTGGCAGCATGGAGAGGAAAGATGTTTTGGGCTACATCTGCCCATGGCCTCCACAAGACAGCACCAGCAGAGAGCAGGAGACCCCAAACCCTGTGACAGGATGAGTGGCTATGCTGAGATGCCCATGCCTGGTGTGTAGGGCTGGCCAGAGATGATTTTCATAGACCAAAGCAGATTTCACACTGCCCAAGAGACTCTAGGGTCTCAAAGCACACCCCAGGCATTAATTACACCCTTCACTTTGAAGAAATTAATTAAGCACTGAAACCTTCTGGTCCCTGAGAGCCAAGCACAAGCCTCCATTCACTGACGGCTAAAACTGAGCTGGGTTGTGGCGAGGTTTCAGGAACATTGACAGGAGAGCTGAGAAAAGCACCTCTGAGTGCCCTGAAGCAGCAGAATCCTCCCCCCAGGATACTTCTAATTCCTCTGGACACGTCCCAGCAGGTCCCCATGGGAAGGCAGCACTCCAGGTCTGGCTGTGGATCACTCCCCATGGCAAGGCAGGGAAAGCTGACACACCAGGGGCAGTCCCATCCCACAGCCACCCTCCAGGGCATCCACCCAGCCCCTGCTTCTCCTCAAGAGCCCCTGACATGAGCAGTCATTTTTCCTAATGACAAACTGGACATCCCTGATGAGACACCCACGAGAAGTAACAGGAGCTGCTCACACCATCCTGGTGGTTTCCTTGTGTGCCCCTGGCTGCTGTGTGACCATTCCTGGGTGAGACATCCTCCAGCTTCTCCAGCTGCAAGAGGCACCCCCACAGTCCCATGGGAAGCAGAACAATGGGCAGGCACCCCAAGATGCTGCAGGAACCACCCTCACTGGAGCATTTGCTGAGCTGACTCTGCACTGGAACAAATCCACACAGTGACACGGCCTCGGTCACTCTCCTGCAGTGCTCTAGGAAAGAAACAAAACCCTCTCTGCTCCTGATTCCCCTGTTCTGCTCCATTCAGGCTTGCTGGATGCCTCCCCATCTTTCTATCTGCCTGCATGACTTTGTGTCCTCTCAGAAGCTGGACCAGCCATTTGTCCAGGGCACTCACAATGGATTGAGAGGAGCAGCCTGCCAACCCACAAACATCTGCTGGCCCTGCTTCTTTTGCAATAAATGCCTGGATAAAATAGGTGACAAGTGCATTAAAAACATATGCTACCTGTGCTGCAGAGAGCTGGAAGGCAAAGGGGATTGCCAGCCCCTGCAGCTAACAGAGAGTGGTGGCTGTGCTGGAGCTGCAGCCTGGGAAACCCATTAGGGCCACATGGGGTGTCAGAGTGAAACAGGAGCGCTGGGCTTGCAGGGCAGGAGGAAAATTCAGAGACCTGGAACAGCAGGAGCTTCTCAGTGCATGCCTGCATTACCCTCCCAAAAGCTGGAGGAGCAGTGAGCAGGCACACCTGAGCTGCAGGCGAGGCAGAGGCACAGAACCCCCTGAGCATCCCCTCCTGCTGTGGGGAGATGATGCCCAGGGAGGGGTTCCTCAGAGCAGGGCTTGCTCCAGGGGCTGCTCCTGTTAGCTCTGCTTCAGGGTCAGTGCCATCCTGCAGCCATCCAGTCCCCCAGTGCAGGTTTCAGTGGGATGGAGGGGATTTAGGAGCCCCCAGGCAATCCCATATAGTTACCCTCTATCCTACATAACAGAAGCTGGTTAAGTATTTTTACAGACAGGTTTCTGCTCCTGAGTGTGAGCAACTGGTCAGGGTGAACCTTAGTTATCAGCAACCAAAGTCATGCTCGAACCTCTTGCTTCCCAACCCAAGCACAGCAGTAACTTTTGTTCAGTGTGAAGCAATACTGCCCTGCTATGTCCTTATTTTGGGATCCTTTTGGGTACACAGGAACTCTTTTTCTTTTATCCACATTTTCTAATGAGTTCTGGCGGTAGGAAGTTGTTTGTAAATCACACAAGTATTTGTTTTACTGGAAACATCTGCTTTAACACATTTGTCTTTTTAAAAAGGCAATTTTTTTTAAACAAAGGTATTAAGCTGCAATGTAAATTGGGCACATCTGTTTATGAGTCACTGCAATCGCACTGCCTCTAGTGCACAGATCACATGGATCTCCAGGGGCCTGATCCAGACAATTACAAACTCAAGCTTGCTCTGCTCCCTATTCCAGCTCTCCTCTTCCCACAGCACTTCTGCCTGATTTAATAAATTAAGGCCACTAAATAAGAGAGACCTATTTAGTGTCTGCTAATAACATTAGGTGTCTGGCCCAGCAGACCAGAGAGTATCAACAAGAGCCTGAGGCTGGTGCTGCAGCCCAGAGGCACCTGAGGGCCAAGTTCAGAGGAATTATTTATAGAGGGAACCACAGGCTGCACCAGAGCCACTCTGCCCATGGTGCTGCACCACCTCTGCTGCTCAGGGCTGCCACAAAAAAACATCTGGAGAAGCCAAAGAGAGGGAAAGACATCAGCTGAACCTCCAAGATCCAAACCTGACCCACCAGCTGGTATTTATCCACTGCAAACAAGGTCAGCAGGGCTGGGGGACTGGTCTGAGGCCCAGGAAAACCATTGAGCTCTGGTACTGCAGTGCTAGGGAGCATCCCTGATGGTTCTGGGGTAAATAAAGCAATGAGGGGTGGGAAGGGAAATCCAAACCAGCAATCCAAACCTGACTGGAGAGGGCAGATTCAGGATCTCCATCCCCACAAGAGCTGCCAGACTCCAGGGCAAAGCTTTCTGACTGGCACCAAAGCCCAAATAAAGCTACAGGAGTCAGGAAGGGACACAGGAGGGAATGGTGCTCAGATGCTCCCTGAGAACAGGCACTGAAGCACAAGTGGAAGTTTGCTTCCACAGGGAGGGGGAGAGGGGAACATTTTGGGTATAAATGCATTCCTTCACATTCCCTGCACATGCTTTAGCAGTGATTTATGTGGACAAGGGAAGAGATACTGCAGGCTGTGTTCTGTGATGACTTTGGGGAGCACACAACCTTTTTTTTTATTTACTTTTTACTGGAATGATCTACAGAGAAGCAGAAGAGGACAAGCAAACATACCAAAGCTGCAGAGCAGCCGGCAGAGAGATATCAAGGAGACAGAGGATATTACTCAGATTCTGATAATAACCACTGGCTCCCACCTGCCAACTGCAGGCTGTCTGACACAAAAAACTCCAAAAACAGGCTGGAGCAGATGTCTGCCTCCCTGTGCAGGAAGTGTCTCCAGTATCCATGAGACACAAGCAAAATAGCTTAGAGTCCAGCAATTTTTCAGACTCGAGATACTGAATTCAAACAGGAAGGAGGGAGGAAAAAAACAGCAAAGCAAAAGGATGTGTCTCACATTGCAGTTGTAATTTACATTTTAGAAATCCTGCTGGGACTCCTGCACTGGACTGAGGCAGTGACAGATGGCCTGGCAATCTGTCCAGCTGCCAAACCTGATGCTCAGCAGCCACTGCAAACCATCCATCCCTGCACATCACAGAACCTCCAAGGGATGCAGCAGCAGCACCGTGGGCACTCAGTGCTGCACAGGGCCCCTCTCACCCAGCAAAGAGCCAGCCCAAGGCAGCAGCTCCCACCTGCCTGGAGATGGGATGCACAGAAACAGGGATTCACCTTCCAAGAAGGAAGGTGAGGGAAGAAGGGAAGGGAAGGGAAGGGAAGGGAAGGGAAGGGAAGGGAAGGGAAGGGAAGGGAAGGGAAGGGAAGGGAAGGGAAGGGAAGGGAAGGGAAGGGAAGGGAAGGGAAGGGAAGGGAAGGGAAGGGAAGGGAAGGGAAGGGAAGGGAAGGGAAGGGAAGGGAAGGGAAGGGAAGGGAAGGGAAGGGAAGGGAAGGGAAGGGAAGGGAAGGGAAGGGAAGGGAAGGGAAGGGAAGGGAAGGGAAGGGAAGGGAAGGGAAGGGAAGGGAAGGGAAGGGAAGGGAAGGGAAGGGAAGGGAAGGGAAGGGAAGGGAAGGGAAGGGAAGGGAAGGGAAGGGAAGGGAAGGGAAGGGAAGGGAAGGGAAGGGAAGGGAAGGGAAGGGAAGGGAAGGGAAGGTGCTGCTGGGTTTGCATTCCAGCTCCGTGCTGGGCACAGCCCCAGCTCCTGCAGGAGGGGAGGGCAGAGCATCACTCCAGGTCCCATGGGAAGCAAAGAGCAAATGAAAAGCAGGGACAGACAGCAAGATGTCACTGAGAGCCCCAAATACCATTGAAGATGCTTTCTGAAACAACAGAAGCTGGTCAACATGCCAGATTTCCATTCCCATAAAAGAGGGGGAATGTGCTACTGCTCCAAAGCAGAACAAAAGCAAAAAGTGTCCAAATTTTTTGTTGTTTAAATTTACAAAATTTTAAAAAGGCCAACTGACACACCATTCCAACAAAGTCCAATCAATTCATTTGGTTTTGGGGATTTTCCCCCCTGTGGTATAATTAAAAATGTAATTTCAAGCAGACTTTGAGACAAGAAGCTGCTGTGGAGTGAAAGCAGACAGCATTACCTTGTGCTTCAGGCTGCTGCTGCTTCACTTCCCTGCTGCAAGGGCACAGAAAGATGTTTCAGTTCATTCCAGAACAAGAAAATCCCATCCAAAGCTCCAGCAAGCTTCACTGCCTCCCAGTTCCAGCAGAGGCAGTTTGCAACACAAAGTCTCCCATCAGAAAGTTTCTGGCTTGCCCTAAAAGCAACATGAGGGGAGGTTAAATTGTGAAGCCAGGGCACTTCTGGCCCAAGGGAGATGCCCCAGAGAAGCTGGCACAGCCAGCAGACTCCAGCACCACTTGTTTGCCTGGAATTTTTTCCTGGGGCAGAAACCCAGGTGGGCCCTGCTGGAGCTGTGAGAGCCCCAGGGCAGGATGCAGGGGAAGGCAGAGCACAGGGGGTGGCAGGTCCTGGGAAGGGGGACACCCCTCCTACACCTCACAGCTCATCCATCCCAGCACCGGGGGTCAGGATCTGCTGC
The DNA here is from genome assembly GCF_028018845.1 of Melospiza georgiana. Lineage (NCBI taxonomy): Eukaryota > Metazoa > Chordata > Aves > Passeriformes > Passerellidae > Melospiza > Melospiza georgiana. Next base: position 7,126,391 of record NC_080441.1, on the reverse strand, counting down.
ACGCCCACCTGGGAACCAGGGGAGCCCTGCTCAGGCAAACACACCTGGTTCAGTTCATGTTACTGCTGGTGTCAGCCCCACAGATGTGTGTGCACAGCTCAGGATAATGCACACCAGCCCAGGAGAGCTCCTGCCTGACACATGATGGATCCCCTGCTCCTGGAGCACACGGAGCAGTGTTGACTCAGTAATTGATCCTGTCCTGCTAATGCACCCACTGATGAGTGATTTGCAGGCCAGACCCAAATTCATGCTATTTTCACTTGCAAAGCCAGGGGTGAGAAGAGAGACAGAAATGAGGACTCAAAGTCCAGGATCCTAGGAGGTTTCTCTGGAGAAGCATCCTTCTTCCCCTTCCCCATACCTTTTTGGCAAGGACTAAAAAAGAGGCTGCCTTCTGGGCAGGTCTGTGTTTCTTTCTTCTGGGGAACAACAGCAACCAGCAACAGGCTCTGTGGCCAGGTCTGTGCACAAGTCCAGCATGGGCTGTCCACTGATTTAATTTTAAAAACCTCATCTCAAGCAATGCCTCTTGCTCCATCCAGGTTCCATCCAGATCCCCACATCTTCCAGATACTGAACTCAGAGCTTCATTTAATCAGGCCCGATTATTTCACAGACACATACATTTTTATTTATGGAAAGATGTAAAAACTAATTTTCAAAGGGCAGTGCTGCTGCCTGCAGCATGCAGGGATCTGTTGGATGCAGGCAGGGAGATGCTGCCATGCAGACTCTCACCCAACCACATCTAAGCCAAGCCCAGCTCCCCAGAGCTCCTGGCTGCTGCCACAATGCTGCAACCCACACTGCCAGGTCATGGCCACAGACACCACCTGCACAAAAACAAACACATTTGTTCCAATTTGAAGGGGGGAACCAAGAGGTCAGGCTTTTTAAGGCAGCCTGGACAATTTGAGCATTCCCCATCTTGTCCTACATAGGGCTCAAAAAGTGCTCTGAAAGTTGTACCCAAAACGTTTCCAGTGAAGGTTTCCATGATCCACCTGACACAGCATCTGCTCTCCTGGACATCTTCAGAGCAAGAGGATGGACAGCAGAGCAGCAGCCACAGCTGAGAGACCAGGCCCTCCTCCTGTGCACTTTCAGTGAGACAGGGACACCAGGCCCAACATTCATGGACGCAGCTGAATTTCCCCACGACACTTTCTGGGCAGACCTGTTTTATGGTCCTTGATGGACCTTGGTTCTATGAACTTGTTTTCTTTTGTCATTCAAAGGGACCTTAAGGATGATCTAGTTCCACCACACTTGCCATGGACAGTGACCTCCCACTGCAGCAGGCTGCTCAGACCCCATCCAGGCTGGCCTTAAGCACATTTTCTGGGAACAGGAGCTGCAGCACAGGGATGGCCCAGCCCTGGGCATCCTGTGATGTCTGACAGCTGAGGGCTGGCACACTGACACGAGTGCTGGGCACACACATCAGCCAGGCCCAGAGCCTCTCCCACAGCACTCAGCAGGGCTGTGCCCAGCAGCCTCATTTATTACATCCCATAAGCTCTCTTATCAGCTTACCTGCAGTGAGGCATTAGCAAAAGCCAAGCCACTCATGAAAGGGACACCCTCTCCTATGTGAAAAGTCAATCAACATGTTATATTGTTATCAGGCTCGCAGACAAACCTCTCTTTGTACAACAAAATGTGCAGATCCAGTGCCCTCACTATCAGCGTAAGGTTATCTTGTTGAGCCTTTAGCAAGCAGCACCTGATCTGCTTCTGTCTGAAATATACCTTCATTGTTGTCCCTTAAAAAGAAAATCAGCTAAATTATTTTGCCTCTCCACAAGGAAAAACAGCAAAAAGGAAAAAAAAAAGCCCAAAACCACCAAACCAAAAAGCAAGGCTGTATCCAAGTCAGGAATTGTGTTTCTCAACTTCATCAGAATTCATGTCTTTTTCAGCCACAAAAAACAGATTCATCACCCTTTAAGGATAAATATGGCCATCACTATTGCAACTGGGCACATTTTTGCATACTTGAAATTGTTTTGAGGTGTTCAGTCATGTAAGATGCTGCACTCAGTAACAATTTAAAGAAACATTAGCTCCCAAATTACACTGTTGAAAAGCATCTCCTCAGACACCCTGGCACAGTACAAGCTGTTATTCAGACTTGCAGCCTAACTAGAGGGTGAGCCCTTTGCCAGCAGACTGGCATTACAAACATCTGGGAGTGATGAGCAGTCCCAGACTCCCAGAGACCTTGGCACATTTTTGTGTTATAGCAGAGGCACCATCTCATCTGACCTTTAGTGAGTTTCCAGCCCTTCAGCCTCACCCAGCCACCCCACACTGAGCCCACAGAGCTTCCCAAAGAAGGATTCAGACCAGCTCACACTGGGAATGTGATGCATCATGTGATTTATGAATATCCCCTCCTCCGATTCAGCTCTTTAAAATATGGTGCATCATTGCTTTGGTTCAGAATGGACCAGGGCAGAGAAGTCCTAAAAATACCAGATACAAATTGCTCAGATGGACTTGGGTCTGTAAGCACAACGCTGAAAAACTTAAAAAACATTTTAAAAATGGAGTGAAATTGAAACAAACAAAAAAGATAGACCCATGGGATAATATGCCCAGGGGATTTACTTGCTGCTTCCATAGATGGCTTTTGCATATATGTAGCTTTTCTCAAAGCACAAATTCTGATAATGACTTTCTACTTCTTCAGTCATGGAATCAGTGTTTCTTTGGAGGAAATCCAGGCACAGAGGTCACAAGAACCCTTCCAAATGCACACACAGTGTACAGTGTGAGGCCTGCAAGAGTCACAGCAGCACAGCCAGCTGAAGGATGCTATGAACAAGTCCTCCTCCAAACACTACCAATAATTTTCTCAGTCTGTCAATAAAAAAAAAATCATTTTTTGCTGACGTCAGAAGTAAATTAATGAACTTGCCACTCAATTAGAGGGTCAGTCAACTGCTACATGTGACTCCCTCTCCATCTTTTAGGTTTTATTTAGACAATGATGATGAATTCTTGACTTTCAACCAGACCTTCATTAAAAGAAAAGCTCAATAAACACAAACATTTGAAATAGAACAATAATCAGACTATTGCACTGTTTCAGTCTGTACAATTCCAGCTCTTCCATCAGGATAATCTAGCTGACATTTGGCCTTGTCATTTTTTCACCCTGGGACAGGATGAATGCCTTGTAAAACAGCATGTTTCTGCTATCCTTGCTTCAGTCAAGCATTCAACAGCACTCTCTTTGGAGAGAAAAAAAAAAAAAAAAAGTAAAAAAAAAGTAATTTTCTGCTACTAAAATGGTAGTTAGAAGCCCTAAAGCTTTTAGCAGATAGAAATGCCCATGGGAAGGATGCTGTGTCAATCCACCCCATCTCAGGCAGTGCCTGAGCCAAGGCCAGGCCAGCCCTGCTGAGGCACAGTAAATATTGGTCCTGCACACAGGATATTTGTCAGCAGGGCCAGCCAAGGCTGCAGGCTGTTCATCAGCATGGGACAAGAGCCACGTGGCCCTGCACTGTCAGCCACAGCCACAGAGATGGGGATGTCTCCCACCTGTGGCAGGAGCATTTCAGAAGCCATTTGGGGGCTGGAGAATGCCTGGCTCAGCAGAGGGATGAGCAGCCAATGGAGCAGAGCAGCAGCCACAGGTGCTGGGATAGAGGCACCCTGGAGGCACTGCCAGAGCAGGGATCACTGCTCTTTATTCCCATAAAGGATGGGAATGCATCAGCTTGTAAATATTTTAACTGGTGTTCATCTCTCTCCCAGCACACACATGGAGTGAGCCTGGGCAGACTCTGATTGCTGTCCCCAGGTTGGGAGCATCCCTTTTCCAGCACAAATGCTCATTCCTAAGGAACCTTTCCCACAGAAATGAGCAGCAGAAACCAGGAGGGCAGCACCCAAAGTGACCCTGTCTGTCTGGCCTCCCCCTCTGCCATTCACAGCCTCCACCTGGACAGGGAAGTCCCCTGGTACAGGTGCGACCCCAAAATGAGGGAGGGAGCCTGGATGGATGGCACCCTCCTGAAATAACCCTCCTGAAATCAATAGGGGGAGCTTGGATTGGTGGCACCTTCCTGAAATAAACCCAGGAGAGGACAGGGGGAAGGGAGGAAGGTCACCAAAGGCTGAGCTGTAGGAGCATCTCAGCACTGAGACCTCTCAGACATGGAATGCTTTCCTGAGCATTGGGAGCTGTTTGAGGGCAGAACATGATGGAAGTTGCAGCTCACAGGGTTTCAGAGCAGCTCCAAAAACGTGGTGCAAGACAGAAACACAGGGGTCCCACCCTGTGCCACACAGGGCACACCCAGAGACCTCCCCTGCCCTGTGATGTGCATCCCAAATTCCCATTTGGAAGCAACTCCACCTTTGTAACATGGAAAAAAGGACCAACAAACAGCCTTTCCACCTGGGAACACACCTCACCTGGCCAGCTCAGAGGCAATATTCAAATCTGCAATTTGATGATGAGAGCACTCAGAAAAAAGAGCCCTGCCAAGAGGACAAATCAGTGGCAAAGCAAGCTAGGAGTCACCGAAGAGTTACAGATCTGGGTAGGTCAAGGGGGAGCCTGTGCTGATTCTTCAGAAAGCACCTTGGTATGGCATGAAGTGTTGGAAACCACAAAGGGTCTGGCAGCAAATGGGCAAGGCACAGGAAAACTGGGGACTTCCTTGGGGGCTTCGAAATGGCCAAGGGACAGCTGAGAGCAAAACTCAATAACTGCAGGTCATTGCAGCAGGAGCAGCCAGGCAGGGGAGCTGTTTTACACACACAAACTTCCAGAGCCATCTTTATAAATTTTTATTGCACACATCTATCCTTACATATCTCATGGGATGAGGCCAACTTCCCTTCCCAGGACAAACTATTTCTACTTCATTCTGCCAAATCCATCTGTTCCCAAGACAACTTTTGTTGCTGCCTAACACAGATATTTTGGAAGAGTAAATCTTCCCCTCAGACTCCCAACCCCTTCTCCAAGTTGCTGGATTGTTCAGAACGTTCTCTGGGTGCTTCAGCTACTAAAACAGATATTTTCCTCCCAGCAAAGCTTGTGAGAAGCCCAGGATACAGCTGAGCTGGACCAAACCACCTTTGCAAAGCCCCTGGAACGCCTGCACCTCCTCTTCCCCAGCATTTAATAAAGCCCACACCTGGCACAGGAGCCTCTCCAGCATCCATGTTTTAATTTCAGGCTCACTGGGGACAACCTCTTTGGTTCCAAGTGGCATCTGGAGTGAGCACAGCCCAGGTGAGCTCATTAGTGGCTGGCTGGAGCATCAGCAAAGCCCCAACCACCCTGGGCTCCTTTTCCTTTGGGTGCCTGTTGGTGCAGGATGGCTGAAACCAGCAGGCTGGGAGCACATGTCTGCATCTCACAGCCTGGAAGACATTTGCACTGACTCATAATTTGGGGGGAAATGCTATAATTCATTTGCAGACATGCCTTGCCATTGGAGTGGCATAAATAGAAGTACAGAGCTCTATTTTTAGAGCTGCACGGCCAGGGTGCTGGCTCCATGGGTACTCCATTGACAAACAGGATGCACTCCTTCTCTGAGCTGGGAGGTTTTCAGCCCTCCCCCTTATTGTAAACATCATCTGCCTTCAAAACCCTTAATGTGTTGCAGATGTGACAAACAATAAAAGACCTATCATGAAAAAAAGCCTGCCATCTCCGTGTTTCCCACTGGGGCAACATAATAATGAATTTATTAGCATATAGGGCTCACCAACATATGTTTATAGTCACTCACAAACTTCTGACTTGACAGTTTACAAGTATGTTTAAATCATTAAAGTTTAGGTTGACTGTCCAGTTACTGCAGGCTCATTATAAATAGGAAACAAAGGTTACATTTTATACAACAGACGATAAATCAAAACTAGTCTGTATTTTAGAATGACATTTTTTTCCCCCTCTTTTTTTATCTCTTTATTTTCAAGACCTTCTGAGGGGACATCTTGGTGAGGCCAGTGCCTAGCAGATGCTTGCAGTTAGCTGGCAGGAGCCACAGTGGGGAGCAGGAGAAAATCCCATGAGAGATGCAAAACCTCAGAGGTGGCAGAATCTGCCAAAGTTTTCACCTCTCCAACAGCCAAAATCGGTGGCTGTTCAGGAAATTCACCTCTCCTCCTCCTCAAGGCATCACCAAGTCCATCTGCAAGGCTTGGGAAACCCTTTGAAGGGAGGAGTTCTCCACTGTTCTCCAATTTGCTCAAGCACCTGAGGAAAGGAGGGGAAAGCCCCAAACCTGGAGGGCCAGCAGGAGGACTCAAACCTGCTCAGAGGGGTTTGGTTTGAGCACTGCACTGCAGCACAGCCTGCCATCCCTGTCCCTGCCCTGACACTGCAGAGCATCCTGATGAAAGCCCTGCTCAGCAACACAACCCAGCCACTCCCATCCCTCTGCCTCTATTACAGGGTAACCACCTTAGGAAGGAGAGAGATAAAGCCACATTAAATGTAAAAGTTCATTTTGTAAACGTTTCCAGATTTCAAAGCCTGGCATCGTTTCGAATGGGCATGCTACCCTAAAATTTAGAATTTGTGGAAGTTTGTGGGGGGAATGTGGAATGGTTTCTGGTCCCTTTTATTTCTTGCTATGTACATGTGATACGATGGAAAAAAAATTAATTGAAAAATACCCTTTCAAAGTAAAAAGAAATATCATTCTCAAAAATGTTGAAAATGAGTATTTCCACACCGTCAGCAACTTTTCCTGGGCTGGTTTCCAACATAAAACTTGAACAGAGTCACAGTTTATATCCAATACCAAGCAAATAGGATTCTGTCACTGTCATATCAGCTTCACCTCTCTGCTCTAAAGCAAAACACAAAAAGAGAGCACATGGCAGGGGCCAGCAAGGAGAAAGCCTCCCTGACAGCACAGCTCACACTCTCTGAGCTCAGTCAGGGCCTCAAAGCCCTGCTGGACAAACCCCACACTCTCAGCACCTCAAAGATTTTACCTGCCAGGAGCCCCATGCCCCAGAGACACAACTGCTCTAGAGTTAATATTTACCCATCCCACAGCACAGGCAGCACAAACAGGACAAGTCCTCCTCTCCTGCTGCATGTTCTGTGCCACGGTGACAAGAGGGGCAAGTTACAGGGAAATCAATGCAGGGATTAAACCAGAGAGGCAGAAAGGATCACATACCCAACTTCAGAGATCACTGATGAGAGTGTGGGGAAGGCTTTAAGAGGAAATTAGAAACACATTAAAAATAACATCAAGGTGTGACACAAAGATCATGGAAAATGAAACACGTATCTCTGCTCTCAGCACAGGACACTGTGAATCACCTGTGTTTCCTTAACATAAACTTTGTTATTTAGTTCTTGGATGAAATTAAGTGTGTTTTAGCCCTCTCAAAATTCTGTGTTTCTTTTTCAGACTTGGAGTGGAGGACTTTAAAAGTCTTTTCTTTCCCTTACTTAATATCTGAATATATGTATTTTATGCATTTTACATAATGTGTCAATAATCTTTGATATGAGACTGGCATTTAATATTTCAGCTCTCACTTCATTAAGGATATTTTAATTATCCCAGACCAATGGGAGGGAATTTATAAACATCTGTGCTTCGTTTAGGAGCCCAAATTTGCCTTTTAAACTTCAAAGCTGCAGAGCTGATTTTATCCAGGTTCAGTTGTCTGGTCTCTCAAAGAGCACCGTGCAGCACTGGAACCAGCACCAAGTGGGCCAAGCCTCCAGCAGCACCCAGCACTGCTCATCCCTGCTGGACACAGCCTCCAGCAGCCTGGGCTTGCTCACAGGAACAAGCCAGGAGATGCTGCTGAGCCCCACAGAGTGCTCATGGGCCTGGGAGAGGGCTCACACCAGCAGCACGAGTGCCCTAACCACAACTGGTCCTTTGCTTTCTCCTCCCCATGGGTGACCAGGGGCTGCCTCATTAATAACCCCAGCAGGGCCTCAGGGCTGTTTTCAGAGGAACCAAGGACATGACTCACACTGGCGAGCAAAGCAATTTTTAGGCTTCCAAGTACCTAAATCACTTCTGCAAAATGAGCCTGAGGTATGTGCAAAAAGTTATTGGGGGTTTCTATATGCTACATCGTAAATAACCATCATTTGCTGCAGTCAAACAAACCTTCCTGACTCTCTGGTGCCCTCCAGGAAGATGAGCAGCTCATCTCCAATCTCAGGACTGCAGAAGTGAAGAGGGTGACCCTGGGACCTGGATCAGATTTTCACCTTGCCTCAAATCCTCACCAATGGGCTGCTCTCAATGCCCCCCCACAGAACCAGCCTGGAAAAGCAGAGGCATTTCTTCTCCAGCTGCTGCCTGGACCAGCACCACGGCCAACCAAGACAATTCAGGGTGTCTGCAGTGAGTCCACCTGAGCAGGCCTCAGGGGCAGCTCCCCACATCATCACCAAAACCTCTGCCCCACAGAGCTGCAGTGCCACATCCCCATCACTGCACCCCACAGAGGGGCAGTGCCACATCCCCATCACTGCACCCCACAGAGGGACAGTGCCACATCCCCATCACTGCACCCCACAGAGCTGCAGTGCCACATCCCCATCACTGCACCCCACAGAGCTGCAGTGCCACATCCCCATCACTGCACCCCACAGAGGGGCAGTGCCACATCCCCATCACTGCACCCCACAGAGGGACAGTGCCACATCCCCATCACTGCACCCCACAGAGCTGCAGTGCCACATCCCCATCACTGCACCCCACAGAGGGACAGTGCCACATCCCCATCACTGCACCCCACAGAGGGACAGTGCCACATCCCCATCACCTGCTAGGAAGCGGAGCTGGTTCCTCACTCTCAGCTCTCCATCCCCAGAGCCTCTGCCACACTCATCTTCATCGTCGCAGTCCCCGCTCTCCTCCTCCTCCTCCGCGGCTTTTCCCGGAGCTTTTCGGCGGGGCAAAGTCATCCCTCTGAGCAGCTGGAAGACAAGAGGGGCACAGTCAGTCACTGCTTCTCCCACCCTCCTGCTCCCTCATCCTCACCTGCTGGGGGAGCAGGTGACACAGGGGGACAGGATTCAGTGGAGCCAGGACAGTGGGACAGGACCCCAACACTCCCTGTGCCAAAGCACTGAGGAGCTCAGGCTCATTCATGGACAAATCTGCACAAAAAACTGCAGTGCAAGAAACAAAAGGAGGAGGCAAAACCACCTTGAGTCATTCTGGGCTTCTGCCCAGCGACAATCACAAGAGCCCTGCCAGACCCCAATGTCACCAAAGCTCTGGGGTCAGCTACAAAACACATGCCCAAAGCTAGGCCAGACAGGCATAAAAACAGTAGCAAGAGGAGCCTCTGTTCAGGGAATCTCACTGCTTTCAGGAATTGTCTCTCCCATTTCAGATGTAACACATGAAAGGAAATGACAGATCTCTCAGGTCTGTGTGGACCCCACAAACATAACCTAAAAATCTCATTTCTCACTCTTGAAGCACAGAGGATGCTAGTGAAAGTTTTTGGGGTAGCCAAGCGACACAATGAAAGCATATTTTAAAGGATGTTTTAAAGCTGGGTCCTGCGTAACAGTGAGAGTTTGCAGATCCCTGAGACAGGACTTGAATGCCTCCCCTGAGCACGGGGTCAGGACCATTTTCCAAACATGGGTGGGAGCTCCCCACACTCCCATCACAGCACACACAGGGATTAGACACATTATAAACTATCAGCTTCCTCTCTTCGCTGACTTCCCTGATTCTGCTGTTGCTGAAAGCAGCCAGCTACTCCATCATAAACCCAGATCCCCTTTGAAAAAGTGTGAGTCAGCTAGTTAATATATGCTGAAAATTTCTATCACTGCCACTCTGCTGTTAAAAGCTTCTTGAATTTAATCTCAGCGCTAAGGAAAAAAAAAAAGGAAAAGGATAAAGTAACAGAGAAGATATTGCAAAATGGGAGCTTTCCACATGCTTCAGGGGTTTGGTTAGTTCCATCTCTTGCAGCAATATGCATGCCTTGCAAGGCATTTTTTAATATCTGGAATCTAGGTTATATTTTTAAACTATTATGCTAGCCTTAGAAAACAGTTTCTAAAATATTTATCTCCTGAAGTTTATACAGCCTTGGAGGAATGCCTTTGGCATCTGGCTCGCCCTGTCCACAGCAATGTCCACATACCTCAGTGTTTATATTAGAGGAGCATAACGTAATGAAAAACAAATGGCTCCATGTGAGACCCCTCTGGGTTCCCCAGCTGAGGCAAGGCTCTCCTGCCATGTGCCTGCTGTGAGAACCATGCTGGCCACATCCATGGCAGGCAGCAAAATGCTGCTCATCTCCTCAAAACTCAGGGGATGTGCTCTCATGGCCTCCAACAGGCGTTGGCCGAGGCTGGTTAAGTTCACTTTTCAGGAATTTGACTTTGTTTAGACATTTACAAGCTTCTCCCGGAATATGGTGCAACCACAAAAAATAACAAACAAAGAAGGCAAGTGCAATGCTGGGGGTAGCACAGGGAGGATCTCACCCAGGCACCAAACATGCCAACCAGCCAAGCCTTGACACCATCACTTGCACTTTGCTCCTCCAAACAAAGCCCCCAGCAACAGCAGTCCTCAGCTGAGCTGGAAGGAGGATCTGTCATGCACAGCAGCTAATTAATTAATTAATTAGCACACACACCAGTTCAAACCCAGTGCACCACTGTCAAAACCCAAGCGCATTGTGCTGGAAGGGGCCACGACTGCTCAGCAGCAGGATCCTCATTCCCCTGTGGGATCTTCATTCCCCTGTGGGATCCTCACTCCTCTGTGGGATCCTCATTCCCCTGTGGGATCCTCATTCCCCTGTGGGATCTTCATTGCCCTGTGGGATCCTCATTCCCCTGTGGGATCCTCATTGCCCTGTGGGATCCTCACTCCCCTACATCCCAGGAAAAGAACAAGCCAGACAGAACCCCACTAAGCAGCCCAACTTTCATGCCTTACCCAAAAGAGCAGAGGAACTTTCTGGCAGAGAGAATTAAGCTTTGGGATATTTTCAGATTTAATAAGCTCAGTGGGGGGCAAGGCAAAAAATCAGGATTTTTCAATTGTGTGTTTTCAAACATGAAAATAACTGAGCATTTCTCGTAGTACTACTTTCTTCCTTGGCATGCCATGAATTAGCAGCTTAATTTCTATGCCTTTGTAGCCACAATAAAACAGGAACTTTCTGAGAAACATCACATGGGCCCCAACTTTGGATCAAGTGAACGTGACATCCCTTTGCCACACTGCTCTTTCCTTTGCCAGGAGAAAAGCTCCATCCTCAGGCACACCCTCCCCAGCTGCTGATAACTATAGAGAGGTTCAATTAAATTTTGCTGCTGCCTGTGGGAGAAATGGAGCCCATGACACAAAACCTACTGGAGGAGTTAGCAGGAGACCAGGCATGGGGTGCAAGTCCCACTCCACTCCAATGGTATATCCAGACACAGGAATGCTCTTGGATGTCTCATCTTCATCCAGAGCAGCAGCCCTAGGCCCACTCATCAACCACTCCACAAGCTCCCTGATGGTTTGCATGCTTTATGAAATTATATTTGGTGTACTGAACATAGATTCCCCATCCTTAAATAGCAAGCAGAGCAGACTGCACCCTAACATTACAGTTTATTCATGTCCTGTGGTTTAAAGCCCATGGTAAGAGGCAGGAAAATACAGAGTCTGGTGATCACTAAAGTGGTATGTAACAGTGAGATAGCTTTAACTTAAACACAACTCACCCAGCTGTAAGAGTTTACTGTCATATCTGCTCCTCTCTGTTAAACCATGATGGCAAAAATACACTGTAATGTAGCTGATGGAAAGGGAGCAAGCACTCTGTGGGAGGCCAGGCACACATCCCCACACCTCCGAGGGGGCTGTGGGCCTTTCCCTGCCCATCCACACAGCCACCATGGCAACAAACTGCCCCTGCTCCTCACTACAGGTCCTAATGGATCAGCTGTCCACCAGTTTTACTTCCAACCTCATCCCTTTCACAGAACCACAGAATGACCAGGTTGGGAGAGACCTTCAAGATCAGAGAGTCCAACCCAGCCCCAACAGCTCACCCAAACCCTGGCACCCAGTGCCACATCCAGGCTTTGTTAAACACACCCAGGGATGGGGACTGCACCACCTCCCCAGGCAGCCATTCCAGAACTTTATCACCCTTTGAGTGAAAAACTTTTTCCTGCTATCCAACCTGTATTTCCCTTGATGCAGCTTGAGGCTGTGACCTCTGGTTGTGTCAGCGCTGCTGGAGAAAGAGCCCAGCCCCAGCTGAGCACAGGCACCCTTCAGGGAGCTGTAGAGTGAGGAGGGCCCCCCTGAGTCTCCTTTTCTCCAGGCTGAACACCCCCAGCTCCCTCAGTTGTTCCTCACAGGGTTTGTGTTCCCAGCCCCTCTCCAGCCTCGCTGCCCCCTCTGGACCTGCTCCAGCCCCTCAACATCCTCCCCAAACTGAGGGCCCAGACCTGGACACAGCTCAAACCATCACCCTCTGGGTGGGTAGGATGGGCAGGAGGGACTCCGGGGACACTGGGCAGTCCCATCTGGTTTCCAAGGCCATCTTGGCTCTTTGGCTTGTCTTGTGGTCTCCCTGCAGCTTAAAATACGAGGCAGATGGGAACGGTGTGCTGAGCCTGCCTGCTAAGAAAGCTCCCCAGGGCATCCCACGTGATTTACACAATTATTCATAACTGCACAGTGACCAGACAAAAACAGATGCAGTGATGTGGGGTAATGACTCAGCTTGTCTTGGACAGGCCACTGTATGCTGAAATCTTTTTAACTCCTCATTCTTTACAACCACTTTACTCAGAGCTCCCCATCCCACCAGCCCACTGAGCCCACCTGGTCCTATTTTTCCAATTTTAACATAAACAGTTGGAGCTGCAACATACTTTTTTATCATTAATCTCCCATCTCTGAAAAGAGCTCAGCATCATGTTTCTTGGACTGCAGTTTAATAGCTGTTTTCTCCTTTTGGAAATAAGCCCGCAGTATTGCAAATATCAATTTGAGCAATACCCAAAATTGTGCCCACAAATTCAGATTAAATACTGTCAGCAAGCTACAAGCAATGTGCTCCTTTAGGGCAGAAATCATCCCTTTCAACACACTTCAAAAATATGTAAAGTAAAGAGAACAGCCAAAGAGATTATTAAGGGGAATAGAAGACTTTTAGAAAAACATTTAATTCCTTCATGAGTTTAGGGGAGAAGTCTGATTGATATTTGTAATCTTTTGGTGGACAGAGCTGTCATTTAATTTAGCTTGCATGACTGAAAGAATTTAACAAAAAGTGTTCCAGAGAGTTTCGCTGAAATTCTTTGCATGTTTTTAGTAAGCCTCTGGAATATGATCAAACCTAAAAAGCTGGAGAGGATGGAGACTAAACTTACAGCTAAAATAATATTCAGAATTGTAATATATGCTTAATAATCAAGTATTCACATCCAGCAGAAAAAATGCCTCAGTGCAGAAATTACTCTGGAGCCCCAGCCATGTGTCTGTGTGCTGCTTGGCATCAGGAAGGGAACCCTGGGAACTCATCCTAGCAGGGAAAACCAGCTCTGGCTCTGTTAGAAACCTCTCAAAGCTCAGTGAATTTCACAACTGCTCACAACTGCTTGCAAAGCTCAGGATGCCTTCCTTCAGGAGCCTCGTAAGGAGGAGTTTTGGAGGAGCAAAAATGTTATTTTCCCTTTCATCACTCCCACTCCAGCCACACACTTTCAAGCACCTGACACAGGTACCAAAGCACTTCTCACAACTCCTGAGATTCCCAACAGATCAGCTTTTTCCATTCTAAATTCCAGCCTGCTAAAAACATTGTTTTTTGGGGGTGAAAAACTAGATCTTATTTGGCCAATCCTGACCTTGAAATCTGCAATACCAAGTAATTTATGTGTGGCTTTTGAATCAGGGCAGCATCATGGGAAACGTGCAGATTTTCACACGATACTGTTCCCTGTTAACAGCTCATTACAATGTACAGAAGTATATTCCCATTATGAAATACAGCTGGGCTTGTTTTGCTTACCAAGGTCATTATCTGATCACAGGCAGGAATCAGGGAAAGGAACCCATTTTATAAGGCTGAAGTTGTGGACTTTTTCAAAACTCATGTGTTTTGAATTTGGTGGCCTGATCATGCACAAGCATGCAACAGCAGAATCTATTCTCTCCACTTCCTCTGCTTATTAGCCCTGGAAATAGCATGGAAAAAATTTTCTTTTATTAGCAAATGCTTTATTATTTAACCAACCCTCATGAGATTGCTGGTGCCCTCCACACCACATTTCTATTTCCCAGCTCCCTTAGGTTTATCCACTCTGTGGAGAGGCACAGGAGCGTGCACCAATACAAACTCAGTGCAACATCAACAGCATCATTCTTTTCATTGCTTCTTTCCAAGCTCCAGACAGCCTTTCCCCTCTTGGGCAGCAGCAAAATGCAACACGTATTACAGAAAAACTCAATGTTCCCTGGTGCCAAGCACCAAAGTCTATTTCAAAATAAGGATATTTAAAATTTTTTAAATATCTGCAAAAACCAAGATCCATACTTCTGTCTAGCAAGAGTGAACACATAAGTGTGTGCACACCAGCAGGCCCTTCTGATCACAGTGCTGGCCCAGAAGACAGAAGAACCCATTCTGGGAGGAGAACATCTGAATTGTGGTTTCCTTATGATCCTTCCAGTTGGCTGCACCTTGGCAGCACAGACAGGGCAGAGAAGAAACCTGTTCCTCAATCAATTCCTACTTCAGGCTCAGAAGAACAAAGAATGATCACTAATCAAAAGTTAATAAAGTGAAAGCAGAATTTGAAGATGGAGAAGTCATTTTCAGTGCTTGGAAAAATGGTGAGTTGGGCATGGCCATTTTCTCAGCTGCTCTAAAGGCCAATCCTGCACTTCCCTGTGCTGCCTCCTTTGAGACATCACAGGGTTTGTGCTACTGGAGCTGAACTCAGCAGAACAAGCCCCAGACAGCACCTCCTGCCTGCTCTGAGCAGCATGAGCAAGGGATGGCCCTGAATTCCCTCCCCACACACTGATCTTGAGTCACTCCTGCCCTGTGGCTCTGCACCAGCCCATGGTGGTGGCTGACTAAAGTTGTGAACCATAGCTCTGAGTTTATATTGTGGCTCCTTAGCCATAAAAATGTTTTAGTCTTTAATTCTAGCACTCAAAATACCTGGAACAGGAAAAATCCCTTCCATGCATCACTCAGGGTTTACCAGCACAGCAGGACCCACTTTACTGTCTCCACAGCTCCAGAGGAGATGCTCTGGGCTGCCAGTAAATCAGCTTTCCTGGTCACTCTCCTGATAGCACAAAGAAGCTGGTGACAGCAGTGAATTATTGACCAAAGGGTGGCCCTGCTTTATGGATCATCAGCTTAATTCCAGATTAGCTATCCAAACTGCCAACATCCCTATGGGGAAAGGAAGACAGATAAAGACTCCTAAGTGCTGGCAGTAATTAACACGAGTCTGCACTGCACAGTAAATCTCTTCTGGAAGCAGAAGGGCTTCCAGGGCATTAAGGATTGCTCTGGTTTGGTGAGGGCAGGCTGATGCCCAGCACTGGATGCTCCTGTGGAGGTCAAGCCCTGGCTGGCACGGTGGCAGGCACAGGGACCAGCTCCTGTCTGCAGTCCCCAGGCAGGGGAGGTGTCACTTCCCTGGCCTGAACAACTGCTCATTCATCACCGGGCACATGTGAAAATGAGATTACTCAGGCTTTACAATCAGCTCACTCACCTTATATCCAGTTCCTTCCCCTTCCACCCCAGCTATTTACAGCTTGTTTTTGTGCAGCTGTAGGAAGGAACAGGACAGTGTGGGTGCCGAGCAGGGCAGAGGGGTCCAGCCCAGCCTGGTGGGGTCCTGGGCAGTCCCTGTCTGCTTCTGCCTCATCCCCTGAGCCTACATCAATGCCAGTGCTGGAGAAATGCTGCTTTCCTCTTTGGGCTACTACAGCCCCTTCTCCTGTTTTGCCTTTCCAAGCCTTAACTATCGCTGGCCCTTCATGATCCCTTCCTACATCTGCGTCACTAGAAATGAGCAATTTCTCCACCTCTCAAGCAGCCACCCCTCAGGGCATTGGCAGCTGAGTGAAGAAGGGGTGTGGGAGCCTACATGGGCCAGGACCCATCACTGCCATTACCCATATTTTCCATATTTTGTTTAGTTTTGTTGGAGCAGAACCCTGCTCTTCTATCCAAACACCACTCAGGAAGGCCCAAAGTGCACGTCACCAGAAGATGAAACATGAGACAACAAGCAAAGCAGGAACACAAGAAACAAGACAAAATAGGCAGAGGTGGAACCATCAACCACCTCCTTCAGACATCTGAGCAGGGTTGGCCTGGGTGGAAGGTGCCCTGGATGCAAGAGCACCTGGAAGGACGTGCAGGTCTCACATCACCTTTAACAGCCCCATGGCTCTGCAGAGGGGATCAGGGTCTGTACAGGTGACCCAGGCAGGGGGTGCAGCAGCCAGGGGTTCCCACAGCCTCCTCCTGCCCAGCCCAGCCTGTTGGAGCAGCTGGGAGGTTCCTCTTGGCTCAGGCTCTGGCACACTGGCGGCTCTCTGGCCATTGGCGATGTCCGCAGGGCAGCCTGTGAGACAAACATCCCATCCTTGGCACCAGGTAGGAAACAGCAATTGAGAGCTGGGCAAGAAGGGTTTTTTAAATTCCTCTTCTCCTCCTGCAACACAAACCCCTGTCCCAGCCTCTTTCATTTTCCCCTAAAAGCTCCCAGTGGATAGGCACTCCTCAAATCGTGTATTTTTGTGCAGTGTTGTGCTGCACAGAGGTTTCTGCCAGAATATCAGCTTGAGTCACCCTGGCTGCATCCTGCCCACCTGGGCAGCTCTTTCCAAGTTTCACTTTTGCATTCACTTCCCTTCAAGGCTTTGGAAGCCCAAAAAGCAACTACAAGCAGTTCTGATAGATGTGCCCTGGTCCACAGAGCTTTCCAGGGAACTGAACAGCTGCCTTATAATCCAGTTATCTCCCAGCAGACAAGACAACCCCAACGTGGGGTTAATTATCAAGCTGTTGATTTCAGCAGAGACTTAAATCAGACAGGGGGAGGAGGACTCCATGGCAAACACCCCCAAACCCGTTGGCTGGGCAGGATGAGGCAGCTGGTCTCTAATTAACAGCTGATGGCTGCACTGCTCCTGGGTGAGCTCTCAGCTCTCCTCTGCGTTCAGAGCACAGATGCTGCTTGCAAAAACCAAAAAAAACTCCAGGGACTCAACTTGTCTAGTGTCAATACTGGCACCTAGGATGGATCTACCAACAGGACAGAGAAACAACCATCCCAACAGGATAAGGACACAACCATCCAGGCTCCAGCATGGGCACTGCTGACACACTGGGTGCAACTCATCACTGATGCTGAATGTTCCCAGAGCAAGGCTCAGGCCTCTGGAGCTGCAGGCAGGGGCAGCCCTGCCTGGTGTGGCTCTCCCACACACAGATGCAGACACCAAGTGAACAGCTGAAGCAACTCAGGATTTAAATTAAGTTCAAAGCTGGTGACTTTATACCCTCCCTCAGTGAGACACAACACTCCCAAAGGAAGCCCTGAAATGCACCTCTGTGATTCTCACCCTCAGCTTTTAGATTATGTGCTGCAGGAAAAGGTCAGTAAACTCCTTTCCCATCCTTAGGCAGGAGGTATTCAAGGGGTCCTGCCAAAAATAAAAGGTAACTTCCTGCCCTTCAGGGTGTTTGCTGATGGCTCAAACACCCACCTGCTGCCAGCTGCTGCCACTTCCTCACTGACCCTGCTGCATCAGCAGCATCCCCTTACACATGTCCCCAGCCAGCCAAGCACATTTCCTTCTCTTAAATATCACTCCTGGCAATACAGCCGAGCAACAGGCAACAACAAACCTTGCTGCAACCCAAACTTCTCTCTTTGCCCACAGTTTGAAGGGCTGCAAGGGCAATCTCTCATTGCATGGGTCTGGCAGCACGAGCGTGAAAATACAACCCAGTCTCTGCAGCCAGTCACAGGTCAAAGCCAAGCTAAGAAGTTTAATGAGGAACAGCTTGATGTTAAGTCAAATTTTGGAGAAAACCATGAGAAAACTACCTAACATCACACTAACACCAGAGAGCTGTGTCCTTTGTTACTGGGCCCATCAGGGAGGACACCTCCACCGATTAAATTACAGCCTGAGTCACAGTACAGGGTGACACTTGATACAATTAACCAGGCCCAGAATGACTGTAATTAACTGTTAATCTGCTATCAATAGCTCCACTTCGCTGTACAAGGATTCCTGCAGGTTTGTTTCCTCCACAACAGGATAAACTTCTGCTCTGGTACAGGATATCTGGTGTTTGTTTTAAGGCACCACTGGGCATCAGCTGCATGCTCTGGACACAAAAGCAAATTCATCTCCTTTAAAGGTGTGGATCTGTTTTTTTCCACAGCTGATTTCCACAGCATTGTTGGAGGATGGTCCCTGCAGGACACACCTGAAGCACCTGTGTCCCTGCTGGAGCTGAAGCCACTAAGTTGAAACCCTTCACACATATAAGGCACTCCAGGATACACCTCTGTTTGAAAACAGGCATCAAACACCAGGAACAAGCAACCCCTGGCTGTTTAAAAAGCCTCAGTGTGGGTGACCTGTGGGTACAGCATCCCCCCAACAATCCCAATACACCTGGGGGTTTGCCAGAGGGTCCAGGCAGGTGCTGCTCCTCCTGAAGAGGGAAAGAAGGGGTTTGGGTTTGAAAAGTCAGCTGACAGTCAGATACCTTCAAATTTAATTACATTCTCTTTACCAAGGGTCACACTTCCCCTGATTTAACTGCCCTGGCAAAATCCTGTCAGTACCAACCCCATGCAGAGTGGGAGAGCATTTACCCAGCATTAATGGGAGCCAAGGCACAGCTAAAAGGACAATGGAATTAGTACTTAAATACCAGGCCTAGACTCGGTGGAGCTATAGATCATTTTGTGTACTAAAGAAGAATTAACCGATCCATTCTAAAATGCATTTATTATTAAAATAAAAATCTTCTGTGATTTTATTTAATAGCCTTAGTAAGAAATAATTGCAATGTCTGGTTGCTTTTCAACAACATGTGGTTTTAATATTTTAATTGTTACAAACTGTTTAATAATGATGAACAAAAGGCGTGTCCAAGTAATTATTGTATTTATTAACATTTCTTCTGAGGACTTGATAGATTATATTGCATATATACAGCACTTCAGACACTGTACTACTAACTTATTAAAGGTGGAAAATGAGTCAAAAGTGACTTGCTTTGGTGCAATTTAAATATTGTATTTTCAAGTGATTAGTGTTGTTCCTTGCATTATTTAACGATCTGGCACTCTGCACATTTTTCTAATTATTATGCAGCTTCATCTGATCAGGGAATTAAAATACAGTGGGAATAATAAACCTCAGAGAGCCTAGCAGGCACAGGGAAAACTTTCACCAAATCCATCAAAAGTAATGGATTTTTCTGAAGAGGAGATATATTCCTGCAAAGTGCCCAGCTCCCAAAGCTCTCCCATAATAAACTCTGAATTTCCCTGTGTGCCCTGAGCGGGGTCTGGGTCCCTTTGCCACCCTGAGGTCAGACCCTCCTCACTGGTCCCAGTGCTCCACACTCTGTATTTGCAGCCAGGAGGTTGCAGGGGCTCAGGCACAAGGGCATCACACCGTTCCCAGGCCTATTTTGTTTACATTTGATTCAATCAAGTTGTGGCCTTTTGGCCTCCTTCCAAATTAACTTCTGGGTGACCTCCACCATGCCCTCTCCCAGCAGCCAGGCCTGGAAACAGCCCATTAAACCTACAAACAAATATGGGACATATTGGTTGATCAAACCAGCTTCAAACACGGCCCTGGAAATGCCAGGACGTGCTTTTTTTGTGAACTTCAGCTCTGTGCTTTTTTTGTGAACTTCAGCTCTATTTTGTCTCTGGTCTTTCACACCTCTGGGCCCCCAGGCTTTTTTATTTTTTCCCCCCCTTTCCAGGTATAGCTGTGTGTTTTACTGCCTCGTAAAACTTCTAAATTTTGTTCTCATCCTCCTGCAAACCCCTCCAGAGCAACGTGAGGCTCTTCCACATAGGGCTCACTGCAGGACTGGGGCTTTACACTGAGCATACGAAGAAAGGCTTGGGGGAACAGCTGTAATGCTCCAAGAAATTGTGTCTTCCCCTTATTTGCAAGGAAATAAATCAAAGGGAGTTTCTCAGGGTCTGTGAAAGCACATTGCCTGGATTCCCATCCCCAAAGGGTTTATTTTTTCAAGAGGTTATATGGTAGTTAGATTTCTGGCTAGAAAATATGCAATATGATAAAAACACAGTCCCTATATGGGGCAATAAATTACAGATTGTTTGATGTGGAAACCAAAGAACTGTCAAACTCCAGTATATCTGAAATATTCTAAATGAGCCCTTAACTCGAGTGTCTGGAAATGTACAATATGTTTCCAGGCCATTCAATTTTGTAAAGACACATCTTCCCCAGCTAAGTTTCCTTTTATGGATTTCTCTATTAATTTTTGGTGTGTTTTTCCCCTCCTTTTCTTAAAAAATTATGCTCCTCCTCCTTGAGACAGTACTATGATAAACACCAGGATTTACCTAAGCATAAAAAAGAGATTGCAACTGGGCACAACCTTAAAGAGGTAATGGCATTAAGGATGAGGTAAAGCATCTGCTGCAACACTGTCAGAGCCCCATGGGCACTGCAAAGGACATAAAAGTTATTTCAGGACAGGAGGGAGGACCAGGAGTGGCGCATCAGTTTGGTACCACAGGTCCCTGCTGCATCCTTACACCAGCATCACTCAGGGCCTCTCTCCAGAGCCTTTGTGGAGGAGGATGACCAAGAGGAAATCACCAGGGCTGCCAGGACAGGGACAGGTGACACCACAGCTCCCACCTCCATGCAGGCTGTTAGAACCTGGAGCTCACCCCATGTGTCAGCCACTCAAACGTGGAGGAAAATGGAGTGCCCAGAGGAAAGGGCTCACCTTGCACACAGCTTTCTGCCTGGGGACGTCACCCAGCCACAGAAAATCTGAGCCAGACCCTGTGCTGACACTGAATAACCTTTCAGTTTCTATATAGCTTCACTCAAGGGATGAGTGAAACCCTTCCAGCTAGAAACAGACCCCGTCCACTCTGGGAAATAAAAGTTAGGAACCAATTCCAACTCATTTTCCTGAAGGTGACCCTTAGCCTCCCAGCTGAGATAACAATGCTAATATTTATGGATGGGCTGTTCATGCCTCTGGGCACACAACAAAAATAACTCAAATCAAAACTCAGTAGACATCTAACAGAACTGGGGGGGGGGGGGGGGGGGGGGAATTCCAATATGGCAATAATAAAGCATCTCACCCACCAATGCACAAAAAATAGCATCAGCCACAATCACACATTTGGGTGAAACAAAAATGGTCTGAGGTGATGAATAGGCAGCACTGAGGGAGACTCATCCAGAAAGGGCTGCCTTGAGACAGCACACAGCTCAGGCACTGTGTTTAATTCATTTATTTATTTAAAAATAAATAAATGCTCAAAGGTGCTCAAAGCACAAAAATATAGTCTGGGGCACTTCCCCTTTTCTCTGGGTTAGGTTTTCTCTGCTTCTTTCAATCCCCATGGGTTTAACTCTAATGCACAAACCTCATTTTCATTTCAAACTGCAAAGGTTTCATGAGAATTTCTCATGTGAATGTGTGTACATTTACTCAAATAAGGTTTGAGAAGACATGAACTAAGGAGCAAGCACAATTTGTACACACAACACTGAAAAAACAGACACTTCCAGCAGCAGGAGCATCCTGGAATAAAGGTGAAGCCATCAACAAATTACAGTTATTTAGCAAAAATCTCCAAGTAAAAATAAAAGCTGTGGACCTCTATGAAAGCTGAACCAAACAGCATGGTTCCTGAGTCTGCCCACAGCCACAAAATCCAGGCTGTATCTCCAACACAACACACTGGGAGGAAGCCACAACATCGTACAAGATTTGTAATTTAAAGGTAGCCACATGGGAATCCAGTTTACAGCTCTGAGCACCACAAAGATGGTCCTTTCTCCAAAAGATCCTGCATGTCTGAAAATCCTTAAAAGCCACTGTTGCCTTGAGCTTGGTGGATAAGGAGATTTTCAACCCTCTGCAGCTCAGGAGTTCCCACTGCTTCCCAAATCTGAAGCCAACACCTGAGAGACAGAACTGTAATTCATCCAGAGCTGCTGCTCCTTCCACATTTAATACTCTTTGGCAATCAAGATGCATTCCAGATGTGAAAGAGAGCTCAAAACTTCCTTCAGCCAAGAAAATAAGTGTGATGGTAAGCTCTGACACCCCAAATCCCAAATTTAAGTAACCTCCACAGTTGCTTTCCTAGTGTATAAGCTACTGACCATTGACTAGAGACCCTCCACAGGAACAGAATCATTTAATAGATTTACAGACTGGTTTGGGTGGGAAGGGATCTTACAGATCATGCAGTTCCAATCCCCTGCCATGGGCAGGGACACCTTCCTTAGCCCAGTTTCCTCCAGCCCCATCCAGCCTGGCCATGAGCACTTGCAGGAATGGGGCAGCTGCAGCTTCTCTGAGCAAACTTCGTAATTAATTTGCACAAATCACTTCCCATTTTCTCCTGGTTTTATTCTCAGTTCCTCCTCTTTCTCAGACACAGCTTTACAAGAGAGTTTGACATTTTTCAGGCTCTTACATTTATGCTGCTCAAACCAAAACAGCTTACTTACCCCCCCATAACACATTCCAACCTGAATTCCAACCTGACACTGCAAGCCAGTGGGGGAAGCACTGTAAGAGATTGTGACTGAGCTGAGCATACTCACCAAATTCACCCCTCACCACAATTCTTCTCTGGGCAGCAGCTGACAGAGATTGCTGCAAACAGCTGAGCTGAGCACAGCAGTGTTTACCCAGGGTCTCCCACCCCACAGACCTCCACTCCTCAGAAGCCCAAGCTGTTCAGCAAAGACCTAACTTGACCCAGTCTGGCAGCCAGCATTTCACAACCACTTTATGTCAGCAGTTTCAAGTACATAATAACCATGTTTTGTTCACTGCAACTTTCTCACTGTGAACGGCAAAATATCATTATCACCTGCAGGTTGAAGCCTGCCCTCTACCCCATTTAATAGGGAGCTGATTATGCTATTCCCCCCGCTTTTCCCCTTCTAATAATGATGGGCTGTTGGCAGATGGCACAGGGATTGTGTGGGAAGGCAGAGCAGGCTGTAGGGCCACTGCCCATGGCAGCTCCTGCTTTGTGGGGTGCTCCTGGGACCCCGAATCCCCTGCTGCATCCTGCTCCCAGACAGCACCTAATGAGGCATGCCTGCCTCGGAGGTTAAACAGGAATGGCTGTGAAAACAGTCCCTGGCAGTCCCCTGGCAGGAAAGCAGAGCTTAGCAGAAAAGTTGCACAGCCAGCAGCTCCAAAGAGAGCCGCCCTCACAGCCCACCCGGCTGGGCAGCAAAGCTGGGCTTAACCCCAGGAACCCACCCAGAGCTTCGTGGGCAAGGTCCCCTCTGGGGAGAGCTCCCTCAGGAGAGCTGGGTCAGCTCAGCTGTGGTAACAGCATTAGCACCCGAGGATTTGCCCTGTGAGGTGCCAGTGCTGTGTCCTGGCAAAGCAGCAGGCCCAGCCTGTCCCTGTCAGCCTGTGAGAAACACCCCTGAGCTCCTGTGACATCCACACTCAGTGACACACAGAGCCAGACCCCAGCCCTGCTGGCCTAAAGCACTGCTGGGGAGGCTCAGCCACAGGCTGAACACTCTGCAGAGCTGCCACCTCATCCTGCTGCCACCTATACCCCTGGCAGAGCTGCCACCCGATGCCCTGGCAGCAGCAGGGCTGGTTCACAGGCCTAACCTGGCGTGGCATAATGGGCAGAGACAAGACACTGCTTGTCCCAGGAAGGATGCCAGGTCTGAGGCAGTGGCAAGGAAGCTTCCTCCCCAGCAGAAAGGATCTCATCCAGCTCTGCCATTTCCCCGTTACTGACTGGGAGAAAATGCCCAGGGAGACACAGCAAAGTGACCCTTCTTGCCAGCTGTGGGCAATGCCAAAAGGAACTCCTCCAACCAGAGGGGACATCAGGTATGTCCCCCATGGCCCCCAGCCAGCACATCATGCTCAAGGGCACCCCATCAGCTCCATCTTTCCTGGACCTGCACTGCCAAGGGCATGGATGATGCCCAGCAGAAGCATTCTTGTACTGAGCCATGCACCCAGACATGAGGCAGGCACAGGCTGAGTCCTGGGAGGCTGCACCATGCACAACCACAGCAGCAGCATCCAACAGGACAGGACTGGCCATGTGTGCCCTGAGGGCCTGGTGTGTGCAGGGCTGGGATGGGACCAGCTCTGCACACAGGGCTGCTGCAGATGGAGACACCCAGGATCTCTGTTTGAGGGTGCAGGGGAGGCTGAGCTGATTTGGACACCGCCCACTGAGACAGCCCTGCTGTCTGCCACAAACCTGGTTGATGTGTTTCAGCTTGTCAATAATCTGGCTGATCACTGGCTCCAGACCTTTCACCTTCACCTCATGGTTGCCAGCCTGGGCTTTTGCTCCATTCCTTGTGATCTGGGGATTGTACCTGTGGGAATGAGAACACAGAAGATCACGATGTGATGGGCTAATAGAGAAGAGAGCTTTAAAGTTCAGTACAAACTAAGAAATCCCAAGACAGGCACCAGCCCATTCCAAAACAGAGAGCACAAGACAGTTAATAATGACAAAGAAAGGACAGAAGATTCCCATAAACATTTTTGCTCTGACTTTGCAAGATGATGTAGTTGTATCACTTGAGGACAATGAAGTCCTTTCCAGTCCATTAGTAACCAAGGAAGATGTTAAACAGTATACAATAGAGATAAATATTTTCACATAACTTGCACCCAAGAGTCCTAAAAAAGCTGGCTCAGAAATTCTGGCTTGCTCATGTTTGTTTAAAATAAATCTTGGCAGACCACAGACACTCCAGTACAAGAGCAGTAGTGTTGTGCCCACAGCCAAAAAAATGAGTGGGATGACCCAGTTAACTGCAAGCTGATTAGCATAACATCAACCCCCTTGCAAAATAATGACTATCACTGATGTGTGATTTCAGTAATAAAGAATTAAAGCATCAGAATATAATTAATGCTGTCAACATTGCTAATGGAAAATAGGTGTTGTCAAACAATCCTGATTTCAGCCTTTGATGAGATCCAGCCTTAGAGATCAAAGTAACTGCTCAGACAGAACGTACCCTGACTTTGGTACAGAGCTGGGCTCTGCACCACAGGCTATCCTGATTTACACAGGTACCAGGAGAGCCCCCACAGACCAGATTAAACTGCCAGGGCAGCTCTGCAGAGGAGAGCAGCCAAGCTGCACTCAGCTTTTTCATCAGCACTTAGGAAAGAAATATGCATTCACTTGCTGCAAGATTTATGAAATGACAAAGTTTACCAGAGTGATTAAAGGGATGGGATGAGGTACAGAACTGCTGCACACTTGTCTTTGGAATTACACATCCCTGCACTCAGGACCTGGGTAACAGCTGATGATGCTCCAGCACAAGACAAGCACCAAACTCAAACTCAGGTTTGGGCCAGAGCCATTGGCTGCCCCCACGGCCTGCAGGCAGCCCCAGCAGGGGCACAGAGCACACCAGGGCCTTCTGGAGCTCTGCTGCCCTTCATCAGAGCCCAGGGATGGGCTGTGCTGCTCTGCAGCACTGAACAACTCCTCATCTCCCAGAGCTGCCAGCACAGGCACTACCAAAGCCAGGCACAGCCTCCGAAGTGAGATCACTGAGATAACACCAGCACCACTCTGCTTCACTGTACATCTGCTTTTCCAGTGCCATGGGTAAACAGCATCAATTTTCCTTCCTGCATTCATCATGTTTTCACCCAGCTCCCAGCACCAGCCCCAGTGGCTGCCTCCCTGTCTGTCAGCTCCCTTCTCCCCTGCCAGCTCATCTTCCATCCTCAGCTGCCAGGCAAGCTCAGGCAATCACAGCCAGCCCATTTCAGAAGGGTTTGGGGAGAAAGTGGGACTTTAGCAGGCTTTTAAAGGAGGGGAGGGAGACAGGAGGGATGGTGGGGCCAGCTCAGGGAGGATGCTTTGCTAGGGTGGAAAGCAAGAGGCATGAGGACATTTGACCACAAGAGCTATCAGGGCACACTGAGAGACTTGAGGATACCCAGGGGCTTGGATTAAACTCTGCTTAAACTCTAGAGGATGAGATCTACTCAGACATGTGAGGATGCAAAGGCAACCCCAGATCTATACTGGTGCAGCAGCAATCTGCCCTGACCTGAAATACATCATTTACTTACACAACTGAGTCAGATTTCCACTGCAAGGCCATCTCAGAGCAGGAGTTCCATGTACAGGAGCTCTCTGCACCTCCAGCTGGTCCCCAACACCAGGCACTCCCTAATGCATCCCCATTAATGGCTGGAAACCCTACCAGATGTGGCACTGAAGAGATGGCACAGGAGCAAGGACAGGAACAGGGAGGTGTTTGTGCCTGCAGCGCAGGACACATGCCTGTGTAAATTCCTTTTCCAGGCAATAGCAGCATTTCCACGTACAGGCATCACAGATTCATCAGCCTGGCTCTGCCAAGCCCCAGCTGCCTGCAGAGCCATCACACCCTGCACTTCAGCACCAGCACAGCTCCAGCTCTGACCCCACTCCCTGTCCCTGGGGCTCAGGACTCAACATTTTGCAAAAAACACCTTTTTTTAATAGTTACCTTTTCCTGGGAAGCACAAAACACAGCTATACCTGAGAAACACTGGCTCCCAGGGCAGAAAAGCCCTCTCAGTGCAGCTGGAGGGTGGGTGCAGGGTGAGTGATGGGGAGAAGGGGCCAGGCTGGGGCCAGGCTGCAGCTGCCCCTGTGGCACAGCCCTGCAGGCTCCAGCACCATCTCGTGGGAAGAGGCTGCAGGCACAGACCTGCCCGGTGCTGGAACTCGGGCTGAGCTTTTTCACATTAACCCTGCTGCTCCTTTGTCACACAGCCACTCGATGCCACCGTGCCAGCCTGGCAAACACATCTGGAGACTGGGTGGAAACATCCACAGCACGCCTGAGTGTAAAGATGACAAAGAAATTCCTGTCTTTGGTGTCACTGCAAATTTAATTCAAAACACTCAGAAGTGCATTGCTGAAAGGTCTCCTGTGGTTTCAGAGATTTAATCAGGAAACTCACACAGGTTTTAGCAAGAGCAGAACCAAGCCCACTTGGTGCATCCCTAAATTAATACAATCTCTCTCCTAAACAGTTTTATACAAACAAACACAATAGCTTTGGTTTGAGTGGGCGAAATCCCTTCTGAAATCCACGCAGCAGCTGCCAGAGAGGATTTCTGTAGCCTACACAAAGTAGTACAGGAGGGAGGAACACAGTACTACAGCAATACTATACCATAACTCCATGTCCAGAGACTTAAACTGCTCTGCAGAAGGTTCTGCTGGGGTTGTGAGGACCTCAGATCAGCCTTCTCAGGGGAAAAAGTCTGCTAGAGAAGGAAGCAAACCTGAAAGCATTAGCAGAGGGAATTCTCCCTAAAACAGTGATGTTGGAGAAATGGAGTGTCAGTGTCACCTCCTGGTGCTTCCCACCCGGCCACATACAAGAGAAAGTACCCAATCCAAAATAAACAATTTTCAACATTACACACACCATTTGGAGCAGCAAGGCAATGGGCTCAGAGCTGCACATTTTTGAGCATGAACTGCAAAAAAGGAGATGCATGGGGACCTGCTACATCCCACCAGGCAGAGCCACGGTCTGTGTGACTGGGGTGCTTTGGGGGGCACTTTGTCCAAGCTGAGACCTCCTGGTGTGCTCAGACACAGGGGGGCCACCAGATCCCCTCAGCTGTGCCACTCTCTGCCCAGCACCAGCCTGGAGTGGCCACATTCAGTGGGATGCAGCCAACCAAAGGGTTAAAAGCTTTGAAATGCAGCTTCAGTGAGAGACCTGCATTCCTGAAATGCCAGAGAAGCTGGAAAAGGCAGCTGGCACCCCTCCCTGCAGGCCAGGCCCAGCAGCCTGGCCTTAATATGGCAGAGAGATGCCTTTGCAGACCCCAGCAAGCTGGGGGTCCCAGGACAGCACCCTCACAGGCTCCTCTGCATCCCCCCCAAGCTGGAGGGTCGATGGGCTCAGAGACAAAAAAGCCAAGGCACCCCCTTCCTCCCATGTTCTCCAATCAGTGCAGAAAAAGAGAAATCTCTCAGCCATCTCGAGCTGTTTGCAGCTCATGCCAATAAACCAGCCCCTTCTTAGGGACACTTGTGCCACTCCATGAAACCCATCTGGTGCCTCTGCCACGGGGATTGATACCAGCATGGAACAGCAAATATGCACAGAGGATACAGCCCCCACCCCAGTCCCTGGGGGTCTGTGCTGAAGGGGTATCAGTGTTGCAACATGAGCGTGGTCTGGCTCACACTTCATAGGCAAAGCCCAAAATACTTTTCTCTTTGACGTGTCTCAACATCAGCCAGCAGCATCTCCTTGCCTGGGCTCCCTGGGCATGGGCTCCTGCTGGGGATGTGGCATTTTCCAAACACAAATGCCACATTGTTAAATGTGCTGATAAGCAGCCCTCATTAAAAATTACTTTAAAGACAACCAGCTTATGAAAACACCAATAATCTGAAGTTTTCTGTGGGGAGAGTACAACTGCAGACCCTTCCTGCTTCTTCTCACACACCAGACATACATGCCCAAGTATGCTGTCAAATTGAGGGATTTCCCTCTCCTTTCCTCTCCACCATCCACAAAGGTCTCCTGTGAATGTTTGGCCTTTCCAGCCCAAATGCAGCTCATTCCAAGCTTTCATTTCAGAGCAAAGAAGCCAAGATGACAAATGTTATTTAAATACATGGCAATGAGTGTAAGATGTGTGTTCATCCTACTGAGCCCTGCTAGGCTTTGAGGTGAGTTACTGCAATGCCTGACAAGTGATTTAAAGAAAGCAATCCTGAAAGTCAAACATAAAGAATTACACTTTTAGAAAAAGGAAAGGAAAGTATGTCATTCAAATAACAATTAATTCATGCCTGCCTTCCAGCTGCAAATTATTTATTCAAATGTATCTCCATTTTAAATAGTACAGTATCCCTCCCAGGCTCTCCCTCTGCTGTGTTCACTGAATTACACCTGTCAGAGAGAGAGGGTGGGGGACAAACACAACACAGACACAACACAACACAGAGGTTTCAGTGCACAAGAGTTGGTAACTGAGTTTGGGAGAGCAACATTCCCCCAGACCCCCAAAGCTGCTCTGCATTTCAAGGTGTGACTTACTACAGATCATGTGGACTGCTGACATCGAGTCCTTACCACAGAGGCAAAAGAAATGAAAAATGGAGAAAGAGAAGAAAAGTTCTGTCACTCACCCCCCCCTTTTTTACATGAACCCAGCCCTTACCTCTGGCTCGTTTTCATGGGTCAGTAAAGGTGGTACAAGTGGTGAAGCCACTAAACATTTTACTCTCTGACCCTGCTAATTTCTGTTTTAGCGAGACAACCTCAGTGCCACATCAGCAGTGGGGGCCAAAAGATTTGAAAATCTGTTTCCAACTCACTCATGCTGCCCTGCAGTGAGGGTGCAACTCCTGGATGTGCCCACAAGCCTCCAAGAAGAGGTGACAATTCTTTCCCTGACAGTTTTCTCTGTAATAACAGATGGTCCAGAGACATCTGGTCAGTCCCACCCCATCCCAGACACGGCTGGTGTGGGGTGCAGGTCCCCCCCAACTCTTCTCTCCCATATGGGCTGTGTGTCCCCTCTATCCCATGGCCATATACAGGCATCTGTTTCATGGGAGTGCAAGAAGAGGGGAGAGGTGGGTGCATGGCTCCCAGGTGCCTTCCTGGCTTTGTTTGCTGCTTGCAGAGAGTCCAGGCAGTCCCTGCAGAGCTCGAAATGCCGCAGCCAATTTACACCAGCAGCAGCTCCAAACAAGCTGCTTCAAAAGCAGCCAGGAGGATCCAACGCTCTCAGTGGGGAGTGTTCTCACCTAACTAAAAAGGAACCATTTTCTGCTGGATTTCCAAATATCAACACCTGGAAGGCTCAGAGAGCCCCCTCAGATCCTGCTGTGTCAGTTCCCTGCCCAGAGAAGGGCTGCTCCTTCCCAGCTGCCCACACAAAGCTCTGCAGCAGTGAGGGTGCTGCAGAGGATGCCCTTGGTCATAAACCTGAGGTCTCAGGTAATCACCTGGCTCTGGAGATGGGACTTCAGAAGGAGCAGCAAAAACTGTAATGTTCATAACAAAACAATGGGAGTTGATAGCCTGAAGTCTCCCTCTATTCTTATTTCAGTTCAAGACAAATAGATTATGGAAAAACGGGCTAAACCTGAGACCAAGCAACAGGATAGAGAAGATTCATTATCTTCTTTTCTGAAATACTCTGGAAACTATCATGGCCACTCAATAACCCACTGAATTTGCCTAGTATCCCTTCATTATAGCTTATACTTGCTACAAAGCTGTGTTTTATGGGCTTGAAAAGTTACACAACCCTCTCTTTGGGGATTCCATTGGATCAGATATTTTGCAGCACTGCCAGAAATAAGCAAACCCTTCATGAACTAAAGGGTTATTGCTGGCATGGAATTTCCTTTGTTCCAATTACAGAATCTCATTTTTCTGTCTTGCTTCCAATTGTGCTTTCATTGTTTATGATTTGTATGATTAAAACAAACCACAGCACACTGGCAACAGCAGGGAAATATGAGACTTCTAGCTTGAAGAAGAGAATCTGGCAAGGTGCTAAAAATATATTAATTTTGAATTGGTACAAAGAAAACAAGAGTTATGCTGGTGATTTAGATTAATGTACATGTTTGTCTTGAGAAATTTGGAAGTGGCATATCTAACAGCAAGGCTCAATGTGCTTACAAGTTTTGCAGTGGGCAGATGTTGCTGTCAGTCTATTCAGAACAGCTTCAAAAGAATATACTCATGTAAGCAGATTACTAAACTCTGAGAATCTAGATTTAATAGGCTTTTAGTATTAAATGCTGCAAAACCCTGATACTATATATAAAGTTCGAATCACCTTTCAGATTCCAGCGCTGAGCTCCCATAGAAACTGAGGTGAGTTTGGTATCTCAACACCTACTTGACTTAAGCTGAAGGCTTTAAATGAGCTAATTACTCAGTCGGGACTTGGTGATAAGAATCAACCTCTGGTTTTTTCCTGCTTGGGATGGAGATAAGGATAAGAGAGGTGGGACAACATTTCACCACTAACAGCACCAGCAGCAAGTCTGTGAGAGGATGGGGATGAAGACAGAGGAAAGGAAGAGCATCACAGGGTTAAGCTGTTGCAAACCCACCATGCCTACATGTCTGTCTCAGGAAATGCCTGGAACTGAGCCCAGGAAAGCTGCAAAGAGGTGCACAGGGATGCACAGACACAGATCCAGCAGGTCTGGTCTCCAGCTACCACAAACACCAAGCACTGTGACCCTCAACAAGCTCTTTGCAAGTGGTGAAATGTGCCACTTGTGGTTTTTGCTATAAACCTTTGTGGTGTCCCATAAAAGCACAGTGTGTTTTTACACACTCTGAAAAGTGTGAAAAGCAGGAATGTGTTGCCTTTTATTTTTTTCTTCCCACTTTGGCTTATGTTCTTCAACCATGCAAAAGCACAGCAAAAGGCACAAGGCACTGTTCTGCATTACAGAAAAATCAACCTTTCCTGTACGGTTACCACTGTTTGCAAGCAGTCATTTTAAGGCACCATGTTCCTAAATCCACAATAGGGATGGCAATAAAACTATCAACTCACAGATCAAACCTTGGGAAGGAGATGAATTCTTGCCATTAGATGGTCCAATGGAGAGAAGCAAATGATCACAAAGTAAGATTCAGTTTAAAAAAACCAAGGGATTAAAAGCAGGATAAAATACTCCAGCCTGCTGCATTGCACTGGAGCCCCAAACTGACAGAGGCTTAAGGGCAAGGAGGAAAAAGAGGATGGTTCTAGGCTCAGACTAGGAAGTGAGACCCAGTGGAAATACACTGAGCACATCCAATCCATGAGGAGGAGAGAAACTCTCATTGCCTGTGGGTAACAAAGCACTGGGATAAACAGGACAGAGTAAATACCAAGTCAAAAAACCACAGGAGGAGGAGGACTGCAGAGTGCAGAAGGGACTGGTTCCATCAAATAACAGGACACACATTGCTGTATTATCCTGTCCTTGGGTGCACTGGCAAGGACTGTGAAGTTGCTGTTCCAGGCTTGATTTAACATGTTATAGGAAAAGGGCTTAGAATAACTAACAGATTTTGTCATGAGAGGGAGGTCTAGAAATGGATAAATCAGTAGGGCTCTATTCTAACTTAATGAACACTCAGGTACCACATTAAAAATGCAAGAGGTAAATAGCCACAATCCCTACAAGAACACAATCAAATCCTGGACATGCTCATACAGATGCTCACACTGACCTTACAGACCCAACAATGGTCAAACAGCTTCATCCACTGCCCACACAGCACCAGACATGGAAACACACGGAAGCACAGGATCCAGCCAACCACTGCTCTGCCCTGGTCTCCATCTGAGCAGCAGATTCAGCAGGAGCTTTCTAGTTTATCCAGGAACCCAGGGATTGCTCATGCCCTGCTGTGCTGTCCCTCCAACAGAGACCAGGGTTGAAGTCACTCATGAGGGTCAGGGTTTGTGAAGGTGAGGCTGCTCCTGTCTGTCTATAAAGGGTCTCACCCACCCAGTCTGCCAGGTGGGGTGGCCTGAAGCAGAGCTGGACTATAACATCACCTGTCTCTGCCCTCCCTTTAATCCTGACCCCAAAGCCCTTGGTCAGCTCCTCATCCACCTCCAGGTGGAACCCCAGGCACTCCAGCTGGACATGGACACCCCATCCTTGGCTCCCCTGAGCTGGTCACTGACATAAACACCCCATCCTTGGCTCTCCTGCATGTCCTTTCACAGAGCATGTGCCCCTCCATGCCAACACTCCAGCCACAGGAACAGGAACCATCCCTCCATGGCTCCTCCATCCTTCCCCCTGGCAGCCACCACATATGTGGGACAAGCACCAGGACAGGACCCTGGAATTAATACCAGGTATTGAAACCACACCAAACTTCTTGCAAAAAGTGGCAAGATGGAGTCTGATCAGCAACAGACACACACCAGTTCAGCAGGAGAAGAGAATTCCTCCAGTACATAAAACACATTCTCAGAATAGCTCCAGTAAGAGCTGCTACACCACGAACAGATGCTTGGCTCCCTCTTGGGGAAAACACTGAAATAAAGGAACTGGCAGCTTGGGGTATTCCAGCACTGTTACCTCACATGCTCCCGATTTTCAGGAATCCTCCCAGACACTCTGAGAGAGATGCCAAGCTGGGAAATCAAAGCACACAAAGCAGCCAGCAGAGATCATTTTAACTACCTTTTAACTACATCTTTCTATTTGAAACATTCTGCAAGTGGCTCCTGGGAGAAGAGCACCCTTGACCATTATCTTAGCTCAGCTTTATTTAGCTGAAGTCTCCCTGCTCACAGCAAAAATCTCTAATATCTGTAAGAGAACTGTTTCTAGTATTTCATAGGAGCTGGCAGAGGTGGTGATATCTGTGCTACAGATCAGAGGGGGCAAGGACAGGAGTGGAAAGGCACAGTAGAGGATTTATTCCTTAACTCAGCAGCCAGGGGCTGAAATCTTGGTGCCCCCTTCATGCACACAGATTGATCCTCTCCCTGCCTTGCCCCCTGCCTGCCATGGCTCCTACAGGATGTGCCATACTGTACCCAGGATGGTCCCCTGGTATTCTCAGCAGAAAGCTGAAGGCCATCTGTCACCTGAAGTCATGCTGGATCAGCAAATAGCTCTGAACTTACATTTGCAGGAGGATCTGGACTCAGCACCCTTCCACTGCCACCACTTCCCCCAGCTGTGACATCAGCAGGATCCAAACCACAGGATCCACACCAAGGCTGTGACCCCAGGGAATTGTTGTTGGCCAAGGCCTCACCCCAGCTCCCCCTCTCCAGAGCTGCAGTGTTTACAGCCCTGCTTTAGAAGTTTTAATTAACAATCAGTGAGATAATACTGAAATAATCTTTCTCTTTCTAATTGAATGTCTCAGGCACGGAAACACAAGATTTTCCAGAAATAAGTACCAATAGAGGACACATTTCTCCTTAGGCAACCTTAGTACATTTTACTAAGCCTGTGATCTTAGATGTTGAGTAATTTTTTTTCAAAAGAGAGTTTGATGCTATTTTGGTCTATTCAGTGTTTCAGGTCAGTATTGCAAGTACAGGCTAATTACCACCTGAAGTTACTGATCAAGAAGTCATAATTAATATCTCAACATTTCACCACTTCCTGATCTTATTTCTATTTCTTCCCTTATGCAAACTACTCAATAGCAAAGGATGCTTTGCAAAGTAGACTGATTAGAGGAGATTTATGTATAATTAGAAAACAACATTTCCAAGTCCTATTTCCACATTATTTAACGTTCCCAAGGGGAATTTTTTACAAGAAAAATCTCCATTTCTATTAACACTTCCTTCCTCTTTATGGTATGAATCCTGCATTGCCTGCCCCTGTTAACCTCAATTATCACCAGTATGAAATGGTGAGTGGGGCAGGGCCAAGCAGCCACAGGCTGGACCTTGGTGGGAATGGCTCCATGCAGAGAGGACAGCCAGGACTCGGTGGTGGGAAGGTGGTCACAGGGCAGCAGTGGCACCACCAGAGCTCAGTGGTCCTCACCTCCTCCAGCTGAGAGCCACAGCAAGGAGAAATCCAACAAGGGAGCCTTCCTTAGCCCTCCCTAGGTGGGGCAGGGGATGCCAACCACACTGTCCTGCTATCAGGGCACCAAGCCTGGCTGGAGACATGCCCAGCCCCTGCAGTGCATGGGGACAATGCCCTTGCTGCTGCTCCAGAGCAGTGTGGGGCACTCTCCCATGGGAGCAGGGTCCAACTGCTGCTGCTGCTCTCCTGTCTCTGCCCACCCTGACCAAATCCCACCAATCCCAAATCCCATGGATGCAGAATTTTCACTACACAGAAATTTCAGTGGAGGGCAGCACACAACCACTTGAGTCTGTGCAGACCTCACACATCCCTGTGAGCTGCAGCACTGCTGGACTCTTGCTCTGCACAAGGACCCTGAGGGAGCAAATCATGCCCTGTTCAGACTGCTCCTGTGCCTGGTTAACACAAAATGAGCAGGATGGAGGAGTAGGAGGGCAAGGGAGATGAGATTCACCTCTCCACGACTTCTTGTCCGTTCCAGCAAAGGGTGTCATTGTGAACAGCAGAGCTGTGGCTGCAGATGTACTCTGGCAAGCGGCTGTAAAAACTACTGTGGGACTTCAGCTTTGCAATCAGCTCCCTGGAAGAAAGGGACAGAGAAGGGTGCTCAGTTAAAAGAAGAAAAGAGGAGGTTGGTGCATTTAAACCAGTGAAGGTACCCACACAAACAACCAACATTAAAGCAGCTAGGTGCAAACAAACCACAAAGCATCAGTAGCTCTTTCTGTTTTTCTTTGATGTTATTCAATCAAAGGCTGAACCCATGTTTCCCAGCCAAAACTGCTGGTGATGGGGAGGGATATGGGGGCAGCACAAGCTCAGGCCAACTTTGCACCAGGCAAAAGTCAGGCACAGTCTCTGCACTCCCACAGCACCCAAGGAAAGGTGCCACTGGCTCAGGCCACACATCCATGGGGTACCTCTGAGCAGCAAGGGCTCAGTGTCCCCTCTGCTTTGCAGAAGACAACAGAAGCCCTTCAGGGGCTTTTTCTGGCTGACATTGGCCATCCAGCACTGCTGCAAGGGCAGGTGGCATTTTTGGTGGCAGACCAGAGCTGACATTCTCAGCACAGACCTGCACACATGGCTAAGGCTGTGTTTCATGCTGCACCATCAAAGGGACACAATTTCAAGGGAAGCACTGGGTTGGCCAAGGGGTCACAGTCTGCATTCAAAGGGGCAGGTTATGCCATCAAAATGGCTCTGCTGCAGGAAGGCAGCAGGAGCTGCAGGAGCAGAGCTTGCACCAACAGAGGGGATGTGAATCAGGCTGCATCCCAAGCCTGTGCTCTCCCTTCTCAGCAACAAGGATCTCCAGCTGGTCACCTGCAGTGGGCCAGAGTACCACAGACTGACCATGGGATCCCTGATGTTTCCAGAGGGGTGATAGAGGCTCTGGAGTGGGATGTGACATCCCCCCAGCCCAGGTCTGATCCCTCAGGAACGCTCAGCAGCTGTCACCAGGGAATAGCAGCACATTTAATTAGATAAATAGCACCAAAAGTAAGATAACGTGCATAGCAGGGACTGGAGGCAGTAAGGCTTGACCTCACAGTCATCCTGTTTGGTTTCAGACATTTCCCCCTTTGGCAAGGGGTTTTGCTCACCTCCTTGCTCGCTAGGAGGAATGATGAGGAATTAGCACCTGGAGCAGGGAGCACTCTGGGGCATCCCCTGGGTGCTGTCCAGGGGTTATCCCTGCCCTGCCAGCTGTGGGGAGCTGCCCTGCAGCCTTGGGCACTGTGGTGTGCAGGGGGTGTCCAGCTCCCTCATCCCTCCTTGCTTGGGATGCCGCGGGGTTCCCTCTGCAGGCACAGCCCGCGACAGCCAGCTGGGGGCAGGCGACACCAGCACAAGGAAGGCTCTGGGCTCTGTGCTGGGGGCAGGCGACACCAGCACAAGGAAGGCTCTGGGCTGTGCTCTGCGCTGCTTTTCCCTGCCTCGGAGCCCGTTCCTGCCGTGAGGGGCTGGCACAGCCCGCAGGGACAGCCGGGCAGCAAGGGGGTCCCTGCCTCTGACCACCCACCATCCCGTCTGTCACTGCCCAGGCTAATGAACAGGTCTGTCTGATGAGCCAAAGCCCCTCCACAGGGTGGCAATTCAGCCCACAGCCCCTGCACAATCCAAGGGATGCTCCAGGCAGTCACCTCCTGTGTGAACCACCTCCTACCTCCATCTCCTGCACTAACAGCGGGGGGAGATCCAACCAACACTTGGAAAGCCAAAATGAGGTGAGACCTGGATCATCAGCTGTGGCAAACTCCAAGCAGAAGCCTCACTGCCCATGGCACTGAGCTCTCACATCCCAGGCCCTGCCTTGTGCCACAAAGCCCAGCAGAGCTGGAGAGCAGCAGAAGGAAATGTTCCTGGGGAGCAGAGCTCCTGCAGGGCAGGGAGGAACCCTCCATATCTGCAGCTATGAACCCATGTCATTCATCTCAGCAGATTTCATGAGCCTTCAGAGCCTTCAAAGGACATCTCTGTCAGAGCCTGGGCTGTGTAACCTCGACGTGTTGAGACAAGGGAGGAATGCAAGCCCTGGTGCTGTATCTCATGGGAACAGTGTCAAGAATGTGGCCCTGTTAGTCTTCAGAGAGAAATCCACCCAAATTAGTCTATTGCCAGCTTCAAAAATTGCCCAGCTTGCTTGTTTCACTTCCACAGGGATTTTTCTTTTATTCAAGACAGAAGTAAAGGCACTGTGTATCCCTGGGTGTGTTTTCAGATCCAGAGGGGAGATGCTGCTCCCTGACACATCACTGTGAGCCCACTTAATTACAGCTTTTACTTACACAGGGAAGGAAGCACAAGGTGCAGTGCCAGCAGTGGAGGCACCTGCTTCCTTTGAAAATATTCAGTGAAAGGCTGTTAACATCTCTGAACTACCACAAAATACTACACAAAAAGCATGAAACAGATTCCCTCTACCTACACATGGTGTAACATAACAATTCAATCTGGAGTGACCATTTCTATCTGTAACTACACCTGTGAGTATTTCAGACACTATAACAGAGCCCAAGAAACCCAGACAAGGCATTTGGTGTATTAACCTGGGTGCAGTAGGTGAGAAAACCATGTGGACACCCCATTGCACTTCAGAGCCTGTCACAGAGCAGCTCTGATGCTCAGAGCCAGATTTATGGGTAGGGGAAATAAGGAGCTTTTCCATCTGCTTCCACAGGGCCATTCCATCTGGTGGCTGCTCCTGCAGCCCATGCAGCAGGCACCAGCTCAGCCTCAGCATTCTCACCTCCTCCTGCTCGACAAGGTTTCTTCTTGCTCCACGTGAGTCACTCTCAGGACTTTCCTGTCAATGAAAAGGTCCTCTGGATAAGGAGCTGATCGAGTCTGCCTCTGCTGGGCATGGCCACACATCCTGCTGATCTGGAAGCACAAACACAGCAGTGAGAGAAGTGCTGGGACTGCAGGCAAACAGCTGAGATGCACACTGGCACCTGCACATGAGCTGTTGTCCTCCTGTCATCCCCATCTTGCTCAGAGCTCAGCAAGCACCTGAAAGCAAAATGCTGTCCTAAGGTTACAACCTGGCTATTGTATAAAAGGGGAAGGAATGCAGGAAAGTTCAGGTAAAATGTCACTGAACTGTTCCTGTGGCTACCAAAACCCCCAAGCTGCAGGTGGGACAGGCAAGTCTTCCTGTGTCAAGTTAAACTTAGGCTGGCAGGGGGAGGCTTGAGATGTTCCCTGCTCCTTCCTTCCTGAGCACCACAGCATCTCAAGACTCTGCACTCTAGTGCAGTCTAGTCTGACTCTCTCTTGTCAGACTTTAGGAAACACCTCACCTGTGAAGAAAAATTCCTGGTTCTGCACCTTGAGGTAGCTCAGCATCTGCACAGACTGCACTGCAGGTGCCCAGGGATGAGCCCCATACACATCACTACTAAATTAAAAACCCAGGCCCTAAAATACAGCAAGCACTGGGGCCACAGCCCAGCCATGTTGTGGGAGGCCCTGATTAATAGGGTTCTGCTAATGGCACAAATTAGCTCATTAGCATACAGATTATTTGGGAACTGCCTGCAGCATCGAGGGAAGGAATCCAAAGTGCCTCATTCAAGCTCCCTTGCATGGCCACTGTCCCGAGACTCACCCAGCAGTGCCCACTGCTGCAGACCCTGCTGTGGGTGGGTTTGCCACCATTTCCTTCTCTGGGA
Source organism: Melospiza georgiana (assembly GCF_028018845.1). NCBI lineage: Eukaryota > Metazoa > Chordata > Aves > Passeriformes > Passerellidae > Melospiza > Melospiza georgiana. Next base: position 7,087,318 of record NC_080441.1, on the reverse strand, counting down.
CACTGCCAAGGCACATCTGTCCTCCTGTGCCATCACTGCCACTGTCAAAGTCTCCTTTTGATCCACCCTGTGCTGCTCTTGCAGGACTCACCCATGCTGGCCTGTGAAAGGAGCTTGGCTGATGGCTGGGACCATGAAAACACCACAGCCAACACCACCCTCTCTTCCTCTGAGCCTCCTCCCACCACCCACATCAGGCTTGGGACCAGCCACCCACCCATGAAATGCCCATTCCTTGCAGCACCTCATTTATCTCCACACCACATTGAATCAAGGCAATCCCAGGGAGCTGCACACCAGAGGTTAAAAGCATGCCTGCCACCCAAAGCTACAAGCATCTGATGTGTAAAGAGAGGAGATTAATTCTGTTCTATTACATCCTACATTTGGGTGGGCAAATAAATTAGTAATGTCACCTCTTTCATTATCAAGAGCAGCAGAGTTTGTTTGCTCAGGCTGCCGTACAACAAAGAGTAAAACAGAAACCTCCTGGGAGCTGGGCTCTGCAGTTTCTGTTCTCATCATGGTGGGAAGAGATGCTGCCACCAGTCCCTCTGCACCTGCAGTTTCCTCTGCCAAAGCAGTTGCTCCTGCAGCTGCCAGGGGGGCAGTTTCTGCAGCACCTTACCTGGCTTTTCCTCTTGTGCCCTCCCTTGGCTGTGCCTCCTCTCTGCCTTGCCAAAACCAAGTTTTGCATAAGAAGGTATCAGCCCTACTGCCCTTCCTAAATCACTTGGCAGGCTTCATAAACAGAAGGAGGAAGGGATTCAGAAAATGGATCACATTTTGGGCTATTTTCTTTGCCTTTTGGGCTTTCTGTTAGCACTCATAACGTTTACAGGTAGTGCCCTGATGCAAGCAGACAGGAATAGGAGGAAATCACAGGACAGCAGGAGAGCTGGAGAAGGGCATTTGGGATCTGAGACCCCCCCTACTGTGGAATGGGGGATGTCCCCATGCCCTTTCCATACTGGCTGGTGCCAAGTCCCTGCAAAGGGCAGAGCAGCAGGACAGTGTCAGGATGCTCAGGGGTCTCTGTGGGCTTTTCCTCTGCCCAAGGCAGAGATGAGACCTGCCAGAAACCTCCTCCAGGGAAACACAAGATAGACAAAAGCTCCAGGACAGGGGGTACAGAGGAAGCAGTGCCACAAAGCAGCATCACTGCACCCAAGCTCTGAATGGACACATGAAGTGGAGGAGAGGGAAAAGGTTCGACACTTGAAGCTGCCATTTGTGATGACTCCCTTTGATTCTCCCCAGCTCTGTGAAAATTCCAATCCATTTCCAAAGCCCAGTTTTCAGCTGGCAAAACCTCCCAAACTCTGAGAGAAGAGCAAGTCCAGGATCAAGGCTTTTTCCCAAGGATGCAGGGAGGCACTGAATGGGAGGGGAGGGTCAGTGACAGTGTGAACAATGGCAGCACCCGAGAGCCTGCTTCAAACAGCAGAGGGACCCAGCAAAGTGGGGATGCTTCATCTGCCACCGGCACTGCAGAGAGCTCAGCCCCTCTGCTCCCAAGTCCTGCTCAGGAGCTGAGGCTCAGCTGCATCCTCACAACACCTGGGTACCAAGGCTCCAAGATTCATTGAATGAATAAGGCTGGAAAAGAATTCTACAATCATCCAGTTCAATGGTGGATCATCAAGCCAAATCACTGATCACCCAGTCCAGCCATCCCTCCTGTGTGGGATGAAACCACAAACAGGATTGTATTAGCTGGGACACGGGACAGCAGATGAAATATTTACAGATAGAAGGATGCACTGCTCAAAATTTCCACCAAGTTTTTACTTATTTATTCAAGCATTAACTAACCTTCTCAGGAAAAAAGCCCAACCCTGCAGCCCATCTTGTGAAGCCACAGTGAAATAGTTGTCACCCTTTAGTCAAACAAAAACTTGTCTGAGATTTGAACTTTAAAACAAAGTGAGTGAAAGTAGAAGTAACAGATTGCCTGCTCATTTGCAGGGGCAGCATCGTGTGTGCTTTTTGGGGGAGGGAAGGATTTCACAAACCATCTGCCAGAGTCTGCTGGGCCACAAGCAGTCCGAGGACAACAGCTCAGAAATCTTGTTTCAATCTTTCCCTCGTTTTGTGTCCACACTGCAGGCTCAGGAACACATGAACACAGCTCCCCCATCTCTTCCTAACCATTGCCATTTTAAAGCAGACTCCAAAAAGAAAAGAAAAATGCAGTCAGAGAAGGGATAGATACAAGCTCAGACCTTGAGGAGAAACAAGTGTGATGATTCAGCTCTCCAAGTATTGGAGAGCAAGGACAGTCAGCTCCTCAGCACCGTGTGTGTCTGCAAGAGGGAGAGCAAAAGGAAGGGAGCATCTCTAATCCAGTTGCCACACTTGTATCAAGCAAGAGCATTTAACAAGTGGTTTCCTTCCAACAGAGAAATATAAATGTGAAATTCAAAGCAAGTTGACAGAACAGAACCGCTGGCTCTTGTCCTCCCCACGCTACCAGGGGGATGGTAAATATACACCAGCCCTATCTAAAGTACAGTCAGTGCAAGAGCTCTGCCTTAGTGCAGAATAGGCTGAAGTTTGACACATTAAGCCACAAAAAAATGACTAAGTAAATCAAATGCCAGAGTGTTTTTTTAGGCAACAGGAGTTGGACTTTATCTGCCAAGGACACCAGGCAAGAAAAACCTTCCCAAAGCCCTGAGCTTTTACAAACCCCCAAAGCCACCAACACTTTAACAGCCCAAGCAAAACTATCCTGCCCCAGCTCATTAACAAACTCACTAATTACCTGATTTAATTAGCCTCCTCCATGAGGAGTGTGACCCAGGCCACGAGGGGAACACTTTGCCTTCTGAGGAGACCACAACCTCTGCTCCAGCTCTTTACTGCAGCCCCAGGAGGTGCCAGAGCCGGGCTGGGCAGTGCCCGGGGGCAGCAGCTGCGATGGCTCAGCTTCAGGGGGAACATTGGCTCAGCTTCAGGGGGAACATTGGCTCAGCTTTAGGGGGAACACTGATCTGAGGGGAGCACAGGGGCAAGGCTAATGGAGCAGCACCAGCAGCAGCCCACTGTAAGGCTTCCCCATTAATTTAAGATAAGAGGTGTCTGAGGACTGCAGGGATCAGATTTGCTACAGCTGAGCTGATGGATGGGTGTAAAGCACAGTGCTGATCTCTGTGGGCACCTGCCAGCCCAGGAAACTGGGATGGTTTGGGTTAATTATCAAAGAAAGACTGACCACAGCAGCAGGTTCTGTGCAAAGCATCTCAGCCCCCGTGCAGCTGATGGAGGGCAGCTCCAGCCTGGCTATGGCAGGATGGCATCCCTGACACCACTGAGGCTCCTGATGAACCTGCTCTGCTGGTGGAACCCAGGACATTCTCCTGACTGCCCTGGAGGACTCAAGACCCTGGCAGGGGCTCAGAGACCTCGGCACAGAGTCAACGACAGCTGTGCCCTCAATTTTAACCCATGGTAACAATCACCAACTTTGTGTGAAGCGTTACAAGCCACAAGGGTTTGAATAGAATGATGGTGAATTTACCACAGCGTGGAAAAGTAGAATTTTGGGGTTTTTAGAATGGGGGTTCAAGAGGCAAGATGGAGGAATCTGGGCGTGTCCTGTCTTTCTCCTTCTCCTTCCTGTCCTCCATCTTCTGATGTGATGGTGACACTTCTGGATTGGTTTAGAGTAGAGACAGACTGTCTAACATTGGTGATAGGTATTGGAAAATTATTGTAAATAAACTACATATAGATTTTAGTATAAAAAGGTCACACCACCCCAAGGGCAGGGACTGTGTCACAGCCCAACCTACTGGACAGATCTCATTGGGTCAGAAAGACAATGTATTGGATAAGAGCAAATAAACAACCTTGAAAAACAGAGCCGAGGAATCTCAACTACTTCTTCGAGTGTGGGGCTGGGAAAAAGAGACTTTTTAATACCTCAGGAGCCATTCCAACAACTCAGAACCCAAGATTCTGCTGCCAAGGCACAAGGCAGTGTGGCCACATGGGGCAAAAACATCTTATCTTGCACATCAGCAGGAAATACAGGGGTGCAAGGATTGGAAAGCAGCACACTGGGATCCTCAGTGCCAATCTGAGCTCTGCTTTTAAAAGTAAGAACATTTTAAAGGTAATTTTTTAGATGATTTAGAAGAGGAAAAAAAAACAACCAAAAAAAGTAGCTAATCAGCTTCTCCTTGGAGAAAAAGGGATTGCATTAGACACTGCTGGATACCTGCTGCTGCCACTTCTCATTCAGCCCAGGAGCTCCACTCTGCTCTAAAGGAGAGTTTGCTGTGTTTGACCTTTGCTTAAACTTTACATGGAGTTTCCATTTGCCTTTTCTATGAATTCTTCTGCTTATAGATTCATTCTCCAGGAAGACACAGTATTTTTTTCCCCTCAAGGGGATGCCCTCATTTTTGAAGATTTCCTCCCACAATCTCTTTTGCTCTCTGGAGTTCACATAAGTCATTTTATACTTACTCGTGGGTTTCCTTTGGGAGAAGCCACACATCAAACTGAAAAGAGATTAACTATTATAATTGATTTGAACACAGCTTCTGAAAGGGTGATTTGCTGCAGAGTGCACAGAACATCAAGAGACCACAGATTTGCTGTCTTTGGAGGAACCAAGTGATGCCCACTAAACCCTGAGCATTCTTCAGTGATGGAGCCCAGTTTGACCAGGGAGGCTGAAAGCCACAGGAAGACAGCAGCTTGAATTGGTGCCTCTTCCCCAATTCTTTTTAACAACCTGCTCCACTACACATCACAAGTCTTATTAGCATTATAAAGATCGCATTTGTGCCCCGTTTATCTTCAAAGTCACCATAAAAGTGAACCTGAAGTCTATTACTCAAGTGCTGCTACAGAATTCCGCTTAATTAAATTCTAAAGGGCTTAAACCAAAAATATACATTGCGATGATGTGGGACAGAACATAAACTTTTTAATAGTAGTAACCAAGCACATTTACCATTTCTACAGGTGTAATAAAAATGCTAATATATGTTAATGTTTAGTCTGTGGTTAATGTTTTGTCTTGTTAATTTCCCCAGGGCTTTTATTACAGATTTAAATCTGCCACACTGCCCCAGTGATTGCATCGCCTTCCACAAACGGTGCCGCGCTCTCAAACCAACGCTGATTAACAGGAGTGCAGAAACATTTGGCTAGGACAAACACTCTTATTATATGCTTCTAATCATTAGATACATTTTGTCAGGAAGATGGGAAAGAGACAATTCCCACCTCCCCCACTCTTCTCACAGCAGAAAAATGTGATTATGGGCATAAAAATGAATTTACAAGCCTTTATCTTAGGAAGCACATCATTATTAACTAAGTAATGATTGTTCTTCTGGTTCCAGGCACTCAAGCAGAAAGAACAAACTGAGTATGGTAACACAGATGTCTTCAATGAACACTCCAACAAAATTCCTCATTAATGGAGTACTAAATGTTATTAATCAGCTCTATAGTATTACGATCTCCATTATTCAGACTGCAAGGATTACATAAGAGACAGCATCCTAACTCACTCATGCAGAGACAGGAATCAGAGGAAGTGACCTACTCTCCGTGCTGAGGAGAACGTTTAATAATGCATCACCCTTAAATAATGCAACGCTATAATGTGTAAAATGCACACAAACACTAATGCTTAAAATAACAGAGTGCCTGTCACACCAGTGCCCGCAGTGACGCCCAACACATGCTGCAGACATGGGCTACAAACACCCAGGGACCCTGCAGCCACCAGACCAGGTTGTACTGAAGGCCATCACCACCTGGCTTGAAGACCAGCTCCTTCAAGCTGCTACAGAACCACAAAATGCCTCCTTAATTCCACACAGAGGCATTAAGGAGGCATTTTTCAAAGTAAATATAACTTGATTTTTCCTAGAATGGCTTGGGTTGGAAGGGACCTTAAAGATCATCTAGTTCTAAATCCCAACTGCCATCCTGCACATAGAGGATCACAAAATGCTTTGCAGAAGGTCATTGTCACAGCAGAAACACAAGGCCCTAGAGGAGTGGTGGGACTGGTTCTCAGGGCAAGGAGCAGGATGGGCGCCACACACAGCCACCTGTGTCAGCGTGACAGAGGTGACACAGCAGCTGGCAGGTCTGACACACAGCACGGTTACACCATCACTCTGCCCCAGAGACTGCACAAGGGTGAGGGTGCACCAGCCCAGCACAGCAGTGAGGAGCACAAGAGACTTTTTATGGGTTCAGTCCTTGCTGCCAACTGCTGAAGCTGCAGGATTTCCACCTGCACATCCCCGTACTGCATCAGAGTTCACATGCCTTAAACTGGAAAGAAACAACCACTGCAGCTCCAATCGGTGCTGCTGGTGGGCCACCAGCCTGTCCCCAGGAGGATGTGATGGCCAATGCAGCACACAAGACACCTCCACAGTGTCCCACCACGTCCCAACCCTCACACTGCCCCAGCTTCCCCCAGCACAGGATGCCCTTTCTCTCAAAGGAACCGTGACCTCAGCTTGAGTCGAGCCCTTTCAAACCTACATAAAATAATGCAAACAAGATGTTTCTTCTCTCTGGCGTCCCCAGCATGGAGTGTTTAATCCACCAAAGAAAGCAGCTTTGTGTTTCAGCAAAAGCCTGTTTATTGTTATTTATAGGTGGAGAGGAAGTAGGACTAAATGATCACAGTTGTTCCTTCTGTCTTTATAATCCATGACATATAATTAAGGCACAACTTCTCAAGTCAGTCTTTCTCTCCAGCATTTTGTTAATTCCATATTTAACAAAGAATTTGGTATTTCAGTTTGGATGGCTGGACCTCAGCAGCAAACCACAGGGCAGGCAGCTGTAGCACCAGCCAGGGCTCAGACCCAACGCAGCCAACCAACTGGGAGAGTCAAGAAAAAAGCATTTGCTTAATTTTTGGCACACACTTAAGCAGTTTTCCTATGTGCAGACATTTCCTGGAACAGGGCCCTGCAGCATACTAATGCACCACTATGGTTTTAACTTAGATCTGCGCAATCTGATATTTCTTAGACAACCAAACTAAGACTTTATTCTTGGAAGGAGAAGCCAGCCTTGCCTGGAGGGTTACAGCAGAGCAAAAGGGAAAATGGAGCAAAATCCAGAGAAACCCAGAACACGTTAGACTGGCTAAAGCCAGGTTCAGGAGCAGAAGGTGGCAGTAGCCAGAGTCCATCTCCTGGTGGAGCCCCAAGTCCCCAAGGTGCTCCATGGCTGAGGAGGCAGCACAGAAAAGGGGGGACCCTCTGAGAGCTGCTCCTGACCCCAGGCTGCTGCTCTGCCCCTGGGACTGACTCCCCAAGGAAGCTGAGGATGCTCCAAATTCAAACAGCTGATTTCAGCATTAGCACTGACTCATCTCACCTGACAGAAAATCAGGACTCAAGGCAGCAGAGCCCACTTCTGCTAAGGATGCTAAACACAGTTTAATTATACAACTGCACTCCATGCATGCTCTAACACACAATTGCTGCTATGGGTCCCTAGAAGACCCTCCTATTGCAGGCAATTAAATCTACCCCATCACAACAGGCTGGGAAATAAGGAATGGGCTTGAGGGATCACCAGTTTTTACCAAGATCTTAAAAAAACCCTCACTGGGCAAAGCCAGGCAGCAGGACAGCTCCAGGCAATCACCACGTGCTTGTTATTTTCCTTCCATGGGTTAATCGGTTTCCTTGGCAGATTTCTGTGGGTTTTAATGTTGCACTGTGTTTGTGCCTACGGCACTACAGAAAGGAACAATCCCAGAGAAATAAATTCCTAGCAGCCTAATTTAGAGAGGAAAAACAGATACCTGCCATCAGTCTGGAACACAAGCCAGAGTCAGAGCCTGTAACAGGGTATTTAACAGCAGCCGTGTCAGTTGGGTTGCAAATGTGGTCAATACCTACCAGCCTCTCTTCCCCCCTGCAGCCATGAGCCCAGATTCAATTATTCTTTGAGAAATACTTTGTTAAATAATTAAAAAGTTACTGCATTACTTTTCCCTTTTTTTTTTTTTCCCTTAAACCAGACCAATTCAATTTTGAAAGTATAAAGCCATTATAATGTGTCAGCTAGCAATTAGCTACTGTACACTGTTTATTCTTTAATATAATCTTTGAGTAGAAGGGCAATATTCTCAGAAACGCAGCATTAACTTGTTCCTGAATGACTTTAATATGGCTCTTTTCAAATTACTGCTCATAAAATCTCAGGGAAGAAAAATTTACAGATGATATCCCATCTCCTTAATTAGTTCTCTCTCTCTCTCAGCAATCCAATAGCAAGTGTAATATTTATTTAAAATGGAACACACAGGGCTTACCACTAAATCTGCTGTAACTGGTGATCTCAAAACAAGCAGGTAAAAGGCAATGCTTGTTTTGCAGCCTGCACAGACCACGCTCACAGGTACACACAGCTTTTCAGATTTATATTTCAATAAATGCTCATACGAAAACCATCCCAAAGGTTTTTTACACCTCTAAGTACTTTTTGCTATAAAATGCCCTTCTCCCTTCCTATGGTGCATGGAAATCCCTCCTACCCCAAAGGGTTAGGCACTCCCCATTCCTTACCATCACCCTACTTATTTTAACCTTCACATAGAAATAATCCTCCCAGCAGCAACTATTTTCTCCCCCCATCCACCTTTCTCTTTCCAAACACCAGTCTCTGCTAAGAAAAGGTTGGAGCCACCAAAACTCTCCAAATAATTTCAACAGCGAAGTTGCTGAATCTCTTCAGCAGAAAAATTACAGACATTTGTTTTCCAGCAAAGCTCAGAACAACCTCACACTTTATGCAGCTCCTGGCAATGGGGCATGAGGCTTTTCCCATGGCCATGCCACGGACCTCTCCAGTGAAAGTCTAAAAGAGAAACATAATAATTATCATTAAGGGAAAATAGTAAAAATAGCTCCATGCAGCAGAGATTAGCTGCTGGTAAAATTAATCCATTCAAGGCCAACAAAAGGAGAGGGCCCTGTTTTCTTTTTTCTTTCTTCTTTTCTAACTTCATCTGTAGATTTTTTTCTTAGTTTTGAAGCTACCAGATCCACAGCAATTTTTTCTCCCTGACAGTCAGGCCTAACCTAATCCAATTACAGGTCAGCACCAAGATAATATACCCAAAACATGGCAAACAAGGTAAAAAGGCTCCCATTAGATTTTTGCTCGATAAAGGAATTAGGTTTTTTCCTAAAGACAAATAAGGCTTATTGAAAATGTAAATCATTCCTTTCTATAAAGATATAAATATCTGCAGGGCTTTTTTGAGACTTTATTGGAAGACATCTTGTTTTTACATGTACTGTGGTTAGAACAATTGAATTACAAAATGACTTACAACATTAGATTAGTTTCTGCCTGATTGAGAATATCTTTATAATGGAAATCGGTGTGCACTTTTAACCTTGTTACAGTGCTGTATGTCTGATTAATGTATTAAAGGGACTCATTCAACAATAGCCTTTTGCAGACAGAAATTAAATTAATCCAACTTTATCACAACACCTTTATTAACAGCATCAAACAGAGGACTAGTATTTGATTATCAGAAGTGAATTCCAATACACTGATACACAACAATTCCAAAATTAGGTAGGAGAATCATTAGATGGGGGAAAAAATTGACTAAACACTTGTAATGCATTTTTGTTTATCGTCATTACTTTCCACTCACCTTGCAAGTTGCAAGCTGGGAATTTCCCCAACTGATGGAAAAGATAAACATTTTGCACCAAAATCTACAGGTGAAGAGTTACTACATTTCCTTCTGGCTCCAAACAAAGGGAACTGCATGAAGCAAAGCTCAGAGCTGACCTTCCTAGGTGTTTTTTTAGCCTCTGCTGGGCAAACCCTTTTGGGCCCATCTGCACTGAGCTCATGGTGACATTTTGCCCATCAGAGCCACTCCAGCATCACCTCCCACAGCCCCACTGCCCTCTGCTCCATGGCTTTTGGGCCATCCCTCAGGGAGCACACAGAGGATGGATGACTGAGGTGTCAGCACAGGCACAGGAATACCTGCACTCTGCTCTCTGGAGAGCAGCAGCACGAGGTTGATTTTACAGTGATACAGATCAATATGTGCAATCCAGGAGTTAATAAGCTTCAGAAAGACATAACTTAGAGCACATCAGTCACCCCCAAGTTTTCCTCAGTAACCGCCCAGCTCTCCAGCTGGTTCTCTCCAGGTCACTGCCTCAGAGCATCATCTCAACCTTTGCCAGTAGCACGGAAGAGAACTGGGTGTGAAAATTGATTAGGTTACAAAGATACACCTGCATAAAGAATTGCAAAATTTGCCAACAGCTGCCTTGCTTTTTATTTTCTTTTTATTTTTAAACAGAAATAGCTCTGCCCAAGTAGCTGTAGGCTATCAGCACAGCTTTCTGCAGCCAGCCTGCTCTTGCTTAAACAAATCTTTGCAAGAATAATGCAGTTAGCAGCAAACTTCACCTACTGAAAGCAGGCTCGGTGCCCTCGGGGGCTCATTAGAGGGGTAAGACAACAGGTAGGGATGTAAAAGGCCACCAGTTCTTTTTGCAGTGGCCTGACAGGGCAGTGAGGATCCAGCAATGAGGGGTGCACTGCTGCAGCAGATGGATGAAAAATCTGTGGCAATTGTTTGTTGAAATTTTTTTTCCCCAGCAAAACGTATTTAGCATCTTTCATGCTTGGTACCTCAAAGCCACTTTACAATAAGATGCAAAAATGATACAATTCACAGCACCACACACAGGCAGAGAATTCAAAATGAACCAAAACCACTCATTGCAACCCAGCCCCTCATCCTCTGCAGTGCAAAACAAAACACCGCTGCTCCGCCCGGGCAGCTCTGGGCACCACTCCTGCTTTGCAGAGGGTCCCTTTTAACTTTCTGGTTTGTTCTTGGCTCATTCATCAGCATTGCTAATGGCAGAGATAGCTCTGGTTTGAAGGCAGCAGCACTCACGGGGGTTTCTGTCACTGGAAGTAAACTCAGGCCGTTCAGATGAAGGATGCCCGGTGGATGACCCCGGGCGGAGGCCTGAGTGCAAACGGCAGCCACGGATAATGAGGCCAAAAGAGGGTTTAGCGTAAAAAGCACAGCGAGATGGATATTGGTGAGCACAACTCTGGGCTGGCAAAGCTGCGGCTCTAAGCAAGGACAGAAATCTTCAGGAAAGGAAATGGGCCAGAATATATTTTGCTAATAAGGCATCTCTGTTAATAGGGGTTGCAGGAGGCTGCAGCGAGCAGGGAGCCACGTCTGCAGGGCTGATGCTCAGGGGTTTGATCTCTCTGGTAAAAGAAAGATGTGTGGGCAGTTTGAACAGAGAATTCCACAGGCAGCTCCACCATTCCACAGTAAATGTACAGGGCAAAGGCATGTCTGGAGGGACTGAGTTAAGGATAAAGGCAGGTCATGCCATGGGTATCACTCCTCTGCAGTCCCCTCAGCATCAGCCCACACTAACAGTCTCCTGCTCCTGCCATGCACCAGCTTGCAGCATCCCTCAGGTAAACCAAATCTCAATCTCAGCAAGGACCCAGAGCATGAGGCTGGTTTAACTCTGAAGGAATTTCAGCTGCAAAGCTCATTTGCAAACACAGCCCCAGTGAAAGGGCTGTGCCCCAACCCTCCCCTTTCAGAGGGGCAGCTCCTCCCTGGCCAGAACCTCTCCCACAGTTTCTGATGCAGACAAAGCCTCAAATCACATGGAGGGAAGTTTCTGATGGTGTGATCTTTGGCTCAGAATGAAACTCGGTTTTTTCCTGCTTAAATCCAATCTATTTAGAGACCTCCCATTATGTTCTTGACCATTACAAATTATTTTAAAAAATCAGACAGCCTGAAATTTCAAAGCTTGAAGGCACCCCATATACCCCCTCCCTCATGACCAGCAGCTCCCTCCTCTCCTACATCCAAAGCATCCCAGGTCCAGCTTCCAACCCAGCTGGGATGGGAGCCAGGAAAAAGAAGAGATAAGAAAAAAAAGAAGCTGTTCTGTGCAGGGCAGAAATCTGCAAAACATTGCAAAGCTGTGTACCCTCATTTCCAGCTGTTAAGCCTGTATCCTGCCCCACTAACTCTGAGAGCTCTTTGTACTGATGCCAGGGCATCTCAGAACCAAATATCTTTTTAAACACTCGGGAGCCAGTTGAAAAACAACAAATTAGCTCCTCCACTCAAACAAGGAACACGCCAAGGCACAGTGCATGCAGACAGCTACACATAACCAGTAATTAAACTGCATGAGGTCTTGAGGCTTGTTCTGACTTCAGCTTGGAAAAGATGCAAGACACCCCATCACACACAAACCTGTGTGCATCTCACTTGCAATGCAGCCAACATGATCTGAAGGGAGACCAGCCAGGCTCAGTGGGTTCTCTATGATATTCCCATCCATAAAATGCAGTAGCCTTAAAAAGCTCTTTTGAGCTGCAGAGTAGTGGGGATGAAGTTGCCACCAGCCAAGTGATCTGTCTCAAGACTGAAGTCAACAAACAGATTCCTGTGGTCTTCAGTGCAAAGTTGGGTTGGACATCAAACACTCTGTCAAAGGATGCTCCACGTGCTGCTGTGTGAGGAAGGGGCACTGTCAGCAGCGACCTCCTACTTTTTATTTAAAATAAAGGCCTCACTGCAAATCCCTTCAAATGGCACATCTCAGAGGCCAGAACACATCCAGTTAAAAGGACAAAAGGAGAACAAAGAAGAGTATAATATAACAATTTCCAAATAGAAGCAAAATCAAATGCTATTTTTAAATTAAACCTCTGCTGACAGGTTTGAGCATCACTGGCCACTGCTTCCACCCAGCAGCTCTGCAGAGCCCCACACACTCAGTTTGCTTCATGCAGACCCAGTTCAGTGGCAAACTGACTCAAAGCCTTGCCATGCCACCAGGGCAAGCAGGAGGGCACACCAGCGTGCCACTCTGCCCACACTGGAAAAGGACAACCCTGACCAAAGGCCACCTGCATCCTCACAGGCAAAATTCTTGCTACAAGTGAATTAATTAATTAATTGTGACAGCAATGTCTCCCTCCCCAGGCCAGACAAGAGGAAAAGCTTTCACTAGCTTGAGAATAACCTCTGAGTCTCACTCCCCTGGAGAGGCAAGTGATGGTCAAGAGCATTCATGCCAAAGTCCCTTCCAAGAATGAGATGGAGGCCCCTAATTTGCTACTGCATATTTGCATACCAAACCAGAGATTCCAGTCCTGCAGCAGTGTGCCAAAATAGCTGGATCAAAATTGTTGATACTGGGTTACAAAAGTGCAGGCATTAATAAATTTTGCCCTTATTCTCTGAGCACCAACCAGCCAAGCCACCAGGCTGGAGCTTTCTAGCTCAAAATCAACACCTTGCAATTCAGTGCTTTGCCATATGCTACCCCAAGTGTCAGAAAATCTTTACTACCTGAAACCTCTTCAGACAACTAATCATAGTACTCCCAAGGTGTTTTCACAGGAATAGGAATGCTGCTGATACTGGCCTCCAAATAAGCTTTATTTTCATCCTGCAGGGGGAACAGATGCTTGCTTTAACACGCTTATCAGGCACCTTACACTGCCTATCACAAAATGGATAACAAAATACACAATTCACACACCTTGGGATAGTTCTGAGGGGGTCTGAGATCACTGCAAACCAAAACTTCTCCTGTATTTCCAGCTCTAAGTGAAAAATGGAGCTAGCTACCAGAGAGTATTAGAGAATAGCCTGAGGATTAAACTTTGCCAATAAAGAACTTGAAAATACAGAGTCTGTACATCCAGCTGACTCTCCCAGGAGAGATGCCAACAAAAAGCAACACACATTAAAAGTACAAAGAAACCGATCTCGGCGTCTCAGAGGGAAGGACTTCGCAAACAGCGCCATAATTTCAAAGCTTTCCCCACAAAGCTCTTGCCAGCTCTAGTACAGACAGAAAAATCCATTTGCAGATGGGAAAACTCACCAGAGCTCCCTGCCCGTGCAACCTGCTGAGCAAAGCAGCTCCCAGCAAGGCACCAGGTGAGATGGCCCCAAAGCAGCTCCTGCGCAGCATTTGGGGGAAAGGAGCCTGGCATCACTGTGCTGACAAATGAACTAAACCTGTGTATGGCAATGGGTGATATTTTCATTCCTGGGTGCCAAAAGTCCCTTTATTTGCATATTCTTGATTTTCAGCCCTGTGTATCTGCTGGAACTGCTGTTTTGAGCACACACTGCAGCAATGTTACTGTGGTGCTACAATCAACCAAAGCACATCGTTATCTTTACAACATACTCAGGAACTCCCTGCCAGGATTCCCTAAAATCTAGGGAAGCAAGGGGCCAGTTTTCCTGCCTCTGAGGCTTCCCAAGGCCATCAGAGCTGGGTTCACACCAAGCACTCCCCCTGAGCCAGGTGAGATGAGCACTTCAGCTTTGGGATAACACCAAACCCAGCCTGCACAATGGCATCACCACAACAGCACCCCAGCAGCACAGCCGTATAACCTAGTTAACCCAGACCTAAACAGTCTTTTAAAGGTGTTTGCAGGAAGGTAAAGCAGCAGGGATCTGCTCACAGGACAAGCACACTGCGAATTGCATTCTGTTCCCATACAGCACTGGCACCTTTCTGCTTCCCTCCTTCTGATGAGTACAAGTGGTTGAACAAAGCTCTGGTTAATTTTGCAATTTATTAGGATTTCCTAAAACTCAGTCATCAGTTCTGAGTGGAAAAAAAAAAGACTTTGCTGAGCTCCCTGCTGTTCCCTTTCTAGGCAATGCTCTGCAGGTGGAGCTGCACAAACAACTGCAAGGGGAGCAGCAGGGGCTGGGCAGCTGGGGTGCATCAAAAATGGGGCAGGCAGCAGGGGGAGGGAGGGGATTCTGTCCCTCCACTCCAGCGAGACCCCACCTGGATCATCTCCAGCTCCAAGGGCCCCAAGATAAGAAGGACATGGACCTGTTGGAGCGAGGGTGACAAAGCTGATTGGAGAATCTCTGCTATGGGGACAGGCTGAGAGAGGCAGGGCTGCTCAGCCTGGAGAGGAGAAAGCTGCCAGGAGACCTCACTGCACCTTCCAGGGCCTGATGGGGCTCCAGGAGAGCTGGACTGGGACTTACTACAAGGGCATGGAGGGATAGGACAAGGAGGAAGGGCTTCCACTGACAGAGGTTCAGACTGGATATTAGGAAGAAGTTCTTGACTGTGGTGGTGGTGGTGAGGCACAGGCACAGGGAAGCTGTGGCTGCCCCATCCCTGGTAATGTCCAAGGCCAGGCTGGACAGGGCTTGGAGCCACCTGGGATAGTGGAAGGGGGGCTCAGGACTGATGATCTTCAAGGTCCCTTCCAACCTAAACCATTCCATCATTCTAACCTCAGAGGAGATCAACTTTTACCCAAGTAAGATCCCCCAACTGTCTCCCTTGTAATTCCATACCAGAGAAAGCATTAACTTTTGGAGGTGCTGGGTTGAATATTTTATTAAGCTTATTTGTACTGCATCTCTCCCAGTTGTCTTGGTTTGTGGTAAAATGCACAAAGAGACTGACTAAAATCATTCTTCCCTACATTCATGGTTAAGATACCTACCAGAGGTGGACATACTAGGCAGATTTTCAACCAGGGAAAAGGTAGGAGATTAGAAAATTAATACAGATATTGGCCTAGCCAGCAATTTTTTTTCCCAGTGTGCCCTGAGAGTCAGCCTCCTTGATAAAGTATTTTAATAGCAGGTTTTAGGGGTGAAGTTTTTAAGCAGACAAATTGTAGAAATAATAAAGCCCTAACACACACCACAGCTGACAAATTAGCTACTAAAGCAAGGCTTGGGATGGGAACTGTTTACTGCCACATTACTGAATTCACTGTTCTGCACTGCTGTTTACAGACCTGCAACAACACACAGGCTCCCATTTAAATGCATGCCTGGAGACACAGCTTCCAAAAGCAGATTTACAGCAGCATGATTTCCTCCTCTTGGGGTCCGCAGAGCTCCTCAGAAACCCACCTGGAGGCTCTGCAGCACCTCTGGAGCTCAAACTCAGGAGCCCTTGGGGTCCAGGTCTGTGTGGGAATGCCCACACCCAGCCTGGGGGTGGCAAAGGGGAAAAAGGAACAACCACATGGAGAAAGATGCTCAGCCAGGTAACAGGCCTGAGGATCTGAAATACCAGGAGGGAAAACCACTGCTGCAGAAATGTCACCAGTGCTGGGAAAAAGAAAAGAAGCCCAAAGGACAGGCGAGGGCACTAGTGGTTTTATTCATATATAATCACTATGGGCATGGAAGATAAGTTTTCCATAATTCCAGAAGATTTTAATGACAATTAAATAACCTGTCATTATTCTTAATACCATGCAGGTGAACTGGACTTTGCCTACAGAACCAGTGGTGGCCAAGGTCAGTAATAAAGGGGGTCAATATGAGAAGCCAGAGTGAGTGTAAAAACCACATTTTGAAAGAAAACCCCTGAGGCATTTCATACTTTGGTAAGGCTACAGTGTCTAAAAACAATCATATTTACAGAATTACACTAAATATAACTGCTGGCTTCCAGGTATATTCTTTGAAACTCAATATGTGCTGATAAGTTTAACAGAGAAACTTTCATCATAGCACAGCTAAATAAAAAGTTGTATTCTATCATTTACAAAGTGATATCTTACAAAGAGATTTACCCCAGATTACCCCAGGTCCTGATGCAGCTCAGCTCTTAGACCCTCTGCAATACTGTGTGCTTCCATTATTGCCTTATTTCTCCACTGAACAGCTCATATCCTCACTTGTGAAAAAAAAAAAAAAAAGTTGCTTTGGGCTCAGGTCTGACATAAAACCCTTAGCTGAGTAACATCAGTGATTTAAAAACAAACTTCAAAAATCCAGTGGCCATTCTTTTTTGGTGACAATTGCCAGGCAACTGGCTTGTTTGGCTTGGATTTTTTTCTCCTTCACTCCAGTAGTGCAGAAATGTCTCTAGAGCAAAGAAACTAATCACTGAAGTATTAAATAATCAAGAGGAGTTATGGTTAAGTAAGTACCTAGCTACATATGGCACTAACGAATTCCAACAGCTTCACCAAGTACAAAAGCACTGAATGGTTTTGCAATGCCCAGTAATTTTAACTGTAAAGGAAGTTAATTTATTAACTTAAAGGAAGTTAAGTTCTGGTCTAGCAGAGGATGGGCAGATTGTAGCTCTCCTGCTTTGTGTTGATGACTTTAGTGGTGCTCCAGCTGCTTGTCCTGCCACAAACTCACTCTCTGTAGACAGATCAAGGTGTCAATATTCAGTAATATAAGGGACAGTCGTGTTTGCTCACTGCATACATGGACATCTCCAAGAAAAAGTGCATTTTTGCTGTCGTGTCAATAAAAGAAAAACATGGGAGAACAAACACTGTTCAGAGCCTACAGCAGTGCCCAGGTCTGTGCTCACAAAACCTGGCACACAGCCCACATGGACAGTGCTTCTGCTCTGCCTTAGCCCCCACACACATGGGGGCTCACTGATGGAAAACATGCTGGATGCTTTTGCTCACAGCTGAATATGAAAATAAATCTTTTGAGAGGCTCACTCTACATACAGAAGTAAGTTTTGTTTCTTAGTGCCCTGGAAATGCCAACTGGGCTCAAAGCTGAGCTGGGTTTTCTCTCATTGTCAACTGCAACATGAATTCTCCACCTCACCTGCACTCAAGGTAAACCTACAGTTACATCTCTGCTCCTCTGCTGCTCCAGAGAGGGATGACAGATGGTTCTGGCTGATGGGAGAACTTCCCCTGGCTCTGTAGCAGCAGAGCTGCTGCTCCTGACTCTCAGCTGGAGCGTCCCTGCTCAAGCAGTGATTCCAGACTGCTGTAAAACAGTGTCACTGTAAAACAGTGATTTTCTGCAGAAAGGGACTCAGGCAGGTTAAAACTCAATGTCCTGCACTGTGCCCTGGAGCTTAACATGCTGCCCACAAGTCCTGCTTAGGGCCAGCTGCCCAACACCCAGCCCAGCCACAGCCTCCTCCTGGTCACCACAACCCAACAGCAATCCAACCCAGAGTAATTTGGTCCCCAAACCCCTTCCAAGCAGTGGGGAAAGCATGCTCCATGTGAGCCAAACTTCCTGGGCTGGGAAACCACCCTGAGTGCCACCACCACGTTCCACAGCCTGCACAAGTGTGGTGGCAGGGCAAAGCCAGCACAAGAACAGCACAGAGTGCTCTGGCTCAGTGCCACACAGCTCAAAGCCCATAAGCTGATCCATTTCCATGGTACCCCCAAAAAAGATAAGAGTTACTTACAGTGCAAGTAGTACAGCGACCTACATAAACACAGCTCTTTTGTAAACAGGAGTCAAGAATGGCAGGAACAAGCAGATAACAGGGGAACAGTGTCAGATTTTAATCATCTTTGGTTTTAAGCAAACTATTACAACGCTCCTACACCTTTGCCCCATCTCTAACTCTTCCCTACCTACACAGAGCAGCTCAGTTGTGTCTCAAGAAAAATCTCTGCAGAACAAGCACCACAGTATCACAGTACATTTGTCCTTGGTGTTCAAATGGAGCAGCAGGATTTTCAGTGCAAGACAGCCTCAGCTTCTCAACAGGCTGAGAAATTCCTGAAATGTGTTTTTAAAGAGTCAAGTAAAAATAAGAAGTAATCTCATTAAATGCAGCCCAAAACTGGAATGAGTTACTAAAAGATGGAGAATCAGCTCTTCTTTGGTAAATCAGGGGATGCTACAGCACATGCCTCTGCCTGGCATCTATTTGGAGGAACATTTTTGTGATGTTAAAGGAGGCAGAGGACACTTGCAGAGCAGGACCAGCCTTTCAGAGCTACCCAGGGCAAGCACAGCACTCAGGGAAAACGGAGGATGCTGGGACATCTCAGCTCCCAATCTCACACCCTAGGGTGAGTCCAGACCCTTCTGCTCTGACAAACCTGAAAAGAGGCAAAGCCCTGATGCAAACCCAGGCCATGCAAACACCAGCTTCAAACGCTACCAAAAGTTTTTCTGGAAGGTCAGAAGGGGGTGGGAAGGGGTTGGTAATTGGAGCCACTTGGGGTTTGCTGGCAGGAGGAAAGGAACAGCTTGGTTTCAACACATTTTATGTACAAGAGAGCCTGGGGACCTGCAGAGAGCTACTCACAGCTGTCGAGAGCTTCCCTTCGTTCTTCTGCGCGTGGACGACGGCGTCGCGCACCACGGAGAACAGGCTCAGCAGGACGTGCTCCATGTCATAGATGCCATGCATGCCTCTGGTCAGCCCCTCCAGAGCCTGGATGTACTCCTTCCAGAGGTTCTGGATCTCCAGCACACCTGCCAGGCATCCCTGCATCACGGCCCCGCAGTAGCCGGCACAGGGCTTGGCCAGGAGCAGCCCCTGGCAGTGGGAGCAGTACCACATCCTCAGCAGCGCCCGCCCGCACTCCTTGCTGAACTTGAGGTGGTCAGTGGTGTTTATCACCTCGATGCCCAGGTTCAGAGCCTGCAGAAAGACTCGTGTGACCTGCAGGGACTTGGACACCTGCGTCATCATCGTCTTGGGGTGGTTCCCAAAGACTTTGAGGTCTCTCCTGGCCGCCCACAGACACTCGGTCATTTCCTCAGAGGGATCGGGGAAGTCGGGGTTAATCAAGTGAGAGTAAACCAAAGGGAACAAACTGTCAAAAAATTCATTTATCATGTCATTGACACTGATGTCAGAGCCCAGTATGTACAGCGAGATGTCAGTAAAAAGTTCTCCAACAAATTTAAGAGCCCTGGGCCCCATGCTCTGGTAGTAGGTCCTGAACATGCTGTTGGTGAAGTTTCTTGCGTGGCGCACTACAATGTCGAAGGCTTCTGCAAAACAGAACAACAACAACAACAAAAAAACGTTACTAAGAGATGGTGAGCCCACAAACAGGGAGGATAATGTTCCACCACATCACTGCTGCCAGGGCTGGCCCCATCCTGCCTGCCTTGGGTCAAACACCTGCTGGCAGCCGTGCCTGCTGCAAAACACCAGCATCAGCAACTTCCAGGGGAAATGCATAAATTCTTTAAGCAGAAGCTACATTTCAAAATGGCAAAAAAACCCCTATGATCTAGTTAACATTTCAGCTTTTAAAGAAAATATTGATTCAAGAAAAAGGCTAGACTGCAATTTCTTTCTCTCCCCCCTTTCATATTGATTTGAAATTAACAGGAATTCTATCTCCAGACTTAATTTAAGGCAGAGATAAATGTTTGACAAACTGTACAGTGCTTAAAATTAGGAAACAGTAAATGCTGACATTCCATTATGAAAAGGAAAATATTTATACAAGTTTAATCACAGACAATATCCTGACTCTACCCCCAGCAGGTACCCTGCACCACGTGTCCTCAAAGCCACTGGAAAAGCCCCCACAGTGCTGCAGTTTTCCCAAATGCACCAGGCTCACTTCAGCTGCAGATCCAATGTTTCATCTGCCCTGGATGGGAGCTGCTCCACTGTCCAAAGCATGCTGAGAGCCAGTGGTGCCACATCCACCTGTGGCTGCCCAGCCAGGAGCACTCTCATACACATCAGACTGTCCCATGAAATTCAACTTTTAGACAGACACCATCATTTTGCTAGGAAAACCACAACACATTTTCTCATCTCTACCTTCAAAAACTTTAGGACTTTCAGCCCACATCTCCTCAATAAGGTAAGCAGGGAAGCCCCACAGTTATTCCTTTAATTATAGCCCTCATCATCAGGAGGCTTCCCAAATATCCATACCCCACTAAATAAGGACTACATACCTACACACACACATCAGTTTGCATCTTAAAGCATCAGAAGGCGAGGCTATCAGTGCAAACAAAAGCCTTTTCCTTTGGCCAGCTTGCTCCACCAGCCCATGTCCCACCCTCCAGGGTGCTATTCATAAAATGCTAAAATTAATGAACAGCCTTTCAGTTCACAGGTCACTGACACCCCACCATGTAACTGCTCTCAACTCTGTCATTCTGGAAACACACATCCTGGCTCAATTTGCATGAAAATTATTCATGCTCAATAATTAAAGGGAATGTTTAATTTTTAAAGCCATAAGAGTTCTCTCCCCCATTTGTTAAGGCTGGAACGCAGCTGAGCATGGCCTGACACATCTCCTCAGGGGTTCAGTATCAGCACTGGCACAAGCAATGCTGGGCCTTGCTGCTCGCCCTGCATAACCTCTGGCTTACCCAAGAGCTTTCAAGACCATCACATCTCCAGAACTTCCAGCTCTTTCTTCCTGGGTGCACCCTATTCAGGGATGCCTGGAAGGACAGGGTGCTGCTGCTACACCCCAGCATGCAGAAAGCTCTGGTGTGAGCAGTGATCAGAGCAGAAATTACTGATATACTTCTGCAAACAGTGTCTCCACCCATGTGGTGCCTGCACACCTCCCAGGCATGGTGCTGAAGCATTTTGTCCACAGCTCCAGACACTCACACCAGGACTGTCCCAGCAAGCCAAGATCTGTGCTCCCAGGGGACAGCAATCCTTCCTTCCTCACAGCAGAGATTTGTCCCTGCACAGTGGTGCAGGGACACAGGGCCCCTCTCTCCCTGCCATGACAGCCAGCATCCTGCTCCTGAACCCCAGACAGAGGATGGCAAAGCTCCCCAGGCAACACAGCAGCAGGTGTGACACAGACTGCTCGCACTATTGCGCTATATAAAATGCTGGTTGTACTATTAAAAGTTTTAAAACAACAAAAAAAAAAAGTTTCTTTAAAGAGGACATGTGGATTACAAAACTTTTCTCCTCCCTCTTTATTCTCAAGGACACCAGAATAGCTTTTGCCTCAAAAAGCACAAAGAACATTTTGGACCAGTGTGTTTTTTTTGACAGCAGTGGAGACAGTGCCAGGATTTTCATGCTGTGCCTCACCATTCGCCTTTACCCTCTTCTCTGTTAGTTCCCTTTAGGAAAAGTCACCACTTTTCCATTTTCTCGCTCCTCTGTGCTTTGCCAGTTATCATCAGAGCCAAAAGACTCTTCACTGATTAGAAAAATATTCCAAGCTCCTATGCAAACCTCCTAGGGCGAGAAGGGCTTCAGAAAGGAATGGAGAACAGTGGTGCATCAGAAGAGCATGCACACACAGTCCCACTGCTTTAAAGGTCATGACATGCACATAATTTTTACCGTAATAACTGGCTGAGAGTGTCTGTTTTATGCGCCTGGGAGCTTTTGCATATATCCATTAGAAAGCGCAACAGGGACGATAAAGGCATATGGAGACTCCTGCTGCCCTATTAATAGATGCAAGAAATAATAAAACTTTGTAAAAAAGAAGTCTTACACATCCAAAATCTCTCCCACCCAACTCCCACAGTAGTTGCTTATTCTGAAATATTCCTCAGAAAGCACTGGCTGCAGGAATTCTATATCCCCAGCTGCCAGCAGCTGCAGTGACCCTCAGCCAGGCTCTGAGCACTTCAAACGGGAGGAAACTTTGAGGGTCAGTCCCCTGTGCTCCCACGAGGGAACCTCACAGGGACACGGGGGGGACATTGCATTATAGATGTGACACAGGCGTCTGATCCCCCATAAAAATCCCACAGCCTGCGTTTGCTGCTGGTAAAATCCGCCCCACTCACAACATGGCATTATTGAAACTCATTGCTGGAGCATAGTTCAATCTTTTCTCTCTTCTATTTTTTTTTCAAGGATATTTTCAAAAGCTGCCATTTAAGGCAGCTGTTTTGCAGGTCTGGCTGAAGCAGTGTGAATACAAAGCAAAGCATCAGACTTGCCCCCAACTTCAGCAGGCAAAAGCACTGCACAGCTGAGCAGGGCTCACATTTTACAATCTCCATCCCTGTGTAGAGTACACACACTGATGCACACACAGCAGAGTATAAGACATGTTCCTTTAAACACATTAGCCATAAAAGAAAGGCTCAGAATAATTTCCATCCTTTAGTGGATGCAGGGAGAAACACAGGGACAAAGGATGAGGAAAAGGCAGATGTATTTAACACCTTCTTGACCTCAGTCTTTAGTAAAACCAGTTCTTCTCCAGGTACCCAGCACCCTGAGCTGGAAGACGGGGATGGGGAGTGGAACAAAGTCCCCATAATCCATGAGAAAATGGTCAGGGCTCTGCTACACCACTTAGATACCCACAAACAGGGCTGGATGTGATCCACCCAAGGGTACTGAGGGAGCAGGCAGAAGAACTCACAAGGTCATTTTCCATTATTTACCAGCAGTCCTGTATACCCAGGGAGGTCCCAAGTGACTGGAGGCTGGCAAATGTGACAGGACCTGGCAGGGTGAGATCACCTTGAGTGCTATCACATGGCATGTACAAGACAGCCAGGGCATCAGGCCCAGCCCACATGGGGCCATGGTCCTGCTTGACCAACCTCATCTCCTTCAGTGATAAGGTGAGCAGCTTGGTGGATCAAAGGCTGGGGATGTGGTCTCCCTGGACTTTAGGAAAGACTTTGGCACAGTTTCCCACAGTACTTCTCTTGGAGAAACTGTCTGCTTGTGGCTTAGACACCAGGAAAGAGAAGCCAAGGGAGCACTTACAGAATGGGAGCCAGAGCATCATCACCAGCCCAGCACTGGTGCCCTGGGGCTGCACATCCTGACTGCCTCAGTCAAGGGCAGTTCATCAGGACTCCCAAAGGATGAATGAAACAGCTGAACCTACTCTAGACCACAGATATCAGTCACTAGATGAAAAGCACAGGTTATTACTTATTTTCAAGCTGGACTCTTGCTGAAATACCTGATTCCAGCAGCCAGAAGGAAGGACTAAGCTCCTTTCAAAGTGCAAAAATTCCCCAGAACACAGCCCAGGGAGAGCTGCGTGGCCGCTGCAAACCGGCAATTAGAGAAAATAAATTGTAAAAGAGCATAACAGTGCCCTGAGTGGGGATTACTGGCAGCAGAAGGAAATCACTGTGTTCTCAGCCCAGATAATAAGAGTCTGCTGCTTAGTAAAAATGCCAGCTTGCCTGAGAAAGCACGTTGGCTCTTAAGCTGCAGCAAACTTCAAAGGGGTTGGCGGCGGGGCCGGAGGAGCTCTGGATTAACCTGCTGGCTGCCCCAGGCTGCAGGAGCTCAGCCCAGCCTGCCACTTGATGGGTTTATTTAAGAGATTATGTGATGCAGTCGTCTGAGCCACAAGGAGCTGGCACAGGTGACCCCAGCAAGCCATTCCCACCTAGCATCCCACTGGAGAGGGGAGAGCCAAAACCTGATGGCAGCTGCAGAGCTGGGGCAGCTACAGCAAAGCACCTCCAATTCCAAGCTCAGCAAGTGCTGCTTCACAAGCAGCTGAAGGTGTTTAGAAAGGTGAGACAAGGTCTGTCCTCCTTCTGACTCCCATGCCAGCTCACCAAAGAGCAGCAGAGCCACCTCCTCACAGCACTGTGACCTCTGGGAGGAGGGACAGCAGGGTCCACCATGGCACCAGGACATGCCACAGGCCTCACGCTCCCCCTCCAGTGATGTCCTGCTCTGGTTCTGCTGTAAAGACAAGCTTCCAACAGGGACAGCTGTCCTTCGCTGGGTGTCACTCAGCACAGCAATCAAGTCTTCCTTGGCAAAGGCTCAGCAGAGGTGAAGGGGCTGCACGGCAAAACCTGCTGCACCAGCAGCTCATCGTCCATGGGCAGCTGGGAAGGGAGCAAAGGTGGAGTACAGGACTCTGTGACCCATGCACCCCACAGCACATGAGTACCAAGGCACTAGAACTGCACCTATAACACTGATTTTCCTGTTCCTTGACACACAAATCCTGCAATCATGAACTCTCTCTCTCTCCTGCTGGCCCAAGGTTCCCAAACCTCTAAACAGCCCTTACCTCTAAAAGCCAAAACTGCTCAGCTCCTCAAAACAACTACCAACCTCCATGGACTGGAATTCAAATGTTCATCAAGGAAAGGCTAAAAGTTTGGGTGTTTGTAAGCTCAACCAAGTATTTTCTGACTTGGCTCTTGCTGTGACACTGCTCAGAAGTGGCAAAAGAAGCCAGAGGAATCCTCATGTGAGTGAGCTCTAAAAAGAGGAAATGCTTTTTAATATCTCCAATGAATCAGACAACTTCAGCCCCATCACAACAGCCTGTGTTCCCAAAACACAGCAGAGCTCACCAAGAGAGGAACAACTGTTTGCAATAATGGTCTGGCAGCCACAGGCACTACTGGTGAGATGAACCCCAAGTCATTTTTCAAACAGCAGGTAATATTTATTTACCAACTTGGAAAAGGTTTGCAATATATCGAGCAGAAAGGAAACAAAATCTAAGAGAATTTCCCCTGGCAGCAATAAGAGCAGCCTCCAGATTTGTTCTGTTATGATTTACACTACACTGCAAGTTTTTAACAACATTATCTGGAGACAAAAGCTCTTCTAAGCAGTATAATTACTTTTGTCTATGGCATTACAGAACCCTTCAGATGGTGCCACTGCTGCTCTTACAGGGTTTGTTTCACTGAGCACATTTGGGTATAAAGCTTAGGAAATGCTTTTTTTTCCAACTATGACACAGCTTTTTTGATTACTTTTACAATATTGTCACCATAACAATTATGGTCTCGAGCTCCCAAGCTTATGAGATTAGCTTCAAAGCATTAGTAATAAAAAATAGAACAATCCTGTTATTCTGTCCTAATTTTAAGCCATCAAGGTTTGCACTTTCTACCTTTGCTCCATCACCACCAGCCCAAGAGAGTAAAGGTCCCATCTTTAAATAAGACAGAGCTTTTTCCATCTCCATGCCCGCTGCCTTCACTACCACAGAAGCCAAAGTTTCCAAGCCAGTGTTGCTCACCAGCCAATGCTAAATCCTCATGCTTTTATCAGAAAAGCATCTTCTCCTAATTATCTGTTTCTATCAAAACACCAAGCTCCAAAGCCATTTATGTTTAATTGTTCAGCTTATATAGCGCCCTGGCAGTTTGAAATACACTCCCTGAAGTTTCTAATAAAAATACTGTATGATCCATCTCATTATACCCTCTCAAACTGCCCTGAAAACGCTCCTGTTCCAGTCCAGGTAACAGTCCAGCTGTTACACAATTAGTCACACTGTGCTTCTCCCATTTAATATTTATATCCTGCACACAAAAACTTGGTTAATGCAAACTGCAGAGCTCACCAACACAAGCTGCTACCAGCCCAGAGGCAAGGAAATGAGAAATGCTGGTGCCCACAGCTCCTCATTTCCAGCCAGCCCCTCACCTGGACCAGACCCTGCCTGGAGAAGCTCTGTACCCCACTCTGCCACCCACAAACGCATGACAGCAGGGTCAGGGTACTGCAATGGAACCACAGACAAGCAATATTTTATTGAGGGGCACCAGGATGCCTTGAGAGATCCCTTGGGAGTACCCAAGTCGACACAGGGAACCCACATTCAGTGAAAGTTTAAAAAACCCCAAAAAATCTCACAGCAAACACTTCACAAGAATGACTCCGCAGTAAAATCTTTTCTGGGGCATCACGTTTGCTGGTGTTTTTCATTAAATATTGGTTGCACATCCATTGTGTAATTTGTTTTCCCCAGCATCAAGAAAGATAACGCTTCGTGCCGTGACAGATGTGTGAATGCTTAACAGATTCCTGAAAATTTAATACAGACAAAGTTAAAAATGCAAACAGTCGAGGCTGGTGCAAGCGGTGGGTGAACATGATTCTTTATCAAAATCAAAGGGCAAGAGGAATAAGCAGGAGAAGCAGGCTCAAATCAAACCCTGGGAGCACAAGCTGGAAAATTTGAGTGAGAGGATGCAAGAGGCTTCTGCAGCTGAAAGGTC
Source organism: Melospiza georgiana (assembly GCF_028018845.1). Classification (NCBI taxonomy): domain Eukaryota; kingdom Metazoa; phylum Chordata; class Aves; order Passeriformes; family Passerellidae; genus Melospiza; species Melospiza georgiana. Next base: position 7,060,569 of record NC_080441.1, on the reverse strand, counting down.
GCTGTGGTGGAGGTAAAGGTTGTGCTGTAACCTGGCAGATGAGAGAAAGATAAACTTCTCTCCATGCCCCCATCCTGATGCTGAAACCCACAGAAGGCTCAGGGTTCAAGTTCACCTTCCCTGGTTTTTTAATTCCAAATACTTCATTTCTTTGCTCCTAGTCTCTCTTACCTCTCCAATTTGCTGCAGAGACAACAGACTCCATCTACAACACTTAATTCAAGCCAGGTGCTCAGCCAGGGAGCACAGCCTAGTGCAGCAGGAATAGCTACAAAAACCTTGGGAAAAAGACCTCTCTGCCCTGGGTAACTGATCAGGTATCACAAACCCAAGCATTTTACCACAGCAAAATCACATCTAGGATTGTTTTTGTTTTATTTTTAAACACAAAGCACATTCCCTCCCCCCAAAACAAAAAACACACAAAACCAAACAAAAATACCCCAACAAAACAAACCAAACAACAATAACCACAAAAAGACCAATAAAACCCCATCACTTTGTCACCCACACTGCCTTATTTTACTAATTGGAGGCTGCAACATCCACCTAATGGGGTTATCAGGATATTAAAAAAGCAGCACACCTCTTCAAAGATGAATGACAAGCCACACATATCAAGTAGAGGGCAAATGATTTCATGCACTCCCACCCAAATTTATAAGCCAAGCATTTCTAAAGACCAGGGCACCAGTTTGCATAGTTCTTCTATTTATTTTAAACTAAAAGTTATAAGCAACTTCTGAAAAAAAAAAAAAAAAAGCAAGCCTAGCAAATTCCTTTATTCATCAGAATAAATGAAGATAAAGGAAGCCGCAAACTGAGCTTGTACTCAAAAAGTCGAAAAGAAGTCTTTGGAAGTGCATTGGTCTCAGTAACTTTAGAGCAAGGCAGATCTGAGACTGGCTTTCCAGGCTCCCTTTCATTCCAGAGGGCTTTTATCAGCCTGTTAAGTCTCCAACAATGGAGAGCAGACTATTTATTTAAGCAGCAAATTCCTTCCTTAATAATCTCTCCTGGCCAAATTCTCTTTAAAGTTATCTCAACAGTCTGAGGAAAAGCAAATGGCAGAAGATCAGTTCTTGATCCCTACAGTCACACGTAGGACTTGCACTTATATCAGGGCACCTGTTGACCATTCTTTAGTCACTCCAGCCCCTTTATTTCTGTTATCAGTTTCCCACCTGTGCTGGCAGATCTTGGGAAAGCCATTTACCCAGTAACATACAGCAACCAACATTGGTTTAACTCTTCCCCCAAAGGAGTTTTCAAGACACAGAACAATGTCCAGGTTCTGAAAAGCATTTCAGTGATTTCCAAGCTAGTTTTGTCTCAAGACATCTCAGAGAAAGACAGAGGTTTCCATCATGGTCATAAGACTGTGGATCACCTCAGGAGCACGGGCACAACCAGGCACTCCAATGCTCCCTGGCAGCACCTGAGCCACTGAGCAAATGCAGAATATTTTAGCAGCATCTGTTCGAGAGGGAGCAGGGTACCCAGCCCTCCCCTCCTGTCTGAAACACCACAGGGGCTGACACAGGACACCACAGCCACAGCAGCACCCCAGTAACAGGACCCAGGGCATGCCAGGCACACAAACCCCAGGCACCATTTCCATCCTTTAAAAAAACAAAAAAAGGGGAGACCTCACGATGGCCCCAGGTTCCAGCTTTAGCACTTTCCAAACACCAGACTCACTTCTTCTCTTCCTTCCTCTTTGGTTCCTTGAGTGAAGCCCCCCAAATCACTGGTGGATTTGCTGGGGGGAGGTTGTTTTGATGAAAACTGTTTTGTGTGTTTGATGGGTTTTTTGGGTTGGGTTATTTGTGGGTTGCCTTTGTTTGTTTGAACAGGGCTTGTTTGCTTTGCTTTTTCAGGGGGGTTGTTGTTTTGGGGTATATTTTTTGTGTGTTCTCTTTGTTTGATTGGTTTTGATTTTGTTTCCTAAGCTGGTGCATGGGCAGGTCCCAGCCCAGGGAGGAAGCAGAGAAGGGACATCACATCCTGGTGGCACCAGCTGAGCCCATGGCTGGTCCATACCCAGCATCCCACGTGGCTCCTGCATCCTGCTAGTCCTGGCTCAAAGCCCTGGTTTGATTAACACTCATTTTACAAGGGAGATGTTTTATCATCTCCTTATTCCCCCCTGTGAGAGCAAGGCAAGCACTGTAACAGGAGCACGAGATGATAATTTGGCTCTCCAGAGCAAGACTCACAGCCACAGCTGCCAGGAATCGATCGGAGGCTCCACTGCCTGCTCCAGAGAGGCTTTCCTTCAAGAACATGAATAATCCCCTGCAAAGTAATGGCACTATTCATCTCTGGAAAGTTCCTCACAGGCTTAAATCCCTTGCCCCACGGGGGCCACGTGTTCAGCTGTGTTCCCAGTAAATTAAAATTCAGCTTGCTCTTTTTCTGCAGAGGAACATGGAGAGTATCGATCGATAAATTTACCAAAAGTTTTATGGCAGCTGCTTTTCTCAGTAATAGAGCAACCACTGCTCAGACATGGTTTAACACATAATCTCCAGATCAATACAACTTCTGATTTATAAATAATGATAACAAAAGGAGCAAGGACAAATATGCCTGGGAAAAGAATAAACAGCTTCTCCAAAGGATACTTTCATCGTAGTCCTCTCAAAACAAGATCAGGTATTTCAAAGGCTGCATATGGAAACCAGCACAGAATATACTGCCTCCAAAGCTGAAGGTTCATCTTCATCACTACACTGTTCTGACTTGTCTGTTCTGCAACTCTTAGCACATGGGATCCTCTTGGTGGCATTTGTTAAGCATCAGCTGCTCATTATTCCAAAATCCCCCTTTTCCCAAGGAGAAGTCACCACACAGAGAGACCTCCTTGTGAACACTTCCACACAAGGTCTATGTCCATACTCCAAATGTTATGTCTATTAAGGAGTCTTTCCTGGGTATGATAAACACAGGTCAGAAAAGACTGTAAATCCTGACAATTTTTTCAATTACCGTGAGTGTTAAAATGATGCCACCACAAATAGGTTGCAAGAGACGTGCTGGAAGAACTATGAACTCACTGTAAATCTATTTAAGTTGGGAATTCATGCCTTGCAGAATTTTACCATTAGTCCTGAAAATTAGTTTATTGCTGGACAGGGAGGGCAGAGCCCATGAGGGTCATTTCAAAGACATACTGCAGCATGGCCTGTCTGAAACGGCCCCTCTGCAGGTGTTTAATGTGTTAGGGAGCCTTTGAGTAACTGCTTGCACGCTTCCCTCTACAGATATCCTCCACTGAATAAGAAAAGGCTTATTCCTTTTTCTAAACCTTCACATTGCTTCCCCTCCCATCCATAATCTCCTCTTCCAGTGGAAGCACTGACCTATTTGAGAGGTTATAACAATTTAGGTACAATTACTGAGTTGCTTTGGGAATCAACACCTGGGAGTTTTTTAATATCCATGGAGAAAAACCAAGGGGGAAAAGAGCTCAGGTTCAAATACAGAGAATTCTGATCCAAAGACAACCATCTTCTCCTACCCCAAGCCTACCATTGTTCCTGCCAGAAGAACACTTCCCTTTGAAAAGCCATTTTCTCTTTCACTTCTTGTCAAGAACCAAGAATTTCATTTCCTGTGATGTTTGCACTTAACTGGCTGGCTCAGGCATGTCAGAGATGGATCCTTTTTGATAACAAAACAGTGGGAGTTTTAACAACCTCTAGAAATGAAAAAGCAGAGCAAACCCATTTTCCACTCTCTGAATTGAGCATTTGCTGCTTGTGGGAAGTGGTGGAGCCATCATCTCTGAAGTGTTCAAAGGTTGCATGGACATTTCACCTGGGACATGGCTCAGAGGTGTTGGGTTCACAGCTGAACTCAATGATCCTCAAGTCTTTTCAGACCTAAATGATTCTGTGATCTGAGTGCAAACCTCCCTTGCCCAAGATAAGCTGAGCTCCAGCACCATGCAGCACCATGGAATAGAAAAGATCCTTGGGAAAAGAGCAGGGGAGTCCTGTATGCTTGTCTCTGGCATCAGGAAAGAAATGTACTTCTCAACATGGGCAAAGAGGGGTGAACATCCTCTTTGCAGACAGTATCCTGCATTTATGTAATTTTCCTGTTTGAAATAAATGGCATTCTACAAACATTCTTGTACTTCTCCAAGGTTTTTAGCTTTTCACCAAAGACCTTGGAAGGTCCCTTAGGACAGCTTTACCCTGAGCCAGGACAAAAAGAGCAAAGCCCAGGGCAGTTTGGCCACAGCTGATGGGCAGCCACACTTCCATCCAAGAATACCCTGAGCCCTCAATAGAGGGACCTTTGGAGGCAGGGGAAGGAGCTGGAGGCAGCAGAAGGGCAACAACGCCCTGCAGCATCCCCGCATCCCCAAAGGCATTTCTGGAAAAACCTTAACCACAGTCACGTTGCAACACTGTGGATACCCTCCCCATGTGCTTTTCCATTGCAAACACTTCACAGATTCCCTGGAACTTCAAGGCAGCTGAGAGCAGGTGAACAGAGCTGAGAGAGGCTCTCAGCAGGCTCAGTCCATGGCTCAGTGAAAAGCTGCCTGCGATCAGATGGGACAGACTCGCTCCACTGCTGACACTTCTCTTGAAACTCAGTCCATTCACTGTGACAGATTTTGGAAAAGCTCCTCCTGATGTCCAGGAGCGGCAGCTCAGAGCAGACACGGACCAGCCTTTCTCTAAAGGCTCCAGAGAGGGGCAGGAAACACTCCTTTGATTTCCCTGCTACTGCTGAGCCCGAGGCTGAACTGCAAACCTCCCTCCTCCTCCTGGTACCAATTTGACAGCATTTTACATGCTCAAGAAACCCAGAGTGCAATGAAACCACAGTGGCAAAGCTCAAACTGGCAATGGAAAAAGCAGCTCCTGCCCAGGGTGGCTGTGCAGGGAGTGTGTTAAAAACCTTTAAAATCTGCAAACATGCAGCTCTCTGCTGAACTGCCCCAGACACCAACCCCCAATCTCTGCCCAGACAAAGAGCCCATGGACGCCAGGGCTGCAGAATCCCCCCATAAACACTTTCATTTTAAGCCTGTTTAACTGGGAAAAGGTCAACACCAGTAACAGCACAACATGTGTTATCAGTTAAACAAAGTTAGCAGCTATCAGTTAAACAAAGACCACTTAGACAAGCCAAAGCAAAGATCCTCTGTATTCCAGGCACCCAGATGAATCTCTAAAACCCTGCTAAGCCTCTGTGCTTTATGTGCAGTCTCCATGAAGTCTGCATTGGGCGTTTTTAATTGCACATGGATGAATTAACCACCATTAACTATGAATTAAACAGGATACAACTTTTTTTAAAAAAAGTAACAATATAAAATGCTGGAAGTGTCATCTACCCCTCTGATGAACTCCTGATTTGCCATCAAGCACTACCTAAATTATCATCCAATTTGTATATGCAGTCAATAGTGTATTTTTCTTCCCCAAAAGGCTCAAATAGAGATAGCTATTAAGCCAACCTTTAATAAGAACAACTGCCTTTTGCAAGGTGAATATTTTCATACCTTATAATTTAAGGGATATAAATGCCGTGTGGGTTTCAACTGGCACACTCCCCACTTCAAATAAGTGACATTTGTAGAAAGTTTCACTTTTGACAAAGGCTGAATCTATTCCCAACCACTGGAATTGCTCTCAGAGCTTGCACAATCTGTTGTTTTCTGCCAGCCCCAGCTTTGGACAGAGCCGATTAAATAAAGACCTCAGTTTACAATTAAAAACCAAAACAATCCAGCCCTTGCTGTTATGGGAAAAGCTTGAAACTGTGACCTGTAGTGCTGGCAGACAAGAAAAGTAAATTAAGGAAAACCTCACAGTGTATCATTTTTCAAACTTACCAATTTTAATGCCGATCACATTGTTCTGAGGGCTTTAATCATGATTTGGTAAAGCCTTGAGGTTATGGGAACTGAAAACCACATGCTTCCACTCAAGTGAGACAGCAAAACATTTTGCAAATTCATCTTTCCTATGAAGATGCTCATGTTCCATCCTCATCTTTACTTCCCTGCTAAAACAAAATATACCCAAATCTCCCAAAGACTGACTGGCTTAAGATACAGTGCCATAAAACCCCTGAGCATTTTTACTCTTTCTTTACAAAGCATCAGTGCAACCCTACCCTGACTTCAGGGAGTTACAGCCTTTACCTTTATATATTAAGAAAGCCAACCAGTTTTAAAGCACGGGCATCTTACCCTTCCCCATTTCCCAGGCTGACATGCCATTTATCCCCAGACCTAATGAGCAGAATATAAGCACAAGATGCCATTCCAAACAGCCACAAACCACAAATGATTCCTCCCAGATGCAGCCCTGGAAATTCAGACGTGTTTTCCCTGCAGGCTGAGTGGCACCAGAGCCAGGACCCTGCAGGGCTGGGGCTCCCACCCTCGCCAGCACCGGGGTGTGATGGCACCCCCAGAGCCAAACACATTCCAGGGTTTGCCTCCAGAGCTGGGAAAGGAAAATTAGGGAGAAAAAGCTAATTTCCTTTGCTCCTGAATGAATGATTAGCTACAGTTCCTGTCCTACAACAAAGCATTTCTGTTGGCTTAAGCAGCATGAAAGCAACACAAACTGAACAGAGGAAAGCAAAGAGTTTGCAAGTGGCAGGTTTGTGTTTAGCAATGCCAGTACATCGACCCTCACACAGGAGAGGAAAAAAAAAGAAGAAAAAGCATTTAACAGGAAATGTTGAGGGTTTGTCTCTGAGCTTTGCCACCCTCACTTAACAAACAGAACATTTTGATTCCTCGCTGGTTTTTGTGAAAGGGGACTGGGAATATCCATAGCTGGTTTCTCAGCACACACATCTCAAAGTTTTTCCCTCCATCAAGAAAGTGAAGTAGACAGCAACATCAACTAGATGGTAGGGAAAAAAAGTAAAGAAGCAGAAGCTGAATTGCTTCTTGTCCTTTGTGCTCCTGTGCAAGCTCATTCCTGCATCAGTCCTTTCAGCCCGGGCCTGAAAGCCTTAAACTCTGCTTCCAGCCCAGGTCTGAAGTCTTTAAACCCTGTCTGCAGAGAGTATTAGGCTGGATTTATTGCAAACACCTCCTCTGGACACTTGTAAAGCAATCTGAGAGTACCTAATGGATTTAGGATTTAGCTAAATTGGTGAAACACAATAAAGAGATTAAGAACACAGTCCATCACAAGCAATTGAATTAGCACATCCTTTAAAAGCTACAGCATCAGCAAGGTCCAGGAGAAGCCACCAAGCAGGGGAAAAGTGGAGCAGAAATGCAGGGCAGGGAATGGGGTTTCCTGCAGCAGATTGTGGGGAAAGTCTGAAGGAGCTGCCCAGGGCAGCCGGCCCTGCAGGGACACAGAGCTCCCATCTCTGACACAGCAAACCCCTGGCACCAGGCAGCAGCTGGTCCAAGCTCATCGGTAGAAATGAAAGCTCACATTACTACTGGCCATTTAACTTGGGAAAATGCATCCAAAAAGAATGAACAAGTTTAAAATAGCACATTGCTGGATGCAGACCCATTCCCATGGGTGACCATCTACATGGATACCCTCAGGATCCAGCCAAGATCATCTCACAGCCTCATCTGGTCTCACTACATCTCACCAAATGGGGTCACAAAAAAAAACCTACTACATGAGGCTGTGTCCAAGAGTTTCACATGCAAGGTCTTTCTGGAAAGGCACATTTTTTTCTTAGATTTCACTATATGTTTCCATGTGTTTCCCTGAATCCTCTTCCCCTCCACCTCCACTCCAGCACGCTGCAGTGGGGGATGCAGGGGAGCAGACTGCAGCCTCTCTCCCTGCTGGAGCTGCTTCTCCAGCTGGGCTGAGACAAGGCACAGGGAGGTCTTTGGGCAGCAGAAATTGAATCAACTCAGGGAAGTCACAGCAGCAACTCCATCAGCTCTCAAATGGCTCGGGACCACCTTGCACTACCTGCAGCACCTTCCAGCCCAACTCCCAAGAAAAGGTTCCTGAACAGATTTATCATAAACCAGTGTTCTCTGCAGTCCAGAAAAATAAAACATGAACCATATTCTGGCTTCATGTTCACAGAGACTCCACACAGGAGCAGAGCTGGTTTCTTCTTACCATCCTATCAATCACATTCCTTCCTGCAAGATTTGTTTCCAAGCAAACAGAAACACTGATAACCTTCCTGCTAATGACCTGACCCTGCACATCTTCACTTCAAACAAGTCCTACACTATTTCTCTTAGCCCTCACCAACATACCTTCATTTCAGAAGAAGCCATCCATATTCCTCAGTCTCAGAATAACTCTCCTTCAAACAAGTTTCAATAAAAGGTTTCCTCCCAGCTCCACTATCATGTGAGAACACAAGTATCCAAATATTTTGGCTGTTGGAATTATATAATGATAGCCTAGCTTACTGCTTCATCTTGTATCAAACTTAGTGAGGCTTCCAGGCATTTACATCGCCAGCAGAACTTCCTTTACTGTAAAATCCTTTTTATTGACAATTCAATCATGTCGGGTTTGGAACAGCAGACGCACTGATTTGATCAGCTATCATTGGATTTACAATATATAAATGACAGCATCATATCTGCCCCACGTTGCAAGCAGCTGCCTTTTATCGATTTATATTCTACTAGCAAGGAAGAAAAATTGCAGCACAATGTAGTGGTATAGTCTCAGATCAATACCAATTTTTTTCTTAATGACACGAAGGCCAAGATAAGGACAGCATAAGTCAAAGGCAGACAGATCAAATTTGCCCAATATCCCTTTCAATTACTGTGGAACACAGGCAGGGATGTGTAACATTAAAGCTGAGGGGAACATTATCAAAACGTTTTAAAATTACAAGAGCCTTACAAGGCTGCCTGAAGTCCCCACAGTCCCTGGGAACCATGATGGAGAACCTTGGGCTGCCCAGCTCCATCAGCCCCGCGTGGAGCCTGAAGGCTGAGGCTTCCCTGGAGAATGAGAGCAGCTCTGGCTCTGCAAGGAAAGGAACTCTGCTCTGGTACTGAGAGTCAGTAACAGTTGGGGTTCCTGATATCTGCTCCATGGGCACAGCTCTGGCAGAGCCCAGAGCACCATGGGGGCTGTGGTGTGCTGGGTGCCACTAACACATCACCAAAGAACAGGGCAAAAAAGGCAGAAAATGGCATTGGTGTACTCTCCTGGCCCCTCTGCTCTGGGTATCCCAGTGATGGTCCTCAGTGCCACCTCCCCACCCCTCAGCAAGTGCTGCCCCTGCCCTGGCATCACTCCTGGGTGACTGTGGAGGAGGGAGTGCAGGATTGGATCCCGTCCCACACTCTGTCCCAGCCAGCCTGGTCCCACCAGCCCTGCTCGGTCACAGCCTGGCAGCAGCAGGACCCAGCTGAGGATGTGCTCCTCTTCCCAGCACCCAGCACAGCCCAGGCAGGCTCCACGTGGTCCAGGCACGCTTCCAGCTGCTGCTGGAGCACCAGCCCAGGCTTCGGGGTTGGCGCTCTTTGAGATAATGCATCCTTCCCTAAGAGTCCAACTCATCAATAATAGAAAGCTCCTAATTATTCTTCTAGTGCCAGTATTTCATAAATCCAGTTGTTACTTAATGAGAAGTTATGAGCAAGCACTTTCTTCATTAACTCTTCTTCAAGACACAGAAACTTCCCAACCTAAACCCTCCACGCTCAGGCAGCTTAAATTCCCATTTTTAATTGGCAGCTGGAAAGCAGCGCTGTCATGATTTATACCTCTTCTGTACTCCAAGTTTTAATAATTACAAGTTCTGCATGGCTTGTGATTAATCTATTTGCACTGTATGAATTACAAACCCAAACACGTTTGGAAATGAAAATTCATGTGCTGGCTCAAACACAGGCAATGTGACAGTGACGAAGTCAAATGGGCCCAAGGCTGTGGCTGAAACAGCAGAGCCCAGGATCAGCCCTGACAACTAGTTTGGGAGATTTTTAAAGGAAAAAAAAAGGCAGTTAAAAGTTTTTTCCCTCCTCACCTCCTTTCTGGAGGCAGAAAAGGGCAGAAGCACTTAGATAATTATTAATTTATATGACCTTGCTGTGTGTGCATTCCTCAGCTCTTTAAAATGCATTTAGAGCAGTCGGTGTAAGAAGCCATTGAGCCAAGGCACAGGCACACTGTTTGAGAGGTGACACAAATGTAAAAGGTGGGAGGAAATCAAACTCTTCCCTCTGATTATCCCCACAAAATGAAACCACCCTCACCCAAGTACAGCATTTTTTGGTCACAGTGACCTCACACACAGGGCTGACTATTGGTGCTATGATGCCTGATGGGCGGGAAGAATGATGCCCACAACTCCATGCTATCAGAAAGCTAATTAATTATTTTATTATACTATAACTATATTACACTAACAAGAACTATCACTCACTAACTAGAAAAACCTGTGACTCTGCCCGAGAGTCCCAACAAACACACGTGGATCCAACTGGTCAATGAATCCAAAACACCATCACCAGAATCCAATCAAGAAATCACCTCGGGTAAACAATCTCCAGAACACATTCCACATGGGAAACACAAACACAGAAGCAGCAAATGAGATAAGAATCGTTATGATCATTCTTTTCTCTGCTTCTCTCACAGCCTTTCTCAGGAAAGAGCTGAATCTCTCTCTGTTCACAGGCCATGTGAATACCTCAGCTGACCAGTCCAGGAAGGCAGCAGCAGCTGCTGGCCACAGTGACCACCTGGGTGACATGGCCAGGATGCCCAGAGGGGACAGGGCCACTCAAGCAGCACAAAGGACCTGGTGTTCCCACCACACCAGATCCCCACCGAGCACAGCAGCTCAGAGCCAGCATTTCACAGCTCAGCGTGGTGATCACTGCTCTGCCCCTTGTGCTGTCTCAATGCCACTGCCTGCACCACCAAGGCTTCCAAAGACACACAGAAAACAGGCTCAGGAGGCACCAACACTCCTCCCCAAAATCCCAGAATCAGGTCCCTAAGTTCTTGTGGAAGGTGTACCTAAGCCACTCGAGTAGTGACCAACTGTACTCGAGATATTAAATATGTATTCACATCTTTTTCAGAGCTTTAATCTGTTTATCTGGTCTATAAAATAAGGCTCATTGGAATATATTATTTGTCTCAATTTAATAAATCTCCACGGCCATTTCACACCTTGAGTGGATGTGACCCAGCCTCAGCACTCACCATCTGCCCACCTGGAGACCACAGAGCCCCATTTCCAACTTCTTTTTCAGACAACAATTTCACATTTGGGAGATTTCACTCATTCTGGGAGGTTTTTCCTCCCCTGCATTTCAAGATCATTTCAATCCATCCTATAAATCAGCCTGTCCTTTTAGTGCAATTATTCTGAAAAAAATGTCATGTAGCTGTGAAACTTTTCACTCAACAGTGGCCACGCTCCAAAAGCAACCGAAAAAATGTTACTTCCACTCTGAAAAACAAACATTGATTTTTAATTGCCTAAAAGGATGAGACAATTTCCAATTCTGTTGAGAAATTACTTCTTTGGAATAAATATTTATTGATACCTACATCTCACCTACTTAGTCATTTACTTTCTTAAAAATATGCACATTTTAAAATGGGTTTACTTTTTCTGCCATCATAAAAAATGCAGGCTGCATTTCTCATTCATGAGGGTTTCATTTTTAATCTGCCATCTCAGACAGGTTCAGGCTGCATTTGTGGCGAGGACAGGCATGAGAAAAATAAAACTTTACTTTTAGAAGAAAGAACTGAAAAAAGCTGAAATAAACTCTCAATCTCCCCACTGTGTTTGCCTCAGAGAATCCCACAAGTCCTTGTGGCAGCAGATGCAATTTGATGCTCACAGAGGGTCCTTGAGTCACATTGTTCCCAGAGCACATTAACTTGACATTTAGAGATACTGGTTTTTAGAGCCATTTGAACATTAAGTTCCTGACTATTTCTGGTCTTCAGGGCAGTAAGAGGAGCAAGGGTGGTAATTAATTTCTCCCCCACTGGAGGAAAAAAAAATTCAACCTCAAATAAAAGCTTTCCTGGAAAACGACAAAACACGTCCCACATCAGCAGGGGAGACACAGAGCAAGGGCTACCACAGTGCCAGCTGCATCAAACAAGCTGGAGGGAGCCTGCCCCAGGTTTTTGGGGGCACCTTTCATGCAGGGCATACTGGTTTGGGCTCCACTGCTTGCAAACTCAATGCAGCTTGTGGTTAAAGCTCTGCTGAGCAGCACAAGAACCAGAAACACAACACCAGGCATCTCATCAGGGCTCTGTCATCACTGCCTGGACAAGGAAGGAACCAGTCCAGCACCATGGAAGGCTTTAGTGACATGCTTGAGCCCATTATTCTTAAAGGATTTGTCCATTTTCCAGAACTGCTGTCCCCTAACACCAAGAAAACAAGTTCTGCCCCATTTACTACACTCAAGAGAGCAGCCAAGCATGTGCTGTGCCAGCTGAGGGCAAAGTGATGCCACCCATGGAAGGCTGGGAGAGAATTCACTCGTGCACAGAGCAGTTAATTCCCACAGGACTGCACTGCAGGAAGGGCTGATGCTTTATTAAAAGCTTTCACAGGATTTCTGGATTCTTGCTTTCCTCCCCAGGCACCCCATACCAAAGCATTACAGATTAAAGTTACAGCTAAAAGAATTTATTAACGAATAAAATAGCATTAAAACAACTAACAGCATATTGCAAGAGTGCTGGCTGCCTGATGGTGATATAAAAATCCCTTGGTGTGCAAGGCACAAAGTGCAGGTTGGGACAGCTGCCTGGGGCTGAGCCAAGTCTCAGACACATCCTCAGTATCTCTGCCAGAGTTCAGCCCATTAAACCCAGAGCTGAGTTCCAACCCAGGCAGCCACCACGTCCATCACAGGGCACCTGTGACTGCCAGCATCAGCCCAGGAGAGGCCACAAATCCTCCTCACTGACTCATGCAGGAAGATCTGCTTGGTGCTGCCCAGTTGCATCCTCATCCTCTCCACATCCTGCTACCCCCATGCTGGTAAAACAAAGGCCACCTGCCCAAGATCACCCACCTTTCTGCCCATCTCTGTTTCTGTACCTCTCACAAAAGCTCAATTCAGAAGCAATGCAGGAGACTCTGCCATGAGGAATAAGAAGAAGAGTGTCTTTTATGCTCTAGCAAAAAAAAAAAGGGGAAAAGAAGTCTGGCTCCTGTGTGGATACAGGTCTCAGGTACCACTCATCCAGTTCACAGCTGGCATTCACAGCTTCATTGTCAGGACTCTGAACAGGACAGTGACCCCACAGTACAGGTGGCAATTGCAGATCTATTGCACTCGAAAATAAACGTTTTGCAGTTTTGCAGGAGAGATGCCAGGGCGATTTTATCCAAGAGTGCTCAGGGCTAATGAGCTGCTAAGAGGAATGCTGGAAACCTGCCTCGGTAAGAATCTCTTCCTGAGCTCTCCACAAGGAGTTCATGGATCAGAGGGATCCTCAGTGTTGCTGTACCAAGAGGTCTTTAATGCCCTTCTGGCTGCAAAAGGGACCTTCAAGCAGATAAGGCAACACCTCACACCCAGCACTTAACTGCTGTGGGGATGTGTCAGCCATCCCAGCTCCAGGGGCCGTGTCCCAAACCCTCCATCCTGCAGCCGGTAAGAGCAAGAGAAATGGGGCACAGCATCAGAGCAGCCCCCACAAGGGATTGAACAGACAGAGGTAAAGCCACAGGCCAGCAATTACTAGCCAGTTCTTGCTAACACTGGGACAATTTTAAAAAGTATTTTAATTTCTGAACTGTTGTGCTGTAGAGCACATCTGTTCCTCTGCAGTACCCACATTCTGTCCCCCTGGGACCCCCTCAGGTTAGCAAAGCACCAGAACAAGAACCACCAAGGTGCCTTCAACAAAGAGGTGAGGACAAGAGAAGAGCAAGACAGCAATGGGTGGGTAGAGGGCAGAGGAGAGCAAGGGGAAGGACCAGCAGCAGGAACTCTGACCAGTGACTGCAACTCATAATTCTTTCCTCTGCTTTGAGAAAGACCTGTACTTTTAAAGAGAAACCTTTACATGAGGGTTACTAATTTCTGGCTTGTAGTCCCAACTGACAACAGAGCCCAAAAGCCCAACACAGCAACAGGCACATGCTCTAATGAGTCACCTGGCCCTGCATGGGGAGAGGAAATGTCCTCCCTTTGCATCCTTTGCAGAATGAGGTATGAGCAGCCTTCGCTCCTATCTGCACACACCACTCTGCTCACAGCTAATTTAATAGCACAATTCCTAATTCAGCAACACACATGAAGAGTGAAACAGATCCTGTGTGCAGAAAAGTGGTATTTACTGATGGAGATCATTTTTGCAGCTGATGGACTAGAACTGTTCCCACTGTGTGCTCTAATGCTGTACTACTGACAGAGCAGGCTTTTTCCTGCTTTTCCTGTATTTCCTCTAAATCCCAAGCAGATGGGTTTGTTGGACAGTTAGTCACCCAAATCTGCCACACTGGAAGCAACAAGAATTTCAATCCAGCCCAGCAATCCACCTTGTCCTTTACAAGGCTCCTTTCAACAGACCCCCAGGATCCAGCCCTAATGCTGACAGGAGAGGAAGGCAAGACAGAAGAGCTGTCATAGCTATCCATGGGGAAGAGTTATGCAGAAAGACAACATGCCTTCTTCACTTAAAAAAAAAAATAATGCACAAACCAGCAGTAAGCTCATTCACTCCAACAAACCCCATGTGCTGAGTTTTCATCAGTACCTGTGAGTTCCCATGGACAGGAAAATACCTCTCCAAGGTATTTTCACACTTCAGATTTGTTTTCCTTTTAGGAAACAAGTGATTTAGGGCTAAAGCAGACATTTGGCTGCCAGCACTGCTTCTGTGTTCTCCTTTATCAGATTCAGACACGTTTTTTTCTCGCTGAGCTAAACGACAAACAGAATATCTGTGATTGCCAATACCCCATCAACTGGTACAAACACCCAGCAGCACCTTCCAAAGGAATATGCTAATATCTGTCACTCAGCTGAGAAGGAAAAGGATCTAAAATGTTATTAAGGAAGAAGAGCCCTGGCTCTTTGGAGGGGGGCTGAAGCTGATGACTGACAAACAGCCGGCCACAGAAACACGTCCAACTTATCAAGACTAAATGTGTAATTGCACACACATGATGCCACATATGGGGCATCCCAGCACAGCAAGCCATCTGCAGGAAGGGAATATTTTAAAGTCACTCAGGAAAGAAAAAGAAAAAGCAGGGAGAAGCATTTTATAATTTCCTCTCTCTAATTTTGGTCTCTTGCATCAATTTTTACCAATGGTCCCAAGAGGGATGACATGTGCTCTCTGGTTTGAAAAGCTTTAAAGCTTTCTTCATCTTATCTTACTGAAATAAGGGGTTTGGTTTTTTTAAATGGGAACTGTGATTTTGGACCAACACAGCCTCATAGCCACTGAGCAGCACAGGGCACAAGACAGAAGATGCAAAGCAAAGTATAAGCAACAACTTTGAGATAAATATTCTATTTTAAGCTCATGATTAGTGGGACAAGTTCTCCCTTCTCAATAGTTATTATTCAAACAAGTTCCATACATATAATTCCGTAATGCAAAAAAAAAAAAAAGGGAGCAAGAGGATGCTGCTGATTTAGCTGGCATCTGGCTTCATCTGGTTCAGTGTGCTGCCTGGTCTGTGAATAGCTGCAGCCCAAATTACAGGCTACACTCTGCTGTCTTATACCAGCCACATGAACATCAGCTTAAGTGGTATTTTGGGTATAAAACCAGGCAAAGCTCGATGCAAGATTCTCAAGAATACCACTTTAAAGTAACTTTCCCTTCTTACTCTTTCTGCTCTGACCAATCTCAATGCTCCAGAGAGATCCAATTCCATTTCATACCCGCTAGTCAAAAAAAAATTTCAAACAGACTTGAGCTAAACCACTGTAATTAAGGAGCCTGCT
This sequence comes from Melospiza georgiana, assembly GCF_028018845.1. Classification (NCBI taxonomy): domain Eukaryota; kingdom Metazoa; phylum Chordata; class Aves; order Passeriformes; family Passerellidae; genus Melospiza; species Melospiza georgiana. The sequence continues at coordinate 7,044,653 of NC_080441.1, read as the reverse complement.
CAGGAAGCACGACTTCAGCAGCAGAAGCAGCAAAGCGAGTGCCTGCAGACCCTGTTAAAATTAGAAATGGCTATCCAGAGAGAAACTGCTGCCCAGAACTGCTGATTCCTTCCCCCACCTCACCAGCCCCACCGACCCTGGCAGGCTGTGCTATTGGGATTTGCCTATTATTTTCTACTTTTTTTTTTTATGTGATACCTCAGTCAAAATGTAACTACAGCGAGTCCATTCAGTCTGTGAAGTGCAAACATCTGTCAAAGTGACAGCAGAAGCAGCACAATCCTCTTCAGCCTGGACAAACCGAGTTACAAAGCACGTGGCTCCCTGGCTCTGCTGAGCCAGAGCTCCTGCACAGCAAGGCTGGAGCCAGAGGGCAGGAGGAGAGGCTGCAGCGTCCCCAGGAGCTGCCACAGCACTGGGAAGGGCACGCAGTGACACACATCGTGCCATCCCTCCGCTCTCCAGGCGCCATCACATCCCATGCACACAGGGGAATTTGGCAGCAGGCTCAGGAAGCTGCACGGGAGAGTCTGGGGTCCTCCTCAGAGCCCCCCACCAGCACTCCGGGAGCCCCTGGCCAGCAGCACACACTGGGGATGATGCTCCTCCAGGCAGGCTGGAATTTGCTCAGCAGGGATGAGATGAAGGTAAATGGAGCAGCAGGGAAAGCAGAGCAGGTTTGGGACAGGCACACTGCTCTGCAGCAGAGGGTTTGTGGTCAGCAAAGCCTGTGCTCACTCTGGGCCCACCCAAAGCAATAAAAAGAAGTCATTAGGCTAAAAATCGAGGGCATTTAATACAAACAAGGCAGATTCATTTAATTTATCTCCTGACAGACTCTAAAGCAAGACCAGGCTGGGTTTTCAAGCCTCTCCCTGCAGTTACCCAGGCTCAGCTTTGGGGGGAAAAAAATTTAAAAAGCAAACCCTCATCCTTGGCTAATTGTATAAAACCAGGAGCAGCAAACTTTCCCTTAACAGCATAATAAGTGCTGTAGGAAAGCTATCACTCCTGTTAACCAATAAACTCTCAAGTGTCCAAATGGAATTAAACAATCTCTCCAAAAACTAAATTCGCAACAGCACGTGACTTCATGAATGGTTCACTAATTTCAGGAGAAATGCTCAAACTTCTGTGCAACTGCTGGTGGAAAGAGCTCCTGCACTGTTAGGAGGCCTTTGGGACTTGGTGTGCAATCTGCATTTTAAGGCATAGGAATGACAAGCTTTGTTAAACCCTGACCTTGACAGCCGTTGTGTGTTCATAGGGGATTTTATCTCAAATGTCATTTAATGCTCTGTAATTACCACAGCATTCAACAGCACCTAACTACTTGGTGTGTTTATTTGCAGCCTTTGTGTTAGAGAACATAAATTTTTGGGGTCTTAATCCTTCAATATGGATAAAGAACAACCAGACCTTCATCTACCTGCAAACCAAGATAAAAGAGGAGGGGACAGAAATACCAGCAACCAAACTCTCAGACCACTAAGAACAGGCATTACATTATTAATAGAATTTCATTCATATACTGGTCTATATCCCTTAACTTAATGCTTTTCTTTTCATTGCAGGAAATAATAATGAAAACTCACAACGGTGTGTAACCAACTCACTGGAGTGCCAAACTGCCCCTGAACACACAGTGCCTGGATCTGTGGGTGGGGATGATAAACGTTACCTTCCTGTGCCTCCAGGAATTCTGTCCAGCTCCTCCTCTCCCCACACCAACACTCAGGAACGTGGATGGATGTGCTGATGGCAGCTGCAATGGAGACACTGAACACACAGATTTTGGGAGCTGGGAGCCAGGGCCCTGGGCAGCCTCGCCTGCCTCCACCCAGCAGCAGCAATTGTTTCCCAGAATTGGGTTTCAGGGATATTTATGGGTGGAGTCACCTCCCCAGCCCACTGGAGGCTGTGGGACAGCCTTGGGGACAATGGGATCACACAGGGCTGGGTGCCAGCTTTGCTGCTCCATGCTGGGGCAGCACATGGACAGGTGTGGGACACCTGCCTGAGCAAGAGGACAGAATCACAGTGTAATTTTAGTTGGAAAATAACTTTAGGTTGAGTTTATCTGCTAACCCAACAAAAGAGACATCTCTTTTAACATAATTCCTGCAGCACAACTGAAAGAGACAAATGGAGTTGGTGTTGACTGCTTTGTCAGTTTTCCCCAGCAAAGCACAGCTATGCATGAAAAACATGAAATACAATTCATTACACGGATTCTGAGCTATGCCAGGAGGCAAGCACGAGTCCAGGTTTTACTCCTGGCTGTCACTGAATTCCCTACAGTGACAAGCCAAGCCAGAGCCACAGTCCTGACACAGCAGCTGCCTTGGGCTGGGAGCAGACAGGATCTCAGACCAAGCCTGAGACCAAGACAAGCACTGGGAGGCTCAGGGGTTTTGTCACTGTTATGTATCCTGGGCTAAAAAGAGAGACAAATATGAACACCAATATATTTTCATCATGAATTAAACAGAAGAGATGTGTGCTCTTCAGAAGGGAGTGCTACAGGAAAGTAAATAATGAGGCATGGAGCCAGAAACAGGCTCAGATCAAAGAGAGGTTTACAGACAAAGCAGACAGGTGTGTGCAGATAAGTGCAGAGTAATGACGACTTTGATGAGTCTTTATCACACAGGCCTCTGTGTCAATGACTGCAAGGAGCAACAAACAGGAGAGGAAGGCTCTGCTGACACTTGTGTACATCATTAATGAAGAATGAGGAACTGAAAACACAAACAGCCCAGTGCTGAGAACAAACACAAGGAGGCTGGGTTTGAGGGAACTCCAGGCAGTCCTGAGGTAGGAGACACTCCACAAAGCAGACAACATTCAAAATGTTCACACCTCACCTCAAATATCAAACACTTCTGCATTAGAACCATGCCTGTTGGAGGCATTGGTCACTGGAGGATGGTGTCAGAGACAGAGATTCATCATATTTAACGATGCCAGGACCAAGCTTAATATTTCACAGTTATGTGCAGTTGGACATTACTATAACCCATGAGCTCTGTGAGGCCTAAATCATTTTTGTTAACTCATGTATTCTGCATGTGCCATCAGGTAATCATTTCAAGCTGGTTCTATTGGTTTAACTGGTGCCCCCTGTAAACTTAGTGACCCAAGCTAATTCAATATGCTGAAGAGAAAAATTCATGCCCATGAACAGCACCAGGTAAATCAACAGCAAATCACCTCTTCATATCAACCCTGCAACTCCTGTGTGTGAATCAGAATTTAGGGACAAGGCATCTTTGAAAACAGCAACACACCAAGGCAGAGAAACAGCAGGACTAATAAACAGAGAGACCATGAGCAGGGAAAGGGAGCCAAATGCAGGCAAAGCTCACCGGGCTGGGAGATGGCAGCCCCTGGGCTGGGGCAGTGCCCCGAGCTGCAGAGGAACTTAGAAACTGCAACCCCTGCCCAGATGAGCTCCAGACATCCTTACCAGCTTAAATTATTCAGTGAACAGACTGCAGAGGTCAGGCCTAGCCAGCAGGTTCCCAGTGGGCAGATTTTTTTCCCTCCTACACCTCTGTTAAAAGCCCAGCAAGGCCCAGAGCACTCAGTAACTCTGTACTCCTGCAGCGACTCAGCAAACTGAATTTCTTGCACTGTGTCCCACATTTGACATTGTATATTCACCACATGAACGTTTCAGTCTCTCCCACCAGTGACTCATAAAGCCCAGTCCAAGTTGGGCCACTTTGAATCACAGGTTTCATTTTTATGTGCAAACATGAAAGAGAGGCCTGCCAAGGCACAGTCACCCCTGAGACCAAGCACAGCCCTTCCCAGCATCCCACATCATTCCCTTTTCTTCACACTAAAAATCCCAAAAAATAACACACACACAGCACCTGGGCAGCAAATCTATGCCAAGTGACAATGCAGTGGTTTTAGTTTCACAGCTCCTTCAGAAGCACACCCAGGATAGGGGCTGCATATTAAAATGGCTTTAGACAGAACAAACCCAGGGACATTTCTGCAGCCTGGCCATTATTTACAGATAAACAGAGGCAGAAAGGCTGACCCATTCCCATGGGAGGGGACCCCAGAGCAGGGTCTGGTGAAGGACACAGGGCTGGCACAGCATCCCCAGTGCCACTGGGCTGGCAGGGATGGGGGACAGCACAAAAGCTGAGGGTCACTACCCTCTGCATTGAAAGGGCCATCCTTAGTTAACAGCATTAAAGGAAGGAAAGAAAGCAGACTGGGCATAAATCAGGGTTTTTGCAAGTCATCTTTCTGGTCTTATTGCTTAATGCATAACAGACACCCAAACTATGTGTGGCTTTAAGGGACACTGCTACTTAGGGGAAGGAGCACTCCTGCTGCCCTTTGATGGAAAAGGGAGCTCTTAATAGGACCCCACTGGAGAGGAGATTAAAAAAAATCCAACCAAAAAAAACCCCTCAAGTTTCTGGGGAACAAGAACTACAGTTCAACATCTTCTGATAAACTGGGGAGATGATTCAGTCAGCTCAACCAAGAGCCCAGAGATGTCCACCATCAGGAGCACATGGACAAACACACCAGGATGGGCAGGAGTACAGCAGGAGAAGCAGCCAAGGCTGCTCAAGGGGCAGGAAAAGGAAGGCAGGAGGGGTGATGCCAAGTGCCATATATAAAACAGGAGAAATTTCTGCTCTGTGTCATCAAATGGTGAAATATTAACTGGATGTCAAATCCACTCTGCCGTGCCAGATGTTAAGAAAGATGCAAGACAACTACAAGGAATCCAGAGGAAAGCAACAATAAGAGGGGCTGGTGTTGGAAGAAAACTCCTCATCCTAGATTTCAGTTTGACTAAAGCAAAGGTAGTTTGAACTCTATTGATAGGGTTCATCCTATCCTTTGCATGGCTTTTCACTGAGATGCAGTTCTAAACAAGGTTAAATGGATGCCTCTTTACCCCAGATCAGCAAAACATCTCTAAAACAAACTTCTCCAACCAACTCACCTGGAGCAGCCTTGTTTTTAATAGTCATTAGGGAGGGAAAAAATGAAAAACATAAGGGGTGAGCAATACAGAGCCTAAAAACTCCAAAATATCCCTTCTGAGACCAGACTATCCCATCAGCCAAAAAAAATTCCAAAAACAGACCAGCCTATGAACAAGTCATCCACGAGTAGAGACCTACAAGAAATAATTCTGGCACGTAGCTTACACCACACAAGATGCAAAGGCAAAAGATGATTTAAGTGAAAAAGGTGATTCCTGCATCTCTTCATTCCCCTCCTCACTGGAAGATCACAGCAAGGAGCAGGCTGAAGCACAGAGATTTCCATCTCCTGGGACTGCCAGCACAATGCCCAAGTGCTGTGTTTGCTGAGCAGAGTGGCAGTGAGGGACTCCTGGGATGAGATGCTCATCTGTCAGCCCAGCTGCTGCCTGGCAGCCCCCAGGGAACACATCACTCAGGGCAGGGAAGTCCCTGGAGCATCCTGCTGTGTGCCTGGATATCATTGTGCTCTTGCAAAACAAAGCAGAAAGGTCAGGATGTGAAACCCGCCCCAACACAGCCAATACCTTGGGGTCTGAGAAATAAAAGCTTATCAGAAAGCTGTCATGTGAGCCATGAGAACTCAATGTTTGCACTGCCTTTACACACTGATTGTTGCTCCCTGGCAGAACAAAACAACAACCACCACACTTTGGAGCTGAGCTCTACAGAGCCTCTCCAAACACTGTGGTGCTCCCACCCTGCTGGGGGATCTGAGCCACAGCCCCAGCCCTGGAGCTTGTGCCGAGTGTTATTAATAGAATTTCATCCATATACTGGTCTGCATACTGGTGCAGAGCGGCTGACAAACCCCTGATCAAGAGCCACCCCTGCTCCAGGAACTCTGACCCACCCCACCCCTGGAACAAATGAAGGCACTGCAAAAGCAATACAGGCAGGAGTTAAAAAATAAAGTACCGGCATAGGAGCCCCCAGAGCTGCACCCAGAGTTTCACAGGATGGTAACCCACAGAAGAGCACTACAGGGCACAGCCAAAAGCCCTAACTCAGCTACAGAGCTCACATTTAGACATATTAGGCCATTTATGACATTGCAACAACTCTCCCATAGCCACAAGGAGGAGGCCAGGCAGGCTCTGCCTCATTGGTTTTACTGTCTTCATGTGGAAAATGTTGTTACAATAAAATCTGGGGGTGGTTTTGAGTGCAGTGCCAGTAGTTGTCCAAAGTAATTGTTACTTGTCATACAAATTTCCCCTGGGCAGCAGCAGAGTGGCATTAACAGCAGCAGACACCCCTGGAGATGCACACACAGGTACAGCCAAGGGGACCTGGATCTGAGCTGCTTTGGGCTCTCACTTTTACAACATTAACATCTTGGAAACAACTAATTTAACTAATTTATCTTCCTTACTGCCCAGCTATACTGGACAAACAGAAAAGAGACTTCATGTTATGCTAATGCAATCAATACTTCATGCAAGGCAGATAAAAGTTTAGATGGTCCGTCCAAATGCAAATTTGAAATAAAAAGCAAAGTTCCCTTTGGAGCCTGGCATTAGACAGCCATTTCAAAAGGAAGGGAATTTTCAGTAAATTGCACATTTAATTTCCATGTTATGGGAAGCGGCTTCCCTTAGCTCTTCCAACAGTCACCTCCTGCTATTAATGACCACAAGCAAAGCAGTGACCCTTATAACATCTGATTTCACAGCAAATATTTTAATTTCCAGAGGTGAAATGTGAGACGTACTCTCCTATAACACTTATCTTTATGGCTCTCTTAATTCTTTAGGATTTATTGTCTCCACTAAAAGCACACAGAACATAATTGAAATAGATTTTCCAAGATATATCTGAAGTATTTTAACCTACCTGTTAGCCTTTTATATAATCTTATTCTAACACAGGGGAAAAAAAAGTATTTTCACACTATGAGCTCACCAGAAGGTTTTAAACTTTAAAAACAAGAATCTTTTTAAAAAAAAACACATTGGTCCTGACAGCAAAGATTTTCAGAAACCAGAACTCAAGGGAAGGCTTTACTCTCCTATTTCATACAAATGGATGAAATAAAGGCATTAACACTGCTTGAAATTATGTCTGAAAACCAAGAGTTCCATTTCAAGGATTCTAGAAAGATATGGAAATGACATTGCAATGAGTCTCTAGCACATGGAGAACAACTGGTCTGAGCCATCCCTGAGGATAGGAAAACAGCATTTTCCAGAAATTCTTCCCACTTACAGGAGTCCCACTGAGCTCTGGGAGAGGCTGTCACACCTCCAAGTCTGAGAACATCAAGACCAGCTTTGTAGCCCATGGAAATTCTGTTTTTCATTGTTGTTTCATGTGAGTTTTCTCCTCCAGAAAAACAACACTGAGACAAAAAGCACAGTTTGAAGAATGAATGCCTTTTCCAGTGTTATCACTGCAGCAATAGGCACATATGGGAACTCAAAGCAAGCTCCATTCTGATTTATGTTTGATATTTCATTTAATTGAATTTTTGCAAGAAAACTGGTTTCATTATTGAGAAATGGACCTCCCATCATGCAAAGAGGGGGGAATCAAATGCTTAAACTCCATCTCATTTAGCAGTGACACTTCAGGAATGAACAATAGCTTTGTACATAAATTTGCTTGTTTGGCTGCCACAGATATGAATTGTCAGGGCATTTTAGAACAAAAGAAATGACATGTCAAAGCAAATCTATAGTTTAGCTAATCAAAATGCCATGTTTTAAATATTCAAGCTGTTTTACACCAAAAGGTGGCATTTATCAGAAAGCACATAAATTGACAGGAAACATAAGATGAAAGTGGAATGCAGACAAAATAAGGATTTTCAGATATATACAAGAAATTTATTTCTCTGTGCACTTTATCAACTAACACCTTCCTCCTCAAAAAAAAAAAAAAAAAAAAAAAAACCAAAAACCTCTAAAACCAGCACATCAAAAAGAATATCTTCTGCCTCTTTTAAGCAATAAAAACATTAAAGCCTGCTAAAGCAATTTAGGTATCAAAGCTGGTTCAGCATTTGGTATTGCTCAGATAGCCCTTGCCGGACCAGGGGCTGAGCTTCTTCACAGAATTTTCACAATGTTTTATATCCAGGCACGTTGGGTACATCTGCAAAGCATCAACTTGTCTTCTGCAGGCAGCCTGGGGAGCAGAGTGAGGGGATGCTCCTGGTGCCTCTCACATGCACACACTCCTCACCTGTAAGCAGGTAAAGGCACCTGAGAGTACTGCAGCAACAGCTTACCTAGCTATCAAAAAAACCCTGAAGGAATGAGGCACAAATTGCTCATTTTGTAAGTGCCCTGCAGGACTGTGCTGCTCACAGGCAGCCTCCTGGCACCCCCTCGGCACAGATTTCATCGAGCCTCCCCCTGGATGCCTCTGCTCCTGCCAGCCTGCTCTGAAGTTACAGGAAAACTTGTCAGATCAAAAACCTTATTATGTAGGCACGACAGCTCGCTGTGCTGAGCTGCTCCCAGCACAATGCCCAGTTCTGGAAGCTTAACATTATCTCTTAAAAGTTAAGCCCCGTTCGTTTATCATCTGTTGCCAGAACAGTTACTGGGTTGCTAAGAAAACACTCCAAAGGGAGATTTGTACAGCAGTTGGTCTGTTCCCTGCTTCTCTGTGCCTGGGAGGTGAAGCCCATTGCCAGAGTTTTGCCTTTGCAACACAAACATGTTCCAGGGAGTGTAAAATCCCCCTAAGCCCACCAAAGGTGTGGGTCCTGTCGTGAATCTCCCCACTGCCCCTGTTCCAGAGCTACAAACCTGCAAATAACCTTCATGGAAAAACACTGTCTCTCTCCTGGTCTGCCACAGAACAGCGCTGCTACGTGCTAGAGGCACACAGCAAAAGCCACAAAAGGTCACATCCCGGCTTGAGAAGAATTTCAGGAGCTGAGCTTTGCAGTCCATTAATGAGCTGGGAGCCCAACAGATTAAGGAGAGTTCAGGGAAATGCAGCTGGGGCCCCTCTCCAGGAGGATGGAGCAGCACTAACTCACTGCAGCACTGCCTGCCATAAGGAGAGCACACCATGCCATCTGAGAGCACCACTCCATCATCAGATAGAATGACAGTGTTCTTCTGCATCTGTCACTTCTAACCCATGTTCCAGCAGGTCCCAAATCATCCCCCCACCAGCTTCAAACTGACTCTTCATCACACATGGAAAAATGTATGAAAATAATTCCATTTACCCAAGTCCCCACATAAGACAGGTTTTTGCATACCTGCCCAGGATTTCTGCTCCACTAATTTTTGAAGGAGGGATTTGCACAGACCACAGCCCCCAGCCCAGCACATGTACAAGAACAGCAGAATGAAGCTTCAGAAAAGGCAGCACCTGCTACAGAAGGGACACTTTTTTTTTTGCCTGGTCTTTTAGCCCAGGGTGTTTTCTACAAGAGGCTTTATTTAGGGTCAGTGCACTCTTGATTCAGCAACAATAATTTATGGCAGCCTGAAGTCACAGACAGCAAAGTGACTTCATCAAAGAAAGGTCTTGCTGAATGTGCAGAAGAGCGCTGTGGAGCAGCATCACCCTGCTAATGCCAGCTCCAGCAGCAGCACTGAGAGCTCCTGCTCATTTCCTGAGAGGCTGAGCTCCTGAGGCATTTCTAGTATGTGGCTGGACTGGTAAACATTTAAGCTCTACACAAACACCACCCCCTAAAGAAATCCAAAAATATCACTGTATTTAGTGCTCCTGGGCAATGATGCCAACTGGAGTAGAAAACAAATGGCACCCAGAGCTGTGTGCTCAAGTGTCTCATTTCTCTGACTCCCCAGGAAGCTATCCCTTAGCAATCTGACAAACTTGGCGATTCCAAATGACTAAACACTTGCTGATCCCTTCAAGTGACAGCTAAAAAGCACCATCTAACACTTTGGGGCTTTACTTCAGCTATAGCTGCAAGAAAAGCCATTCATAAAATCTTAAGCTGCAGTTAAGAACCCTTTAAATGTTTCTTCTCACCAATTTGAATAACCAACATTTCCAGAACAAAAGCACCTCTCCAGCAAGGGCTCAGGCAGATGACATCCCTGCTCAGAAGAATATTCTATTTTCTACTTTGAAGAATGGCACAAGACTGACAAAATCTCCATTCCCTGCATGCCCAGGGCTCCACAACCCTAAACCCACCCTACCCAAGCTCCCACCATCCAAACCAGTGCCTCTGCCTGCAGCACCATCCACCCAAACAGAGCAATGAGTGGGGAAACTTCTGTGGTGGTGGTGCAAAACAGAGCTTCAGACATAATGTAAAACCACAGGTTTCAAAGATCTGCCATTAATATATTGCAGCATTTCATTATTTGTATTGGACACATGGCAAGAAGGGCACCACCCCCAGATGCAATTCACTGGGGTTCTTGATCTCCCATTTCAAATTACTAAAAGCCCTCTGTTACTGGGTAACTACATCACTTTTTAAACTCTGAACCTGTCCCCCACAGAAGGAGTTTAGTAACAAAGACATTGCTGCAAATCACTGTGAAGCTAAGACACAGTCACACCCCTCAGGCTGGACTGGGGTTTGGACAAAAGATTGCACTCACCTAAAACACTGAAGCCATGCTACATTTAGAAACATTATTAGACTATTTAGCTCTTTATTAGTAAAGCCATTGAGATTTATAGCCTACAGAAAAGGGTTGTTCAATCAAGAAGGAGCAAGTGAAGTGAAAAAAGCATTAATGTTACCACTGAGGCAATTATTGCAACATGATCACAATTCCTATGCATCTTTAATTTTTTTGCCAAAACAACATATTCTCTAATACAAGGATCCCTGTTCCATTAAAATAATACGATTTGTGGCAATAATATGAGGTGGGAGAAACAGAATCCAGTCTCTTAACACTTGAGCACTGCTTTCCCATAGGGAATATCAGTACACAAAACAGGGTTCCAGTAAAGTGCTTGTAATCCCAGAAGCTGGTGCACCTATTAAACACTTAGCAGGGCTCCAGCAGAAAGACAATCCCAGAGAAAACAGCCCCAACTGAGACAAAAAGCCCAGTCCTGGCTCTCAGGAGCAGAATGCTGGTTTAGTTCCATTTGACATCTTATCTCTCTGGAAATCCAAACAGGCAAGAAAAATGTCATCGCCCTCCCAGAGCAGAGCAGAGCAGAGCTTCTCTGATCCCACACAGCTCCAGCAACACAGGTCTGAGCAGGTGACCAGTCTGTCCAATTCCTGGAGCCAGGTCTCCTGCCACACCTCTCCTGCTCAAGGGTGATGCTTTCCTTTGGTAGTCTTGAAATGCAAGGAAATTCCCATCCAAAGGGATGGGAACGCCTTGATACAAGAAACAAACCTAAACTACTGCTTCAAAATTTTGTGGGGTATTTTTCCCCTTCTTTCTGGGGAAAGAGAGGGAAAGACAGAAGCAGGCAACAAGAAAAGGCTGTTCTAACTAGAACATGAAAAAAAAAGGAAGATGAAGATTTCTACTAAAGGAAAAGTCCATTGCACTGTAATGATCACTTTACCAAAGGATCAGATCCTATCAGGTTATCTCCATTCATCTCCCAATGCAAGTTTATCTGAGGACTGTGGAAGATCTGGTGATGGACCCTTCTCTCAGCACAGCATAGAGTTCAACACAAACTTTAGAACTCCTAAGATTCTTCATTTAATATTTCACCAGGTTGTAGAAAGGACCCAGTCTAGTCAGGAAGAGACAGAAGAAAGAGAAATGTTTGTGTTGTGTACAGTCAGAGGTGTGCAAGCCACAGGGCAAGTTTCAGAGCAATGTAAAAGAGAAGGGAATAATGAAGGCCCTTTCAGGGCCAGTGCTGAGCTCTGCATGGAGGCAAAGAGGGAAGAAAGCGTGATTTAAAAAATAGAGAGGAGAAAAGAACTTCAAAATTCAAATTGCTCATTATGGTTTAGAGTGAACATGTCCATTTTCGTGCATCAGGGCAGCTGCTGACCCTGTGCATGCCAACAGACCCCTGGCCACAGCACCACAACAAATGAACACGGTCCTGGCCCATCCCTCTTCAGGTCTCCTCTTTGACAGTCAGATTTTTGCCACATGCACACCTCTGACATGCTGCTGGTCTTGTACAAAGCCACAAACTCCTTTAAAAGTCACACCAGTGTCCTGGCACCTGTTTTTGTCCCCCAAAGGCAAGAGCAACCAGACGGCACCACTGCCTGTGGAGGGATTTTCCCCTTCACACCACTTCCAAGGGTACCCTGCAATAAAGCAAGAAGGGAAAACAATAAATGTGCACAAGGCTCAACCATTCCCATGGAAACCCTCCACTGGATACCCTGTGCAAAACTGTTCATGAGTCAGGTACCCATCCCCAGACCTCCTTGGGTCATGGTAGCTGAAAGGCAGCAGCTTGGGCTGATGGAAAATGGAAGCTGTGACATTTGGGGTATTTTCTGAAACCAATGTTTTTTACCTAGCAGGCATTTTCCTGTCCAGCTCTCAAATTGATTTTTTTCCCTGAATTCTCTACACAGTGCCACTGTTGCTGCATTATGCACTGAAAATATTTACAAAGGCATCAAAATTAACTCTGGGTAGGACTTTGGCAAGCAGGGGAGGAGGTCAAAAGAAAGTAATTCTGTATGTGGAGAAGAAGCTGCTTCATTTCACTGCAAAAGAAACAGAGCAACTGGAAAACCAGCTCTGAAGTCAAATAAGATGAATGGCAACCACAGCAAGGGCCATAAAAACACCAATAAAAAGTGAGTTGCCATAAGGGAAATACCCGGCTCAACACCTCTCCAACAAGGTAAGCATAATAAACTCACTCCTAACATGGACACCAGTTTATTTTTTCAGGTGCAGCCTAAATACAAACCCAGGGAGAGATGCAGCACTTAAATTCCCTCTGCTATGTAAATAGTCTTGCTTGTTGATGGAATGAGTTGCATGATTTAGATCAACATAATCTGACCTTAAACAATGAAATTAACATCCAAAAGCCAATGTTGCTCCTTCCCTGGGGGCTGCAGCAGTTCCTCTGCAAATCCCCTTCTCAGACCCTCAGAGGAGAGATTCCTCCCATGCTTGTTTTGGCACCTGTCAGAGACCATGTTTTATTTTACTTTGCACCAAGGCAAAGAGGTTCTAAACATTCTGGAATTAAAACAATCACAAAACATCAAAGTGCTTATAAGGCATTTCCACGTTCTCATCTGGCAAGTGAGTGGCTGATTTACAAGCCAGCTGTCAATACAGAACAATTGCTCACCTCATTTTACAGGAAAGTAAAAAAGTACTTTTAAAAAAATACTTGTAGTGTAGAATACTATAAAAATTTGCTTTTTTCCAGCATGGCAATCAGCAGTGTGTGTTCATCAGTGACTGGTCAAGGAGACATGCTTGTTTAGCGTTCAGATGAGCCCCAAAAAGCTGGGACCTAGCAAATAAGCAGAGGCCACCCCAAGGTTTCCCTCCCTGCAAAGAGCATCCAGCCCATCCCCAGAGCTGAAGACCAACCTCTCCTCCAACCATCTGCACCTTGTGTCAACACAAAGCAGGATCCCACAGGCTCCACACACCCTAAATCACAGGATCACAGAAATTCAAGGTTGGAAGAGACCTTTAAGATCATCCAGTCCAACCCATGTTCTAACACCTCAACTAGATCATGGCACCAAGCGCCACATCCAGTCTTTTTTTGAACTCTTCGAGGGATGATGACTCGACCACCTCCCTGGGTAGATGATTCCAGTATTTGACCACTCTTTCTGTAAATAAACCTCAGAGGGAAGACAATCTCCAGAGTTATTGTTTATCTAGGCCAGCACAGCTCTCCAAGGAAGACTCCAGCTTGGAAGTGTGAAATGTTGAGGTCTGCAGAGGGTGAGTGGCAAATGCTTTGCTCTCTTTGGATGTAACCCTCACTGAAATGGAAAAGGAACACAAAAAGCTGCCCCCCATGCATCCAGTGACACCTCTGCAGTTTTCCTGAAAGAAGGAACCAAATGAAAACAAAAGAAGTGACCTTCCATCTCCCATTTGTATCTGCACAAAACTGATTACGATGCAACAGCAGATGGTATTGCTCTTTCCTTAAAGAAAACATGCATGCTTTAGGGACCTGTGTGCAACATCACTGCTTCAAGAAGGGCAAATCAAGCCTTGTGGGAGACAGGGAGCCGACTTTCAAGTCAGTAGTTTCAAGTTTGAGGCATCTGGCACATTTCTGTACAAGGAGACCTCAGGACTGCCTCCTCACCACTGGTTATGCTGCTACTCACCCCTGGTCCTGGGTGACCTGCAGCCACCTCAGTGCCAGCCTGGCAGTGCCCTAGGGCAGCCACAAATGCCCATGAAATGTCCTGATGCAGTGCCATGCCAGCTGCAGGACATGGATGACCAAGGCTCACCACAGCGCTCACAGAAACAAACAGCTCCAGTTACAGTTCCAGCCCATTCCCCATCCACACCCACTGCAGGAACCTGTGCAGGGTAGGGAATACCCTTCCAGCTGGCCCGTGGGGACACCAGAACAGCCCATGGGCACACCAGAACAGCCCCATCCTCAGCTCTGACCAAGCACCAGCCTCACAGCTGCTCGTGCTGGTGCCAAAGTTCCCCTTTTTGGAGACCCCAGTCTCCAGTGAAGTGCTCTGCTCTTTATTTCTGAACTCTGTCTGCAGAAAGAGCCCAACTCAGCTCTACACCTCCACCACTTGTTCTTATTAAAATCCTGACATAAAACTCTGCAAGACAGTAACACAGTGCATTAAAACTAGAATTATCTATTATGGACAAGGCAACTGCATTTTGAAGGAGCAAGTATGACTTTAGCCTAGAATGGCATTCATTACTACCAGGAAAATACACAAACCAAGGACACTTCATTCTATACCATAAAGCATTTCAAAGTGACACCACTGTACTAAGTAACAGACTACTCACTTTCCCATGTAATCTGTTTAATAGGCAGATGAAAATGTTAGGAAGACAAAAGGGAGTTTTTATATTCTGATCATTTACATTTTAGCTACATTAACAATCAAAAGCATCATAAGCAGTGAAGAGACTGTTGTCAGATACCATTTTGATGACATGCATCCTTTTAAGTGTATCCAGTGTTCCTCATATCATTAGAAGCAGGGGGAAAATTAATAGAATACTAATGGCCAAGCAAGCTCTGAGTACAATAACTACTCCTTTTTTCTGTTCATGTTATCAGCCCATATTTTATCTCCATTTCTTCTTGATGACCACTTGAAGAAATAAAATGGAATACTGTCTGACAATTTTTTCTCCCATGCTCCACTACACCTGAAGGGCTACCAGAACCATGGGCAAAGCTACTCATTTCTACACCTTCAGGTCCTTCCTTCCCACCTTTCTTTTGTTTTTGCTGTAATGCTGAGACCACAGATCTCTGCATGCTCATCAATACACACATGTTTATTTACATCCCCTCTTTTGTCCATACTCAACTCTGTCACCTGTTTGCACCTGGACTGCAAACCCCAGAGAGAAGCAAGACCAGACAGCACCACCACTGTCCCATACAGGGGCTGGGTAGAAACACTTGTGTGTGTATTTACAAGCCAGTGCTACCTCATGGCAATTCATGTGGACAAGCTGTCCCTAATCCCAGATTTCAGCAGGAACTTGAATTATCCTTTCCTTAGTCCTACTGCAAAGCTCCCTGATGATCCCTTCCTTTCAAAGGACAAAAGGAAAACCAACACTGAAAAGGTCACAAAGGATTAACAGCACAGCCCTTTGGTATTTTGCCTCCTCTTGTGCTTTTTACTGGGTCTGTAACTCTTAAGAAGTGCATGCAAGCACCAAACCCAGCTGGTTTTCCCCATTTTACTCCCACACGCTCCCCAGGGCAGCACACAAGGAGCTGTACATGGTGTAACTCTGCATGGAGGGGTACAGAGACAGAGTATCACAGAAGAGCAGAGAAAGCCATAGTCTGTTAACTGTAATTAGAGAAAAACCAAATTTATGAAGCAAATAAACTTGGATGTGTGTTAGCTCTATACCATAAGTGCACAGAAGGTAATGCCTTCTGAAGAGTTTCCATCACTCCCTGATAATCCATGCTTAATCAGATCTTTGTACCTTAATGCAGATTTCCTCTCCCTGATGTTCCTGCTGTCCTTCCACACCTCACCCTTGCCCCTCATATCTTCTGTCAGAAGCCCACCACAACGGGCAAAGAGCCAACATAATTAATTTTTCAGTAAAAGCCAAGTTGTTGTTTTCTCAGAAACGTTTTACACTTCAGAAAACGTCAGAAATGTCAGAGTCCATAAGCAGAAACAAAATCAGAGATCTGCTTCCCTATTAATACTGCATGACCTCCTCAGGCACCTCGCTCTGGGAGGGGAAGGCAGCGGGAGGGGGCCAGGGAGCCAAGCAGTGTCAGCCACTGGCTGCTTAGAAAAGCAAACACAAATTAAACATATGAGCACCAAACCAAATGGCTCTGCCTTGAGAGCAGGCTGAAAAGCTGCATGCTGCTCGGGAGAAGGGGCATGCAAAGCCCAGAGGAGAGCAGAGTGGCAAGGCTTGATCCTCAGGGCTCAGTCAGCCTCCAATTCCTTCTTTGACACTTGTGCACGCAGAGGTGGCAACCCAAAATTACAGCTGTCTGTAGAGGGGGTGAAGGAAAGGGCTGTGTTGACTCTGCTTGTCTCAGAGGGATCCCTGAAGCCTCCCCTCGGTGCCCACCCAAGGCAAGGCAGGGGGTCATCCTCAGAGAAAACACATGGGAGTGCTGATTTCTGTGCCCTGTCACCCCTGAGCTCAGCTGCTGCTGTTTTACTGTGCCCCCGGCTCCAGCCCGAGCACAAACACCCTGCCTGGAGCCTGCACACACATCACAGGGAGTTATGTCCCCTCTCACACCTCTGCAGAAGCACAAAAGGAGATTTTATATATACATATATATATATCTCTGCTTCCCCAGAAGAGCCTCTGCAGGAAGGCTGGGACACAATGGGCATTGAAGGTGCAGGACACCAACCCCATTTCCACTAGAGTTTTACAGCCCTAAAGATCCAAGGGCTCAGTCACCACCCAATTTCATCACTTGTTGCAGCTGATGGCCAGAAATACCAAAAATGTGTATAAACAGGGCAGACTGCCTCTTACCCAGAGCAACTCAACATTTTGGTGTTGCTTAAAAATCACAGAACCACAGAACCCTTCAGGCTGGAAAATCCCTCTTAAGATCGAGTCCAACTGCTGAGCCAGCAATGGCAAGTCACCACTAAACCATGTCCCAAGTACCAGACCTACATGATTTTTAAATCCCTCATGGGACAGTGATTCAAACACTCCCCTGGGCCACCTGTTCCAAATGAAGCTTTGCTCCAGCCTGCTGGGGGTCCTTACACTTTTTATTGTTCCAAGAACCACAAGCATCAACACTACTGACAGAACTGAGCAGTGCTTTCTCCACAAAAGGGTGACATGAGCCTCAACTTGGGCTACTGCAGCATCTTCTCTGCAGCTCCTCTCACAGATAAAATCACATCTTTTCTTTCTTTTCTTCCTCCGTTTCTCCTCTCCTCTGAGCACACTAAGGAATTCTAAACATTTTCTGGCACATTCATAGTGTTTAGAGTCAAGTCCTTGAACGGGTGATCATTTTTCAGCCCATAAACTAAGTTCCCTTGCTGGGTTAGTCCCCAAAGGGTTTAGAAAATGGCATTGAGTGGAAAAATACCCACACATGCCTTTATTTGCTTACACTGACTCCTGCAGCATCACAAGCACAAATGAAAAAAGAGGCAGAACCATTTACAAGATTGGGGCAAAACTTTTTTTTACAAATGCACCAGCAAATAAGTAATAAACTCAAAGTTATGAAAGGTTTGCTTGTGATCAAGGTTTGTTTTGTTCATCTATTACACATCTGATTATAGGATGAATAAAACAACATCACAGGCACCTGAGGTCTACATGGCCACAGCAGATCCAGCTGAGAGGAGGTGACATATCCAGAGGATAAAAATCCCTCTCTCATTCCACAAGCAAACTCACTTTAACTGCAGCTTTGAGTCCCTTCCAATTCCCTGAATGAATGATCACACTTCAGAGCAGCATAAGAGCTTTCTGCAAGAGACATTAGATTAGATATCATAACTGATTACAGGAAGAGCTGGTAGCCCTGCTTATTACAGTTGCCTGATGCTTCTGATCTTTAGATCCTATTCCTACTTACCTATAATTTTGCCAAACTCCAACCATCTGGACTGCAACTTCATGTGCCTTTTGTCTGCCTCAGGCAAATTTTAATTTCAGCCAAAACAGTTCAACTGCTTCTAAGAACAAGGCAGAGAAGAAAGATTTATCTTTCCTTTTTTGCCTACAGTAAGAAATCCTGCTGACCTTTTCTTTAATTAGCTAAAGCATTTCCCAGACTTTGAAACAGAGCTCAGCTTTTGACAGGATTTTGTTCAAGTCTGTATAAACATGAACTTTTTGGTCACAATTTGGAGGTGTGGTCAAGTTTCGTGTGTTTTTGCTGTACCTTCAGGAACACATCCAGATGCAAATCATTTTTGTCATGAGAGTGGGAGATGGAATAAGAGTTGAATTTTTTTGGTTTTTGTATTAACAACCTTGAAAGCTCCCACTTTTTAAAAGAGAGCCCAGGGCCTGGTGCATTAATGCTTCTTTTTATTAACTTGAAGACCAAGTGAAAGTACCCAAAAGTGGACACTGCCCCTCAGCTCTTTGCCTTGCCAGTTTCAGAGGACCAAAGGACTGTGGTGTAAAAGCCAGCTTTAGCCAAAGAAGCTGAACCCAAGACCTAAAACTTGAATATCTATTGTTACACTGCATGAGCACAAAAGGTCTTCATTAGGGTCCTTCTGAATTCTAGTTTTTCTACCTGTGAAAGAAATGTGCTTCTGCTCAGTGGTGAGCATATGAAGCAGCATGAAAATAAAGTACTCACATGCAACTGAAAATTTTGAAGAATTCTATCTTTAAGTATCAGTTAAAAGTATTCAAAAATAGACATCAAACAACAAGGAAAAAGAAAACTACTCATTAAGGGACATTCATCCAGTGCCTTTACAGAAGGGAAGAAGCTTATGGGAAAACACATGAAGCTATAATTAAAGGCTGTATTCCAGTGCACAAGAAACCAAATTGAGGTTGCAGAGATTGCCTGGTTTGTTCATAATCTTTATAAACTTTTCCCCCTCAATGATGCCCTGATGCAGTTTTCTGGACACAATTTTGTGATCTAGCTGTCAGTGTGAGACAAATCTAGGAGATCAACATGCATCTGGAGATGTTACTTGCTTCCAGCTCTGCATCTTCAAGATGCATTTCAGTACCAAATATTTACTTACTAGTGAGTCTAATTATTTTTTATTGTTATATCACAGTGAAGCATCACAAGCTAGACAAAGAAATGGGTTTGAACCTCTCTCCAGTTCAAACACTGCCTTCTCATTTGATGTGAAGCGTTTGCTTTTATTTAACACTGGTAATGCAGTGCACTTTATAGAGCATCTTCAAGGTAAAAATCTATGCAACCTAGTAAAAAAATAGCATTATACTGTCCATTAGTTCAAGAAGCAGATTCTGAATCACATCTCTTAGAAAATGAACCATTTCTTCAAATGTCAAACACATTGTTTACTCCTCACTGGTAGCAAAATGTGATGTACAAGGTTACCAATATAATTTCCAGGCCATTCTCTAAACAAACAATCTATGAACAAAGCAAGAAAGGGGAAAAAGTAACTTATCACCTCCAGCTTTACAGCTGCTGCAAATTCCAACACACAAGTGCCATCTCTCAACACACACAGAAGAGCTGCTCAGTATGGAAACATACCTTTAGTCTTTCTTCAGAAACCACAAAGCTCATTCCCAAGGACAGTGAAGGCTCCGTCAGTGCTTTTCAAGGCAGATCCTTCCCCCTTTTCAAGGCTACCCCTCTGGATGCAGGGGTATTTATCTCCATTTATTCCAGCCCTGCAGCAGCAGTGTGACCCCACGGTCCCTGCTGTGGGTGGCTGCCCCTCTGTGCCAGCAGCACCTCAGCCCCATCCCCAGAGGAACCCAGCACAGCTGGGCAGATGTGAGCCCTGAGCGAGCCAGGAGGTGCTGGGCTGTTCCTGCAGAGCCTGCCAGCCTTCAGGCCATGCCCCAGCTGCACACCACCATCCCCCTGCTGGGGAAGATGAAACACATAAATATGATAAACATAAAAACATAAATATGATTGTCTGGCAAAAGATTTTGAGAATATAAAAACTATAAGTGAGATTGAAATGAAAGCAAGCTTTGAGATCCTTAGTTAATCAACAACTGGAAAACAATGGCACAGCCAGCTGAAGTTAATCCTCTTTTGATGGAACAACACCCTCTGCTTGCAGTCAGGTCCAAGGGTCAGAGCAGACCCTGCCAGCTTGGCAGAAGGGGCCCAAAGAGGAGTTTTTAGGAGTTTTTAAAATGTAACACAGTATGGTAATGTAATGACCAGTGTGGTTGCAGAGGTGGCAATTTCATCCTCCAGTCCATGGTCACTTTGGAATTCTGTAAATATCAAGGTCAGGAAATAAACGTGCCTTTTTTGCCTTGGACACCTCAGCATGTGAGTGTCATTCATTTCATGTCATACTGCAACAGTCCAACACCATCCTGCCACCACACACAGCTCTTTGCACAGACAGAAAGGTCACCAACCATCCCCCTGCTCCACAAGAAGCTGAGCAGCACTATCCACTGTCCTGTGTTTCCTCAGCCAAACAAACTCCAAGTTTTCAATGTGTCTCACTGACATGTGAACAGAGGCCAGCTCCCTGTGACTGAAGTGTTTGCTGGAAGCAGAAATGCTGTGCAAGAGATTCAGCACTCTTCTCATTTTTCTCTTTAGACAACACTCTGTTTTATTTTTTTTAATGTCTTTTCTGCACAAGAGGAGGCTCAGCTGCAGAGCCCCCCCAGCTGCTCACCACAGCCCCACTGAGGGGGACAGTGCTGACACAGCCACAGGTGACAATGCCTCCAGGCCAGCACCCAGTGAGCACACCACCATTCCCACAGGTCTCACAGGGAGCTGGATCGTGGCTGTGCAGCTGGACACTGCACACCAAGCACCCCCCTGACAGCATAAAAAACAACCTTAAAAGCCTCATCCAGAGGGAAGCTGTGCACCTAAATCAACCAGCACAGATTTCCACAGGACAAATGGGAGCTCTGACCCTGTCGTGATCTGGGCTGGCATTCTCAGCTGAAGGACCAGGGATGCTATTTGCTCCCATTTAAAGAACTACTTTGAATTTATGAGCCAATATTTAAGAACAGTTGATAGCCTACTTACTCAGCAGACTCAAGCAGATTGAAATAATTTCATAATTAAAAGGCAGTAAAAGCATGTGTGTCATTTCAATATAATTCCTCAGAAATTCAGTAGCAATCTGATTTTATTTTTTTAATGAGATAGATTAGAGAGCATGCATTGATCTGATTAGTCTTCACATTCTTTCCTCCTTTTAATGTAAACCAATCTCCTTACATGGATTAGTAGGCCTATTTAATTTCCTTTCCCTAGAAAAAGGAACATCATTTTTCACTGTGATCATAATAGGAATTTGACCAATACAAATACTCTGCATTACTGCAATCTGTTACTCACCAATTTCCTTCAAAAGGAGTGAATGCCAAAGCTGTGAGCTGTAATCCTAGAGACACAGCCTTACTGTTCTCTACTGCTTTTAAAATTGCTTCTTTATGGCACTTCATCATAGATTTTTTTACTTGAAGATGACAAATTTGGGAAGAGCTAATCAGCAAAAGAATTCATTTGCAATTGATCTGCACTGCTCCTTGGTTTGCCTTATCTCAGAGGGTTGGTTTTTTTAATCTTCACTTGCAAACCAACAGGTTTGTGATTTTTTTTTTCTCCCAAGAACACATTCAGAGGATTTTTTTCCAATTAAGTTTTGGGGTTTTTTTTAAATAGTAGCAGATTAAACATGCAGTGCTTCCCACATTTAATCTGTCATAGAAGATGCATTAATTCCTAAATGCAATACTTCATGGAAATGGCTTCACTTTGACACATCAGAACTTTCCCTCATCTCCTGTGCATCCCTGGCTGCCACACTCAAACCCTGATGTGCTTCTCTGAGCAGCCAGTGTGACACAGGCCACAATCCAGCACCCATCAAAAACACCTAAATAAGCCCAGGCACCGTGCACACCCCAGCAGTCACAGATTCCATCTAACACTCCCTCTGGAAGTGTTCAAAAACCACGTGGATGTGGCACTTAGGGACAAGGGTTACTGGTGGGCTTGGCAGTGCTGGCTTAAGGGTTGGATTCAATGAGCTTAAAGGTCTTTTCCAACCTAAATGATTCCATGACTCTCTGACAGCTGCACTCTGAGGGCTGCAAGTACACACAGCACCAGGTACTGCATATTCCAGTGTACCTGGATGAAAAGGACTCATGCAGGTATTCTGCTTTCCACAGTCCAGCCTGCATCCTCTTCACAGCTGCAGGAGAGAAACCTAAGCCCAAATATACTGTTTGAGAAACAAACACAGAAGATCCCACATCCCTCAGCATCTCTCCACCATCCATGCCAGACACATCTGCTTTACTTTCTAGGGAGCAGTAATAAATCTGCCACAAGCACTTGTTTGATACCAAAAGCAATGTGGAGAGCTCTGCCTCTTCTGGGCCGAGGGAATAAAGCCAATTTCAAACTACTCAATTTCACATGAGTAGTGGAAAGTTTGACCAAGGCACTGCTATGATTTTTTGAACATTTTAAGTATAAAACCTCACGCTTGAAAACTGGATTGTCAGTGCCTCCAGAGTGTCCAAAGTTACACTTTTGCGTGCACCAGATAATCCAAGAGGCACTGCCAGCCACACACACACTCCTGAGGAAAGATGTCATCTGTCCTCACTGACTGAGTGGTGTTTTTCACAGATTAATATACTTTCACAGTAGAATGAAAGATTATAAATTGCTAAAATTGATTTCACATCAGTGGTGAAGTCAGAGTGAGTAACACACCTGAGGTGACCCAGTCTGCTCAGGGGAACGTGAAACCACAGTGTATTGACAGTTTAATTGGCTCAGCAAGAGTTCATTTCCCTCAGATGAAATGCACCATTGGCCATTTTATCACTGTATCTTATTGCTGCTTTAAAAGTGAAGCAGATGACAATCTAGCAAAATGTTTTCGTTACAGAGACAGCCCCTGTCTTTATTGCTGGATGCTGGCTTCCTTCCTCCTTTCCTCCCCAGCAAATGCAAACTAGCTCTTGTTTGCATTTTAAGCACTTTGCAGGATGAGAATGCCTCTATATATCCTTTCAGGACAAGTGATGGAAGATGCTGCTGTGCCCATTTCTGTACTGAAACTACAAAGGATAAAACACAAATATTCAACAGCACCAAGCAGTTCTATAAATACCACATTCAAGGGTAACATGACATTTATATCACCTTACTGCAAGCTAAAGAGATGTCTTTTGACTGCTTTATAGCGTTGGGAGGCATTTAAAGAACGTTAGTACTTGAACTATCAAAAGATGATAACTTGGAGCTCAGAAGGTAATTACAGCAAACAGCCACTTGTGGAAGCTGAGACGTGGAGGAACAGGGAGCCCTCACTCCCTGCTGTCTCTCAGCTCAGACAGGGAGTGCAGGCAGGCACTGTGCTCTGCCAGCATGGTTCAGGGATGGGACAGGGGCAGCACCACCACACGGACAAGGAGAAGCTGCAGGAGGTGCCAAAGGTACCCCAGCAAGGCTGAGATCTTCCTGCAGGGCCAGACATCCCTGTGGAGCTGCAGCATTAATACCATGAAGCAGGCCCAGGTGCACACAGCCAATTCCTCACTCACCTCCAGAAGGAAGAAAGCATCATCTCCTTCCATATCCCTTTCACCATCCCCTTCCCCAGCAGAAAAGCAGCAGCAGAGCTGGCAGGGGACAGCCCCCAGCAGCAGGAGCCACAAACATCCAGGAGCTCCTCCACACACCCTGAACTGAGCGTCCTGGGCTCAGACACCAAGTACCATGCTTAAAAATTGCTGAAGCAGCACACAGGCAGTCACAAAAAGCCCCTTATTAACCTCCAAGGCTCATTTCACCCAAGAGGGGAAGGACGTCAGCAGTGTTTAATTGCAGGGCAGAAACAGAGTCACAACACAGGGAGGGAACCACACACAGCTCCCCACTGCTGCACCCCTCAAGCCATGGAGGCCCCAAAAGCAAGGGCTGGGGGCCAGGGATGTCTCCTACCACACAATTTGCTGCTCTGTGGACATGCCAGAGGGTTCCTGCAGCAGTCAACAAACACATGCATGGAAATGCAGGTGGGAGCATGGGAGGCCATGGGTGAGGGGATGCAGGGAAACAGCAGCCAAAGCCAACCAGGTCCCTCCTGCAAGGAGACACCCCAGAGACATGCCAAGCTCTCCACTATGAGCAGGATTTTGGGAAATCATGGGAAATGGGAGCACTGTAGTACTGGCTGAGCCAGGAGGGGAGCCCCACACCTCAGGCCCAGCATCATGAGAGGCTCCTCTGAGGGAGGATCCATCCAGCACCCCTAGAGCCCCATGAGCTGCATGCCAGTGCTGTGCTGGCAGGGAAACTTCAGGCAATGAGAGGAAGAAACAAAAGCAAAACCAAACATCTTTCAAAATATCCCTTCCCGGTAGCATGCACTGTCATGCAGTTCTTCCAAAGCCATGGTTTATGTGGCTCAGGAGGGCAGTTTCATGCCCTAACTCCTGCATGATGGATTTTACAATTTGTTAAAGAAACTCATCAATCCTCAGCAGTCATTTTTAATGCCCAGAGCCTCCACAAACTCCTGCATTTTGCTGATCCCCCAATTTCAAATCATTTGAAATTGCTGCAACTATTACAGCTCTGCTCCTAAAGCTAAGCATTATGGCACACTCCAGACTTCCAGCATCGTGTGCTGGTGTAATAAACAGATTAACTGTGATTTATGAACAATAAGTTCTGGTTATTTGAAAGGAAACATTACCTCCCTAGACCAATTCTGACAACCAGAGATCTCTCATTATGCAGACATTATTTCCACCTACCCATAATCATTGGGTTAGAGCATCCTTTTCAACCTGGTAAATGTATCACCACAGTTTTCCACTACAAACTTTGGGCATCCAAAGCATCTGCCAGGAAACCCCACCAAAGGCAGAACACCAGCCTGAATTGATCCAGTGAGACAATTCCTATTTTAAATTCAAATTATTAAAAAGAGATATTAAAGCAACAACAAATTAAAAAGCTTTTGCAGAGAAGGGCCACAGTGGAGATAGGTGCATCACAGAAGGGACCAGCAAGGCTCCAGTTAGCAGAGGACTAATTAGGAAGAGGAATGATAAGATGATACAGAGATCTGTTTCTTGACCTTATTTACTTGTAAAGTCTAATAAGAGTTTTAATATTCTCTTCCATGAATTGGATTCATTCTTTGAGTCCACTCTGAAATGTCAGCCTAGTATTTTACAAGCCCGCAAGCAGGAGTTGACATTTTCACATGCACTTCTCACCTGAAGCTACTAAACTAACCACCCCACCCAGGACACTTTCAAGTCCTGCTAAGCATCACTTTATACATTTATTCAGTTAATTGCAATCACTTTCCTCCTTTTTAGAAAAGCTGAGAAGCCCTGCACACTGGCTAGACAGCCAAGCCCATCCTCACAGCACAGCTGTAACCTGCAGGTCCCATCTCCCCTCTGCAGGGCTGGTTCAGCCCCAAAACCTCCCCAGTCCCAGCACCTCTCACCTCCACATTCACAAATAGTTTTTGACTTTCCAAGCCAGAGATTTCTCCCACCTGCCCCATATCACCTCCTCCCTCCCCAACACACCACAGGCAACAATGCAGTGCTGAAGTCCACCCAAGGCTCTTCCTACTGCCAACACCTGAAAAACCTCCTTGAATTATCAAAACTTAATTGGCTTAAAGACCCTGGAGTACTAGACTATTCCAAATGATGAGACAAGCTCTGCTGGGCAATGCTGGTATCAGTGGTGCTTAATGTGCAAAAGCTCCCACCACACAGCCCAATCTCTTCTCACCTAATTGCTATGTGTATCTTGGACTTACCTGTGCAAGGCATAATTAGTAAAGATAAAATACTTTATATAGTTAAACCTCTTTAATGGAATAAAAGAAATCTCAGCTCCCTCACCTTGACTCTAACATAGTAACACAGGCTCTTGAAAAATGAAAAGCCTTGAAGGATTTGGAATAAGAAACTTGGAGAGACAATCGCTAATCTTTTATCTTCCAGACTTCAAGCAGAATCAAGTTCTTCAAAGAAAACCCAATAAAGCCCAGACATTTTCATCATAACAAAATAAATAATTCAGTCATACTTTAGAGGACTCCAACATTAGGATTGGCTATTTGATATATTTGTGGCTTAGGTGCCTCTAAACTGATTAAGGATAACCTGATAGAAGCTTGCAATGTCAGAACTGCCTTCATTCCTGACAGATATGAATGGACAGTGTAAATAACTATAAATAACCAAAATGGCTGCATTTATGCCTAATGGAGGATTTACAGCCTTCAGAGCTGCCTGGTAGGACTAAGAGTTACAGCTCTGCCTTTATCCTACCACAGCGCACAAGGAGAGATGAATCGACATCCTCCCCACAGCAGCTGCTCTGCCAGAGCCACCAAGGGCCCTATCCAGAGGAGAAAAGGAACAGGATTCTCCCAAGAATAAGAAAATAAACATGTACAGGCAGGTTTGTCGGTGTTGATTTATTATGGCCTTCCTAGAAACCACTGTGAAGCACACATCCCCTCAAATCCCTGTAGCCCCTGCAAGTTTCCCCCAACACAGGTTTTATTATTTTCCAGCTGCTATCTGCAGAAGGGAAGATGCCACTGGCTTTGAGGGAATAGACCAGGACTTCATTTACCCCTCCAGGTCTTCACCAAGGGGGCCTCAACTGCAGCATCCCAGGCAATTTTTCACTTTGGATTAGCACACTCCTAACCTTCCCACATCCACCACATTCCCCAAGCTCCAGCAGCAGTGCAGCCCCACAGGAGCTCTTTGGGAAGTGGACAGAAGCAAATTCTGCACCCACACCAGCACTGGGGCAGCTCAGTTGAGGGTCAGGAGCAGCCCCCTTTTGTGTCTCATGACTTACACCACTGCTAGGGGATCACAGAGCCACTGACACACTCCCAGCTCCATGTTGGCACCACATAGGAATGTCCCTCCAGGATGGGACTGGCACCAAGAGAAGGAGCTGCAGAGAGGCAGCACCAGATTCTGCTGTTCACTTATTTGAGCAATCACTTAAAATACTGAAAGCAGCTCTCTGTGCAGAAGCAGTCCCTCACAGCCAGCTCTCCTGTTCCTGCTCTCCTCACTCGATGGAAGGGGAGATTAACAGGAAATCTGACACCAAGAATGGGTGCAGATGTTCCCCCTTCTCTCAGAGGTCCTTCTGTGCTTAATTGTGTCACCATCTTTCCCCCTTTTCAAGTACCTTTTCCCTTGAACAGAGAACTGGTAGGAATGTACCACAAAAGCTGCAAGTGAGCAGCTGCTAAAGCTTAAAGTCTGTTATCCACAAAGCAATGTGGCCAATATGCAGGATAAGAAATTCAGTGACCATTCAAAAGCAAATTCCCAAGCTTGGGAAGCAGGAGGAATCAGGCTGATAAACGTGCACACACACAACCCAGGGAACAGCATTCTTTAGTGAGGGAAGGGGAGATAAAGAAGAGCCACACTGGTATTTTCCTGCTCAAGTTCACCTTTCACAAAGTTGAGCCATTCAGATTTAATGTTTAGGAAATCAACAGAATTCATTGAGGGATTTTTTTGTTGTTGTCATTGTTTCAGTAGGAAGAGACTCAATGGTGGTAGGGCCAGAAATTC
This sequence comes from Melospiza georgiana, assembly GCF_028018845.1. Taxonomy (NCBI): domain Eukaryota; kingdom Metazoa; phylum Chordata; class Aves; order Passeriformes; family Passerellidae; genus Melospiza; species Melospiza georgiana. The sequence goes on along the minus strand of NC_080441.1, from coordinate 7,016,737 downwards.
CCTCAATTCCCTCACTGAAAAAAAGCAAAGATCTAATATCAGAAGAAAAAGAGGGGGAAAGCAAACCAAAGGCAAGGTTCTCACCAGTCCCTCCAGCAGTTGAGTTGCACAAACTACTGCTTAGTTTGGATGAGAACATTTAGCAATAAACATAACAAGACATGAGCAGTTCTGAGGTGATGGGGTTCATCCCAGCTTCAGAGCTGAGAAGCCCAACCAGGAGGCACCAGCAGGGATACACCAAGGAAAAGTGAAAAAACTGCCCACAAAAAAATCCTGGAGTAAGATTTAACTGCAGTCGAGGCAGCCACAATCCATTTTAACACTGTCAAACACAGCAAGTTTCCAAAAGATTAAATCACTACTTAAATCATCTTCATAATTTTAAAAAATGCCTCCGAGATAAGACCAGGAGCTAATTGTACCATTTAAATTTAGTGAAGGGAAGATTTTTTTGCTTGGGATTTTTCCTTCATAACTGCAATAAAGAAAATGCCCAAGGGTCTAAAACTAATAATCTAATAAACTTTGCTAAGTGAACATTGTAACAGATAGGCCTGGATGAGATTTCCTGTAAATGCCAGACAATTTCCCTTGATCTTTATCAGCAGAGATGCTGCTCTACCTTCAGCAGGAAGAAATTAAATTTGGTGCAAAATAATAACATCTGGGTGAGATTCTGCTTGTCAGACTAGCAGTCCCTTTAGATGGCAGGGTAAAAATATTAAAATTAACTCTGAAGGATTTCACATTTGTGTTTTTAATATGAGTGGCTGAGCTGTGTTTCCATACCAACACATTTCCCCTCTCTGGAGAGAGATGCAATTATCCATCCTCTGCACTGGGTCCCCAGACTGGGGGTCTGACCCAAGGACACACTGGGAGCTCTGTTCCCTGCCAGAGCACATCTCAGAGCTGGCACAGCTTCCAGCTCTCCCATCCAGCACTCCCAGCTCCCAAAGTCACAGGGAATCTGTCCCCAGGACCTGCAGGAGATGCTCAGGGGACACTGGGGCTCCTCCTCCCTGCCCACTCCAGCATCCCCCCAATAGTGCCCTGCACAACTCCTACAGCTGGAGCAGCCTCTGGCATTGCAACCATCAAAACACTCTTCAACAACCAGCAATCAAAAGATCAACCTATTTCAAAAAGTGTTCTTCTACAAACTTCCAGATTAATTGTAAAGATAACAAAAGTAAATGGTGTTCCAAGTCTAATGAATTGTCCTTCCAAGCCCAAAACACTTTATACAAGATAAAGTGAGCTCCTCAATGGTTCCAGCTAGGAATTCCTCCTTGCAACGGGACTGCAAACGATTTTTAGTCACTTTAGAGCTTTTTTAATAAGCAGAAGTGGTCAGAAACTGTTCCAATTAAATGCTTTTCTTCCCCACCACCAAGAATGGCAATTGCACATACCAGAGCTGCTCACAATAACTTCAGCTTCAAAACCCTGCACGGATCCCTGGGCCAGGGTGGAAATAACAGTTTTGAAAAAAAAAAAATGGGGGGATAATAAAATCAAAGCAAAGGATTCAACTGTCTCCTGAAGAGGCAGAAAGTTCAGAGCCAGAGCACCCAACTGCTGTGCACAACCTGCAGTTCCACAGGTGTCATTCCCACCCACAATAAAAACCAATGCTGCAGCTTCTGTCAAATGGGAAGGAGGGAGGCACACACTTTGTATTCCACCCAGATTATTCACCGTTTCTGAAGCTGGTCCACATTTCCAATGCCTAGGAAACCAATCTTTCATTACTTTTACTCCATTCTGGTTATTAATGCATTTGGATCTTAATGCATTAAGAATTACTGGGGGGAAAAAATGTGCTGTTATCTCCTCAGCAGTTCATTTGATCTTACATTGAGAAAAACAACATATTAAACTTCATCAGTCAGTTGTGGCCCACAACAGAGCTCTGACCTGATCTCACAGGCTTCAGCAGGTCTTGGGTCTTGCTATTAGTGAGGCATAAACAAAAATAAATCAATTATTCTGCAAAAATATAATCATGAAGGAAAAAACGCTTGGTTGCCCATGACTTCTTTTTTAAATACAGGCAAAAACACCATTAATACAGAATGATGGAACCTCAATAGGACAGCACTCAACAAATAAGCAATCATTTCACTGCACATTAACCATGAGGCCCTAAAAAAATTATTGCAGATTTAAGTGGCATAAACTAGTGTGCATCAACACTAAAAAAAAAAATATAAAGATACATTTTGCAAAAAAATCCAAGCAAACAAACAACACCATCATATTATCATTTTAAAAAAAGCTGCCCCAGACAGCAGAGCACAGGGGCACCAATACTCAAATACCCCATGGGGCACCAGGGAGCACATTTGGGGACCAGCAGCCTCTGCCACCTTTCCCACAGAAAAACCAACTTTGTTGTGCAGTGAATAACAATAACAATACACACAGCTGAGGCAGATCTCACCAAGCATTACACTGAGGTGACAACCAGACCACCTCACTGCAGCCCCTATTTTGGGACTGCCAGAGTCAGACCAGACAGTACTTGCATAGAGATTTTAATTCTTAGAAAGGTGCAGTTTTTTAGTTTTTAGTTTTTTTGGGGTTTTTTGTTGTGGTTTTTTTTTTTTTTTTTTTTTTATTTGCACCTCAAGAAGTTCAGCCTCTAAATTTCCATTCGTTCTTACAGCTGCAGGAATATTTAGGACAAGCCCTGCAGAGCAACCATTCAGCAAGCCAGGTATATTCCATCCCTAATCATAAACAAGCATCTATAATATCTTCAAACACATGAAAACAAGCAAACAGAAAGCTTCCAGCCATTTGCACTTCCAATTGCCCAGTGCTGAGGAAGAGGAGCAGAAACGCTGCCTCCTCCTGCAGGGGACTGGAGCACCCCCAGTGCTCACTGTCACATTTTCTGAAGAGTCCCTTTGCCAGGATTTCTTCTCCTGGGAAGCTGAGAAGCCTCAGAGAAAAATGAAAGCAATAATTATCTGATTTGCTCCTCCTGTGTTTTGCTGCTTTGGAATGTGGAATGGAGATTGTTTACCAACAGGTGCATGTTTGATTGGTTTCATGTGAATTGCTTTTACTTCAGGTGCATGTTTGATTGCTTTCATGGGAATTGTTTTTACTCAATGACCAATCACTGTTCAGCTGTGTCAGACTGAGAAGTTGGTCATGAGTTTTTTATTAATATCTTCTTAAGCCTTTCTCTATTCTTTAGTATAGTTTTAGCACAGCATTCTTTAATATTATATAGTAACATATAATAATAAATTAGCCTTCTAAGAACATGGACTCAGATTCATCAATTCCCCCTTCATCCTGGGCACCCCAAAAATACCACAGCTCACCTTGGAAGACAGCAGCATTCTGGATGACCAGGAATTTGAGCTCCATGCTGGCAGACTGCAGCAGCTGCTCCATGTTCAGCCTGGCAGCTGCCTGGTACTTCTCCTCCATCTTCCTCGTGCAGCACGTGGAGCCCTTGGTGACACAGACCTGCAGATCAGTCCCTGGAGAGGCACAGGAGAAGTAAACAATTCACATTAAGAGAGGAAGCCAACTCCAAGCATCACTGTGGCCAGCAATTACTGTTCAGGCAAATTGATGGCATTTCTGGAATTTGTCCTGAGCAAGCAGCTTGGCCAAAGGGAAGGGTGGGTGAGGCAGAGCCCAGATTGCTGAGCAGTGGCTCCTGAGAGCTGTGCCTGCCCCAGCTCCCACACACCCCACTATGCCAGTGCTGAGCAGTGATCCCAGCCTCACCCTGCTGTCCCCTGTCTGCCCACAGCAGCGAGGAGTCAGTGAGGGCAGGAAAGTTGCAAAACAGAGACAGGATTTGAGGCTGTGGATTTACAAGGAATAGAGCGATGGATGGAGTTCCATCAAGGAGGATAGGCTCGTGATTTGCATAAAGACTTGAAGTAATTTGGAAGAAACAGCGCTATTTGCCTGCAATTTCTACCCTATTGTATCCCCAGCAACAGCAGTAATAACAGAAGGACACAACTACAATGATTTACTTGGCTTTTTAGCTGACTTTTAAATTGTACAACCAAATGTCCCCAGTCCATCCTTCCTTTGCAACAGGCAAAGCAGAAATTGCTTCATTTGCGGCTGTCCCAATGCAGAGGGACAGATCCTGAGGGATGCTCTGAGCACTGTACAAGGCAAGAAACTCTTCAGCAGCACCTTCACACATTCACCAGGATGGGACAAGAGCCGGGGGACAAAGGCAGAGGGACACCACTTGCTCTGGCACCTCCAGCACTGCTCAGTGATACTAAACTTCATTTTTGACATTCCCAAAGCATTTATTTATGGAGAAAGTAGACAACTTCAAGAGAAGTGTTGTTAACTATAAATAAATAAAATCTGGGGAAGAAAATAGAAATCTTTCTAGGCTCAGACAAGAGAAGATGAAACAGAAGAGTTGGAATCAGCAGCAGCAATGAAAGGCCCCATCTTCCATCAACTTTTAAGAGCAAACTGAGGCTCCAAACACAAGCAGAGCAACAAGCTCGTATCAAAGCAAATAGCTCTCCTTATGCAAAACACATCCAATCTGATGCTGCTCTTAGAAACTCAAGCAGCAGAAACCAGCTCCATTACAAATGGCTGCCCAGGGTCAGAGAACAGCCAGCACCCACATTTTTCTGTCTGCCACCCAAACTGCATCATGCCCAAAAAAAGCAGTTTGCTGCTAGGTTCAGCTCTGCCAGGAACCTGGATTGGGAAGCAGTCCCAGGCCAGTGACCAACAGCACTGACAGAGGGAAGGCTCCTCACACCTCTCACTCTGCCTTCCTGCTCGTTATAGAGGGTTTTTCCTCAGCAAAAGCTACTTTGGTAATTTACATCTTTGCTCTGGAAGGATTACGCTTCCTTTCAGGTTCCCGTCTTTTCTCCTTCACAGGAATCTTTTACCACATCCACTCCCTCCCTAATTACTAGAAAGTGTCAAAAGTCACTTTTGCAAGTGTAGTCTAGAAGAACAGGATTAATATTAATGTCAGTTCAATCGTGTGCCTCCTGAAGAAGAGTCGTGCACGGTGCCAAGGGAAAACCAGCTGTCAGGGCTCAGGAGCAGCGACAGCAGAAATCCTCCTCCCTCCAGCCCCATCCCTTCCCTGGCACAGCATGGGAAAAGGAACATGAAACACTTCATCTACAACATGCATTGCATGTGGGGAAAGGAGATTTAACCAGTGCAGGCCCTGCTGTTGCTGCAAAAAAACCTTGTACAAAGAGGGTCCACACCTCCATCCTGACTCCATCACTCCCCACTGCCTCAGTTTCCCCTTCTGCAAAGCAGGATGCCCAACAAATCCCTTCCTCAAGCCCTCTGGCACAGAACCAGCACCACCAATGTCTCAAGCTCAAGCCTCAGTGATTTGTGAACTCACCCACTCCAGAGGAGCACAGCGACAGGTATTTCATGCACTGAAAAAATAAAAGGGACCATAAAACCACGTAACAGCAAGATACTGCATTAATGAGAGAAGCAGTTGTATAACAGCAAGTTAAAGAGGTTTTTTAAAGTCAAACCCAACTCAATTTACACCACGAAAAGGCTTAGCATGGTCTCTTTAACACTACAGTATGCCCATAAATTTCTTTTTAATACAAAGCTTATTTCCTCCTACATTTATTATATTCGGACACATTTCAAATTATAAAATAAAAATCCTTCCATGATTAATGGAAATACCAATATAGAAAATCTGAGAGTTGGCAATTAAGAGGTCTCTGCAAGTTAAAGCCAAGGATAGGAAGCAGCAAGGTCACCTACTCACATCCCATCCTTCTTTTTAGCAATTAAGCCAACTTCTCCCCTTAAATGGATCTTTCTTTTTCTGCAGTAAAAAGACAGACACATGCTGTATCAGAGCAATCACAGAGGAGGGGGGCAAAAAGCCTGGGAATTAACTCGGCTTAAAATGTTTTACAGAGACAGCCAACTAAGAAACGTAAACACAACAGGACAACACAGGCAGGGCAGGCTCTTGGAAGGTAGCAGGGAAAAGCTCCTTCTTGGCACAGTGCTGCCACAGAGGGACAGGGAATGGGGGCCTGACTCCCATCTGCCAGCTCTTTTCTGTGTATGGCTCTCCCAGATGGCGAGCTGGCTCCGACACTCCATCCCCAAATCCCCCAGGAGCAGCAGGGACGGGAGGTTTCAATGCCAGTCCCCCAGGAGCCACCAGGCCACCCCGCTGACCCCAGCCCCACAGACACAGATGGAACAGAGACAGAGCTTTTGACCGGCCAATGTATTTGGGGTTTGCTCGTGCCATTGCTGGAAGGAGCCTTTTCTGCAGCCCCCAGGAGCCCCAAGGACTCGCAGACCACGCTCGGGAAGCGTGAAGGACGCGCTGAGCCTGGGAACGCTCAGCAAGCCCACAGAGCAGACACCAGCAGTAAATGAATTAGGGTGCCACACGTTTCTGCCTCCAAAAAAATGCACGGGAAAAGGTCCTGTGAGTCATCAAATCCTACCTCAGCCTCCCCATCCACCCCCTCTGAGCATTTTATCTAACACAAACACCTCCAGCCATACTCCGGCTTGTGAGATAGCAAAGCCCATTCCGCTGCCTAATGGCCCTTCACTGTTAAGACCGTTTTTATCTCCCAACCTACACAACCCCTTTTTCTTAAAGTTTCAAGTCATTACACCTTGTAATGCCAGTCTCAGCCCTTGCAAACAACCTTCTCCTTTTGCTATAAATCACTACAAACTCATTTTCAGAAAGAAAGTGTCCCTCAAATTACTGCAACCGTTTTATTAAATTGCATTTGGATGCTCACGATACCAATCTTGGCAAGATTAGTGAGATGATGAGATGCCAAGCGCAGCAGCCTGACCCTCTGACACCCAACTCCCACGGCTGAGAAGGCACTGCCTGCAGCCCCTTCCTTGCATGGGTGCAGGAGCACCAGGCTCCATCACAACTGTGCCATTTATGCCATCTTGGGGAACAGCAGTGTAAATGCTCCAGCAATTTTGCATAGGCTCCCAGCTGACAGAAATAAACTCTAAAGCAGCACTAATTTCAGTAGCACCCTGCCTCTTCCTCCTCCCGACAGGGAATTTTTACTGGCAGTGAATTTAAACCATTACATTTGACTTTGATGTACAATTATTCCCGCAGATAGGTGGTGAGTACAGCAGAAGTGAAAATCATTTCAGTGGATTAAATGTCAAAAATAAAAACCCTCAAGATCATCTAGGGGGAGTTGTGGACTCCTTCACAAGGCTGAAGGATTTTCCTTTGATTTTAAGCATCCCAGGATAGCTTCAACCCTGTCATCAGATACAGGCAGGCAAGCTGTGCACGCTGAGGCACACGAGCCTTCCCACCCAGATCCAACGGCAGCTAAAATTAGATTAATATCCCCCCAAACTTACCCCAGGCACTGCCAAAATAAGAACCTGTCCCTGCTTCACGCCACATCCCTGCGGCCTCCTCCCCACGTGAGGGGCTCTGCTACTCCGAGCAGTGGCACCTTCGCCTTCTGCAGTCTGAAAGTGTCAGAGGAGTTCCTCCCACCCTCCTAACGCACCAATTTGTACTATTACCCACGAGAAATATGCTGTTTTGGGTCAATTTGCCTCCTCCAGTTGTTTTACAACCAGCATCATGCTTTAAATAGATAAAAGCAGTGAGTCAACATTTAAATATAGTGGATTTTCCCCCAGCTTTTTCAATACTTTTTTATTAAGAACCTTTTAAATGATGTGATTAGGGGGTTGTGCATCTGTCAGTGCCTTTTAATGCTCAGCATCTAGGGGGAGGAAAAGGAAATGCAACTGTTTAGAACCCAGATTTAATGCTGATCTTTATAAACCTAATTAAAGAGATATAAATTATAAACCAACTCTTTCAATAGGTGATTTAAGTTGGAACAGTATGCATAGTACATGGGATATTTATTACTGCTTAATTATCCTTTATTTTCTATTCCATCTTGTGTTTCACAAGACCATCTGACTCTGGATTCCTCCCCTGCTCTTACAATGCTGGCCAGATGATTCTCATGCAAATCTAACACCCTATAAAAACACATCTTTTAAAAGAAGACATTACAGTGAAAAATAGGTTTTGCAGAGTAAAAGTTTCCTCCTAAGAAATGCACAAACACTGTCATCAATGGAGTTAACTTTGGGCACTCACTCCCCCACACAGATTTGTTACAGTCACATGCACACATCCCACAGCCATTCCAAAGAGCAGGAAGAACACTGTTCAGGATGTTGTTAAAGTTAACCCCTGGGAAAAAAAAAATAAAATTAATGATCTCACTATAAAACCACTGCCTGGGGAGGTTACTAAATTTTAGGGTTCTGCTCCTGCTCTCAACTATCAAGAGAGCAACTTGCAGGCCTGAAATAATTAAGAACAGAAAACTCAATTATCTAGTAAACTAAGCTTTTAAACCACCGTGCTAAGCTAAATGGAAAGGCTGCACAGGGAGGAGCATCATTAGTCCCACTCAGGAAAAACAGAATAAAAGAGCAGGAGTACAAAGGGAACCAGCTCATGAGCAAAGGCACGTCGAGTTCAGCAGGAAGAGTTGGGATTTTTAATTTTTAAACTGCACATTGACACACACCAGCTGCCAAAAATAAAAAATAGAGAAGAAAGCTTGACATGCTCAGCCAGCCACTTGTAAAGCATTACACCTCAACTCCAAAAGGTTAATCTCCTATTTTCTTAGGGTGAATCCATATTTGCTTCCATCAAAGAAAACGAACAAAAAGCTGGAAATAACACTTTGCTGCGGGAGAAGGAAAACAGATCTGCCAACATATATTTCTGTCAAGATAAATATTCCTCAGTTTTCCACTGTTCCAGAGCAGAGGCACCCATCCCCTGTCCCCATCCTGCCAAGGCACCAGCTCACCCCTTCCCCTCCACCCACAGGAACCAGCCCAATTACCTGTCACCACCAATAGAGAGAAACACAAATGGCAGACAGGAGAGAAAAACAGAGCAGCAGAAATGGAAATTCAAGCTGCTGTTTATAGATAGGAGAAATTATGCAGAGAAAAGACAAATGGAGGAAGAAAACCAAGACAGGCAACATAGCAAAAAGAGAATTTAGTTATTACTGAGCATGAAGCTACCCCAGCACAGAACCACAGGCTGGCATTCAGTCTCATCTTCATCAAAACCCAGAAAAGCACCCTCCCATCACCCTGCCTTCACTCTCCCCAGCACAACATCTCTGATCCAGGTCCAGTCAAGGTGTTGCCATGAATTACACCCTCCCACCCCTCAGAACAGCCAGCCACAGCTGACAGCACTTAGGCTTTGCTGTTCCCCACCTGTGAGCCAGCCAAAGCAACTCCAGAGTGACAAAATCCTGGTCCCCACACTGCAGGACCAGAGGAGCCTCTCAGTGCCTGGTGCACGCCTGCAGCTACTCCCAGAACACCAACACTGCTCACGAAACAGCATGGCACTTCCCTCACATTTAACAGAATTGCCTTTTTTTGGGTTTTTGTAAAATTAGAAGTGTGGTCTGTCTATTTCCGAGCTCTCCTACGTAGCTTGCTGTGCCCATGTCCCTCCAGCCCACGCATGCTGATGCAGTAAAATTGAGCTGTGGGACATTTCTCCTGAGTGTGCTGCAACTCAGCAGCATTTCCACTACTTACTCCTTCAGCAGCAACTGCTCATAATGCAAAATGGGCCTTCCAGAGACAATTGTGTCAAAATAAAAAAAAAAACAAACACGTTTTAAATAAGTTGTTTAACTTCAGTTTCTCCAGTGTGGTGTGATCCACTGGGAAAGGTTCTCAGAATTGATTCCACGGTGATTTGTGGCTGGGAACTCCAAAACTTTTTTTAATTGACAGATGTAGGAAAGGAAAAAAAGTAATAAACAGATGCCTGGAAAATAGTCCTTGAGTGATGTTCCCCTATTACAGAGATTTATGCAGCTGCTAGTAGGAGAAGCAAGTGCTCTGAAGTGTAATTACCACACAGAGTCACGCAAGATGGGCCAGATCCAAGGTATAAGCAAGCAGTCATTGCTTTAATTATGATCAAGTTTATGTACTTAGGCAAATGTAAAATCCACTTTCGATTTGATATGTGGGAACTTTATCATTGTAACAAGCTGGAAGCATTCACTTGAAACACCAGCCCTGTTAGGAGCTATTGATCCAGCTGCCCACAGGCTCTGCAGAGAGCACAGGGCTCCTCACTCCTCCTGGCTGTCAGGGATGCACCTGGGGCTCACAGGGCAGGGAGAACCCAGCTGAGGAACCCCAGCAACCTGAACCCTGCTGAGAAGGGAAGACACCAGGGCAAAAACACCCTCTGCAATCACAGCCAGGCCAGGCTGGGGGATGCTGCTGCTTTCTGGGGAAGGACTGATCCCACTGCAGCCCCTCAATACAATGGGAGCCATTCTCCAGGAACCTGCCCACCCCTCCATCACCTCCCTGGAGTGTGTAAAAACACACTCAGCAAAGTTACCTAGGAATCAAAGCAAGAATCTCACTGGCTTTCAAAGAAACAACTTCCTTCTGACAAACAGAATTTGTCCACTCAGTGGTGATAAGAGCAGCTCTTTCCTGCAACTCTCCATGCAAACATTTCACTGGAAAGTATTCCAGTGCCCCTTCCTTACTGACCAGGAGACTGAGGCTGTGTGGGACAGAGAGAGAAGAGATGCTGCTCCTGCAGCTGGTCTGAAAGGAGCATTAAGTGTTGAAATTTACATGAGAAGAGAATGTAAGGGCAGGTAGGGATAGGAAGGGTACACTCTCACCGGGACTTACAGCTAAATTCCTCTCATATCTCTCACAGCTCTTGATAAGCTGAGGCATTGCTACAGTCCAAAAGACTTGGGATTTACAGCAGCCACAGCACCTCACGGTCCCAGCTTCGGACACCCCATTTCTCCCCTCCCTCTCCTGTGCTGCAGCCAGCAGCTCACAGCTGAAGGAACCCGTGTGTTTGTGGCCTGTGCGACACCGAATGCAAGAAACCCAACTCAACACATCGTTATTAAGAGCAGCCACCGCTGGCGATGATCTCACTGCACCTCCCCTGCCTGTCACGTTTGCCTGTTATCTCTTGCTTTTCATACTTTGATCTGAAGCTTTTCAGGGCAGGCGTTCTCGGCTGCGTGTTGAGCCCGGCACAGCAGCACCGAGCTCTCGGGCAGCTCCGAACGCAGCCTGAACCCGATCCGTCTGTGCGCGCACACTGCCAGCACACAGCCACCACCTGCAGCACCGGCACTCCCGAGCCCCCAAAAAGCCTTTAAAACGCAAAGAATTCAAGTATTCCGCTTACATTTTAAAAGAGGAATGAGGCATATATACAGAAAGCAGCCTCGCACTGGGTAGGTGGTGAGGTTTGGTGCGGTACCAGCCCGGCAGCCACCTGTACTGGGAACTGCAGAGCACAATAACACCTATCACCTCTCCCAGACCCGCCAGGCTCGCACCCCGCACGGCTCCCGCACAGCCCGGGGAGCGCCGGCTGCCTCCTTGCAGCCCCATCCTCCGCAGCTGCGCAGCCCAGGGCTCAGGCTGGGATGAGGCTTGGGATGCTGTCGGAGCAGTCCCACAGGGCGGGATTGCCTCGGACCCCGGCACACCCCGGGCAGAGGGAAGCGGCTCTGGCGGAGCCGGGACCTGCAGAGACGTGACGGGCGCACGGAGCGTCCGCTGCCCGGCGGGGACACCGCGAGCTCCCGGGGACCGCGCACCGGACCCCGACAGCGGCAAGCGAGGACGGGGCGGGCTGGTGCCTCCGGCAGCGCCGGGCTCACCTCGGGCACCCGGGGTGCAAAACCCTCCCGAACAAACCGAGCGCAATAAAGACCCGCTCTCCAGCGGGCTCCCATTGCCGCGACGTAATCACCGGCTCCGTGTGATCCCCACATCCGAGACGCGCCAGCACCGAGCGGCCGTCAGCTCCTGCAGCCGGGGGAGGGCAGCTCCCCGCGGGAGAGCGGGCAGCCCGCACCCGGCTCCGCAGCGTCCCGCAGCCCACGGCGACCCCGGCCCGCAGCCCCGGCTCCAGGCACTGCAGCCGCTTCGCCCCGTACCCGAACGGCCCCGGTGACCCCCGGCGAGACAACGACGGCCGGCCAGACACCTCGGGGAGAGCGCTCTCACCTGGCACGGGGCTCTCGGGCACCCACTTGGCTCCGGGCTGCAGCACCTGGAAGGCGGCGCGGACCGGGCGGCAGGCGGCTTCCCCCGCCAGCTGCGCGGCCGCCGGGGCACCGAGCAGCGCGGCCGCCAGCAGCAGCAGCAGCACTCCGCCGGTCCGCGACATCCTCCCGGGCCAGCGGGGCGCTCCTCTAGGCGCTGCCAGCGGGCATGGCCGCCGTGCCGGGACGCGCCGGGACCGGGAGCAGCGCAGCGGAGCTCGGCCCGCGCCTCGCGCGGCGCTCCCGGGGCGCCGGTCCCGGCCCCGCGCGCTGCCCCGCCCCGGCCCTGATTGGCGCCCGCCCCCCGCCCGCGGGAAACTCGCCCCGCGCGGGCACCGCCCCGGCGCTCATTGGGCCCCGCGGGGCGGCCCCGCCCACCCGGGCCACGCCCGACCCGCCCCGCGCCGCACCTGTGCGCGCCATCCCGCCCGGTACCGGCACCGGCACCCACACCGGCCCTGATCCCGGCACCGATCCCGGCACCGATCCCGGCACCGACACCGACCCTGATCCCGGCACCGAACTGACCCTGATCCCGATACCTGATCCCGGCACCGACCCCGACCCTGGTCCCGACCCTGATCCCGACACTGACCCCGACACCAACCCTGATCCCGATACCTGATCCCGGCACCGACCCCGACCCTGGCACGGACACTGATCCCGGCACCGGCACCGGCACAGCCGCGGGCTCACCCCGCTCGCAGCGCCGCTCCCGGTGCCCCCTCGCTCAGTGCCTGTGCGGTGCGGACCCTGCGTAGCCCCACGCGTGCACTGCCGTGGGAGGTGGGGTGCGCGGTGCCCGGTTTGCAGCTGGGTGCGCGGTGCCCGGTTTGCACGGGTTCACAGGGCTGCACCGAGAGTGAACAGAGCGTCTCTTGAGCCCTTGCCAGCCGGGGCTGCAAGGGAAGGCGAGGTTCCACGCACTGCACTGGACCCTTCCCGTGAGGGTGAGGGACGGAGTGGGACTCACCCGGAAACTCCACCGTGAGGGCAGAGTGGTGCTGAGTGTGGGGCTGTGAGCATCACTGAGCACCCCCGGGGCAGCACTGAAATCTGGATAGCCCAGTCTCCAGAACGCCCAGGAGAGCCACGGGTCTGTTGGGTGTGCACAGGACAAATCACCAGAGGAGCTACCTAGAAACAGCCAGCTCTACATGAGCAGCTCGTGTTTCTCCATTTCTGCACCAGTTTCCAGATGCAGTCTTTGGGAATGCCTCACTCACTGTGCTGAAGTCCCCCAGGGTCTCACAGTCCTGGTCAGATCCTGTGTCCCCCAGCTGCAAGGACATTGCAGCTCCATCTCACCAGCAAAAGACCCTAAATACCAGCATTGCACCCTCAGCTGGAGGGGGCCCACGCTGCTCATCACTCAGCAAGCAGCTGTACAAAGTGGGAAGCAAGAAGGTGGGGTGAGGAAAGGCTCTATTTAAAACAGCAAGGGTCGTGTATGAAAAACTGCCAAAATAGTGAGTGCCCAGGCAGTCTCCTCACTGCTCGCCCCCAGCCTGCACCATGCACAGAAAAACAATGACAGAGCAAGTACAAGCAGAAGAACAGAAGAAAAATCTATTTAAAATTTCCAGCGCAAATGCAGGATCAAATTATTGCTAATGGCTCGCTACTAGCTCTTTTTCACTCTGAAATTTTGAACAGGGGTGAAAAATGGAAGTCCAAACTGTGTATTTGTTCTAGGAAAATGCCTGCCAGGGAGAGATTGTTAAAATATATTATGGATATGCGTCTAATAAGCTGGAATGTGCAACACGTCTCGTTGGGTAATGGATTGTCGGAGCCTGTTGCTGTCCACAGACTGCACTATTTATTATCCCTTTATTGTTTCTTGTAAGCATGACTGACAAAATTCCCATTAACCGGGCAGCAAAAAGTCCTGCTTTGCAGGAATTCAGAGAAATCCAGAAATTTCATTTTGCTCAGAGGTGCAGGTGCTCCTCAATGCAAATTGTGCCTGGTCTCAGCAGAGCAGAGGGCAGGCATGGGCTCAGTGATACAGATGAGGAGCATCCTTTTCCCATTTTCATTTCTCCTGGTGCCCTCCATGGAACACCAGCACACAGGCTGAGGCTGATGGGAGCCATCACCCCAGAGAGCTGCCACACCTCTTCTGCACCTCCTTCATTGATTTGGTGATGGATTTGTTATGTTTATGCAACACTTTCGGGTACAGCGCTGTGTTAGGTCAGGAATCAATTGGGCTGAATTGCAGAGCACAAAGGCTGGTGTTTGAAGCACTCCTTTATATACAATATTGCAATCTATATTATGTTTATGGCCTGAATTAGAGTTGTCTAAAAGGCATTCAAGCATCTCCTGTGTTCATCTTCAGACGTGCTGTGTGTATTTCATTTAGGTACAGGAGGCTTGTGCTGCTCCAGGTAAGTACACAGATACTGTCAAGCATGCCATTAGAGCAAAGAATTATACCCAGTGCCAAATAGGTGCCATTTAGGTATCTCTGCTCAGATGAGGGAGTGCTTTAGGATTTCAGACAAATTAGAAAACAACATTACTGCTCTTTACTGGATCTGGCTGCACAGTGGGATTTGACATTATCTCGACAACGACTCCCTGTGAAAATAAAGTGTATTTATCAACAAGGAGATGTGTCAAAAGCAAGTTAAAGCTTCCAGAAACATGTAACAAAACCAAGTGGCAACCCTTTCTTTCAGTCATTTTTCTGAGTTGTACCCAAAGTCTGCTGGCAGGAAGAAAAAGAACTCACATTTTAACTGGAAACTTTCCCTAATGGAAAACTCATTTTCCCCAGTTTTTACTCTAGCATTACTGACTTTTCTTGGGGTAATAAAGTCTGGGATGCACCTAAATGGAAATAAGGGGTGAACCCCATCCTATCCATGGACCAACAATAATGTCATGCTCTGTGGCACCTCCAGCCCCAAGCCCAAAGGATGCTCTCCCCCGCCAGTGTCTGCAGAAACATTCCCAAGGTGACAATTTCAGACCCTCTGACTTCCATCAGAACTGCAACATCAGCCCCATGAACATCTGAAGCTATTTTCCTGAGCACAGGCACATCCATATGGCCTGTCCTTTTAATGGGGGGTAGCAAATGCAGGTTTGTCCTGGAGGAGAGAGCAGAAGGCTTGCTCCAAGATCAGAGGCAAAGTCACTGGGTTAGTTGTCTGCCAGCAGATGTAGTAAGAGCCAAGTCATTGTCTCATATCCAGGATGATAATTTCCCTTGTTACAACTGCTCACACCGTAAAAAATTCACTTAATCATCTACCTGCCTCAAGCCTGTGAGTAATGAGAGGCAGGATCGTGTGTAGCTGATTTTATCAAATGCTCTTATGAAGTTCTCCACTGGGAAAACCCTGAATCAATTAAAACACCAAGGAGAGATGTAGGAGAGGGATTCATACTCCCCAGTAGATGCTCTCCAGGTTATAAACACATTTCACTTGCTCTGTGGATGGGATGGATGAGCTCCATGGGGACAAGGTCAGCTGAGCCATGCCTGTAACAGAGGAAATCACTGTGGGGCAAGGGAGAAGAGAAAATCCTGCAGCATCTGCTGACACATCTGTGTGGGTTTGGCACATACCTGGCAGTCTACATGGGCATGTTTGGCCTGGGTTTCTCCTCCCTGCTGTGCTCCTGTTGTGCTGTCTGGGGCACAGCTGCATTGCCTGAGATCTCTTAGGTCCTGCTGGAACCAGCAGCTGCAGGCAGTGACGTCTTCTCCCAGCCAAAATGACCCTTCCCATCTTGTTCTGCACCCTGCAGAAGCTGCGCTTTCAGGTTTTCATAACCATTTGTGGAGGAGGAGAAGGGAGAAGCTCTTCACTGTATAACGGTACTTGCACATAGCCTGATGGAAAAAAGAAAAGTGCATTTGCCATGGGGCACTGGGAGAGATGATGGATTGCCAGGTAGCAGACATCCCTCCCCACTTTGGCAGGATATTGTATTCTGTGTGCCATACAGGAATGCTGATAGATCCATAAAGCATTAGCCTTTTCCTCACCCTCAAAAGCAGTGGCTGATAAATCACTCGCTCTCTGGAGTTTGTTGGGAGCAGATCACACAGCAGAAGCAGTGAAGCCTTCAGAGAGATACATCACTTAAAGACACTGCAGATGCCAATAGGGCTGTACATCAAGAATGCACAGACAAATCACTTTCCCTGTCCAAAGTGAGATACTTCAGACCTAGAACTTTTTTCCAAGTATGTACTGGTTTCAGTCACACATCAGAAATATCTCCCAGAGCCTTGGAAAATCTCTGAGCTCCAGTCCTGGAGATCTCTTTTTTACAGAGGATTTGATAAGTCTTCTCTCCTGTTAAAGGCCAAAAAATTGCAGAATATTTCATAATAATGAATAAAATCCCATCCAGACCTCAACTTTTCCAAATGAGCTCTTAACTGTGGATGAGGCACAAGTTTTGCAGGGGCAGCTGGCTGTATAGCTAACCATGCAGTCACCTGAAGGATTTTGCATCTTTTGTAAAATCAAAAGTGCACAGACACAGCTGGTGTGGCTCAAAAGCTCCTCCACACACCCTCCATCTCTGGAGAACCCAAACTGAGCATAAAAGGATGAGACACACAGTGTGCTGCAGTTAGGGGCACACTGGGGGTGGGATGCAGACCTCAGGGAGGAAGGCTCTGATAGCACTCCTCACCAGTGCCCAAGTGAGGGGGGCTGAGCACTGGCAAAGCTCCTGAGTACACGAGGATCCCTGAGAGGCAGCTCTGCAGAGGGAATCAAACAGAAGGGATGGCAGAAAACTGCTCACCATGCACTGCTACCTCTGCTGGGAGCACAGGGCAGGCATTTCTCAAGCTGATATTTTCATTTATCATCTCCTGGTGATTAATCAACGGAGGAGACATTGCCAGGAGCCAGCCCAGAAGGGACCAGCCCAGAGCATTCACCTACGGAAATAAAGTGCTGCCAACAATGAGCAGCCCAGGGCTGCCCCACTCACACAGAGAGCTGGGATGTGCAATCACAGAGCTGGGGATCAGCTCCACACAGTGGGAGCAGCCTGGCAGCTTCAGAGCAGGCACAGGGGCTCTCTGGATATCACCCCAGGGAGATGCAGCACTCCCAGTCCTCTGCAAGGCTCCACAGCCCAGCGCCAGCTCGGGAGCTGCTGGAGCAGAGGTGATGGGGGCACAGAGCAGGGGCAGAGCCACACTGCACCTCTGCAGCCCAGGCAGCCCCAAGGGAGAGCTGCAAAACTGACAAAATCCCACTGCACAAAGAGGAGAGCACACAGCTCTGAGATGGGATTTACAGCAGAAGCAAGGGAAGTTATATTGAATATATAAATTGTTCCCACTCCAGAGGAGGCCACGACACATTCAGGTGCAGTTCCTGGAGTGCTTTTATCCTGCGCAGTGGCACCGTAGTAAAATTTGATTTATGCCTTATTAAATTATTTTAATGTTTAATATTATATGCAAAAACTCTGTGAAGAGACGTAATAGAGGACTATTGCTGCTGGGCTCGTGCAGAAGCTGTCTCCAGTCTCAGGGTAATGAGGCATTCCAAAGGTATCACAAGTGTGGGTCTCCTCCTCAAACACCATTTTGTGGGTAAAAGAGCAAATGGGTGACCAAGTGTCAGCTTTTATACCCAAAAATTCAATAAATTGTAGAGACAGAGAGTTCCACTCGCTCACCAATACAGATCAGGAATCCTTGCTGGAGCCAGAGGATTGAGCAACCCCAGCAAGCACCAAGTGCTGACAAGGGAGCAGACCCTGGAACAGAGGAATGTGAAGAGTTTCCATCCCAGGCAGGGTGGCTCTGGGGCTGGAGCAGGCTGCTGAGGGGCTCAGCCACTGTGCAGCAGGACAGGCACCACCTCTGCTGCTGACATTTCCTCCACAGCATCTTCTTCCTCCCCCTCCCTCCTTCTCAGGCTTCTTCTCTCTCATTAAGGAAAGGTCACTGCACTCCATGGCAAGGAGAAAAAATTGCAAACCAAAGGATTTTCTGTCTTTACAGGCACTTTCTCCAGGTTCCCACCAGGCCCCTGGGGTTTTTTGAGCCTCATCCAGCAGAAGAGAAGTGCCTGATGTTCCCCAGGTGCACGTTCTGCTCACCATGGGGCACAGCCCTGTTCTGCCCCTCTGCTGCAGACACCTCCTGCTCCCAGAGGCTCTCTGGGCCTATTGGGGATTCTCCTGCTCCAGCCTCCCATCACAGATGTGGTGTCTGTGCTGAGCATGGCTGTGTCCCAGAACCCTGCTCTGCCTGGGAGGTGAGGGCTCCCCAAGGCGTGCAGGGCTGTCCCTTGCCATCAGCAGCTCCCTCATCCTTTGTCCCTGCTCCAGCCCATCCCCTGGGAAACCACAGCCTTGCACCGACCCCTCCCGAGGTGATGCCAGCAGCAGCTGCCCCAGAAGCCACCCAAGTACTGCAGGATGGCTCAGGGCTCAGCACACCCTGGGCTTTTCAGAACCAGCATCCTCGCCTGCCTCTGTCAGGATGTTCATAGATCTCACAGGGCTGGCTATTAAGATTGCATCTTTCTTGCACAAGGCAAATATTAATAAAAGAACCCAGAAAGATTTAACACTGGTGCATTTGAAGGCATTTCCCAAGGAATAACTAATTATCCTGCTGGATGCTCAGGCAGATTTCACTGCCCTGTGGAGGAGGACAGTTCATCGACAGAAGGGAAGTTTTGTTTTAAAAGGAGCCTCACTAAACATTCACATTTGTCTCATTTCCAATCAGTTAGAATAATGAACCACCTAACACAGAGAGATTTATTTTGTTTTTAAATGCTAAATCATTCCTGCATACAATGCATAAATGTCAGGCTCTCAAACAGTTCTTGGGGGATTTGGTTTATGTTATTACCATTAAACATGAAGCAGAAGTTAAGAAGCAGGTCAGTGTGATGCAGAGGTATTTTCTTCTGACTCCCCCTGTCTTTTAAATAAGACTGTAAAACCCACCTGAACTATGGGTGTCTCAAGTAGAAATTCTCTCCAAACACAGAAATCACTGTGTGAGCATGTCACAGGAACAGGATGAGAACAAGTTACTGGGCTCCATCCACTGCTCCATGTTCTGACTGTGTAGGGCACTTCAGAGCTTTTCCATAAACTCAGGGATTAGTGCAATTAGGTCAAAACTTCTCATTAATGAAGAAGGAACAAAGCTGTTGACAAATGACCCCAGAGAGCTTGGCCAGCAATGGAAAAAGCAAATAGAAACAAGGCCAAGGTTGTTATTTTCAGTGCTTTGGAGTTGTTTAAAGCAGTCTCCTGGTACTGGAGGTGCCTGGGCAGGACTTGGAGCTGACTCTGCCCAACTCAGGACCCAGAGCCATGAAACACAGGTGAGCAGAGCAGGGACCAAGGCCCTGCCTGGGGGCATCTCCAGAGGAACCCGAGTGCAAGTGGCATTTTAGGACATCATTTTAACCTCAGCCTAAGGGCAAGAATTTAAAAATAAAAGTGACCACAATGTATTATTCAATGGTCTGTTTTAGAAGAGAGTGAATAATTTAAACAATACATGCTTGAGCTGAGTGACTTTACCTCCCCTTGCCCCCCTTTCTCTGGCAGCACCTTCCCTGAGGCCAGCAGTAAATGTCCAGCTGATTTTGGCAGTGTGGAGCAAGCAGCATTCAGGCCTTCCCCATGGCCTTCAGGGATTTTTCACCATTGGTGACCTGGGAAAGTGTAAGAAGGAAGATCTTGGGGGAGAAGAGGTCTGGCTCTATGAGAAGCTGCTCTCACAAGTGAGAATTGTGTCAGTCAGCAGTATTTAGTACTCACAAAGTGAGTGTGGGTGGCTTTGGTTTCGCTTCCCCTGGAAAGCAAGACTCTGATTCAGCAGGAAAGTATATTCAGTGTAAGAGCAAAATCCTTCATTTTTGTGTGATACAAAGCACTGAGCCAATACAAACACACCCTGCCAGTCCAAGCACCTTGAGAATGCATGAAGGGTTCCCTCTGTTCTGCAGAGTGTCTGCCAGGCCAGGCATTGCCCGGGGAACAGAGACCTGTCCCCACTCACAGGACAGGAATCCGGCCACAGAGAGAGCTCCAACACCCTGCACATGGGCCAGCAGCCCCCAACCCTTTGGGACCCCCAGCCACTCAATGGCAACTCCAAACTGCAAAGCAATGCCCTTAACAGCAGCCCTGCCTGAAACCCCTGGCTGAACCCAGCAGATGAGGACTTGAGTGTGAAAGGAGTCACTGATAGTCTGTGCCAGCCTCTGGAGCATCCACAGGAGGGCAGACCAAGCAGAGGTGAGCTTTGAAGTGTTGGGATTTAGAGTGTGGAAGCTCCACTCAGATGCCTCCAGACCAGACAACCCTGGGAGCTCCCTGGCTCCCACAGCTCCCCATTTCCAACAGGGGGTGATGGTTTCACTCTGCTCTGCTGGGACAGCAAGGAGATAAATCCATGAGTGCTCTGAGGAGGATCAGCAGTGGCCACACTGAGGTCACCCTCACACCTTCCTGGTGACAGCCCAAAGGGACAGGGCTGTCCCTGGGGTCAGCATCAATTAAATACCCTGGAGAAACTGCGTCCTTCAGTGTCACAGACATCTTTTATAAAAAATCCTTTCCTTAGGAGTTTTCCTCCTGAGAAGCTGGAGGCCTCAGGAACAACATGTAAACATTGATTATCTGCTGCTGTGGAATGCAACAGGTGCATCTGTGATTGGTCTCATGTTGGTTGCTTCTAATTAATGGCCAATAGCTGGCTCAGACAGAGAGTCCAAGCCACAAACCTTTGTTATCATTCCTTCTTTTTCTATTCTTAGATAGCCTTCCAATGAAATCCTTTCTTCTATTTTTAGTAGTTTTAATATAATATATATCATAAAATAATAAATCAACCCTTCTGAAACATGGAGTCAGATCCTCATCTCTTCCCTCATCCTCAGACCCCTGTGAACACCATCACACTTCAGCAGCTTGTGAGGATCATGAATGTGGTCAGGTTCCTACCCTGGAACAAGGCTCTGGCAAAGCAGCTCATTCCCCCTGGCTCTGCTCAGGCTGCAACTGCAACACCAGAAATCTCCAAGGCTCCAAGATGAAGATGCCATCTTCATTTCCAAATGGATTCCCACATTTATTAGAGATTCCTGATAGAAATGTACAAGTAAGACAGATCCAATTAGTTCATCTAATGGTCTTGCATGATGAGATTGGCCTAACTATCTGTGCACAGGATTTTGCACAAATGAAAGAGCATTCCCATAAAATAGAGAATTTAATTTAGCAATTTAGAAAGAAAATTGACAATCTTTTGAGAAAACTAATAGCTTTTTACCATGTAATATAAGCTCACCTATCTAGTGTAGAAAAAACATATCAAGCATTAAAGAAACAACCCTACACTAAATGTAATAATAATAAAACCTCCTCAAATTATTTTTTATTACCCTTTGTTCATTTTCAGACTATCCAGAAACAGGGACTCTCTGAGCTTCTGGCTGATAACCTCAACAATCCCTCAGAGAGCTGAAAATGGCACACATGCTGCAAGCTGCCACCCAAAAAACACAGGGACATTTAGGTTTTGTCACCTAAAAGGTGGCCCTGAGGCCCAGATCATGGCTGGTGTGAGCTGCAATTTCATGGCAGAGTTGGCTGAGACCAGGTGGTTTGTCTCTTTTCTGGAAATACTTGCAATCACCTGAGGCCTTTGTTTGAGGAGACATTAACCCATAATCTATCAGATCAGAAGTACTGGGTGGATTAGCTGCCCTCCTGTCACCACAGTTTCAAAACTGCCTCCTATTGTACCTACCCCTCACCCATTTATGGTGGTCTGGAGGCATCTGGATTCAATCTGAAAATGGTACAAGAGAGAGACCCTGAGGGTTTCTTTCCTTTCCTTTTTCCTTTTTCCTTTTTCCTTTTTCCTTTTTCCTTTCCTTTCCTTTCCTTTCCTTTCCTTGAGCTGAGCAGATCAGGGGCTGCCCAAGGGAATCCTCCTCCATCCCTGCTGTCTCCCCAAATCCCCCAGTGCACTTTCCCCTGCAGCAGGGCAGGGTGCTCAGACAGCATTGCACAGCTGAGCAAAGCAGAGTTTGCCTCTGATGAGGAGGTTTGGGGCACTCAGCACCAGCAGAGCTCGTGGCACCTGTGTCAGCTCTGTGGTGCACGGAGATATTTACCTGACCCCTCAAATGAAGGCAAAGTGCTTCAACAGCTGCCAAGGGCACAGAAAGTGCTTCAGAGGCATAGCTAGAGATTTCTCATAAGCAGTGAGAAGTGCAAAATTAAAAGCTGTGCCAGTGTTTCTGGACTGGATTTTGGGTTATGAATTGTTACAAGTTAATCATGTATCTGTCGTGTTTGCAGCATTCACTTCCACCTTCATTCTTGATTGCTGCTTCTGTTTTCCAGGTTGCAACAGCAGCAGAAATCCAAAAGTTGGTCCCACAATGTGCAAAATTACTGATTTCTTCAAAGAAAACCTCCCCCCTCCAGCTGCTCTGCTTCTCTAGGTTATAATGTGTGGAAAGGGAATTAATTAACCCAGGCAGCTCTCGGGTACACACGTGAACTCACCACAGCCCATGTAAAACCTGCTTGGAAACGCTGCCTGAGCAGGCAGGCTCTGAATACAGCTGCAGATGGAATCCCTGAGCATTCCAGGGGTAGCTCTGAGCAGGAATAACTTGACATTTAATTCTGGGACAATAGTGAAATGTCAACATCTGTTGTGGAAATACAGTATAATTATTAAATTGACACCACTTGCATCTTTTAATGTGATGGTGTTTAAACCACACTGGGATCCACCTGGACAAAGCCACGTTGAGCTTTTGTGGTGTAAGTTAAAGAGAGCAACTGTCCAGACTGGAGCAGAGCAGGAGCAGGCCCTGCTCTGGGCAGGTGCATTTCAGGAGGGAGAGCCACCACTCCAGCCTGCCAGCTCTGAGAGTGCCATAGCCTCATCTTGGGGTTGCTCCAGTCCCTAAATGCATCCCCCACAGCCTTAGAGAGAGTCTGTAACCACCATGGAGACCTCAGACCATCCCTTGTGACTTGCAAGAGCCTCTCCGGGGCACAGCAGAACACACCAAGGCTTGCTCAGTATTTAATTACAAATCCCAAGTGTTTTACAAATGTTTATTCAAGGATTTCACCTTTTGCTCCCTCTGATTATGGAGCAGGCTGATGTCCAAGCCTCAGAACTGTCATGATCTTGGTTTGGTGTCTCCCACATCTCCCCACCTCACAGGGGTGTGATGCTGGAGGCAGTGTGAGACCCCACAGAAGCTGAGAGAGCAGAAATCAGGAGCCTGCAAGGCTCAGCACAGAGATGGGGATCCCAGCAGGAGCTCTGCCATCACTGCTTCTCTGCACCCCACAGCAGCCCCAGGCAGAAACAGCCTGGGAAAAAAGCAAATAATGGTGCATTTTGGGCAAAACACCCAAACCCTGTGCATCACTCAGTCCCAGCAGGAGCAGAGCTGGGCAGCTCACCCTGATTGCAGGATTGTGTCCAAAAGGAATCTGTGGCTCCCTGTGCCCCCACAACCCTGAGGGGCAGCAGCTCATCCGAGTAGCATTGCAGGAATTTGTCACATCCCTTCTGCCCATCGTGGCTAAAACAGAACCCCAGGGCAAGTGAAGCACCACAGACTTGGCACTGAGTCAGCTTAGGAACTGGCCTGAACACAGGCAAATCCCTAAGAGAAGGACTCAAGGACACCAGAGACATGGATCGTTGGATCTAAAGGGAAGGGTTAAATCTGTGTTTAACCACCATGGGGTGATGTTAAAGATTGGTCACTAAGGGCACTCAGGAATGGGGCAGCATGTCAGCAATCCTGGTCTGTTTGGAAAGCAATAAATACAAAAACTGGCCTTGTTTCCCCTCCCAATGGTTGTGCATCTACAGATTTAAAATAAAAAGAATGCCTAGGTCAAGTGGTTTGTCTCCTTGGACATCTTACACCACTCTGGAGCAGCCTTTTGTTTTCCCAGGGTCAGATCCAGAGAAGTGCTGAGTCTCAAAATGCAATTGTGGGTGTTTTAAGGGTGAGCTGAACGCAGAAGAGCATTGCATGAGCACAGCAGATCCTGGTTCTTGGCATCAGGCTGAGCATCCCGAGCCCACAGCCAGGCTGCTGCCAGAGCCACTGAGAAAAGCCCAGAGAGGTCAGCAGTGACCCCAAGCTGGGAAAATGAAATGCAGGTTGTGGGGTACGGGGTGGGAAATCCAGCTGTTGGTTACCAGCCAAGGGAAGGGGCTGTGAGCAGGGACAGCCTGTGCCAGAGGGGCTCAAACCCTGTTTGAGCACTCCAGCTCCTCAGAAACCACAGCAGAGCTGAGCAGCAGCAAATCCAGAATGCTGAACTCTGCCAGAACAGAGGTCAGTGCTCAGATTGCAGTGCTGGAAAGGGGGCAATGGAGCTGGGCTCAGCAACAGCACTTTGAGCCTTTAATGCCAACCCAAATCCTGCCCAGCTGAAGTCAGGGGGAATTTTCTCGTTGACTTTCAGCTCCTGGATTTTGCAGAGGGCTGGATTTCCCTGCAGAGCAGCTGGAAAGCTTTCCTTCACTTCTACCAACAGCACACAGCTCTGCAGAGAGATTTGCTCTGGATTTCCTTGGATTTGAGCTTGGCACCAGGTCAGAGACCCTGACACAGGGGCATAAAAGAACTGCAGGAGCTCAGCCCACAGGGCCAGTGCCAGGAAATGGTGGAAATGTTGCTGTTATCCCAAAACTCTGGGACCAGCACAACACCAGCTGCAAGCCAGGGGCTAACACCCACAATCCTGGGTTTTGTTTATCCAACTAACTCATTCCTGTGCCTGCTGCTACCTGATTACATACTTAGCAGAGAAGTCTATTCACTGTGAAAATAGTTTTCCAATTCAGTGCTCCATGTTTTCTGGGTGGTGGGGTGCACAGGACTTGGGGACAGAGGGAACTTTCCTCTGAGAAGTTATTTTAACCCATTCTACCATTGGCAGCCAGAGAGGTCAGCAATTTCCCCAGCCAGCTCCATCCTGGCAGCAAACCAGCCACACCATCACACACCCCTGGGCAGGTCCTGCTCCTGCTGGGAGCACCAGGGAGGTGACTGGGATGGAGCCAAGGCTTTATCTCATCAGCTGATAACACCCACGGGGCACTGACTTTTCTTCCCCCCTCATTGTAAACAGATTAACAAAACTCATGGAGGGGATAATTCTCCAAATTCAATCCTTAAACTCCACCATGACCTGTTTGCTGTTTACTCCTGTAAATCCACAGGAGAGTGATGGCAGAGGAGAACCAAAGATAAATAACATTTCTGTCCCCACTGGGGCTGAGGGGCCACATCCTGGAGGCAGAAATTTCCCACCTGCTCACTTCCCTCCCCTGATGCTGTTTTGATGCTTTTGAACTGCTGTTGGATGCTGCTTTGAACTTCAACTCATCACACCACAGTGAGGAAAAAAACAACTGACAAAACCACCTCTTCCCACCTGGAAAAAGCCCAACAGTTCAGCACCAATTATTTATGCCCCTCTCGATGGAAAAAAAAACCCCAATTTTAAAAAATGCAGAAAGAGAGAATAAATTTGTCAGTGGTCAGGGCAAGGGCCCAGCACATGCTCTGGCTCTGGCAGCCCCAAGGCCAGGATTTACTTGCCTTGCCTCAGCAGTCACAGTGCCATGGAAGGGTGAGGATGAGGCAGAGCAGGGCTGCCACAAGTGCAGGTTGTGTTTTCCTGGCCCATTCTCCCCCCAGGATACATCTGTGGCACAGGACAGAGCTGCAGCAGCTCCATCAGATTGAAGACACTAATAAAAACTTTAAATGGATCCAAGGTGTCCTCCCAAATGCTTCACACAGGCGGACATGAAAAATTATTTGAGAGAGCAAGCAAAGCAGAAGCATTTCTAGGAGGAGTTGACTGGAACAATCTACATTGATTTAAATCCACTGGTGCCTGCAGGCACAGCCCTGAGGGCAGGCAGGGCTTGGGCAGAAATCAGGTTTTGAGCAGCAGGAGGGCACAAATTCACTCTCAGGGCTCCAAACACCAACACTGGACCCTTCCCCCAGCAGCCACCTCTGGGGTTTGGGGGTTTGCTGCTTTCTTTGCTCCACTGTGGGGTTTTGGTTTCTGTGTTTCCCAAGTGAAGCTTTGACAAACCTGGAGAGAGCAGCAGAGCAGGGCAGAGCCACACTGAGAGGGCTCCCCAGCACAGCTCCCACCCACACCATTCCCAAGGGAACTGAGAGGGACTCGGGGTTGGTTGCAGTCACTGGGATGTGTCTGATCCCACAGATAACATCCAGTGGGATTCTGCTTTTTCCCAGCAGGAATCACATCCTTTCAGCGAGGGGCTTGGGCTTCCTGCCCATCCCAGGCTGTTGTGTCCCCTCCAGTGTCCCCTCCAGTGATGTGGTGACAGCAGCTCTGCCAGCAGGACTGGGAGCACCAGGATTCCCTCAGACACAGCAACTGCAGCTGGTGCTGCCAGTGGGGGCACAGCATTTTGTCAGTGCAGGTGAAGAGGGACAGTTCCTTTGGAGAGGAACATCCTTGGAGCCACCTCAGGGCTGCCCCTGTGCCACTGTCACCCCTGTGCTCCTGCCCAGGGCACAAAGCCTTCAGCAGCCTCCTCTGACACCCCAAGTGTCCTTGCCCTGCCTTAAACTCCACAGGTCATAAACCCACACTGACAAATTTTATTATTTGCCACACTGACAAATCCACATTGCTTTGTTCTTCAAGTCATACCTTCCCACTGGGCTGCTACATGTCCATAAAAAAATTTAAAAATCAAGGAGAGGCATAAACTCAAGTCAGAGGCAGCACTAACAGCTACCCAACAAACTCCAGCTAACTCTGAACACTTTTTAAACCTCTTGAAGCTGTGTTAACTTGCACAGCAGCCAGCAGGCAGAAGCAGTGAAGCCAGTGGGGACCGTGGTGGTAAATCCCCAGGGAGCTGATGCTGAGAGCATCCCTGCCCTCGGGGGGATGTGGGTACCAGGGCAGGGAAACGCCACAAACCTGCAGCTGCAGGAGCAGCAGCACGATGGGAAAAGACATTTATTATGCAGAGCTAATAATGCCATTAGAGTAAATGGAGTTTGCCCAGAGGAATAACAACGCAGTGAGACGGCTCCAGGAGGGGTCTCCTGGGCGAGGGGGATGATGGAGCTCGGGGGGACTGCACATCCAGGCCCTGGCTCCTCATCCACCTCATCACATCCCCCTTGGCTTTTGGGGAACAAAACCTGGAGGGGCTGCAGCACTCAGCCCTCCCGAGCCTGGAGCTGGAGCATTTATCCACCGAGCTGAATGAAGATTTCTCGCTGTATTTTCCTTAGAAACAGCCTGCCCTCATGTGGTGAATGAAAAACCAGGAGGCTGAAGATTTTGGACCAAAGCTGTCCAGCAATGTGTCAGGGCAGGGGCCAGGAGCCAGGCAGGGAGAAAATCCCTCCCAGCAAAGTCACACACAGCTTTTTCTCAGCCCCTTTTGTGCCTACTCCCCTTCCCATCTGCACAGCACCCACTTCTGCTGGATGGGTGACTCCCAGCACAGCCCCAGGGCTGCAGCACCCACTGCCCTGCCCGAGCTGGTCCCACAGAGGGGCAAACCCTCCATGGGGCGACAGCGAGCAGCCAAAATGAGGAGAAGCCCCATTTGCTGTCAGTTTGGGCAGAACAGTGAGTAGATTTTCCCAAACAGCTCCAGTGACACTTTCCATGAGGGTGCAGCTCAGAAAGGAAATTGCACTCACAGGTGGTTTCTGGGCAGCCTCTTGGGGCAGGCACAGCTTATCGTGACAGGGAATAAAAGCTTTACCCAGAATCAACATTAACCAGAATAAATAAAACCAAGCTGAGTAAGAGCTGAGAAAGCTACATTTTCCCCACCCAATCAACTTTTTTTTTTTTTTTACATTAGTGATATGCACAGATCTCCCAAACCAGCCCCGATGCAAGATCAGGCTCAACAAGAAGCAGCTGGGACAGTAGCTCAGGGGTGATGCTGGGGGCCAAGAGTGCCCAGCTGCCGGCCCCAGTGAGAGCTCTGCTATGGGGCTGCAGCTCATGGCTCACACAGGACATGCAAACAGGACACAGGAACTGCTGCTTGGCGCTTGCAGGATCCCAAAACCAGCCAGAAAACAAGAGAATGGACCTGCACATCACCCTGAGAGCCAGCACACCCACAGTGCAGCCCCAGCCCCTGATGGGACACAGGCACAGCTGAGCTGATTCTCACTGCCAGTGGCTTCTGAACACATGGGAAAAGCAGAACAGAATCCCACAGCGGGAAGGAAGTGGAAGCAAAGCAAATCCTGCCCAACACAGATGCAGTTTCTAAGCCCAGGATCAGGAGAGTCCCTGAGGTCTTGTGCCACCACTCCCACTCAAGGACATGCTGGGGGACAGTGGGTGCCCAGCTGAGCTCCACAAGCTGGTGTGGATCCACAGGGAAGGCATCTTCCCACTTCTTCCAAACTTCATTTAATGTTCCTGCTTGCAAAACTCCTTGGGTGCAGTCCAAGCACCAAGGACCTGTCCTGTCCCCATCTCACCTGTGCAGCTTCAAGGCCTCCCTGAAGGCACTGACTTATGACAGCCAATATAAAATAGGGATAAATGCAAGGAAAGGATCAGCCTGGATGGTGGCCATGGATTTTCACAGCCCAGACAAGCAGCAGCTGCAGCTTCACCTCCCCACGCACACTTTCCGTGAGTCTCTCACGGCAGCAGGTCCGACGGGCGCCGCTTTGAGGCACCTCGGGCACAGCAGCTGCACGGGGGGCTCTGAGCCCACAGGGCAGGGCACTCACACAGATCCACGTCCCAGGGGTTCTGGGAGCTGCTGATCCCCGTGCTCTGCCAGCAGGCTCCCAGCAGCTGGAGCGCCAGCACTGCAACACAAACTGCCCAAGAGCGAGGAGCCACGAAAGGCAGCAGTGCAGCCCTGCCCGCAGCAGCACAGGCTCTAATTCCATTTTATCTGCTTGTCAGCACCTCCTAAAACAAGCCAGGCCCGTGTTTTAGTTGGAGAGTGAGGCGTAACTGGGTAAAAGAGATTTTTGGTACATAAAAATAATTCTGAGCAGGTCTGTTTACGACAGGGCTGCCTTGGGAATGGCCTGTGAGCAGAGCCAAGGCGAGGCAGCAATCAGGGTTAACACCAGGGTATTTTGCTGTATTTACTGCCCTAACAGAATTGCACAGGAAGGAGCAATGAATGACAAGCAATGCTCCCTCCATCCCCACTGCTCACACGTGGGATTGGTGGTGGAAGAGCCACACTCTGCTGATGCAGCCCTAATTCTGTTCATTTTAAATTTTTCTTCAAAGCTAACCACTGCTTTTACTACAGATGAAGCACTTACCATGAAGCCTCCCCACAACAGAGGGTGAGCAGCCATCTCATTCTTCTTTCTTATGATAAAGAGAACTAAAACATTTTTAGCCAGTCAAGCTCTGTCATATGCTACTCTTGGGTTGAAGGATAAGGCTTAACATTTTTTGGCTATAGGGTCGATTTATAAGGTTTTCATCATCATCATCATCATTTTGTTTCAGCAGAAATTGGTCCTTTGAGGAAAGAAGTATTTGGAGGTTTGCATAAACTCAGAATGAAAGCAAAGACTAAATTCTTTTCCCATCTTTTTACATCCTTTTTACTCCGTATCAATGAAAATCCGCATTTTTCACCAGTGAAACCAGTACACTTCTGTTGGTACAAAGGACTCTTTTTAGTAAGGAAATAAGAAGAGGAAAATGAAAAAGTGAGAAGCCCTGTGAGAGGCCAGTGCTGCAGCCTGTCTGAGGGCAGAGCAATGTCTGGAATAGATGGGCAGGGCAAAGCTCCCATGTCCTGGGATGGTCCTTCCCCATCAGTCCCCAGTTCGTCCCACATCCCAGCTGGAAAGCTCCAAACTCAGCTGCAGGCAGCACCAGTTTGCAGCTGAAGGTCCATCAACCCCTCCAGCAGCCAACCTCAGCACAGGGATGCAGGCTGGGATCTCCAAGCCTCCTGCAGGGATTTGAGCACCCATCTCTGAGCACTGAAAATGAACACAAGTGGATGTTCTGGGAGCCAGTGCCACTTCCAAAAGTGCTGCTTATTAAAGCACCAACAGGCACCTGCAGCATTGCTGGGTATGGGGAGGGACAAGGGAATGTACACAGAGGAGTGGTCTGGCCTTGGAGGAAGGAAAGGGGCTGTGGGTTCAGGGCAGGAAGATCTTAATTTTCTTTTCATTGCTGCAATGACTCTCTGGACAGGCAGGCAGGCTGACAAAGAGTGGCCTTTGAAGTCCCAAGAGATTTGTTCTTTGAAGATTTCAATCTGTCCTGCCAGCCATTTGCTGTTGTTGCAGGATACCTACCCAGGAAACAACCTGGGTGCTTCCTCCAGCAGAGAACAGCACAAGGATGGTACTTAGCACCAAAGAAACCTTTAAATTTCCTTTAAAAAAAAAAAAAAGTTTTAAAAAATATCACCTCAGCTCTGTATCACCAGAATAACAAAATGGTAATTTCCAATTTCCTCTTCTTTATCATTATTATTTTATTATTATTATTATTATTATTATTCTTTTTATTATTATTATTATTATTATTATTATTATTATTATTATTATTATTATTCTTTATCATATTATACCTATATATATAAGTGTAAAAAAGCATTGATGGTTTCTTCTTTGATTCAGTAGAGCAATTCTCTACATTTCATAAAATCCTTTGGCAAATGAAACTTAACCTTTACAAAGCAACACTTTGAGTGGGAAAGGTAATTAACCACAGAACTGGTGACTTATGACCTGGCTGCAGCCAGCACAGCAACTCAAATCCCTGGGTAGGTGTAAAAAGGCAAAAAGAATGAGGAAT
The DNA here is from genome assembly GCF_028018845.1 of Melospiza georgiana. Classification (NCBI taxonomy): domain Eukaryota; kingdom Metazoa; phylum Chordata; class Aves; order Passeriformes; family Passerellidae; genus Melospiza; species Melospiza georgiana. The sequence goes on along the minus strand of NC_080441.1, from coordinate 6,985,691 downwards.
GTTATTGTGGTGCGTTATCACAGGGATTGGATACAAAAGGCAGGTGCAGCACACAATCACTTCCTCAGCCAGCAGGTCCTGGTCAAGAGCTGGTTTGGATCTGGTCAATGGTTGGTCCAGTGACCAATATCAGCAAATCAGAAACACTTATTCCTCTCTGTCAGCTATGATTTAAACCTAGTTAACATGTGGAAAAAAATTTAAAAATACTCAGATTTTTTGGACATGACTGTGATTACTTTGAAAAAAAAGTAACTTGGGAGCAACCAAAGATGATGGACAGTGAGTACACAGACCATGTGAAAAACTCACCAGTTAGAAATGCTTACCTGGCTGTACTGCACTGATTTAGATATGAACATGCTATTTAAAAACCCCTCTGAAGACCATCAACAGCAGAAGATACTTTTTAAAAAACAAGATAAGATAATTCTTAATACTTCTGAATTAACAAGCTCCCCTTAAGAGAAAAACAAAGCACCCATGGGGTGCTCGGCAGGATAATCACTGATTACAGCTGGGAATAACCACACACAGATTAAACAACAAAGTGTTGTGTGACAGGAAGGAGACTGAAATAATATGAAATATTCCCACTCTACAAAAATAGCCCAGCCACTGTGATGTTAGAAGCCCTCTGGAGTTTCCAGAACAAGAGTTGTCTCTTTCCACGACCAGCCCTCACGTCCCAGTGTACCTATTTATATACTTGCAGTGAAAAATCACCAGTGCTGACTCCTTTCTGACATCCCAGGAACAGCCCCAGCCTTCAGCATCGATGTCCAACAACTTCTCATGGGTTAAACTCCTTGTTTAAGAAGCAGAACAGCCATCCCTGCCGTGGCACACACAGCCAGGGGGATTCCATCCTTTCCCTCCTCTGCTGGAGCACTGCACCCCCCAGTGCTTCCCATGGGAGAAGGGGCTGCACAGAGCATCCCAAAGCAGATGGGAGAACCCCTGGCTTCAGCTTTCCCAAAGGCAGGGTCAGGGCAAGCCAAAAGGCACACCAGAAAAGCCCAAGATCCTGTGGATTCCCTCCTGGCAGGGAGCTAGAGATAAAACTCCACAGCTCCAAAAACAGAGTGGATGCCCCCACACTGCACAGCTCTGCACATCCCTCAGAGTTCAGACATCCAAAATACCCAAACCCACCATTCTCAGGCTGCTTTGCTGTGGAGTAGAGCTTGTTTGTGGGGTTTTTCTGAGCTTTTTCTGCCCTTCTGGGGTTCCACTGATCATTCAGAGCACCCAAACCCTCAGAATCAAGGACATCTCCTGAAAAAGCTCCCAAAGCAATGCTCTGGGCTTAAGACAAGGCAGTTCTGCTCAGTGCTGCTAGTATAAAAACAGGTCATTTGTTGCTTCATAACAGCAGCTTCGGCATTTTTAAACCTTTGGAAACCTAAGTCTTGACCCTGGGGCAGTGTAAAACAGGCTGTGGGCTGGGCACAGCTGTGAGCAAGGCTGGGAGACCTCGGAAAGGGGCTCTGCAAAGTGTGAAATCCAATAGTTTATCCTCAGGTAAGAGTTCATCCTCAGCAAGAGGAAAGGACACAGGAGCTCACAGATAACACAGCTGCCTCCATGGGATTGCAGTGATGAGTTAGTTCAGAACCAGACTCTGCTATCACATGGAGCCTCTTTTCACACCATTTCACTCCTCATCAGCCTTAGATATTTGCTCAGGGGCTAATAAGGAGCATTTTTGACTTCCAAATCCTGCAATTCCCATACCCTGTGGGTTAACCCCTCCTCACCATTCCACCCTCAGCCCTGGAGAGGCTCCACCTACCCTGCTGTGCTCTCAAGGACCAGAGCCTGACAATAAAACCAACTTACTACTGAGCATAAGCACACAGAGGGCACAAGTTTGCAGAAGCTGCTCCCAGGAGCAGATCTCACTTCCCCCAGTGCCTGAGCTGGTTTACAACTGCAGGAACACTCAGCTGCCTTCCATATTTCAGCACTCTGAGCAGAGTCAGGGAAATCCACGCAAAGCACCCAAAGTGCACGGCAGGCTTGTCACCCAGAACAGACTGTGGAGACACTCGGCAGCACAGCACCACACTACGCTGCTGATGGAGCTCTCGCCCACAGGGACACACAGCAACCCCTCCCTCAGCAGCTCCAGCACCACCCTGCTCCCTGCTGAAGCCATGGGGGATCTGCCCACAGCTCAGCCTGCCCAGGGGGCTTCAGGCACCCTCTCAGGCTCTGGCCCACACACACTGTACACAGGGCTCAAAGCCCTGACCAGGGACACAGCCTGGGATGGCCCCACCAGCCCCTCACACTGAACACTGGCTGTGCTGAGTGCTGGTGGCACAGAATTCCCTCCAGTACCACCCCACCAACACAGGCCTGCATCACCCCAAAAGCACCAGTGAGACCCCATAAAGAGCTGGGGGCAGCTCAGTGCCTGCATCACCCCAAAAGCACCAGTGAGACCCCATAAAGAGCTGGGGGCAGCTCAGTTTTAACAATACAAAGCCAGGCTTGGGGCATCTCCCAAGAGTGCACTAACACCACAGCAAACTTGAGCCTCATTCCCAGCACAGACACATCCCAGTGCCTTCCTGGTACACTGCAGTAAATCACAATTATCATACATTCCAACCCATTGTTCCTCACTGTCACTACGTGGGGCAGCCAGAAGGGCTCTGTACTCAGGGAACATCTTTTCCTCCCGTTTGCAGAGGGATTTGAAGCCCAGATTACAGCTTTCCAGGCACAAGGAAGATTACAACTCAGGCTCAGATTAAATGCTGGGGTAGAAAATCATCCAGAGCCACCAGCTGCAGCACCACCCTCAATAAGAGTTTCAAACAATAAAGTATTGCTGTGATTGGCATGTTGCCTTCCCTGCTGCTCCCAGCCAGCCCCAGACCACATCTGGGCACGGGACACTGGGGACAGGCTTCCAGCAGGGACCCACAGTGCTATCAGCCCAGCTGGCCACAGTAAGCCAGACCAGCAATAAGAGTCTTTCGGATCCCACAGTGTTTTAGCTGAGGGAAAAAAAGGGCGTTGAAAACTCGCTGGTGCTGCCCACCCACTTCACAGACCACATCTGCTTGTGCCAAGGCAACTGCAGCAGCCCCACGCTGCAGTGCTGGGGCACATCCACAACTTTGGCTACACAATGCACATGTAACCAGTTTTATGGGGGTAGGCTAGAAAAAACATCCAGAAATTCAAGAATACAACCAACCCCCTCAAGAGGTTGCCCATAGTAAACAAACCACTCAAAAAAGGCCAAAGCCCAACATTTAGCACAGGACAGCAATGCAGGAGCAGTCTCAACACCATCATGTCCATCAAACCTTGCACACCCACAGTTCAGCACCCTCCCTTTCCAAAGCCTCCAGGTCCCACCACTCCATCAGCACAGAGATTCTCAGCTCTTATAATCAGCTTCTACAGCAGCTTCAGCTCCAGCCCCACAGTTCTGCCAGTCACAAACCACAGGGTCCCCACTCCCAAGGCAGCAATTCCAGATAGGATGCAGCTCCACTCCCAACTTCAAGGCTGAGAGAGTCAAAGAGCCAATAAAAAAATGAGCACGACCATGGCTTAAGGGTGAGCACAGAGTGGACATCCTTCTGGCCTGGAGAGCAACATCCCCTTCCTAGCAAAGATTCTCCCTGAATTAGCAGCAGCAAGATGCTTCTTTAAAATCAAAGTAGAAGAGGTTGTGGGAGGCTGTGACCCACAATCAGCAAAAACCTCCTTTAATTCTTACTTGTCTACTGCAACCACACTTAATGAAATCCATTAAACACGAGTTTTAGTTTTAAATCTTTTTATTGGTAAGTCCACCATATAGTCACTGACACATTACAGGAACAAACCCCCAAAATGTGCTTCCCTGGACCACCACAAGTGTTCATGGAGTTTCCCTTCCACGTCGTATTTTGGGCTTTTTTGGTCTTTTTAAATGGTGGACAAACCTTAGCGTGGAAGTTTTCTTTCTTGGTGTCCCTTGAAGCTGTGGAGCCAGCACAGGACTGTGAGAGCTCACAGTCCTGTGAGCAGGAGCAGTGACACAAGGCACGCTGTCAGCGATGAAGGTCTTGCGGTTTACAGATGGATACCGTGCAATTTTTCTCCTACTAAACTAATCAAAATTGCATCGTGATCCACCCGACAACAGCAAAACAAACAGCTTGACCAACCTGGCAAACCTGGGGCAGCTCAGCCTGATGACAAGTCCTCCTTTCCTCCACAGGCCGGGACAAGTGCAATACTCTACACACAGCTACAAGTAATGCAACAAATCCCCACCCATGGAGAAATCAGTGCAAGGCATCTTCACATCTTCCATTTGAAATTAAAAAAAAAAAGGAGGGGCAGGGAGGTGAGGGCAGAAGAAAAATAAAAAAGCTTGAAAACCCATTATTCACCACAGATTTACCACCACCACAGTCAGTTTTGCATGGATTTGCACAGCAATTTTAGTAAGCTGGGATGCAAACCTGCAAAACTGACTGTAATCAGCACTATCTTCTCCAGCAATTGGCACTGGCTAGGATGCACTTTATCTAGCAGTACTGTAAGTGCCCACATTACAGTAGGTCCAATTCCAAGCTACCTGCACTATGAGCACTTTGATACTGCTAGGACAAAACTACTTCCTGAGCAATTGCCTTCAATGGAAAAAAAAAAAAACAACCTTTAACTAAACAGTAATTGCTGAGCCAAAGGCAGATGGATGCAGTTTCTCTGGATGTGCAGGCAGCAGCTTGTGCCAGAAGGAGCATTTAGGGCAGTAGATTCTACGCTACATCACTAACTGCACTAGATGCACCTTAACACAAGGACCATTTGCAGCGTGGCTCTAACACAGCACAACAATCCTGGTTCCGTCCGTACCCTGCCACCATCATGGAATTGCCACAGTGATGCCAGAAGTGCTTAAACTGCAGTAGATCCTAAACTCTACCTGCACTGTAAGCACTTTTGCACAACTCGAGGCCCATCATCAGACACAAACTCTTCAATTTCAAGGTCTTGTTTCAGCACAGCTAAAGCATCACAGTAGCATCTTGACTGAAGCACAATACCTGCCAAGAGAGAAGACCAATATTAATGTTGCATAACACAGATATGGATTTGCTTCTCAATTTAGAAGAGATTTTTCTTATTAAAGCATAGAGAAGAAATAGGTCCAAGAGTTTTCAGAAGGCAGTTTAACTGAGGGCACACCACATGAGGAAAGGTTTTCATCTTGTTTTGCCATGAATTAAGGTAAAAATGGCTTCTTCCAGATTTTAGTGGCAGTTAAAATGCAAAGTATCAAAACATCCCAGTTTCCTGCTCTCATGTGTTACTGCAGCACGAGAGACATTTTAGTTGACCTTTCTCCTAGAGCTTTACCGAGGGTCTTGCATCACCAATCACTCAACATTTCCCCCCAGTAGTGCAGGATAAGTTATGACACATGATCTGCAACTCCGCATCGGATAATGGAGTATCTGTCCCGCAGCTGATGCGGGAGCTGCGGTGCGGCACAAAAGCGACGGACCCACCGCAACGGAGGAAGGAAACTTTCCTTATAATAAATTTCCACTTCCCTCCGGAGCCGCGCTGTCAGGACCCGGCCTTACAAACCTGCGGGGGTGGGAAGGCTCCGGTCGGGGATGCCCCGGGGCAGCGGGGCCGCCCCCCGAGGGGCTCAACCCGAAGCGGAGCCGCTCCGGGTGCCGGTGGCCGTGCCCGGGAGGGCCCCCAGCCCCGCGGGGCTTTATCTGCCCCGGGGCGCCGTTATCTCCCAGCACGGACCATCTGCTCGGGGGGGCGGGCACCGGCACTGCTCGGCCCTGCTCGCCACGTGCACGGCGTCCCCCTCGCCCGCTGCCACCGAGCATCCCCGGGGGTGCCACTCGGCGCTGGCACCGGCACTTGCAGAGGGGAGCGGCGGCCCCGTCCCGGGAGGGTCCCGGGGCGCCCCGCCACGTGCTGCCCGCCCCGTCCGGGGCCGCGCGCGGCGGCGCGGCGGAACAATGCACGGTGGGAAATGCAGTCCTCCATTCAAAGCCCCAAAAACGCGCCAAGCCGCCCGCTCGCCCCCCCTCTGTGCCCGCCGCCACCGCCAGGGACCCCAGCCCGCCCCGCGGCCCCGGGACACCGGGGAGCCGCGAGCGCAGCGCCGAGTTGAACCGAGGGCGGCTCCGCAAGGCAGCGGGCGGCCCCTTTGTCCCGGCCCGACGGGGCAGCGCGGCCGCCTCCCGCCGCCGTGCCCGCTCCGGCTCCCCGCGGCCCCCCCGCCCGGTGCCGCCGTCCCAGCCCCCGCCCGGTCCTGCCTGCGCGGGGCCGCCGTGGGAGCGCGCGCGGGGATCTCGCGGAGCCCCGACGGCGGCAGCGGCGCCTCCGCCGAGCGCGTGGTGCGGCTCGCGCCCGACCGCCCCCTCCGCCCGCGCGCGCGCGCCGCCGGCCCGCCCCCCTCCGCACTACAACCCCCAGCGCGCCCCGCGCTCGCCGCGCATGCGCACCGCCGATCCACACCCCCCCCCCCGCCGCCGCCATGTGCTCGCCGCGCGCGCGCCCCCTCCCCCCCGCCCCACGCGCACCAGCCACGCGGGGGCGGCGCGAGACACCCTCACCCCCCCACAACACATACACACACCCCCCTCACGGCCCGGGGGAACACCCGGGGACCCCCAAAAACCAGCCCCGAGCCCCCCAGCCCCGGACCCGCCACCCCGCACCGCCCCGAGTTTCCGCCTCTCCCGCCGCCGCCTCCCCGGTCCATTGTTGGTGCCGCGGAAGCCGCCGGCCGTGGACGGGGCGGGCGCGGGGGGCCCCGCGTTGCGGAGGAGCCGCGGGCCCGCGCGGGGCGCGGGGCGAGCCCGGCGCACTCCTACAGGTGGGTGGCGGCCGCCCGAGCCCCGCACAGCGCTGCCGCCCCCGCGCTCCCCGCACCGAGCCCCGGCTCAGGGGTGCCCGTCCCGGTGCCCGTCCCCCAGCCCCGGGCAGCCCGCGCCGGCCGGCACTGATTGCGGCGGGGCTAGGGAAGGGTGCGGAGCAGAGAGAGAAAGAGAGAGGGAAAAAAAAGAGAAAAGCGATAAAATAAATAAAATAATAGAAGAGGCGCAAAGCGGGGAGTGCCCTTGGGCTTGCGCCGGTTTTGGGAAGGCGAAACAAAAAAAGGAGCGCAAAGGAGAGAGCAGGGAAAGGGGAAGATAAACACGGTACCTTAGAGCCGAGCTGAGCCCTGGAATAAAAAGGGTTTTACGAAAGTGGCGCGAAGACAATATCATGTGATCGGGCCAGGGCGGCTCCTCCCGCCCGGCCAGCCAAAAACGGGGAGAGGGATCGGGGGGAAGCGAGCACATCCGCTCCCCGCGCCATTAGCATAATTAATTGTGTCCTGCAGCTGCGGCCGCCGCTGCCCGGCCAATGGCAGCCGCCGCCCCCAGCCGCCCCTTCCTCCCGCGGGGGGACGGCAATGGAGGAGACCCCGGGCAGGGCCGGCACGGGGCGGGCTGGCCGCGGGGTTCGGCGGGGATGGGAGTGAGCGATCGGGAGTGAGGGATTTTGAGATCTTAGGATGTGGGGGCTGCGCCCGTCCCTCGTGGAACCAGAGCCACCGCAGCCGCCACGGCCACGCGTGGCCGCAGTCGCTCAGGGCCACCAGCGCAGCGATGGGAGGAAACCTGGGTCGTTTTGGGGTGAAAAGCCCCGAAATGACGTGGCGGGTCCTGTCCCGGCCGAGCTGGGCTCTTACGGTGCTGCTGGCGGCTCTCGCCGTCCAGCCGCCATGGCCTCCCAGCACCTGAGCAGCCCAGAGGTGCATCCCGAGGGGTCCTGCGGCACCTGGAGCCCCCCGAGGGGTCTCCCCGCTCCCGGGCTGCTTGGGGACCCCAGCGCGGGGTGTTTGTCCTGCCCTGGCGGGCGGCCCTCGCAGGAATGCTAAAAATGTGCTAATTGTGCCCAGCCAGCGGCCACGGTTCCTCAGGGATTAGGAGTAATCATCTTTTTAAAAAGAATAAATTACCTAAAATCGATTGATAACGAATTGTGTTGCCCCACTTCCCCGGGCAGCCCTGCTCGGTTCGGCCAAAGAGCCCCAAAAGTGCCTCAGCTCACCCCGATCGTCGGGATCTGAAGTCAGAACAAAATGTCCCCATGGAAACCGGGCAGTATCTATCGGGACTGCGTTCGCACACAACGAGAAAAGGGCTTTTGTGTCGTCGTCGTTCCCCCGCCGTATTTATTAGTGTTTAATTTCTTTATTCGGGCTCCGCGGCCCCGTTCCCGCAGGTCGGAGGGCGAGGCCGGCGAGGTGCAGCGCGTGTGAGGCCTCAGACAAAGCGGCCGAGCCCGGGCGCGGCCGGGGCCGGGGCAGGACGGGCGGGCTCCGCGCAGGCACTGCCGGCCACGGGCTCCTGCTGCTTTTCTTCCAGAAACTGCAATTTGTTTCTAAATCATCAGGGAAAAACCTCAGCCGGGTTGCTCTCTGCAAACTTTGGTGTTGTAGTGCCCGGGATTGATACGGAATTTACTGGTTGGGAGCTGCAGGGAGATCACGTGTAATGGAGGACGCCGTCAAATTCGAAATTTGAATTTTCTGCGGATTAGGCAAAGTGCCTTTCTGAGGTCCCGATCCACAAATGCTAAAAGAGAGCAAAATGCTCAACACTGAAGTCAGCAATTTAGCATGAGTGTGTGAATTTGTTATCAACACCCCTGGAGAAACAGAATAGTGAATTGGCACAGCAATGGAAAATGCAAGTGTCCCAGTAACTCATATGTGCGTAACAGGGAAAACATTCTCAGAGAAAAGATACTTCATGTCTAACTCTGTAAAGCAAAACTTTTTTAAACTGGCAGCAAATAAACATGACACAGTACTAGAAAACTTTATATAAAAATGTTTTGTATGCTGTGCATTGATTTTTAATTCTTTAATATAAAAGTTTGTATCATAAGCATATTCAAATCTTATATATGAACAAAGTTACATGTAAGGGTAGGAGCTTTTACTCAATTCATGCTGCAAATTGATTATCTCTTTTTGTCAGTTCAGAAATAAATTAGTCTTTCAACAAAGAGAGCCTGAAAATGGTGAAATAAAGCTACATGAAGTGTTGCACAGATAAGATTAAATGGTATTTTTACATCCTCCTGCTGACCTTTGACTTGTGTTTTTGTGTATCTTGGAAGGGAGTCCTGGGGTCTGCAAATACATCAGTTGCTAAAAAAAGGAATGGCCAAAGAAAAAAGTGCCAGAAGTTTTCTTAATATTTTCAAGGGTATTGTGTAGTGAAAGCAGTTCTCTGCCATGTCAGCTGGGCAGAGAGTTTTGATGGCCTTTTCAAGCACACAGTGATTTATAGGTTGCAAGGTGGTGCTTGTAAAACACGTTGCTGTGGGGAGGGCTTGGAGGTCTGTTAGCAAAACTAGGTGAGGTGCAATCCATACACAGAGACAGGAGAAAAAAATTTGTAAAAATTACTGAAAATCACTTTCAGAGTTTATTCTGAAAAATTTATACCTCACCCTTACAACAAATACACAGAATTTTTTTTTCTTTTATTGTAATGGATCCACATGTATGCATGTGTGCTGAGAAGATATTTCTGTTTCCTTCACTGCACTTTTCACTTTTTTTCTGCTGCAGATAATTCTGTTCTCTCTCTTCTTGGTTACTGATTCATTCATACTCTAACAATTATGATCAAGGCTTGCCTTGGACTCTGTGCTCTGCTTCTGCTCCCCTACCAAAATCAGAATTATTATCTGAACTTTTTCATACTGGAAAAGGCACAGTGAATTGTGCTGAACTATCCAAATGCATAAAAGAAATCAAAAACAACCAGGAGGGATGAATCTTCATGAAACAACAAATTTATTTTCAAAACAAACTATCCAGAGATTAGTTTCTGTATGGAAAGATTTCTGACAGATTAATAAAATTAACTTATTTCTCAAAACTTTGGGAATAGTTGAAAGCCTGAAGATCTTCTAAACTGGCAGAACACCAGTATAAAATCAGTGTCCAAACCCCTATTTTATAGCCAGGTCTGGAGTCTTTCAGACACCATACTTTGTACTTTTGGAAGAAAATGTGTGGAGAGATCAGGTCATCTTAAAAAGAAACAAAAACTCAAAGGAACATTTAAGAGAATCCACTTTAATCATTAGCTACGGAGTTTATTCTTCTGATAAGAAGGAGGCTGCAAACTTTTCCTGTGAATTCTCACACAGTCACAACTCTGGTAAATCTTTGCAGCAGTGAAGTTCTTTAAAGGTTGTCTTCATTTGTCTTCTGTACACTTTGGGTTTTTTGTGTAACTGTGGATTACCTGTCACGTGCTGCTGAACTGTCTTTATTTTAAAGCATTCAGCTGAAAAAGATGTAGAATTAAATTTTTTCTCTTGCGAGGACAGAATAAAAAAAGATACCTTGAGAATTTCCTCAATGTCAATGAAAAATTTAATTCAGTATTAGTTTTCTGAGTTGTTTCTATGTGCTTGCACTTGTCATGAAAAATTACTGATGATAGAGGTTTTATTAAAAAATATTTCACACTTTTGTCATTGTATTCGTAAGACATTGGAAACTGGCATTCACCTTTTAATTTCTGTTTGCTTCATTTGTAAAACTATTTAAAAGGGAAAATGGGCTACAAATAAGCTGTGTTACCTTGCATTTTAGCTAAGTGAAATATACTTAAAAACACTAAGCCCTGTCCCAAATAAGACAAATCTACATATAAAATAAGAAACAAGAGTACAGTAATGGCATAGACTTCATGTCTAATTTAATTTTTTTTAACTGTATTGATTGCTCTAATAAATAATGTAACATTTACTGTATCTCTGACATGCTGTAAAGGACTGCTGCATACTAATGTCTCAAACCTGTCCTTTTAGGAGCTCTTTGACAATTTATTATAAACATGTTTATTATAACAAAATTTAAATGTATAGAATGAACTCTGCCTCATTTATCTTCACAATTTGGTAGCTAAGTATATTAAAGTCTGCATTTAGCTTTCTAATCCTTTTCATTTATTATGTATTACTTTTTTGCAGGCTGAAATTACATTTCTGTAAAGCTCTTTTATGCAATTTCTCTGGGGTTTGATTCTGTGAGTTACCTCCACCTTCACAACATCATGGGAAGTTAAATGAACTCATCCTTTCGCTCAGTTCTTCATCTATTTCCTTCCCATTTCAGGTGGGTTACATCCTGAAAACTGGTTATAAGTTGTCAAATTGAAAGGCAGCTGCTTGCATAACTAAATGAGTCTTTATGTGGTGCAGGATAGGGCCATGTGTAATGCTGAAATTAGAAATGTTTCCCACATTAACTTGCTGAGGAACAGAGTTTATTTTTTTTTCGTGTCAAAATCAATTCTTGAAGGCAGAGTTTTGAATGCTGGCCATCTATTCCCTGGTTCACATTCTCTGGATAGTCTGTCTTGTTAAACACCTTTTCAGTCACCCCACACATCCTCCTGCCCTTTTGATAATCATGGATCTTACCTGCCCACAGCACTGCATTAAAGCCTCTGTGGTTTGAGATTTGCCTTTCTCATCAGAAGGTTTTTGTTGTGTAACGACTTCCCTGCTTCATCTCACGCCAGATGGTGAATTCCTCTCATGCACAGGTTTCCAGTTTTGCCAAATATTGCTGGTATTTTGATGAGTTTTCTAATTTGTGTATGTAACACAGCATTTTAATTCATGCATATGTCCCTGCATATTAATTCTGAAGTATAGTTTCTATTTTGTAACAGTGCACAACTTCCCCTATTGTAAAATTGCTGAATAGATTTTATTTCTCCACAGCTGGCAATCTGAATATGTTGTGAACTGTCTAGATTTTGTGTAAATCTTAATATTTGGATTATGTGGCTCAATCTTAAAATTGAGCCACATAATCCAAATATGTGCTTAAGCCCTTAAAACTGTGTAAATAGCTTAAATGAGGAGTATGTAAATTTGCAAACCATGAAAGCTGTGTCTTGAGGAGGGATGTTCTTTCCATCAAAACAAGCTACAAAGGCAGGCTGCACCATGAATCTGCTCCTGCACATTTTATACACACGGTGGGCAATTTGGACATGAATGCTCCTGCTTCAGCCCATCCATGGGTTCAGCACAGGAAGAATTTGCCCCACTCACCTCTGTGCACTCTCTGAACTCCTCCTTCAGGGCAGGAGAACTAAACAGGACTGGTTTAACCTTTTTTTTTTTTCTATGCCTAAACTTAAAAATATGCTCAAGTCATTTCTAGATGAGACATCTCCTTCCAAAATATACTTCCCTTACCCCATGTGGCATTTTAGAAATGAGTCAGTATATTACTGTTAGACTCCAGGTTACACATAAAATTGTTATCTTGTTGGGCTCATTAACTGTTACTGCAGGATGATGTACAGCATTGCCTGCATTTTTCTCTGAAATCCAAATACATTACCAATATTTGATGTAAGGACCGGATGAGAAGACCTAGGGACCAGACCTTGTCTTCATGTTTCCATTGTGTCCTGTGGTTTGTGTGTTGATCCCAGAGAAGAGATGTACCTCTCCCCTGTTGAGCAGCTTGTGTGCACTCAGGGGAGTCAAGCAGGTGCTAGATTTTGGGAGCTCTTTCTGTCAGGCAGCCTCTAAGAAGAGGCAGATGTTTGGGTGTTGTACATGTAGGAAATGTGGGAGTTTACACACACACCTGATCTTCATGCATAGCAAAAAACCAGCTGGAACTTTATTCCACTCTTAATTCTAACAGTTACATGCAGTAGGAAATGCAAGGATTCCTCTGTTTTTTCAGCAGAAACTTGAGCAGGTTACAGACAGTTAAATGTACAGAACCTGAGCAGGTGCAGGGCAGGCTCTGTAAACCACCTGCAAGTGGCAGGATGCTCGTCCTTCAGCCAGCATCCAGAGCATCCCTCAGGCCCTTTTCTCTGTGCAACATCAGATTGTGCTTCAAGAGTACTGACAGAAATCTCTGTCTGTGTTCATTAAATTCAAAGTCCTGCCAGAGAGGATGAGCTCCTTGGAGCAGGACAGTGTGAAGTAGTTTTTACATCCGTTTGGGGGAGGTATTTCATTATGCAGCTTGTCAAAGTTCCCCTCCAATGGTTTCCCTTCCCAGCACTTGTGCAGGAGCTGGGCACTGGAAGGTGCATTTTAGAGATTGTTGCCTCTCACAGGAGCATTTTGTAAATTCAGGGAACAGCTGAATTCACAGGTTAGTTAAAACACATTGAGATTCAGGCTGACTAAGCACTAGGATGTCTACCCCAGCCTGCAGAGCAGCTCAGGATTAGAAGGGCAGAAAACCATCTTAAACCTGCTATATACTCCCACTTCTCTGGCTACAGGCATAACACAGGATCTCACCTCTCATCCCAAGGCAACGCTTTTCTCCAGTGCCTGTGTCGTGCTCCAGATCCCTACTAAGAAGATAAAATACATTAACAGTTGTTTAACACATTTTGGGATGTGCATACTAAAAGGATGATCCTGTTATCCCGAGTTCGAAATGTTCTGTGGGAAAAGAACAGCATGACAGGAGGTAAACAAACCTTACCACGAGGAAAAATGTGTAATTGACCTCAGCATAGTGGGAAAATGAGCTTGCTCAGAGAAATAAAGTCCACAGATCCAGCCCAGACAGGAAATGAGGCTGAGGATGGGTACAGGCTGGAGCTCACACTTAAAAAAAAAAAAAAAAAAAAAAAAAAAAAAAAAAAAAAAAAGAAGTCATTTTAGGAGGGAAGCTCCTCTCTGCCTCAGAATGAGGTGACTGAATGTCTGTCAGAGAGAAGGAGGCGTTATCTATCCCCCATCCCTGTCCCAGCTGCACAACCCTCCGGGAGGCGGCATCTCCCGGCTGCCGGCACAGCCGGTGTGGCTCTGCCCCCAGGCTGCAAACAGGTTGAAGTACAGCCCTGGGAGAGAAAAGTGTTCCAAAGACGGAATAAGATCGGCTGGCTGTAAGATCAGGGAGGGACAGGGACGTGTGGGGCGCAGCAGAGGCGGCACCGCTGCAGCCGGGACAGCAGCAGCATCTCTGCTCCGGGGGCAGCCGGGGTGCGACGGCATCCACGGTGTGATGGAGCCCCGGATCCGACGGCAGCCCAGGACCCGGCACCGCAGCGAAAGCTGCTCTGCACCGCTGAGAGGTTGGCTGGCAGCCGCGAGGATCTGCAGCGGACACACAGCCTTCCCTCTGTCCGTCCGTCCGTCCGTCCGTCCTGCCGCTGCCGCCCTCCAGCCCGCAGACGCCTCCTGCCTCCAATGATGCGCGAAAATCGCCCGTGCTGGCACAGCCTTTCCCTAGAAATTAGGGCTGTGAGGTCGGGAACGACATCCCTCTCCCTTTTTGCATAAATTTACTCCTGCTCTGTAGCCTATTACGAAACAACTTCTGTGCTGTGATTTCATGAACCCACAAAGAACACAAAACTGATGTGGACAAAAGGTATTTCTCCATGTAAATCATGCTTCTCAAGACACCAGGTCCTGTCAGTGTTTAAGAACTGTTTGCTGTGCAGCTCCTTACATGGAATTATTTTCTGGTTAAACATGAGCCATATGCAACCAGCTATGGCAGATTTGCAGTTTACATCACAGAGTTGTCAGCTTTGCAAAAATTGGTGAAAACACACAGATTATTGTTATTCAGCCCTTGAAATTCACCATATTCTACCTTTAGGAATGCTCCCCACAAGTTTTTTTTTTAGGAATAAAAAGTTAAAATTAAAGCCAAAGTGTAGAAATTCTTGGAGGCAGTAACACTTACTTGTATTAATTTTTTATTAAACTGATTTGTATTAAATTGATTTGTATTAAACTGAGTGAATAAATAAATCATCTAGTTCTCACATCCTCCCATCATAGATGCCCCTTTTATTAACTCTTTGAGAAAAATCAGGCATGGTTTTTTTAGATTTTTATGGAAATTATGGGTCAATTCTGCAAACACCTAAACATGCAAGTAATTTTGTATATGTGAGCAGATTTACTGAAGTATCTAAATATTTGCAGAATGAGCCTTTCAAAAGTATAAATCAACTAAAAATATTGATATGTATAACTTCCCTTGTTCAATTAATTCTTGCTAGTGCTGACTAGCAAAACCATGGCATTCGATAGCAAAAATGCCTTTGAACAGCAAAAAATGATGAAAGATTTGTTGGCTTCTGCCTCCTTCAGGATTTGGGTAGAATAAAATCAGTTTAGTGCTACAGGCAGGACTCAACCTAAACCCAGATGTTCTGCAAACGACTTTGTCACCATAGCCACACTCATTTGTCACAAAATACTGCATTCTGAGATTTGAATCTATCACAAATATTTTATTCTCTCATGAAATCGTTAACAGAAACTGAAAATAATCAAATAAAAAAAAAAGTAATTGAAAGGTTAAGAGTCTTAATACCAAATTATAAAGCAAAATGCAAAAATGTATAGCAAATTTAATTTACTATTATTATTTTAAGTCTCCAAATGGATTTATTGAAAAATTTGGGGATTGTACCCCAAAAATGCACAAAATTTAAGGGCAGAAAACAAGAAAGCAACTAACGTGCTGGGGTTTCTTTCAGATCAGTGTGTGTTCACATGGAAACTGAAATCCTTAAAAGATAACAACAGCAATCCTTGTTAACCCTGAAATTACACCTATGAGCAAGGAGACAGCTGTAGGAGTTGTATGAGCTCTGCAAGGAGTGAAACTCTGACTGAAATATATGTTATGCAAAACAAATTCCCTGCAATTGCAGCTCAGAAATGCTTTTGAGGTACCTTGTGACGAGGCACTGGGTCATGACCCAGGGCTTGAGAAGCCTGAGTTAGGAGATGTTAGTTTTCCTTGGGGCTTTGTTTACCATGGACTTAGACATTTTGTATTATTAAGAATCTGTGGCTTATGAGGACATTCTATTTATCTTACCAGTCTTTTTTGATGGAAATGCCTGAATTTTCTTGGAAACAGGGATTTTATTGTGGATTCCTGGTGCCCCTTGGAGAGGCTTATTTTTCTGGACAATAGTTTTCCTTAGTGTCACTACCCTTTTGATTTTCCAATGGTCACAGGCTCTCAAGGTCGTGCAGAGTGCATCCTTTTGTTATAATGGATCCAGAATTTTGTATTAAAAGGCAGAAAAAATATATCTGTTTAATGATTTAAAGTATATTTTCTGCCACGTACCTCTGTGTTAGATTTTGGGTGTTCTGCTTTAAAGAACTCTGTGCAATTTGTTAAGAACTTAGAAGATTGTAAGGCAAAATACAAGAGTACACTCAGTATATATAATTTTTTAAAATTTATATGTAAAACCAAAATGCAGATTCTGCAGCAGGATTTTCCACGTGAACCTCTGCACAACTTAAGCATTCAGTGCATCAGAGATTTTGTACCTTACACAGATTGTAATGTAAAGTATTAAGAAAATACGCCTTTCTGTTTTGTTTATTTTGATTTAGCTTGACTTTTCCTTTCTACATTACTCATTTAGACAGATCCTCTTCTCTTAAATTCCTCCTGATGAGTGTTGCATTTAAAAATGCTGATGACTGCCATGGCTTGTGGCATCACTGTAGTTTGTAACAGTGCTTTGCTTTGCCCAGAAGGGAAATAGTTCCTCTTTTTACTAACCAGAAAGCACAAAACTTTATGAAGACTGAAAATCCAGTGAGAATAATATGAATTCTAACACATGAGAGATTTGCCTGTTTGCAATCTCTTTCCAACCTTTGTAACAGCAAGTTTTGATTAAATGTGAAAAAACCACATCAACCTTTTA
This sequence comes from Melospiza georgiana, assembly GCF_028018845.1. Taxonomy (NCBI): domain Eukaryota; kingdom Metazoa; phylum Chordata; class Aves; order Passeriformes; family Passerellidae; genus Melospiza; species Melospiza georgiana. The sequence goes on along the minus strand of NC_080441.1, from coordinate 6,968,919 downwards.
AGAGAGATGAAATTATTTATTTTCTGTTACACGATTGCGCAGGATTCCAGGTGAATTTGTTCTTTTCAGGGCAGGAGATGTGGCAGCTCGGTTCCCAAAGCTCTGCAGAGCGCAGTTTGTGGCGGTGCCCCAGGGCTGCAGAGGTCACTGCAGCCTTTGGGCTCCTCGGGGCTTTGTCCTGCGGCTCCTCCCGCCCTGAGCTCGGCCAGTTCCAGCAGGATCCCGTCCCTGCTCTCCGGCCAAACCCACACCCCGAAATCATCGTTAAAAACCCCTTAGCAGCTTAAAACTTACTGCCTTCAACGCAGTTCGTCTTTTCCAAAAGTGATTTCTTTTATATTTATTTAGAGATGGCCAGCAGCTGCAACATAAAATGTGTCTGTTTTTAGCATCACTCCCCATTAATGAATTCCCACAATCGGTTTAATTGTAAAAATATACAATTTTAAAATAATCCTTCTTTAAAAAAAAACCTTCTTCACTTTCCTGATATAAAAGCAAACTGTTAAAGCTACAGCTTTTTGAACTGTGGTTTTGTTTGTTTGTTTTTTTCTCCAAATCTGCTGTTGCTTACTTTCTTGGAAAGTCTCTAAGGAGAAATGAGAAAAATCTGTTGATTTCATTTTTGCTTACAAGTAGTATCTGACCATTTTCATTGCTTAAACTTGTTCCACTCACACGGCTTTCACTTTGCTCTGCAAATACCCCAGTGACATTTAACTCCCCCCCCCCAAAAAAGTGTAGTAACTGCAAATTTTACACATTTTTATTGAACATTTTTATGAGAAGAAAATTTAATTATAATGTTCTGAATAAATTACCAGGCAGTTCCCTGACAAAGCTTACAAAAGTCAATGGAATTTTTTCTCTTCACTGATTTCAAGTTGAATTAGAAAAAGTCTTTGAATAAGACTTAAACAACAAAAACTTTTTAAAAAATTTTCTGACAAAACATGACATGATAAATTACTTTCAGAGAGTGTACCATGAGATTCACACATTTTTCTATATCTTTTATTTACTGTTTTTCTATATTTTTCAGCCTTCGGGGGGAAAGAAAAAGCTATGAAGTTAAATTGCAGCTTTGCTTAATTAAGAATTTAAGACCAGTCCTTTTCCTTTTTTTATTTTTTTCTTTTGCGTTTTTACTTGAAATGTTTTCAGGTCGAAGTAGAGCTCATTCTCTGATTAAGCTCTTGCATGCTGCTACATTCTAGTAACAAAATAAGGCAACAAATTCACTAAATCCTCCAGTTCTGACAAATCAGGTTATTTTCCCATCTGCTTCTACTTGCTGGAATCACTTTTTAAATCTTCCTCTCCAATTCCCACAGAGAGGACAGGAGGATTTCCATTACCTCAGACTTACATATTTTATTTGTAAAGAAATGATGAATTCTTAAAAGATTTTTTTTTTCACAAAGTTTTTGGGTTTTTTTTAAAGAACATAGATTTTTCTTAGAAACCTGAATTCCTTTTTAGTTTAGATCTTTTCTTGAGCTCTGGATGATGCAAGCCATAGGCATAAACAGCTACACAAAGGAAACTGGGATTTTATTGTGCATTCCTGGTGCCCCTTGAAGAGCTTATTTTTGTGGACAATAGTTTTCCTTCGTGTCACCACCCTTTTGATTTCCCAGTGGTCACAGGGTTCCAGGGTCGTGAAAAGTGCATCCTTTTGTTCCTCCTAGCCTAAAATTCTGCATAAAAAGGCTGCTAAAGGACCTTAAATTTGGTCAAGACATAGAGGATATTTCATGTAGCAGAACTCAAGTTGAAGGATTTGTTAAATTGTAGTTAAGGTTGCAGTTTAAGAGAAAAGGTTTCATTAAACACAGAGTTCAATAGCCAAACTTTTATAAATATCTATTCATAGAGTCACATAATTAATCCTGGAGTAGTTTTTAGCATTCAAATAATGATTGCCAAGCAGCACAACTTTAATATCTAGAGGTAATTAAATTGGTTAATTAATTTTGTACTGTCTTTTTAAAAGGACTTCACTATTTGTGACTTCATTGTGAAGCACTAACGAATTATTTTCTTTATTATCTAAATATTTTCTTATTATTTCTTCCAGTTAAATCATGGTCCTTAAGGACCCCTTATGCTTTTTAAAACACTAATGAAAACTAAATTTCAGACAGGAAATTTACAGCTCACCTTTGAAATAAGCACATTTCTTAAACATGTATATTTCATCCTTAAAGTATGATTAATCATAAAGTAAGATTAATCATACTAAATAAATGTTGTTATTTGTGATAGTGCATCTCTTTTAACATCCTCACAGCACACCCCATCCTTGTTTCAGCTTTTGTGTTTCTGATACAAGGTGGCTCTTTAAGGGGAGGCGCAGTTTCCATTTAATTCCATTTAATTGTTGGAATTTGGTGCCCTGGGTGAGGTCAGCTCTGAAGGAGAAGAGCCCTGGTGGTCACTCCCCTCCTTTGGGCACATCCACGTCCCCTGGAGCAGCTCCCAACATCCAGCAAGAGCAGCACAGCAAAAGCAGAGAAAAGGCAGAAAAGCTGGGTAAGGGCTGGGTAAGGGCTGGGTAAGGGCTGCAGGGGATGGGGAATGGCCAGACACGAGGGTGGGTCCTGGGGGGAGAGGGGCTGGGAGAGAGGAGAATCATCCCCTGCTGCTGGGGCTGGGATATTTATTCATTGACTCCCGATTTATTCATTGACTCCAAGTGCTGGAGCCTGCGGTGCCGTGCCAGGCTCCTCTGTGCTTCAGCACTCAGGCTGATCCCATCCCTTAAAGATGGAAAATGTGAGTTATTTCCCAAGGTAAAGTGTTCCATGGGAAGTGTGTTACCTCTGAGCAAGGGTTGTTCTGTTTAGTTTCCTAATAAATAAATAAATTGGTTTAAAAAAAAAAAAAAGTTTGCAAAACCTGAAACAGTTACTTCTGAAAAATTTCATGGCACTTGTCAGTGGATTGCCGCATGTTCCCATCTTCCCTTTTCGGCCAGGCAGAAGCTTCTGTGATCCATTCACTTTTTTCTTTCTTTCTTTTTTTTTCAGAAAGTAATCCATCATGATAAGGACGTTTTGTTTTGCTCACAGAAGAGCAGGATACATTTCCCAACATAAACACTGCAGTTTGTAAATTATTGGGTTTGTTACTGAAATGTATACCAAAGCTTTCCAAATCTTCCCTGAAAAAGAAGATAACAGAATCTATTTAAAGCTATTTTCTGGATCCCCTGCAGTCCCTCCTCTTGCTGGTAGTCTCAAGGTACAATGCTGATTTTCCGAAGAGCAGATAGAGTGCACCTGGAAATTGGAGGAAAAGACCAAGTACCCACATCCAGAAGACTTTCTCTTTTGTGTTGTTCAGATCCCTTGTTTCTTTGGAAATTGAAAGTATTTCTAATTCACCAGAATTACACAAAACCAGTTTATCTGTCAGCCACTGGAATGCTCAAATATTGGCTCTATCTAATCCAGACTGCAGAGTCACTTCCAGATTAGCAGCCTTGAATCGCTGATATTTAACACTGGATATTTTGTCTGGGTGAATGTATAGATCACACTCATCTGTGCCATAGGAAGGTGATTTCCCTGGCAACTGGTGGCTCTGACATTTACTGAGTGAAGGTTTAACTTCTAATGAAGCAGCAGTTCCTGGCTGCTCCAAACTGTCCTGTCTTGTTTGATGACCCAATTTTCCTAAACTCAGTTTGCCATTTCCATGTGCTCATCTCAGCCTGAAGGGTAATTTCAAATAGGATTTCCTAAAACAAAAAGAAAATAATATCAGACAAAAGTATAGGTTTTGGGGCTAGGAATGGTTTGTTTCTGTTTTGTTCAGTGCTTCCATTTAAGACAAGGACAGAAGCTGAGAAAACTTGAGAGGAAGGCTTATTCCAATAAATGTTCATATATTGAGCTCTTGCTCAATGTAGACCAAACACTCACTACTTATACAAATAGGATGTATTTATTTATACAAATAGGATGTACTTCATTCTATCAAGGTGTTAATTACACCCTTGGCTAAGTAAATGCTGAGGCTGAAGCACATAATAATATATGTCACACATTTCCATGACATTTTATATAGATGAACCTGCACCATGTACAAGAAAGTCACATAGAGAATACACTTCAAGCCATATAATTGCATTTTAAATATTATTTTTATAATTTCATGTTGGAAGTTACACGCTACAAAAATTGTCATCCTTTATTAGAAGCCTCAGGAACATATTTTGTGTTTATTGTTTTGATGAAAAGCAAGATACCTTTAAGGGAGTATGAGGAGCTGTAATTGCTCTCCTGTGCCCTTTCAGCTCCCCCAGCTCCATTAACCTGTCAGGGGTTCACACAGGGCTCTTCTGCACGAGGATGGAGTGCAGGATGGGAAACAGTTTTTTCCAACACTCCCTGGACTTCTGTCCAACAACCAGTACAACCCACAGGAATCATGGATGTCAGGTAGAGACATCTCCAAACCCTTCCACTACCCTTAGGGGGCACAGAGGTGCCCACAGGAGGTGAAATTTTATATATAAAGTGCTGAACCTCCAGGAAAACCTGGGAACCTACAGAGCAATGCAGCTCTTCACAAGTCAGATGTTAGAGAGTCAGACAAGGGATACTTTCCAAACCAAAGCTGCTTCTCCAACTGACTCGCACTGAAAACAAAAAATAAAAAAGAGAGAGGGATTGCAGTATCAGTCTCTCTGTCCTTAGACCTACAGGCTCAGCAATTTTTGGCAGAGGACTGAGGTCACAAGTTGCAGGCAGCAATACCTCTCCACTCCCTTCCACAATGTCCTTGTCACTCACAAATACAGGGCTTGACTGTGGATGCACCTTGTTCCTATAGCATAATGGTGGGGTTATCTATCCTCAGAGCATAATATCTGGTGTCTTCTGGGTTTTTTTCAGGCAGGACTGTCCATTTCCATGGGATAGGGGCTGGAATTAGTTGATCATTAAGGTCCCTTGCAGCCCAGCTCATTCTGTGATTCTGTGACTGGTGGTGTTCTTTCCAGCCTTGTTTGGCACTTCTCTCTGATTGTTCCTGCCCAGCTTTTGACTTACCTAAATAGATATTTCTTTAAAGAATCTCCATCTGGCTTGTAGGGAGCCAAGGCTACCCAAGCTGCAGGAAGCAACAACTTCCTCTGAGATCCGGCTGCAGCAGGAAATTTGATGAATTTCTCTTTCTCTCCTCTCCTATGCCCCTTAGCTATCAGTTTAGCTTAGAGGTCTAACACATACTGTAAGGAAGCCCATTTTTAGGGCAAAACTGAGAGTATAAGATTGCAGTCCCAGAGATTTTGAACCAAAATTGTTGCATTTCCAGAGCTTTTCATCAGCTCAAGGCTGGAGAGCTGCTGCTTGAATGTGGGAAGCTCCAAAGGCAGGTATAACTCAAGTCAGTTGCTTTGAGCTTGTATAATTTACCTCTGCAGTAGGAGTAAGCTGCCCAGAGTACCTGTATCCATTTTGGAATAATTTTGGTAACTCCTTCTGTTCCTATTTAATTTTTAATTGATTTACCAGGCAATTACACCAGCACAAATTATTTTTGTAGGTCACATTGTACACTGCCTCACATAGATGCATAAAATCCATTTATGTGATGGGTATCCAAAGATTTGAGATCCAGAGTTACTGTGCTGCTGAGGTTTCTGAGGCAAACCAGCTTGGCAGAGCTGGGTGGGTGCTTGGGGCAGCTCCCTGTGTGCCCAGGTTGGTGTTGGAGCAGGACAGAGGCACAAAGGAGGCTCTCCTTCAGTTTCTCTTCACTGAGCTGAATTGGCTGATTGCAGCATGAAGCAAAGGCTGGAGTCTGAACAGGGATGCAGAAAAGTTCAGTTGGGGATGGTGGGAGGAAATTAGAAGTGCTTCTTTCGCTTACACAATACAATGTCCTTTAGGGTGTTTGAAAATTCAAACTTCCAGTGTCTGACTATATGAGTATTTGTTGTATTTGTATTTGTTGCTCCACTGGAACTCAGTCTTCCCTTTATTATGAAGCAGATGTGTCATGGCTAATTGTGTTCATTGGTAAGCTGGCCAGAATTCCTTCCTTCCTTCCTTCCTTCCTTCCTTCCTTCCTTCCTTCCTTCCTTCCTTCCTTCCTTCCTTCCTTCCTTCCTTCCTTCCTTCCTTCCTTCCTTCCTTCCTTCCTTCCTTCCTTCCTTCCTTCCTTCCTTCCTTCCTTCCTTCCTTCCTTCCTTCCTTCCTTCCTTCCTTCCTTCCTTCCTTCCTTCCTTCCTTCCTTCCTTCCTTCCTTCCTTCCTTCCTTCCTTCCTTCCTTCCTTCCTTCCTTCCTTCCTTCCTTCCTTCCTTCCTTCCTTCCTTCCTTCCTTCCTTCCTTCCTTCCTTCCTTCCTTCCTTCCTTCCTTCCTTCCTTCCTTCCTTCCTTCCTTCCTTCCTTCCTTCCTTCCCTCCTTCCCTCCTTCCCTCCTTCCCTCCTTCCCTCCTTCCCTCCTTCCCTCCTTCCCTCCTTCCCTCCTTCCCTCCTTCCCTCCTTCCCTCCTTCCCTCCTTCCCTCCTTCCCTCCTTCCCTCCTTCCCTCCTTCCTTCCTTCCTTCCCTCCTTCCCTCCTTCCCTCCTTCCCTCCTTCCCTCCTTCCTTCCTTCCTTCCTTCCTTCCTTCCTTCCTTCCTTCCTTCCTTCCTTCCTTCCTTCCTTCCTTCCTTCCTTCCTTCCTTCCTTCCTTCCTTCCTTCCTTCCTTCCTTCCTTCCTTCCTTCCTTCCTTCCTTCCTTCCTTCCTTCCTTCCTTCCTTCCTTCCTTTCTCTTTTCCCTCTGTTCTTTATCCAGCTGTGGGTTTGTTCCTGACCAGTTCCATGAAAGCACCACTGGCAAATTGCCCTGCAGAAGCTGCTCCCTGCAGAACAGGCTGCACTCAGTGCACATCACAGCGTTGTGGGATGACTTCAGGGGAAGTTTCCATTCTCTTATGATCAATAAGACTCTTCCTGTGTGACTTCAGACTCCTCTCCAGATTAATTTAGTCTCAGATCCCAGCATGGTGCTGACCTCTGAGACAGAAGTACCTGCTTGTTTGAATCTGGGCTGAAACAACTGAGCTACTGTCTGATCACTGCTGGATCGGGAGGTTCAAAATCCCCCAGAGGAGGAAGACAGATTCTGTGATTATTAATCCTCAGTCAACTGAGACAGAAATGCAGGACTTCAGACTGCCTCCACTTTACACTGAACCTCCTCTAAGGTCAGTGACAAGTACCAATGGAAACTGAAGTAGAAGACATCCTTTCTGCAGCATTTGTATTTCAATTTACCCATACACATACCACACAGGGGATCCTCAACACCCAGTAAAGCATCTCTGAACTCACTGCTACCCAATTATTTAATTTTGATTAAGTGAAATATTACTGCTGTTATTTTCCTCATCCACAAATATAAAGTCTGTGTCAAAAATCTTGTTTGTGTCTCATTTATATTCCTTATAATTCTTACATATATATATATGTATATATATATTTTTTTTTTTTAGATTATCCAATTCTGAGAACAAGCAAACATTTACCATAATCCTTCTGCAATTTATTTCACTTAATAGTTTTTCTTATGGGATTTTGATGTAAATCCAGATAAAATGTTACTTTTCTCTTTTTAGCAATAACTTTTTTTCATTTCTTAAGTTCAGCAACTATGGTGCAATAAAAAATACCTGAACAGATAAATCTGGGTAAACATGACAATAACATATTCCAAATTTTTCACTCCTGGAAGTTTTGATTCATGTTCTAATTTAGTTTAAATTGTCAGGGATTTGGAGATACCCTTGAAGATCCTCCAGAAATGTGTTTCTGTATAAAAATGTGTTTCTGTGTCTCTGCTCAGTTTGTGCACAAAGAATGGGCTGTGGCTGGAATATCAGGAATCCTGCAGGTCAGGATTAAAGGGCAATTGTCAGGGTTACCAGAGGCAGCCTCTGCTGCCTGTCCTTACTCTGCAGAGCTTTCTAGTAGCTCGGTGTAATGAGGTCTGACACCTCCACAGTTCTTAAATAACACTCAGCGCCCAAACCGCAGCCGGGTTTCAAATATTCAGATCCCAATGCAAATATTAAAACAAAGTAAGAACTCCGAGGAGTTTGAGTGGTGATGGGATTGAATTAAGTAAGTTTACAACAAATATGGTTTGTAATACATAAATGTAAACATTTCAAACAAAGGTCCAAGAAAATTGACTGAATTTTTGAGATGTTTTGTTTAATGCATGAACTGTAGCATTTATTTGGTTTTTAAAAGTGTATATTTCCTCCAACAAATTAATATAATACTTTATAAAGCTTTATCAAGCTTTAATACCACACCAACAGTTAAAACACAGCTGAGCTCCTGTGTGTTTAATTGGTGTGTGTCAGACCCCTTCTCACACTGACTAAAACCATCTTGGTATGTGAGTTTCCTTATATCAGGACTGCCAAGGAAAAGTATTAAAACTTTTAAACCTTTCTAGAATAAAACCAGTCAGCATTCACATCAAAGTGAAATTATATTGTTCAAACTTTTTTGTTTTTTTGCTCTGTGATAGCAAACAAACTTTTAAGAATGGAGAGAAAACTCTGGGAGGAGATACCATATCCTAATTTCAGTGCTCAGGACTTTTTTGTCAAGCTAATCCATCTGAATCGGTGATGTTTGAAAAATTGGATTGAAAGGGAGAAAAAAGAGTGAAAGCAAACAAGCAAACAAACAAAAAAACTTCTGCAATGCGGCAATTACAAAAATTCTAGAGGAAAAGGAGTTCAAAAGGAAAAGAAGGGGTTCCCAAATTCCTTGTTGGAGCATTTGAACCTGAGTTAGGAGGTGCAAAGATAAACATTTCAAAGAAGGAAGGAGCAGGGGATTCTGCCTGCTGCGGGGCTGGTGATTTAGATGTTGGAGCCGAAGAAAGCTTGCAGGGAACAGAGGGTCATTGTGCCTGGAATGCAAAGGCATCCGCAGCTCCGCGCCGAGAAATGCCCGGGAGCCGCCGGGGCTCGCTGGGAGCGCGCCTGGAGCTGCGGGGAGGGGAGAGGGAAAATGGGAAAACGGGAAAATGGGAAAACGGGAAAATGGGGCTCATTTTCCTGCCCGCCCCCGCTTCCAGAGACAACGGGCATCACCCGGGAAAGGTCTCGAAACCGAGGGATTAAAACAAAGCTTAAGGGAAAAAGCAGCAAACTTCAGAAGAGTCGCTTCGGGCGAGAAAAGCAGCGCTTAGCTAAGGACTGAAATTTGAACAGCCAAGGTCGCGTCCGAGCAAAGTTAAAGCAGCAGCCGGGACTCGGGAATGGGGTTTGCACAGAGCGGTGCGAATGCAGCATCGCTCGGGAAAATAAGGAGCTGGCAGCTGTTAAATGGAGAAAAGCGGAGTGAATAAATGTAGTAAAATCTTGCCAGCCTGGTATATTACAGCTTTATAAATAAACAACCCCCCATGTTTTGTCCCAGCCATGAAGTGCCGCACGTGGTGACTTCGGGGTGAGCGTTTCCTAAAGCACACGAGTGGGAGGAAATCCGGGAGTTCGGGGGGAGGAAGGAGGCGGGGGGAGAGGAGCGGAATCCGCACCCGCACCGGCGGCTCCGGTTGTGCTGTGTGTGCAGGAACCCCCCGGTCCGAGGGGCCGGGATGGGGATGGGATGGGGATGGGGATGGGATGGGATGGGATGGGATGGGATGGGATGGGATGGGATGGGATGGGATGGGGATGGGATGGGATGGGATGGGGATGGGGAAGGGATGGGATGGGGATGGGATGGGATGGGATGGGATGGGATGGGATGGGATGGGATGGGATGGGATGGGGATGGGATGGGATGGGATGGGATGGGATGGGATGGGATGGGATGGGGATGGGGATGGGGATGGGGATGGGGATGGGGATGGGGATGGGGATGGGGATGGGATGGGATGGGATGGGATGGGATGGGATGGGATGGGATGGGATGGGATGGGGATGGGGATGGGGATGGGGATGGGGATGGGGATGGGGATGGGGATGGGATGGGATGGGATGGGATGGGGATGGGGATGGGATGGGATGGGATGGGATGGGGATGGGGATGGGGATGGGGATGGGGATGGGGATGGGGATGGGGATGGGATGGGGATGGGATGGGATGGGATGGGATGGGATGGGATGGGATGGGATGGGGATGGGGATGGGATGGGATGGGATGGGGATGGGGAAGGGATGGGATGGGGATGGGATGGGATGGGATGGGGATGGGATGGGATGGGATGGGATGGGATGGGATGGGATGGGATGGGATGGGATGGGATGGGATGGGATGGGATGGGATGGAGGTGATTCCTGTTGCGAAGGGAACAGGGACGCGCTGGCCCAGGACCGGGACCGTGCTGCCGGCAGCACACCGAGCTCCCGGCGGCTTCTGCCGTGTTACCATCGGGAACCGCCCCCGGCCGGGCCCGCCGCGATGCGGGGGGAGTTCAATGTCCAACGCACACACCCGGCAATGACATGGGCATGGGGTGGGCGGTCACACCGGGCCAGAGGACCGGGGCCGCCGGGACCGGCTCTGCCCGCAGGATCCCGCGAACCGGGACCCCTGCGGGAACAGCAGCAGAGCGATTTGGGGCTCATTCATGGAGCCACCCCAAGTTTAGCCGTCACAGAGTCATATGCTTGCCTTTCCTTCCCCTCCTGCCCGCGCTCTGTGCGTGGTTTAAAGTCGTCTGCCCGGGCGCTCTGAGCCTCAGCAATTCATATTTACACGGGGGGCAAAGAGGGGTGGGATGCATTTAAGAATTACTCAATTCAAAGGTAGTGGCTGGTCTTTGGCTGTCTGTCAGATCTAAGAGGAGTGAGTGGATTTTCATGGAGGAATTTCATGGAAATTAAATCTCTACTGGAGTGATCCATTCAACTCCTAAAGCTTCAGCCCAGTTTTGTATCCTGGATGAATGCCCTGCTGAATAGCTTGGTGGGGATGCAAAAAGCCACCTTAAACTAGGGATTTTTCTTCTGCTAAATTGACTTCAAAGTAGTAATTAAACAATAGCTAGCTTAAAAAAAAAATCAAATTATAAGAAGCTATAGGACAAAATTACCCTATAAGTAGAAGCTGCATTTTATGGGAGGGGGGCAGGGGATAGGGTGTTCAAAATGGAAAAGTAACGGGGTAGAGGCAATTTGAGACAAACAAAAATGGATGCAAGAAAGTAAAATAAATTGCACTGATTCAAACTTGTTGGTTTGTTAATTTCTTTTATTACAGCTGTACCATGGTCGAGTCTGAAGCTCAGTAAGTGGAGGAAGGGGAGACACTGCAGAATTGTTTGGGAAATTTTAAGCAGAAGCATCCAGTTCAGGGGTGACAGGCTGAAGCAGCTTTCTGTGGCCTTTGTCCTGTCCTGCGTTTGAGGCTTCTCTTCTCCAGGCTGCCCTACACGGGGCTGAGCCTGCACAGCTCAGTATTCATCTCTGCTTTTGTAAAGCAAAAACGGCATTTGTGGCCAAAGGAAATCTTGCTGCCAATCTTCTCCCTCTTCCTCTGTCTCCCAAATCCACAATCTCAACTGCATTCATCTCTCTCTGCAATGATTTAGAAGCACATTTGACTTGAAGCTAAACCAAATGAAAACTAATCTCCTGCCTGACTCCCATGGTGAACTCTCCCTAATTCTCTCCTCTCCTGTGGTAAAACTCCCTCACTTGCCATTTGCTGATTTTAGTTCTTGGAGTCCTTGCTCTCACATGCAGAATGTCACCCAGCACTGCTCCTTCTTCATCATGCCTGTCCTGGAAGGAGGAACCTGAAAGTTTATTACATATTTAATTTAAAATCTCTTTTGAGTGAGTGGTCTGGTGCCTTTCCTGGGTGCAAATGCTTTTGGGGCTTTACTCCCACAATTTTGTTTCATAGACAATGTCACCAAATGAGCTACAGGAAGAAGGGGAGATGAACACAAATTCAGCACTATAGCAGTTCCTAGATTTTCCATGTGTTTAAGCTAAGGCTTACTATTTTAAAGTGAAAAGTCCAACACTGCACCTAATCTGATTAGCACATTTTTTCCATACTCCCGGGATATTTCTGAGAATTAATGCTCAGGTTCAGACTATGGAAGCATGGCAGTGTACACTGGCAGAATCTGAGCCATGGGTCTTTAAAATACTGTCCATCTCTTGACTTCTGACAAGTGAAACCATGGTAAATGGTGCTCCAGGTAATGACTTTACAGTCTTATTAAAGCTTACTGCAGTCCTTGGGAGAGACTATCAAGTTTAAGTATTCCCAGTGTCCCAATGTTGTACTGTTAGTGTGATAGTTACTGTTAGAAGAAAGCTCTTGAAATATAATTTGCCATTGTTATCTTGCTTTTCAAATACATTTCACAGTCTATTTGCACTAAGAATTGCTTTTTGTTTTTTAATCTTAAATGTAATAGGTTGCTGATAACTGCAGTGCATTTCCATGAAGTGATGAGCTGAAAATTGGCAAGAACTGTTTGATGGGATATGTAAAATCCTGGTGAGTTTTAGCCCACACACAGACACGTTAATTGTTACAAGCCTTTGCATACCTGTCAGAAGGCTGGTTTCCTGCCAGGCAGTAGTTCTTGTGATAACTAAATTTTATCCTCTACAGGATGATACGAGAGCATGAAGGCAACACACATTGCCAAAAGTACTGGAAACGGGAAAGAACTTTGGACAACACTGAGATGCCTCTGTGCTGCTGGCCAGGTAACAAATAGCAATACACAAAGCCTTTGCAGCAGCACTAATGTAATTTGCTGGAAAGTCCATACTTTCAGTTCAGAAAACCATGGAAGTTGCCATAAAACACAAAGGCAGTGTGTGTTTTGTTTACAGCTTTTCTGCCCGGCTGTTCCACACCATTCAGGCAGACAATGTTGCTGGAGTGTAAAGCAATGAGAGCTCTGCAGGGTGGTTTGTGTCAGCTGAGCTCAAAGCCAGCAGCTCTGGGACAAGAGCTGGCAACAAGTCACTCTGTGTGGGTGTGAGAGGTAGTGACGTGCTGATTGCTGATATTTAATGAATAATCATCATCTCTCTCACAGGGAGAGCTTGGGGCTCTCAGAAAGTTCCCTTGTGAGGCCAGGTGGGTTTCCAGACAACAGACTGTCCTGGGCCATACACCAAAATTGTCATCTTGTGCTTTGAAAAACAGCCTGAAGAAAATGCCTTCCCGAAGTTGTGTCAGTCCCAGCTGGGACTGCGGGTTCCCTCCCCAGCCACACGTTGTCACTGCCAGGCTCAGGCAGAGCTGCTGGCCTAAAATCACTCAGAAAAGGTCGGTGAGCTGGTTGTAAAAATAAAGGTACAGGTGATCACTCACATCTCCTCTGGGAGTAAAAGGATATAAAAAGGATTTCTTTAGGGTAAAGGATATAAACTCCACATAAGCAAGAGTCAAGTCCCAAATCACATACAGAGATTATCCACCTCTTTTGAGGGAGCCTGACCAAAATTATGGACTGTTCCCAGAATGTTTCACTCTGAATGTCATTCTAACACCCATGTCTTACCCACTCTTTGCAGCTTTGCTTGTCTCATGCAGGTATTCCCAAAGGACAGTCTGCAATGCTCTGCCAGTACTCACAAGCCAATGTTTTCAGATAGATCTGACAGTGATCCCTAAATCATAAAGAAGTTAACAGCATTTGTTCATTCAGAAAGTATAGGAACTGCGGGTCTAGGATATCTTTATTGTCTGACTATAAAGAAGATATTCAGTATCAGAAAACACAGGAATATGTTAAACCCATAACTGTGAACTCCTCTCTTAGATGGAAAACTGAGGTGTACAACTGAAATTGGTTTCTTTTTAAGGAAGTGCTGATGGTTTTAAAAATATATTGAATTCAAATGAGGAGATGTTTGTCATAATCCACAGATGGCTTGAAACAATAGCTCTGAAAATGGCTCCTAGAACCATCCAGTGCCCCTGACTTGTTTAATTCAGAAACTTAAAGATGGTTATTTAAATTAGAGTAGCATTAGCTATTTCTATTTTAGCAGAAAAAAAAAACCTTAAAAATACTAGAACCCAAATGGTTATAATGTCTTTCACCAATATTTAAATTTATCTTCTTTATACCTCTAGCCTCAATGGTTTGCATGTTCCAGTTACTGACTACAACCACAAACATCTGTTGTACATTTAAAACAAGGGCAGAATCTATATTAATTACATATTAAATCAAAACAAGTACAACTTGTATTAATCCTTTTCAAATTTGTTTGGTATTGTTCTATTACTTTTGGAAATAAAAAATTACAAAATCCAATGTTCTTGATATTAGCAGTGAAGTCCCACTGGTTAAGCCTACACTCAGCATTCACATTTTTCTCAGTTCTCTCCTTTTCCAAAAGAAGAATCTGAACAATGATTATACTTCCCACCTCATAAATGGTGGGAAATTCTTACTTCTTGTTGCCATTTTATCTTTGTACTTATAATATCCTGATGCTATGTAATGCTCATCTCATTTTAAGTATTATTTTGTGAATTGTACAGGAGCAGGACCGAGTTGGTTGCTTGTGTCATGCTGAACTCTGCAAGATACCAAAGTACAGGTAAGGCATGAAGTAACTGAGACCTAGACCTCTGTCCATACATATGAAATATAATCTCTTAAATATTTGTATAACACAGCATTAGAGGTCTAGGAAATAGCAGATGCTGGCTGCAGTATAAACCTGTAGATAGAAACTCCTGCTTGTAAATTTTGTGACCTATATGGATAAGACAGAGAGAAAAAAGCAGTGAGATGGAGTGACACGAGACTCTAATGGCACAACATATACCATGTGAAATAACAAGAAACTGAGAGACAAACCTTGGGCTTGGGTTGGGAAAGGCATCTGTTCATGCTTTAACAGAGCGTTTATCCCAGAACCACAGGGAGCAGCGTGTGGCACACAGAAGATGCAGCTATTGAGGTACAGAACACTAAACCAGCGTCCTTATGGATACAGCACAGTGTGATAACTCATCCAGCCAATGTGCTGCTGTACTCCTGTGTTTTGTGCTCAATTAATGTGAATTTGAGTGAGTGAAGAACCTCTGTATTTTGTAATTGTGGAAGATGAAAGAGCTGCTTCAGGACTGGGAACGCTGTACCTTATACACATCTTTATGCTAAAATAATCAGTAGTAGTAATTAGGGTTTCAGTCACCATTGGCAACATTTGTTCTTCTGAAGGGGATTTATAAGGACTTGTTTTGCTTCACTTTAGATTTAACATCTGGACATTTTGTAGCTCCTTTGAGAATGAAAGAAAATAAGAACAGTCTTGTACAAAACCAAGCAAATGCAATTAAGTATCTAATACCTATTGGCTTAGACTTATTCCAGAGTTTAAAACCAAGCTGCTGTTGTACAGTGCAATCAGAGAAGAGACTTGTTTGCCTGCAGTGTTTTGGGGTGGTGCTCAAAGCTTTCTGACACAAATTCCCTTGGCACAGGACTTTGATGTCCATATTTGACTCCAGCCAGGACACACAGTCAACTTTCCTCATTATCATCTTTAAACTACATTTGAATGACCATTAATAAAATTACAAGAAGTTTTACTGGTTTGTTTGGGTTTTTGTTTTTCCTTCTGATAAGATATAAATGGGAGTACCTGCAGAATGGCTGAGCCATTCAGTGTTCTCTTTTCCCAGAACATTTCACACCCATTATCCATTTTCTTATTATTTTCATTCCTCTCTTTGCAATCATTTTTTGTGAATGTCCTTAAAGCCAAGCTGGCAGAGCTTGCTTTGCAATCTTATCCTGTACAGATGTTGCCTTTGTTCATAAGGTGTAAAGCACTGTCCATAGAGAGAATGTGAGGGATGTTTGAGTGAGTAGCTGGGTTTTGGTTGGGCTGTTTGTTCTTGGCAGCTGCAGAGGTCTCACCCTGCTTAACCTCAGCTACAGCTTGTACCTAAACCAAGGCTGCAGAATGGACAAGATTTGTCTGACTGCTCCATTTTGGATGGTGCTTGAATCCTTCACAGAAATACAGCAGCTAAAGAAATTTTTTTAGAGGATTTAACCTGTTCTAAAAATGATTTTCCTTAAATAATTACCCTCCAGATTGTTCTTACAGACCTTATATAATGTTTGAGGTTTGTTTTAATCAGGTACTGCTTCATGGGAAAAAAAAATGAGATTTTATTCTCCAATATTTAAACTAAAATAATTAACTGCACACACTTGAAGTCACTGTAAACTGGACCGCATTACAGCTGGCCTACAGAAAATCAACAGAGCTGATCATGTCTCTGATGAGAGATAAATGATTTCTGTATAAGTCTGAGGTCTACAGAGTAACTGGGTTAATGCTGTCTGTGACTAAATGACAACCTCCACTTTGTAATTTGTCTTTTTAGACTCTTTATTGCAACATTTCTTGCTCTCTTGAGATGGATGAAAGTAAATAATGGAGTTTGTGGGTAATGAGCTTGCCAAACCCAAGGTACTGAGAAGTTCTGAAAGCTCCTGCAGTTGTTAATGCCTGTGGTTTCCTTGCCAACATAGTCAAAACAGTTTAACATAAAGTTTGGATCTCCTTGTGTTGTAATTTTCTCCCATGAAACCAATTGGCTCATCATAACCTGCTATTAGGAGTTCACATTAAATCTGGGATGTTGCTGCACATGGTCATTATTCCTGGGATAATGTGTTATTAATAATTAGCTGTAAAACACCACGATGACAAAACATGAAGTCAGCTGGATGTGCTGTTTCTAAAACTCATTCATTCTTCTGCCTTGCTGAGCCTCTCATTGAAAGTGAGTGTGCAAGAGCTCAGTATTCCTGTGAGGTGCAGCATCCCTAGAGAGCTCTTAGCTGCTGTGCTGGAAGGAGCAAAGCTGCTGGCTATGTTCATTTTAAGTTCCTTTAGAAAGAAAGGAAAATGCACTCGTGCTTGGAATATCAGGATTAAAATACAACTAAATATCAGTTTCTGATAAAGTACTCAAATTGTAGCCTCCACATCTAGCCTGTGCTCCACACTTTCGGTTTTCAGCCTTGTTCTTAAACATGAAATCTGGAGGATTCTCCCCAGAAAGTTTCTCCTGACACCTCCACAGGTGCTGAGGCTATACAGCAGCACTGGCTCTGCACTGACTTCCAAAATCAAACAACCATCACCACCATCTTTACTGTTGTATTTTCAAATGCTGCCCTTTAAAGCTCCTCCTTAAAGTGCCAAAGGAGGACAAAAATATTGCCAGAGGAGAACAAAAATAATTGTCTTCACAAGGAAGCACAACCACTGGAAAAGGTTTTTCAGGCAAAACCCAAAGCAATTGTTTTATGGCTTTATTTCCCTTCCCAACAGCTGATATTCAATAAACATTCACCGGTAAATAAACACCAAAGAACACCAAAGAGAAAGGAGAGGTTTTCCTCAAGACATGCAGTGGATTCTGAAACTAAATGAAGAAAACTTTTATTAATAAAATTAATTTATGAAATATAACAAACAAAATAACAAGATGGCAGAATAATTTCTGCAGGGATACATATGTGTGTAAAACATCCATGTATTGTGGCGTAAAATGGTAGCAGCTTGAAAATTCAAATGTGTATCGGCATTTGGGTGTCTCACTATATTGTAATTCGATCAACATGTGCAATGTGACAACTTTGTAAAAAAGAAGTGTAATTTTTTTACTTATTGTGATGCCACACCTCAAGCACTGCGTTCAGTTTTGGACCTCTTACTTTTACAAGGACATGGAAGCGCTGGAGCCAAGGGCAGCAGAGCTCCTGTAATGCCTGGGGAACCTCCTGCAAGGACTGGGGAACCTCCTGCGAGGACTGGGGAACTGGGAGAGACCGAAACTGGGGAACTGGGAAGGACTGGGAGTCTGATGGGCAGCGGCTGAGGGAGCCGGGGCTCCGGGAGGCTTAGGGGGGAGCTCATCACCCGTCATGGGACGGGTGGAGTGAGCTGGGGCCGGTCTGCTCTGCCGGGTCTGTACGGAGAGGAAACGGCCTCAAACGGCGACAGCAGAGATTCAGATTTGGTATTAGAAAAAAAAAAATCAGTGTTCAGGTGTTAGGGTGGTCAGGTGTTGGAATAGGCTGAACAAGGAGGAGATGGAATCACGATCCCTGGAGGTGTTTAAGGGCTGTCTGGATCTGGCGCTGAGTGATGTGGTTTAGGACCACAGAACCGTCAAGGCTGGAAGAGACCTTCAAGAACATCAAATCCAGCCATCCCCTCAGCGCTGGCACCGCAACCCCAAAACCACTAAACCACATCAGCCAGCACTGCCACTGCACCTCCTGAACCAAAGGTGTGCTTGAGAGGCACCGAGATATGGCGCTGAGTGATGTGGTTTAGGGGTTGTGGTGGCAGTGGTGGATGGGGGGCTAGACTTGATGATCTCGAAGGTCTTCCGCCAACCTCGATCATTCCATTCCGTTCCGTTCCGTTCCGCCGGGCCGTGAGGGCGGTCGGGGCTCGGGGGGGGGGGGGGGGTAGGGGCACACCGTGAGGGAGCGCGCGCGGCGCCGCTCCCCCCTCCCCTCGGGGCGCGCGCGCGGTGCCGCAGCGCCGCCCGCCCCTGGCCGCCCGCTCTGCGCACGCGCGCGGCACTGCGGCTGCGCGGCCGCAGCAGTGCGAGTGCCGCGCGCACCCCCCACAACGGCTGCGGGTGAGCGCTGCGCATGCGCACCGCTCCCTGTGTGTCCGTGCCTCCCGCCAACCGCGCTCGCTCGCGCCGGGACCTTGCGGGGGAAGTGGCGACGGTGGGAGCGCATGCGCAGAGCCGCCGTTCCCCACACAGCCCCATCTTCCGTTTCCCGGCCTCGCGGAGAAGCGCCGCGGGGGCAGCGGGAACCGGGAGCGGGAAAGGCGCGCGCGTCGTCGCGCGTGCGCAGAGGAGGCCGCGAGCGGCGGCCGCCGGGCTCCCGCCAATCGGGCACCGCCCCGCAGCGCCGCCGCGGCCCAGGCGCGCCGTGCGTGCGTGCGTGCGTCCGCTCGTGCGTGCGTGCGTGCGCTCGGCGGCGGCGGCGGCGCGTCCCGAGCCCCGAATGAACGCGCCGGTCCCGGCGGGCGAGCGGCCCTGAGCGACCCGCGAGCGGGGACGGGCCGTGCCGAGCGGCTCCTCCGCCCGCACCCCGCCCGCCGCACGGGTGAGTGACCGACACCGACCCGCCGAGCGCCCGCTGCCCGCCCCGCCGCCGCCGCGCCGCGCTCCAGGGGCAGGCGCGGCGCCCCCGGCCCGCCCGCAGCCCCCGGCCCGGGGCTCGCCCGCCCGCAGCCGCGGCCGCTCCCGGGGCTTCAGCCGGCCCCTGCAGCCCCGCGAGGGTCGCGACGCCCCGCAGTGTCCCCTCAGGGTGCCCCGGGTGCCGGTACCGCCCCCCTGCCCCCTCCCCGGGCCGGCGGTGCCGCTCGCTCCGCCCGCCCCGGCCCGCGCCCTCCTTGCAGCGAGGATCCGCCCCCCCTTGTCTCCCGGTCCCGTTTTCCCCAAATTCCCACGGAATCGGGAGGGGGTCGCCCTTGCCGCGTCCCCCCGCGCTCCCCCCGGAGCCCCGCGTTCGGGGAGGGGTCGGGCCCGGCGGTGCCGGCCGGGGAGCTCGGGCGGATCCTGCCCGGGAGATGCCGCCCGGCCCCGGCCGTCCCCGGGGAGGCGGCGGCGGAGGCGCCGCTATCGGCCCCGCTCCCCGGGGGAGGATGGAAACTTTCCTGGAGATCCCTGAGCGCCGGCTGCCAGATCTCCGTGACCGCGGGCTCTGTTTGTGTCAGCCGTACTCACCTGCTCTGCTCTCATTGTTCAGGCGTTCGAGGGTTTGCCCTTCTCCCCTCGAATCTGACCCCTCTTCGGTGTCTTTTTGGGTTTTTTTAAGGAAGTTGCATGGATAAATTCCCATCCTACTTTTTATAGTGGCTGTAGGATGCTGTGTGAATGTAACTCTGGGATAAAAATTTCTATAGGACCTGTGATTTGGGTTCTCAGCCACAGAACCCTCAGGATACTTCCCCTCTCCCCTTCTTCACTCCCCCTTTCTCCAAAACAAACCTCCCAACAATGGGTGTCCGACCCGGGAAACTGCAAAGCACTTGTAAGCTTGTGACTCTGGTATCTCCAGTGAGCATCTTGGCAAAATCAGCACAAATATTTTCTGTAGCTCTTCCTGAGAGACCAAACCACTTCAGCATCTGCAGTGGCATTTTCTGAAGCTTGTTTACTTCCCACAGGTTCTCTCCAGGTGTCTGAAATTATCTTCACAAATATAAATTCTAAGTTTTTGAAATTTAGTTTGGGAATCGTACAGATTACACAGCAAAACAAACTTTACATGGGCAGCTTGTAAATGACTGTCCTTTGTAGGAAGTACAGGTGAGGTTTTAACTCCTGTAATCAGGCTCCTGAAACAGGTTTGGGCAATAAATAGAAATTAAAGTGCAGGTTACTTTCCATTCTTTGGTGCTGAGCAATGTCTCATGCACTGAGGGCATCCCGTGCCTGAGAGTTATTGAACTTGCACTTTTACATCAGGAAATCTGTTGCCTAGAGCTCAATAAAGCAGCACAGAAACTACAGGAGGGTGTAAAACCTGCTGCTTTAAAGATAAAATAAAGATGCTGGGAGGGAAAGCACCACATTTAATACTTTGGTGCCCATAAGAAATGTGAATGCAAATGAACCCAAATTTTTTGGTGGAGAATGGATGAGTGAATTTGTGTTTTTGTGATTCTGGGGTACATGTAACTTCTCATTTCTTAGATCAAGCTCATGGAAAATTGATTTGTATGGAATAATCTCTGTGTCTGTAGTATCTGTGTTCTATTTTGGTGGAGACAGTGAAAATCTCCCAGCCAATGATTCCACAGTACATCACTCCTTGTGAGCCAGTCTGTGAGACTCTGACAAAGCTGACAAACAAAATTCTATCAACAGGAGATGTAATCACTGTTTTTTGTAATTCCTACTCATTTGTTACCCTTTTAAAACAATGAAAACCAAAATATTGAGCTGTTTTTAAGTTGCATTTTTTCTCATTCCAATGAAATGTAGCTTGATACTTGGCAAACTAGATTAGTTGTTCTGGGTGATTTAACTTGAGAGAAGAAAACAGAATTTTGAGTGCTTGGATTCAGCATTGTGGGGCTGTAGCTGCATTACTTTGTTCATCTTTCTTAGAAAATGTGTTTTGTTTCTTGTTTTAATGGACAGGATAAGTGCATTTTGGCACAAAGAGAAGTGATCTGAGATAGTGTCTTCTCACATTTATGAGAAAGCAAATGTAATTTATGGAGAGGTCTATAGATGTTTCTCATGCTAAATTTTTTTTCAGCACTCTTAAAAAATGTATAAATAGGGTAAATGCCCAGTGAAACAAACAAACAAAAAAACCCCTCAACAAACGTGGGGTTGGAGAGAAAAGTTTTAGATACCCTTGTAAAATGCTTTCGGAGTAATTTAATCTGATGGTGAAAAGAACGTGAACTTCCTTTTTGGCTCGTTTGAGTTTTGAATAATTTTTCAAGTTTTAATTATTTCTAATTGTGAAGTATTTCAAAACATATATTTGATTTTTTTTTTTAAACATCAACATCTGTGTATTGAGTAAAGATAGACATTATTTTTAACTTCACTGTGAGCCTTAAAAGATCTAATTCTGCAGAAGCATTGAGGAAGTGAGGCTGTGTCAGCTCCCGGTGCTGCTGCAGTGACGTCCCTGTCGAGCACTGGGAGTGCAGAGCAGCGAGCTCTGAGCAGCTTCTTTACAATCTTGTGTCTTGCAAAGTTGTTTTTCCTACAAATGAAGTATGATGAGAGCCACTTAAAATTTTTTTATCTGTGCTATAAATTACTTTCATTTTCTAAAATACAAACTTGCTGCTTAAATTGAAGAGTAGTATTATTAGTAATTCCTGTGTTGCTGAGAGTCAGCAGGACCTGTGCACGTCTACAGGGAAATTCCTGATCTTCCTTTTAATAACTGCTATCGTTGGTGTCAATATTTTAATAATATAATCTGAATAGAAAATGAAACTGATAGACTCAAGTGATTGTATGTTTATATACCACACTGTTTATACAAAACCAGAACTTTTGCATTTACATCACTTTGTTAGTATATTTGTAAACACCCCTGTGTGATTTATGTTGATCTGTTGAATGTGAGATGTAAACAAGTAATCTTTGTGATATTACTTCCTACTTGTCTTTTGTAGGTATTTTTCTGCTCCTGAATATTATTTAAATTTTAAAAATTGCCCAGATTTTTCTTTTTTAATATACATACATACACACATATCTATCTGTCTGTCTCTTCAGGAACCATTCTTTCTGCTCAGAAGGGATTACAGAATACTCTTTATTTTTTCTTTAGAGGAATACAGTATAATAATTCTTTTGTGTTTTAACACTTAAGGACTCCCTATTGCCACTGCAAAGGGTGTGACTTGTTTATCCAGATTGGCACATTTACATTTTTTGTGCAAATCAGCAAGATCCGAAATCTTTGCATTCTTGTTCTGAGTGTGCGGCAGCGCTCGGACTGCTCGTGGTTAGAACAGAAAGCAAATGGAGCTGTTGGGAGGGCACAGCCTGGGGGGCAGCACAGGCACCTCTAGAGCAGGAGGAGTTTTGCAATAAATGGTGCAGGCCAGCAGTTCCAAGGTCTGTGAAAATCCCTTGAAGCAGGAGGGTCTGAGAGCAGGAGCCGATGGAAACTTGAGGACGGAGTGAGTGATAGCAGCATTATGAGCTCCTGACAGCACCGGCTCTGCCCATGCCACTTCCAGAGAGCAGCCGTGCATTTTCATGCAGATCTGTGCCATTGTAGCCCAGTCCAGATGTTTTGCAACTCTGCTCTCTTATTTGGGGCTGGATTTTACACTTTTTTCCAACACAAATATCAGACCCTACGGTGGCTTTACTTACTTAGTCGAGTCAAACGAAGAGAAAGGCTGAGGAGGATTTTATTGCAGTTGTGGCAAATTCTGATAGTAAGGCTCAAATCTCCAAAGTAAAAAGCTCTAAGAAAGTCTATTTGAAGAAGATGATTTTTTTTTTTTTTATTTCTTGGTAGATGTAGAAGCAAATGATATTCATGCACTCATTGAGTATTCTCACTTCTGCACGAGCTGTGTGTGCCTGAGTTGAGCTCTGTGACCTCAGTGTTACATTTTGAAACGTGTTGCTGGTAGCACTTTGAAAGTTTGTGATTCATACTGGATTTAATTTTAAGTTACTTTTCTGAGCTGAGAACTGCAGCTCTCGTGCACTCACTGAAAACTGGTGTAGTGCTGCCAAAGGAACTGTTGCTCATGGGGAGGTTTCCACTGCAGCACCTCAGAGAGGTGTCTAAAGTTTTGTTCCTAAAGCTGTTTGAGTAGCCACAAGATACCTCTGATACCAAAAGTGGTAACATTTTATCATCTCATCTCTACTCTTCACTCATCTGCCCTGAGACTTTGTGAGCCTTTACAGCCAGAACCTGTGCAGGAGGCTGTGCTGGACTCTGGTTTTCTTTGCTTCTGTTTATGAAGAAGTTCAATAGCATGAATTTCATTGCATGTACTTATATATATATATTTTCCACAGGTTCCTTTCCTGTAATGAATAACTATAAAAATGAGTTGCAGTAACTTTTTTTCCCCGACGATTCTCTTGTTGTATTTCCCACTTTCTTCTTTTCAGTTTTCTGCTTTTGTATTAGCATCCAATGTTTTATTTTAATTCTCAAACTTATTTTGTAAAGAAACTGCTTTTTCTTGCTGAAATAATTTCATTAAAATTTGGCCAAATAGTGCCTCTGCCAGTCATTTGTTTATTTGCTATATTGAAGCAGCATAAAGAAAAGGTACAAATCACTTCCAAGCATCCAATACTTTATTTATGAAGCTATGTTAATTTGCCTTTTGTTGATATTAACATGCTGATTGCAGTTCTTTCTCCCTGTAGCATTGAGAGGATTGCAGTGGCATTCTAAGGTCATTTAAAACCATGACAAGCTCAGTCGGACAGAAGAAAGTCTCCTCCAGACAAAGGAAGTGTGGCTTCTGTCGCTCGAATAAAGATAACGAATGTGGGCAGTTGCTGATGTCGGAGAACCAGAAGGTGGCGGCACATCACAAGTGTATGGTGAGTGACCGGGAGTGGGATGGAGCCGGGAAAACGCTGCCAACACGTGGAAAAACCCCCCAGATTGGAATTGGCACACGTGATTAACCACTGCAATTTGGTGGGTCTCATATCTATAAATTTCTCTATCACTTATGCCCTTAAAAATTAAAATACAGATTTTGTCTTTGCAATTTTAGCTGTTCTCGTCCGCACTGGTTTCTTCACACACTGATAATGAGAGTCTTGGTGGATTCTCTATTGAAGACATTCAGAAAGAAATAAAGAGAGGCACAAAACTGGTAAGTCCCTATTTTGGATCTTGAAAATGAAAGACAGTATTTTCATACCCTCCATAAAGTTTGCAAGGAAGTTGTTCAGTGTATTTCATCTATTTAATATTTTCTGTTAGATTTCTGAAAGAAATCCACGCTTTAGGCTCCTGGGAAGGGTGTTATTGTGCCTTTACCAGTACATGGGTTTACTGCCAAAATCTAGTTTAAATTACCAAATATACCTTTTGCTCCTTTTATATTGATTTTAAAAAATAATGCTGTGAGTGTAGAGGGTTTATGAGATATGTGGGTACAGTAGTCATTGCAGCTCTAAAAAATTAAAGAGATTGCACAGCAGTGACTTTTTTAAATTCCTGGAATTAAAAAATTCATAAGGAATCATTTTATTATTATTTATTTAGAACTAGTTGTTTTCCAATTTGGGGAAATGAATGAGGCTCTTCTTAAAATAATTTTACAAGATGATCAGTTCACTCCTCACATTAAAACCTTTCAGCTTCGTTATTTAAAGCACTCTATGTATTTACCAGTTCTTGCACCACTAAAGGAAGTCCAAAGTATTTTGTAGAACTACAATTTTATAATAATAGTCTACTCTTTCATCCACTGCTTCATTTGAATCTTTTCCCATCTAGGAAACTTCATTTGCTCTAATTAGCTGAAAGAAATAACTGTTCACAAGTCATTCATGTTGTGATCAGGGCTTTCCAAAGACCATGGTAGTAAATGAAACTAATGATCATAAAGAGACTTCTTGATTCTTGTGTGTCTTAAAGGGTTTTAAAGGATTTTTTCTTTTGTCTTTGGTGGTTTCTCTTTCTGCTTCTGAATCTCTTTATGTTCCTTCTATTGCAATGGCTCCATTCTTGGAGCTCACAGCTGTGTGTACCAGGAACTTTGTTCAGGTTTTTGTAGAAAACCTGGATCTGGTCAGTGTAATGGATTCACAGTCCTGAGTTGGTTCCTCTTTGAGAAATCCTACAAGATAATTTTAGATCTTAACTTAGGTGCCTGTCTCTGTAGCTGGCAGAGAGCTGCAGCTCTGAATCACTCTCTGGAGGAATTTGTCTTTCTCCACTGGCATGTGGGAAGTTTAAAGGTAAAGGTTTATCATTAGCACAAATCCCTTCTCTCAGGTCTGCTTGCCTGGTCCATTCTAGGGGAGCACATTCAGCAAAAACCCCCAGAGCACTGGCTTAGGTGAATTTCTTGATGGCTTGGGCTCAGTTTGTGCTCCCTCAGGAGGTGCTGCTGGCCAGCAGGGCTCTCACAGTGGAGACCTCATTTCCAGAGGGACAGTGACAGAATGTAGAGACTTTCTGATGGCAGTAGATCTGTCTGAGAAAAGGTGCTAGGTTCAGACCTTGGTAGGCCAGACACAGCAGCTTACGAAGTCTAAATATTTAGAAGTACAAATCACTGATATCTTAATTATTTAAATTTTCTGTTTTATTTCTAGTATCTCTGAATGGAAAAGTTGGTTTTTTGTTTTTTTTTTTTTTTTTTGAAGAACATACCTAATTTGCAGCTTATCAAACTTCTAATATACCCAATATAACTTAAGCTAGTGATCATTTGGATAGCAGACATGCACCAATGGAATAAGTATTTTATTACTTACTAGGAACATGGATGAAATGTGTGTGCTTTGTTTTACAGAAATATTATGGTGTTCATAAAAAGAAAGTTTTCTTTTAGTCATTTCTGGCTTTGGAAAAACTGAGGTTCTGACTACACTTGATTGGCCGGATATATAAGCCTAGGCTTTGCTAAAGAACTTTGATCAGCAATTATGATATATAAAACCATAATGGATAACAGATTTATGAGATAAAATTCCCATAAAAAATGAGATAACAACTAGGCAACAGCATTTAACTGTACCATTTCAGAGCTTGCAGAGGAGTAAATGGAGATGATCCAAGGCTTTGACATTTTTACTGTTCAGTTGACTTCGTTAAAATGGAAAAACAGGCTGGTGGTATATTTGGTAACTTTGGTGGTATATTTTTTTGGCATATTTGAGAGTGCAAGGAGAACTTGACTAAGTGAGTGCAGGGGAGAAAAAATGCTTTCACAGAGATAGGGAGATATATAGATATATATGTAGGGAATATCCTACATTGCATACTTAGATTTGGAATCGACTGGAACCTTTTGGGGGTGTTGACAGTATGCAGGATACAAAGAAAAAGCTCCAGTTGTCTTGGGAGGTCAGTTTAATGGGAAATCCTGAGATTTTGGGGAGTATTAAGTCAGTTGAGAACAATAAAGAAAAAAAAATTGTGATACTGTCAATTAGTTCCTTTTCTACCACACTATAAGAAGGACCATGAGCAATTTAGAAGCTAATTTAGATAGCTGCTGTTATCTGTGTGTCTGATACAAGAAGAATTAATTAATGGGAAAGAAGAGTAAAGCAACAGCCTCACTTTTAATCTTTTTTGCAATATAAGTACAAAGAGCAAAATTTAGTTTAGTTGGAATAAATTAATTGTACTTACCAAATATTTCACTAAATTCAGTGTTTTGGAAAGGACTTTAGAAAAAAAAGGAAAGTCAGTTGATGATCCTGAGGTAAATTTGCAGGTTGGCAGTATTTCTGACTGCAGGATTCATTCTCAAATGGGTGTAATTTTTTTCCCTCTTGCCTTTATAATATAATTCAGAATTAAAGAGGTAAAATTATGATTTTAACTTTTCTGAAATGGTCGGTACAAACAGACTGTCCTTGTGAGAGGGATATTCAGGTGAATAGCTGTGTCACTTTCATTAGATACATTCCACAGAAATAAATTACTTATTTTCTTCATTGAGTTGATGATGGTGGTTGAGTCGGTAATGCATCTGATGGTTATTGCACTGTTGCACACTTGTAACAAATTTCTAATTTTTAAAATAAATTATGCAAAACACCTGAGATAGGAAGAGTAATACCAAATGCAGAAATCCATATTTTTTGTCACCAGGAGTGGTAAATATATTATTTTTGAACCCAGCATAATTCATGCTACTTTTTGCTTAGTATTTCTTTCTTCTCCTTTCCAGATGTGCTCTTTGTGCCACTGTCCTGGAGCGACCATTGGCTGTGATGTGAAAACATGTCACAAGACATATCACTACTACTGTGCTTTGCATGATAAAGCTCAGATAAGAGAGAAACCCTCACAAGGCATTTACATGTAACTATTATTCATTTGTTATGTTTGTTTTTAATTTGTATTTTACATTCTTTGTTTAAAAAACAAGCAACAAAGCAAAACAAAACCCCATTTTGGAATCTAAACGAAACTGTTGCAAAAAAATTCTGATTATGATTGTGGCATTCAAAATAGTGATGTGCTAGAAAAGCATATTTTCACTGCAAGATTTGTGTATCAGTGAGTCTTATAAGTGGGAGAAAAATGTACTGGCATTTAAATTTAAAAGATGAGTAAATAATCTGTGATTCGTGACTGACTTGACAGTTTTCAACTACTTTGTTTATAGGATTTTATGTCGAAAACACAAGAAAACTACGCATAACTCTGAAGGTAAAATTATTCAATATAAATTTTTCCCATTGTAGAAAGATACTTGGTTAAATTGAATTTTTCTGGAGAATAGAAATGTTTTCAGTAAAAATTAGAACTACATATTTTTGAAAAACAATGAGTTTGGAAGTCCATCTGATTTCTGTATTTTCTCTAAAAATTATTGATTGAGGTGGAAAAAAACCCCAACCATAAATTTTAGGATGTTCAAAAGATATGCTGCTCCATAAAACCAAAGTTTGGGTAGAAGTTACACATTCCCTGGAAGAAGCTGGCTAATATTTGTAGTTAAATATTCACAATATTAACATCTGAGATATTTTATCAGATAACAGCTGATTTTTGCTGATGTTCCTAAATATTCATTATTTTTTGTACTAGTAAATAGAGTTTAACTCTTGAAAAAAGAAACACCCAATAGTAAATGAAAAGGGTTGTGATGAGTTCACTTACAGATAAGTTTCTGAATCATAATGTTTAAAAAAAAAGTTTTATGGATCCATTCACTAAAGCTTTGCAGAAAAGAATAGTGAAATGCCACAAATGCAGATATATTGTGTGGTCTGTTAAAATTCCAAACTACTTGTGCTGTTGTGTTTTTATTAAGTATTTTTCTTTTTTTCTGCTGTATCTGAAATTGGGTAAGCTAACGGTTGGTAGTTTACTTCTTGCATTGTTTGAAGCTGAAATGTCCTCAGATTTAATTAATGAGGAGTATGCAACTGTTTAGGGAAAATTAAACTTCATGAATTACTTCAGTCCCTATGCCAAATGTATTTTTAAGATAATGTGTTGCTTTTTATGCTACAGGTAGTGAACTTATTAATGGTAAAGGTTTGGATGTTATTTCAATGTTCAGAAAGATCCTGAAGGCAGCAAAAATACCAAAGGAAATGGATTTCTTTATTTTTTAGTCTATTTAAATCATTATTGTTGTGTGCCTATATAAAACTCTAACTTTACTGGGTTTAAACAATAAAAACAATATCTATGTTGTAATTAGTTCTCCAAAGAGAAGAGGCCACGTTATCTTGTGTTTGTTTTGGGGTCACTGTGTGTGTTAGCAGACACAGAATGTTAAAGACATTTTGAGTCAGAGAGATTAATCTTTTTAACTGATATTTTAAAATAATCTTTTATACTTACTCACAAATGTCTCAGTGTTTGATATGTATTTAAAAATGCCTCCAATTCTGCATGGAGCTCAAAGCCAATGAATTACTTTTTCTGTTTGGGATTCCTTGCAGGATCTGAACTTGTGCTTTTCTTTAAGAGTTTTCAGGAACCATTATCTCCAGTTTTACAGTGCCATTTTCTAGCAGCAAAGACTTTTAAATTTTGTATAGATATATTGGGAAAAAAATGAGTTTTTTTACTAAATGTTGATGATGGTAGTTTATTAAAACACTAATCTAGACTCATCAAGAGCCTCTTAGATTGTGTATTTCTTCTCTCCTGCCCTCAATGTCACTCAGAACAGCTGAGGCCAAAGAACCTGATAGTACATTATTTAGCACTTTGCACACTTTTTTTTTTGTTGTTGGAAATATTTACTTCTGTCATGCTTTACACTTCTAGAAATAGCTTTGCAGTTCTAGAACTATATGTAGCTAAACTTTATATTCGTGTTTTCAGTTCTTTATTTAATATTTCACTGAAATTCCACCCAGTGCTCTTTCCCAAAGATTGTTTTCTTTTTAGTCCATACAATGTTGGAAACTTTGTTTTCATTTTAGTCCATACAGTTTTGGAAACTTTAACCATAAAATAATTATTATTTATTTTTGTGGGTTTAATAACACCAGGAGCTGGGGCTCATTTGTGATAGACCTCCTTTAAATCAAATAAAGTAGAAATATATATTGCATACACCTGATACAATGCTATAAGTAATTTCCATAGCAATGGTATTTTGGTACATTGAACACTGATTAACTTTAGCAGACAGAAATTACAGGGTGGTTTTCAGAGTTTCAGAATGGTCTTGGGAGGTTTTTTTCCTTAATACTTAAATGCTGAAGTTTGCTAAGTGAAATGACAACTGGAAGGTGTTGGATGGTGAGATTAAGCTTTATATTTGTATTTTGTTTGTTTCTTGATGAGAATGTGAATGTGAAGGAGGCATTTAAATGTGAAAGAATGGTGGTGTGTGAAACCAGATAAGGGACTTGGCAGAGGAGAGTGACTAGACCAGGCAGGGAAGCTAGATGTTAACACAGTGGCTTTCTTTCTTTTTAATCTTGTTTTAGTTTCATTTTCATTAATCTTTGCTTAGCAGTGTTTTCCTAACAGAACAGTTAAAGCTTATCTGTGGTTCTGTCACCCAGTGTGAGGTGCTGGAACCATCAGTTCTTTTTAATGGACACCTAACTGCTCCTTCTCTGGGTTGCATTTTGGTTGGGATTTTTTTATTATTATTCATTTGTTGCAGTTTTTTTTCTTGGTCAGTTTAGAACATCTGTGGGTTCTTTGTGTCCAGATTTAATCGTTCCAGTCCAAGTATTTTTATTCTGTCACTGATGTCAGTAGATGTTCAAAGAGTTTTTAGGAGTGTTTGGTTTGTCCAGAACAGTTTATTTTCTGTAGGCAGCACTGCTGCATAATAGTGAGATTTTTCCTTTCCTTCCCTAGAAAATGGATGCTTCTGGGGGCAGACTTGCCCAAGTCTGAGGTCTGGCTCTTGCACTTCTAGTTTAAAAAGACTGACTGGTAAACACTTAATAACAATTAAAGAAAATCTCTTGAGGCTGCATGGAAATAATTTTGAAGGACCTATGTTGGGGTTAAGTTACCTGCTAAGACTTAATAAAAAGGATCTCATAGATGTATTTTTTGCTGTTATGAAATTCAGGTGGTGTGAGGATTCATCAGGCTTGGTATCTACTCATCAAGACAAAATTAATGAGTGATGGGAATTAATTTTTCTTCACATGACAGGACTTGAACTACCTTCTGCTTTCTTTGAATATGAAAATGTCAAGCATGGCAGCAGAGTACTGTGCTCTTAAATTCATTATCTGTTTCAACACATTGTTGGGTTTATCTAATTTATCTATATGGTCTGGTATTTAGGTGACATAGAATGGGAAAATGGTATTTCTCCTGTGTTTCCTTTCTGTAATTCAGAGTGGTTTTTCTGTTCTTTGTTCCCATTAACTGGATAAAGGACATCTAGGGTTTTGGCTTGCTGTTTACAAATTTACCAAAATGACTGAACTTCAGGTACCAGCTTCATTCATAGTTTTAGGCAAGCTAAGTTTTCAGTACCTAATAGGTTACAGGAATTGGTGCCAGTGCTTTCAAATGATCACAGCCAACCATTAGTTGAATTACTGTTCAGTTTGATACAATTGCATTTATTGTTTGTGAAGAATGAAGTATTGTTGAACTGATGTTTTGGAGCTGTTTGTTGGAAATTATTCCAATGTACTGAAAATAATTGTTGTAAAATGAAAGAAATTGGTCTCAGTTCCCTGCAGGTGAGGTTGCCCTGGCTGATGTGTTGGATTTAAAACAAATTCAGCTGATGAGGAATAGTTCAATATCAACTAAGATAAGAATGTAATTTCATTTGTTACACAGTGGTAAGACAAAGACTAACAAAGAGCTGTGTGACTTCTCTTGGAACTGTGGGGTCAGAAAATAAAATGTCTGTAATTTCTGTTGTAGCTGTGCTCAAAGCCTCAGGGAATTCTGTTTCCACAGTGGGAATAAGGACATTCCCTGTGTTAGCATCCTTTTCATGTCAGTGTGAAGATCAGACATGGAATCTGTGCTTCTCACACTGCTCAGTAAGTTCAGTCAGGATGGTATTTCTCTGGGACACTGCAATCTGTAGTGCACTGAGGACTTTCCCAAAGTGCTGTGAAAACCAGGCAGGAAAAACATCTGCAACTTTTTGGCATTCTAGTAAGGTAACATTCTGATTCATCCTTGGATTCTTTGAGCAGCAGTGTTTGTTCCCTGTTGCATTTTCTGTGGCCCAGGTTGTTTGCAGGAACAGTCAGGTGTAAATGCTTCTGTAATGTTGCACTTTGGGGTCCTTTGGATTTTGGTGGTGAGAAAGTCTTGCAGGGCTCTGCTAACTCAGCCTGGTTCTGTCTCCTGGAGAATGCTCTGGGTGTGGCACCAGATGTGTTCCTGGTGTTCCCACAGCAGCACTTGGTCCAGGCAGGAATTAGCAGTGTCCCATTATAGACTAATGAGGGTTTGTGCAGAAACTCCAAGGTTTTCTTATGGAAAACCACGTGGCTAATGGGAAAAGGAAAAATGCAGAAGTCATGTGGTGAGGGGTTTGTCCTGTCTGAGGAGCTGTCCTGTGGTGTTCTGATTCTCCCTCCCATCTAGGAAAGGTGTTACACAGAGGGGCTTGAGCTGCTCAACAAATTCATCAGCTTTGTGATTCTGCAAATAAGCCAAGTGCATCATCTGTCTTCAGTCTTTGCCAGTGTTTCTTTGCTTGAAAATACATTTAAATTGTGTGGTTAGTAAGGACTATTTTATTATTTTTCTATGTTAAATGTACTTTAATAAATAATCTTAAATACCTCATAACAAATAACTTCTGGATGAGAGTCATCACTTCATTCAAGTGTCTGGGGCTTTTGGAAAACATATTAGTGGCAGAACCTAAGGGGTAACT
Organism: Melospiza georgiana; assembly: GCF_028018845.1. NCBI lineage: Eukaryota > Metazoa > Chordata > Aves > Passeriformes > Passerellidae > Melospiza > Melospiza georgiana. The sequence continues at coordinate 6,936,380 of NC_080441.1, read as the reverse complement.
TAAATTTTTCCTATCGGTTCTTACTTTAATTTAAATGTGTTTAATGTAACTTATTCTTTTTCCATTGAAAAAGAGAGCACAAAAAATATATTCAGCATTTTGGTCATTAATTTCACATCATCTGCTGATAAAAACTACTATTATTTCATTATTAGTTTACCTGATTTTGTGTTTGATTGCAAGGGGATTTTTGCAAATCCCTGTTTCTTATTATTGCTTATAGATGCATCCACATTTTTAGTATTAACTATGGGGCCAGTAAGGCTCTTTTGGTTTTTTTTTTTTATGTTTCTTTCCAATTTAAAACAATGATGTTGGCTCATATGGTTTATTTGGTTTCAGCCATAGTTTAATGAGATTTTACTCAAGCATGCTGAAGTACTCTTTTCTTTCTCTGCTATATTCCATTTCTCCTTTAAAAATCTAGTAAGATTGATTTTGTTCCTTGAATTTTTAGTTTCTCTTTTATCCCAAATGCACTGTAAAACTTTACCTGCATATGTGTGATTTCAGATTAATATAACAGCATGTCTCAGCCCCTTCAACATTCTATGCTTTGGCTTCTTTTCATGTCCAGTTCTACTTGCAAATATAGTTTGCCAGTAGTTTTAGCTTTTATCCTCCTCATACAAAATCAACCTGCTTTGTTTCTGGCTCTCTTATTTGGTTGTTTAAGGTACTGTAGGATGTAAATAAAGCCATATTTATTGTACACATCCTCTTTTTACATGTTCTTTCACAACCTTTAAATCACTTAATTCTTTATTACTTTGCTTTAACCTGGCTTTTGGAAAGGGGTTCCATGTGTATTTCAAGCTGATGCAGTATGGATCAGTGATTTCTCTGCCTCTTCTCTGCCAAGCCTTATTTTAAACAGCAAAACATCTTGATCCTTTTTCCTTCTAGTCATGATCAAAGGAGAATTTTTAGATTTCTCTCTGAAGCTAAATCTCCCTGTTAACAGTTGATGTAATACAGCATTTTGCCAGGGTTCCTTCTGTGGTACTTTGTACTGCTCATGGATTTCTAAAATGCAAATTAGGGGCTTGTTGCTACTCATCTGAATTTACAATATCCTATTCCTAGGTGCTTTTTAAAATGTAGATTGTTTCTTCTTGATTTCTACCCTTACCCCCCCTTTCTCAGGCCATGTTGTGTTTTGGGCTTTTTTCAGATCTAGCGTTTGGGGACTTCTGAGGGAAGCTCATAGAAACCTCCTTGGAACTTTATCTAAAGTTATACTGAGAAAATTGTCATGATTTTAAAAAGCAATGCAGTAAAGGGATATGGGATGGGGGGTAGTTGAAGAGGGAATTCTAGGGAATCTCAGGGGATTCAGAGGATGGGTGATATCCATGATAAAACATCACCTGGTCAGGGAGGAGTTGAACAACTTTTTGTGTTTTCCTTAGTTCAAGCTGACATGAGAAGTTTGAAACACCCAACCATCAGATGCCAGGAACTCAGGGTAAGCTGGCAGTGGGCTTGAGGGGAGGGATAGGGCACCCACCAAGCTGTGAATTAAACATGAGGACCATGCAGGGCAGATGTGTTTGACAGCTGGTTACAGTCCCCCTGTTCTGTTCTGTGGGTTCAGGGTGCTGTAAAAACAAGAGGAGCTTTAATGTTTGAGGAATCAGGCTTGGAGGATGGATGTGGCAGAGCAGATCCTCACATCTTGGTGCTGTTACTCTCTAGGTCCACATCACTTGAAGTAGGAGATGTAAATCTTCAAGGAATTGCATTTTAGTGAAGGGGTGTCATGTAGCATCTGGATTTTCATGTCTGACCTTCTCTGGAAGACGTAGTTTTGAGCACAGAAGAGGGGTTGTCCTTTAAAGAAAGCTTTGCATTCTTCAAGTTTTTTTTATCTTACACTGAAACTATCTTTTAAAAATACAGCATTTTTACTCTTCAGATCTTAAATATGCTAATAATTATAGACTGAAAAATAGCACTTAAGGACTTATTCTGTTAGGAGATTGGCACATCTAAGAAATTGGTTTTCATAAGGTGTGCTTGGTTTTTAGCAATTATAACTCACTTCTGTCTTTTTTAAGTGGGACTGTAAAGAGTTCAGGACATGCTTTAATGTTATTGTAGAAAATAAGGGTGGACTGAGGTAGAAAGCATTTTGGCTGACAAAATTGACAAGGAGCTTTGGAAAAGATAAAGAATAGCAGTGAATGGACTATGTCTTGTTTCATGAAATAGTAGGGAAGTCCACTGAATTATTTTGGAAGGAATTTTTTTAACTTCTTACTGATGTCATTTAAAGGGTCATGGATTCAATAGTCACATTTTTGTAAGAGTGCTTTTCTACAATAACCATCTATGATTTCTGTAAAAGTAGAGACAAATATTCACACGTTTCTTTGAGTAATCAGTGGAGAGTTCATGTGATGAACAAGATAAAAAGAGAATTCTTTTTGAAGGGTTTTCAGATTGCAATAAAATTTGCTATGTGCAGTCTAAGAGGTCAATATCTAAATTGCATAATCTTGCTTAGGGAATTGAGCAAGTGGTGACAAATGAAAAGTAATATTAGGTAGGAAATACTGAGAAAAACATGTAAAATGTATTTTTTCATTACATAATCTGTGTCATCATGTATTTAGGTTTTTTTCAGTGTAAAATAAATGGTGCTTCTGACATGTAATTAGAAAAGAGTAGTTTTTATATTAAAGTGTAGGGATGTTGTAAACAGACTGATGTGTCTTAGCAACTTGGGCAGATCTGTATATTGCTGAATAATCTGTAAGTTTAAACCAAAATAATTTGCAGATCTGTATAAATTTCAGTATAACTGTTGTGGTGCATTTGGATGAGTTTTCTGTCCTTCCTTAATAACTGAGCAGAAGCTGTAGCTTTCCTTGGGGATTGGTGACAGATCCAATGGATGGAGCTGAGCAGGATGTCCTTGTGTGCCAGGCTGGGCCAGGGCTTCATTTGTCTTCTGCTCCCACTTGAGGGCTGTGGAATATATTCAGCACTTGGACTTCATGTTTTGTGCAGCTGAGTCTCTGTTATCACAAGATAGAAATGTGATCTGATTTTTATGTGATAATAGGTAAGAAAGACAAGTGCTGGCAAGACAGCATTTAGTCTGCAGCTAAGATGTCCTGTCTGGACACTAAAACAATATGGCAATTTGCATCAAGTGCATGTTCCACATCTTTACCATTTCCTTCTGTTTGGGGGCTCATACTGACGTTTGTGGTTTGGGTTTTGAGAAGAAAAGTCCTTCAGCAGGGTCTGTGCATGTTCTTTAAACAAATCTGAAATTTGTTTGTGTTTCAAGCAAGGGTGGGTGCTACAGATTAAAGGAAAAAAAGGAGGGTGGTTCTGTGAGTAGGAAAGTTGTTAGTGACTGAATAGAGCTGGTTGTTAGATGGAATTATCAGATAGAATTTAACCAGATCTTATTGGAAGCAATCTCAATCTTGTGGAATTGATTTGTATCTTCTCTAGAGCTGTGAGTTGTGCAAAGGCCACTGTGCCCAAAGGGCTGGGCTCAGCTCTGTGCAGCAGTCACAGCTCAGCTGACATTTGTAAAGGAACTTGTCAGGCCTCTGGCATGTCTGTATTAAAAAATGTGTTCTTATGATCCTAATAGTCTGTAAAAACTTGATATGAGATGTTATCTGTGGGGATGATTTCCTCTAAACTGGAGGCTGCTTTTAGCTGCAGATCTAAAAATATTCTGTAATGACATAAAACTGTAGATTTGTTTCACTGAAGGTAAATACTTTTCAGTTTTAAAGCTTGATGTTATAACCCAATGGATTAATTTTTTTTGTTAAGTCAACAGGCATCAATTAATAAAGCAAGGAGAGAGGTGTTATTGGGTACACTGGCATACTATCAAGGGCAATATACATTGGAGTTATGCATTTTAAAATAAATTATCAGCATATTTCATGGGTGAGAACACTTTCCAGTTTCAGTGTAGGTTAAATGAATGTTATTTTCAGTGAGGGTGAAGATGTGTGTCTGAGGACACATTTTAGGTCTGAAAGTAGAAGTTGTAAGAAACACTAAACCTTCTTGTGTTATAAAGATGCAAAGGTGTATGACATAGAAGAAGTAATGTTTTCAGGATCTGCAGTTGCATGTTTGTAATAAATGAGGAAAAGGTGCTTTTTTTTATTTCTGACCAAAATTAGGAAAATACAGCTTGTGATTTTTCTTGTCTAGTGTTGGTGGGTTGTGGGTTGGTTTTGGTTTGGGGTTTTTTCTTAGTTTATTTTTTATAAAATTGTGGAGAATCTTATTTAATGATGTTTTCTGACTTCTAAAGCAGATTTAGAAGAAAATATCAATGAACACGAATTGGAGCCTTCACCTCCCAAAGGAAAAAGGAGGGGTCGTAAGGGAAAGCCAAGAAAAACAAATTTAAAAGGGCAATCAGAAGACACTAGATCTACGTCCTCACATGGCACAGATGAAATAGAAAGCAGTTCCTATGTAAGCAGTAAATATGCTAAACTTCTTAGAAGACAGAATTGCATATTTCTTCTCTGAAATATAAGTTTTGTTAAAATTTGCATTTGTCTGAGCCTCCAGCTGGTGGCCACAGGCTTTTAAAATTGCAACCTTATTTGTATCCCAGCAGTATATTTTAGTAAAATGTTTTTCTTTCAGAGAGACAGGTCTCCCCACAGAAGCAGCCCCAGTGATACAAAACCTAAATGTGGATTCTGTCATGCAGGTGAAGAAGAAAATGAAGCTAGAGGAAAGCTTCATATATTTAATGCCAAAAAGGCTGCAGCACACTATAAGTGCATGGTGAGTATTGTTGTTAATCAGTCTATTCTGTGCATTTTGTCTGAATTGCTATTTTAGATTTTAATACAGTTCCCTCACATGTAATTATGCTGAGTATTGTCTGTATGCTGATGATCTTAAGCACTGAAGTGTTGCAAAGTGAGCAATTCATTTATTTTCACTGCAGGCAATATGAATAAAAGTTGGCTTCATGCTAAGAGATAGAATTAGCTCAGGGAGATGCTTTAGCTTATTAAAAATGCTCCCTTAGTGTCTAAATGCATATGAAGTATTTAAAAATGAAAACAGAAAACAGTTTTAACTAAAAGAATCCTTTCCAAGAATAAAACAACTTCCCAGGCATTCAGAGACAATCTGAGAAGAATCCATGAACTTTGTTCATTTTTGACCTGTGGATTCAGGCTGTGTGAGTTAAGTAGAGTGTGGGATATGGATGTTCCAGGAAGCTCTTGCCTTTAGATGATCACATTTGTAGAACTGTCAGCCTGAACAGGATCTCATTGCAAAGAACATGAGCAGACAGTGCCGTGAGTGAGGTGGGGCTTTGGGTAACAAAATTCACTGGTTTATGTTGTACCTCAAAAAGAATAAATAGTCCAGGCAGTCTGTGGAGTTACTCATTGACTTTGTGTTCCCACCCTCACTAAACAGAGAGCTGCTCTGTGCCAGAGTCTTACTCCAGCAAATCTCTGTTACTTTGTCTACCTGAACTTCAGCTTTAAGGCAGGTAAAGCTGAATATACCAGGATGATGATGGAAGGGATGGTATTCTGTTCTCCATTTTCATCCCTCAGGACTTCACAGCTGTATTGACATCTGTGTTGAACCTGAATTACATATATGTCACAGGGTAGGAAATGGAATATTCCTTAAACATTGAGTAATGCAATTAATAATATTTCCCATTTACTACTTTATATTTTCATCCTATCATTACTTCTCGTCTACTCCACTGTCTTTTAAAAGAAGTTTCTCCAAGGCAACAACAACTCTAATTAAAGCAGTCAGGTGGGGATCAGAAGGAATGCTTTAATTGCTCAGTGTAGGGTTTTTCCTAGTTTGTTGGTAAAGCACATGCTGAGATCACAAAACAGGATGTTCAGTGCTCAGTTATTCTTGTAAAAAAAAATTCCAAACATCTTGGTTTGTTCATCTTGAAGAAGGATGTTCATCCATCATCTTTGGACCTGACATTACTTTGACTTGCTTGTTTTACAGTTGTTTTCCTCTGGCACTGTCCAGCTAACAACAACTTCAAGGGCAGAATTTGGTGATTTTGATATCAAAACTGTACTTCAAGAAATCAAGAGAGGAAAAAGAATGGTATGTACCTGCAGAATGTGGTTAATGTGTTAGTGATTCTTCTAAGGTCTGTTAGCTCTGCCTCCTTCCTTTTATGGAGTAATCTTTTCCATCTCTTTCTAAACACAAAATTAAAATATATTGTTACTTGTGGGAAGGGCAGCCAGATAGGAATCACCTTAATATTAGTGGTGTTTGGGCTTGTGGTATTTGGGATTCTTTATGACAATTGTACATAACTGTTATGATCACAGAATCATATGATTCATATTAGCTGTGCTGTAACTATAAGAGAGTAACAGCTTTGGACCTGTGTTACTAAAAACACACTGTGTGGAGCTGCACATAAAATTAGAGAATATGCAGTTCTTGCAGTGAATATATTCTCTAAAATTGGAAACAAACCAGTGTTTCCAACTGTTTTGGTATTTTAGAAGGAAAACATTTTAAGATCTTAGACATGGGGATGCTGGTAAAACATCACACTGTATTTTATTAAAACTCAGGATGTTTTTAAAGTGCTAAGAAATGTATAGGGGATCAGACAGATAATAAAAAACTAGCAATGATTTTCCTTGAAAATAATTATTTAAGACTCTCTATATATTAGTATACTAACTTCAGCAGCAATAAAATAGCCTTGGACATGCAATAACCTGTTTTGTAATCACATAGCAATTTTCTGTGCAACAGACAGGTAAATCCTAGTGTTCATGTTTTGTGGGTTGCTATCTTACAGTTTCTGGTTTACCATGTCTTTGATTAACTTTTCATTGGAAAGATGATCTGGAAGAGGAATTACTCTGTTGCAAAATATTTGCCATAAATATGAGGAGCATTAAACTGAGTACTAAGAGACAAAAGACTGAGATGCTGAATGTTGTTGTTCTTCTTTTCCCCTGCACAGAAATGCACACTCTGCAGCCAGCCTGGTGCTACTATTGGGTGTGAAATCAAGGCCTGCATAAAAACATACCATTACCACTGTGGAGTAGAAGACAAAGCTAAATACATTGAGAACATGTCACGAGGAATTTATAAGTAAGGACCTATGTAATTGTTGAATCTGCTACAAAAGTAAAGATATTTCATGACACTTTTTCTGCCTAACTTGGCTAGTCAATATGTTCTTTAAAAAGAGGGCAAAATTTAGCTTAAAATAGTATCTTTAAGTAGTTGTTGAGTTTATGAAACATTTCAGTTACTCTGCTAATTTAAAATTTCTGTACTGTTGTAAATAGGAGAAATGAGAAAATTATTTGACTTGTATTATATTTTCCTTCTCCAATAATCTGTAATTTACATCAAGAAAATTGATGCCATGATTCCTCCATATTGATGTGTTTGTAGTTTCCTTCAGGGGCTTTTTGGACCCCCCAATTTTCCATCCTTCCTGAAGAGCTGTGGCTTGGCTGCAGCTGAGCTGCCGTGCTGTGCCCACGAGAGGGCATTCACTGAGCAGTGACAGAGGCAGGGCTGCAAAACTGGGATTGGTCACAGTTCTGTTGGCTGCTCTTCACCCTTGTTTTCCTTCTCAGTTTAACTGATGCTTCACTGGAAGCTGTGAATGATTTAGGAGTTTGCAACTGACTTGTAGCACATCTCAAAACTAATTGAGAGAGAAGTCAGGTTTGGATGGATATTTTCAGTGTAAATCCTCACTGTTCCTTTTATTGTGCCAGACTCTATTGTAAAAACCATAGTGGAAACGATGAAAGAGATGAAGAGGATGAAGAAAGAGAAAGCAAAAGCCGTGGCAAATCAGGCACTGACCACAATGACATTCCTCAGCAGCAGCTCAATGGAAACTAGGTATGGAAGTTACTCCTGACAGATCTGTTACCAAGACTGAAACGCAATATTCAATTAATGTAGTTTACTGCAGTGAAGTATTTAAATCTAGTGTATGCAGAGTACTTTTTATTGGCATACTGTAGAAGAACGGGGAGGATTTGTTGTTTTTTAAATCCGGCTGACTTTGTAACAGTGTAAGAAGGGAGGCCCTCATTTCTTTGCTAAATGTAGATGTAATGTCAGAGCTGTGAAATGCTTTTCTGTATGATTTAAAATTTACTATTGTTTTCATCATTTTTTAAACAGGTTCAAGGGACAGAGTTATAGAACTGGGAATGGCTAAGACATCATAACTACTAATTCTTTTAAATTGTTTTCTAAAAATCAGAAAAGGGTTAGTAACTTTTTACTACCCAACTCTGTTAGAAATTTCATTGAACTGCCTGAAACGTTCATGTGTGTGAGCCTTCAGTAAGTGGCAGAGTTTTACATGTCAATATTATGTAGTTTGTAGTCTGCAGTGTCTGGAAAAAAATGAAACACTATATAAATGATATGTAATATGTACAGTGTCAAAAGTTAAGGCAGACATTGAAATGAAGTAAGATCTATATTTCTGGACTGAATAAAAACTTTAAGATTTGGAATGTGTAAGTTGTTTAGTGGATTCACACAACGAGGGAAGGTCTTAGCTAGTTTAATTAACACCATGGACAAGTCTTTGATGGCAACGAGCTGGTACTTTGTGAATTTTGCATTTTCTTCCTGCACGAGTTCCGGAGCCGTTGATGGCAGCGCTGGTCTGGCTCGGGCAGCAGCAGTAGGAGAGGACTCTGTGTACACCAAGCACGCTTGAACATTTCAGGTTGTTCCTGTTGTGATTGCTCATTCCGCCCGGCATTGTTTGCGGGAGATTTACTTGAGCAGCTGTTGGTTCTGAGCTGTGAGCTTTAGAACTCATGCCAAAGGGCTGTAGTTCATTCTTTCCCCAAAAACCCACCTCTTTCTGTGTCCTGATTTACAAAGAACACTTCACCAAGTGTGATTAAAACCCTGATATACAAATGTTTGGACTTTGCAGCCCAATCTCTTTTACTTCAGAGAGTTACAACTCTTAACTCACTATGGAATTTAGCCACCATATCTGACGTCCATACCTCAGGTGTTCTCTGTTGTGTGGAACACTTCATGTTTTGTCAAGAATGTGCATAAAGGTCCCATATTCTGTAAGAAGAGTGAGGAAGCAAACTTTTTTGCGAGATTGGTATTTATTTTTTAATCATATGACCACTATATGGGAAAGTTCACGTATCATCCTTATTGTTTTAGTGATTTTTTTTTTCCTTTCTCTGTCAACAATCACATCATGGAATTCTACTTGCTAGAATTTGATGTTCCTTGAGGGAACGCTCAGATCTAGGCTATACCAAACCTAAAGAACAGTCCTCTGACTGCTTTCAAAACACCTTGTCATTTCTAATGGCTACTGGCTTCTTCAATTGGTCTGTTAAAGCACATCCTCAGACTTACTTAAATAAAACCAAAAAGCTGAACCTAGTCCACATGTTTGTCTGTTGCTACCACATCACCTTATTGTTTGTTTAGGGTTTTGACTTGTTTCACTCTGAACTCCCAACAAAACTTCTGGATTTGAAGGAAGGAAACAAGCAAAAGACACTGATTTGACTATAAACTGCTACAGTTCTTCTGTGATTGGTATTGCAAAAACGGTTCATATGTAACATGAGTTTCTGTAGCATTTTTTACTTGTATTTTTAAAAGATTTAACGTGTGTCATTTGTCTTCTTATGCATTCCCTTAATGTCTTGAGGGACTCAATTACTGTATATTGGAGTTTCTAACATTTTACCTGTTAGAATTCAATCAATTCTGTTTGCTTTCCTGGAGAATAATCCCGTTTGGAAAGAAATATTGCTGTGTACAGAAAATATTCAGTTACTGCTCTAAACATGATGCCATTGCTCATTTTTATTTTGTATTTGTAACTTTCAAAATTAAAAGCGTGACTTGAATTGCAATGACAGATCGATTATTGAAATTGTCTATCAAGGTGTTTTGTTTCTCCTAGAACATGAACATTTCTCAGCCACTCAGAACAGTTTTAGAATGCAAAATAGCATCCTTCAATATTTAAATTACTTCAGTTTGTGCCTCAGACATGGCCCTCCCATGGAAAAAAGGCACTTTGTTTGCAGCTACTGTATTTAACTAAGTTTGCATGGGGTAGATCTGCCAGCATACTGACTGTACTTGAGACTGAGCTCTAATTCGTTGTGTCAGTGGCTTAGTATAATATTCAGTCCAATAACTCACCTGTTATGGATAAATTCACCCATTCCTTGCCTTGAAGAACCAGAACAGCACTTTACCTTTGGGTAGCAGAAAAGCAAGTGGCTGATTTCCCTGTTGCCCCTGAGTGCTGAAATGGCCTAGTGAAACTGTCATCAATTCAGAATTCATGGAAGCAAAGTCAAAAGCAAAAACCTTTTCTTACAAGCCTCAAATTTGTCATAACTGACTTCAACTCATGTATGCTGGGTAAAAGTGCCTTACAATGTAAAAATTGTATTTATATGTTCCCAAGTAGCATCACCTGCTGGGGAGTAATTCTGTCGTGGTGTTAATATTTAGAAGAAATGTACCTCAGCAGTGTATTTACTGTACATCTCTTACATCCTTAATTGTAGTTTTAAAAAGCATGACAATGTATCATAGTATACAACATTTACATCATTTTTTAAAAAGACAAAATACTGCCATTGCTGTCTTTTTATGTGTATTTTAGCTTGGAATTTCAGACAGTCTCTCTGAATTTTTGGGGGTTTGTTTTGGTTTGCAGGTTTTTTTTGGTAAAGCAATGTAATCTTTGCAAGCATATATTGAAGATTATTCTGGAGCATCTACTGCCTTCCCAGAAATGTTAGAAGTAACGAAAGTGCTCTATAGGTGAACTAGGTATGTTTAAATTAGCTAGTTAAATTAATACAGTCAATTTGTTACTGAGATTTTTTTTTTTACTAGGCACCTTCTGCTTTCATCTCACAATCAGAGAATTCAATGTCATGAATTCAACAAAGCTTGTCTTAAAAAACTGGTTTCACTTTAATTTTTTTTTAAATTTTATTTTATTATTGTTACATTTTGCCTTTGGGCATTTCTTTTGCTCACAAGAGGATTGTGTGCTGTTTAAGATGCCTGGACCCCTCTGAGAAGGGAGCTTTCTCCCCAGCACCTCTCCATTAAGAGATCTCCCCAACTCACTGTGGTCTCACAGATCTGTGGTTCTGCTATTCCCAGAAGGACTGTGCCAAGGAAGGACAGGCATCACAAGGATCCTGTTCAGATATCTTGAGGATACAGCTGGGGCAATGCCAGAGTCCCCAGGTCAGTCCCCCAGAGCAGTGGCTGTGCTGTCCAGGGCAGGGGGACAGGGCACGAGGAACATTGCTCCTGCAGCACAGGCTGCTCCATCCACACCAGGGTCTGTGATAAGGCTCCAGTAGGAGCCACACCTACACTCCACAAAGTCTCAGCTCCAGGTACAAAGCTGTGCTCACCTGCAGTGCTTTGAGTCTGCCAAATCTGGCCCTAAAATGTAGTGTAATGGAAGAGTTTGCCTCTTACTCCTGCCTATAGGAAAAAGAACTTCATGCTAAAACAGAGTGAAAAATGAAGAGGTGATAATCTATTTGAAATATCAGACTTATCTGACAGGTGATAATCAGTGCATTCCAAAAATATTAATATGCTGAATCAGATTGACAGGAAAATTAATCCTCATTAGATTAAATTAATCTGAAGAGAACTGAAAGTGCATGATAGCAATTAGTAACTCTTCTTCCATGTCACCAGAGTCAGATTCCACTATATTAGTGATGGAGGTGAAAAAACAGAACACAGCCCTTGATTTATATACTTGGTGAAGCAGTTCCTGTACATGCATTTGTATGCACAGCCATTAGTCTGCAGTGACATCTCAGCCCTTAACAAATCCTGGAGAGCTGTTGCTTGTCAAAGCACTCAGGTTAGGCCAACGTTTGCAGCTTTTGCTCTAGCATATATTTACATTAGGTGTAAAGACAAGGAATGTATGGAAGAGGGTAAATGCATTCCTATCTACAATGTTATGTATATTTTGTTCCTGTTATATTGGCTTTACTTCCAAAGTTGTAGTTTGCAGTATTAGTTTCTTTTTATTGGTATCCTTGCATATATATATTCAATAAATGAGTTATGAATTTCATGCTTGCATATCTGTCCTTTTTCCAAAAGTATCACTTCTGAAACTGTCATTTTAATGCATAAATGCAGTATTTCCTATTGAGGTTACAGGCCCAGGAAAACATTTCCAGGAGAGAGGTGAGAAGGCATCATGCTTACAGTGTGGCACTTGGTGGTAACTCTGCCTGTCTATGTTCCTAACTCTGCACTGGGTAAGCTGCTTTGGATTTACCACTGCTTAATGCAAAGTTACTGACTTGTTGGAGGTTCCCTTTCTCACCTTTCAAGAACTTTTTTTTTTTTTTTTCCCCAAGAGTGAATTAATTTAGACTAAGAGACCAAAGGAATGCAGAGTATGTCTTGGTTTCAGCTGGGATAAGGTTCATTTTCTTCTAGTAGCTGGCACAGTGCTGTGTTTTGGATTTGGTGTAAGAATACACTTGATAACACACTGATGGTTTAGTAGTTGCTAAGTAGTGTTTATACTAAGTCAAGGACTTTTCAGCTTCTCGTGGCTAAAGGATACAAGAAGTTGGGAAGGCAGAGAGCCAGGAGAGCTGACCCAGAGGGATATTCCCTACCCTATGGTGTCATAAACTGGGGGAAAGCTGGCTGGGGCTGCTGCTCAGAAACTGGCCAAGCATCTGTCAGCACCCGGTGAGAGCTGGATTGTGCATCACCTGATTTGTATATTCTAATCTTTTATCATTATCATCATCACCATTCTTATTTTCATCTTTTTCTGCCCCATTAAACTGTCCTTATCTCAACCCATGTGTTTTCTCCCTTTAACCCTTGCAGTTCTCTCCTCCGTACCACTGGGAGGAGCAGTGAGTGAGCAGCTGCTTGGGGCTGGGTTATCAGCTGGGGCTCCATGACAGTGCAAGTGAAGCACACTGCAGACATGCACCTGCATCCAGGATGTGCTTTGGAACCACAGAAATGTTCCATAAGGGATTAACAGAGCAAAGGATTGCTTGGAAATCACTGGATTTGTCCAAATATGCAACTGCCTAGAGCAAAACAGTGATACCTGTCAGTGATTTTAAAGTATCAACAAATGTGCTGGGAAAACTCTGTAGGAGAAAGGGCACTGTTGCCCTATTGATGAAGACTTTATTATGTCATCACCTTAAGCAAGGAGTTGATTTAATGAGCATAGTAGGTAATTACTGGGACCTGAAAACAAGCATATCCTTTCTGCACAGACTTAAGTGTCAGGAAAAAATGTTGAGCATCATGTTCAATTAAGAGTTGCCAAATGATCAGGTCTTGTTGATGAATTCATAGAATCTTGGGTTGGACAGGACCTACAAGGATCATTGAGTCCAGCTCCTGACCCTGCACAGGACAATCCCACAGTGTTATTATTGATGCTGTAATCCACAGCCATCTTGCAAAGGTTTCTTGAAAAGGCTGTTCAAGACTTCTATTACCAAAGTTGATGTTTGAAGTATTTCATCACATGGCTTGTGATGCCATGGAAGTTATTGCAGGATGCATGTTTACTTTATTTACTGGATTTTTTTTTTTTTTTTTTTTTTTTTGTGGTTTAATCCAATCACCTGAGGCAAGTGTAGGATATTGTGGAATAACCTTCTCTGATTCATGGATGGGATTTCTCACTGGTATGACTGGACACTTCTAGCAGTGGAGGGGGGGCATAGGCACAGGAGGAAAAGACTTTGATTGTCCCTGTGTTGTGTCAGAGCAGAGCAGTGAATGCTTTGAGGGCTCTCAGGTCCTCACTTAGACAAGCTCTGCCTACTCTGCCCTGTGTAAGGAATTGCAGCACAAGCACAACAACTGTAGGTGTCCTGGTGCCTAAGTCAGACACCCCATATGGTAAATTACTTCCCAGCATTAGACACAAAGGGACTGCTGTAAACTCTGAAGGCTCAGCTTGTCTCTGCTTCCTTCTGCCTGCTCAGAACTCAGGGTCAATAGTTTAAACTGGAAAATTAATGGAAAAGGGAAGCTTATCAGTGAGTGTCTAAAAGAAAGATCAACTTTTGTTAATCTGCACCAAGTTAACAAACTCCTTGAGCAGAGGAGAAGCAGTGAGCACAGCTTTATTTTAAGTGACTCTAATGACTTTATGTAAGATAGCAGGGAAATGTGGTCTGACACCAATTTTAAAGTGAGGTGATAAAAACTGTTTGGAAAACCTTATCAGAATAATTATTAAAAATTCACACTGCAGGGATGTATTGAGGGGGATTCTCTGCAGTTCTTCTCTGATTTGAGATTATTTGGTATTTTCATTAACAACTTGGATGGCATATGCTGATTAAATTGTAGCGAGCACCAGACTTAAGCTAACTACTGACTGAGCAGAAGACAAATACAACTGAAAGTGAACAAATTCAAAAGAGTTAGCATGTGATGCAGTAAGCCCAGCAATGGATTTGACAAATGTGTGTTTGTAGACTTCAGCAGAAGCTGCAATCAGCTGAACAAATACAGGATGGGACAGGACAGGCTGCTACGGTAGCACTTGTGCAGAAGAGTTCTCCTGGGGTTACAGCCAGCCATCAGCTGAACATGATTCAACAGCATCCTGTTCCTGAAAAAAACCCAGTGTTGTTATGGAATGTATGAACAGGAATGTAATCTGTAGGATACATGGTGTGGTCCCTCTTCCTCAGAGCATAGTGTCAAACTGTGGGCACTGCACTTCCTGCAAAATGGGTAGCAGCTGGAGATGACTCCAGAAAAGCAATGAGAGGGGTGACAGGATGGAGGACTGGGCTGATTTCAAGGTGATGGGAGAGATGTTTTCAAATCAGTCAGAGGTAGGTGCAAAGAAGGAAATAAACACTTTTTCCCACTGCTGTGGGTAGGACAAGGAAAAGAGATTCTATCACAGCAGGAGATACTGAGCTGAGACATTAAAATGGGCCTTGACAGCAGGAACAACAAAGCTCTGGAATACCTTTCCTGGGTAGGCTGTGGAATCTCTGGAATTTAGATTTTGAAGGAGGGGTCTGCAGGCACAGATGGGGGTTGGAGGTGCAGGGGATAAGGACAGTGCAGAGCTCCCAGTTCATGCACTACCCTGTGACTCTCTCACACCCAGGCCTGGGAGGGGTCAGAGCTGCTCCAGAGCAAACACTGCACTGGCAAAGCTCTGGAGCACAGCCATGGCTCACAGCCATGTGTTTCCTTTTCCATCCCTTCTTTAAAAAAGCACTTGTGGCAATAACATCTGTGGGCACATTGGCAGTGTGGCCCATGTCTGCAGAGTCAGTACAAACTTCCCGACACCACCCAGTGCAAGGCACTCTCCATGCTTCCATTTCATATTTTTGGGAGTACTTCAGCTTTCACAGTGAATGCATCCCACACCTTAAATGTACATTTTTGTTGTGCAAGAATAAGAAAAGTGTCAGCAGTACTTCCTATGAATGTAGGATTAGTGCACACAAACCACTTCTTAATTGTGTGTGGATGTGCACTGGGATGATACAGAGTTTGGAGTGGCTGCTCTCTTACCCAATTATTGTGGCAAGAATCTTAAACCTTTATCTGTATTTTTGCCAGAGATGGTATCTTACTTTGTTTAAACTAGGTTCTCTGCTTTTATTTTCCCTAAAACAACATTCCAGCTGAGAAGAAAACAACCAGGGCTGGTGCTGCCCAGCTTTTCATACCCTGGGTAGACATGCAGGTTGCTTGGCACATATGCACGACCCAAATTTACTCTGCTGGCCAAAAGAAATTCCATATTCCTGTGCAAAGACTGCCATCAGGCTCTGCCTGCCAGTGAAGAGCATTTCAGAGGCTTGGGACAGGGGGAGGAAGAAACTCCCTCCCAAACCCTACACTAAAAATAGGTTGATGCTGTGCAAACAGCTTTGCTGTGAACTTCCTTCTGGCAGGCAGCCATGCAGCTGCCTGAGAGTTTTAAGCCCAAATACCTCACCAAAACAGAAAGTCACTGAAGTTAAGCACAGTTAGCAATGCTTTTAATCTTACTATTCCCTGCTGTGTTGTCTCAATTTCAGCTTCTTCCACTGTGCAGGTAGCTCATTCAGGATCTAAGGTCAGGAGTTTTTTTAACCTGAACCATGGTTGAGACTGGTGCTGTCAATTCCTGGAGTCTGCAAAGTTCAAAGCAAGGAGGAGGCCTCTGATCTAAAGCTGGAATGCTCAGGTGATGTGTCCAAAAAATGCTTTCCTGCAGAGTGAGAAGTGCAGTAGCTGGGCTGCAGAAGGTTTTAAAATTCTCCATATTGCTGTTAACTAAACATCCTTAAATCCCACTGAGGTGATGTGAAATTGGAAAGTTGGTTCCTTAAATAAGACTACTTTAAAAAGAATAAACACAAGACTCTGGGCAATTGGATTGAATAACAGCAGTGATTCATTCAGGCATTGAAGTCTATGAGCTGTTTGAGTTTGCCATATTTTCCAGTGTTTTTACTGCTTATTAGTGCCAACATTTTGCCCTAAAATAAATCATGTCACATTCTTCTGTACATTTTGACTATGAAGACTGATGTTTCAGTTTCAGTATCAACCTTCCTTCATTTCAATAGTTGCTGATTGTTTAGGCATAAAAAGATTCACATTTTCCTTTATCATGATTTTATAGGAAGAACATTTTCCAAGACTAATTAAATCTCTGGGTCGTTTTCAACTATGAAAATGATCAAGAATCGCTGATAACACAGTAATTTTGCATAGCTGGATTTTTCCCCCTCAACTTTGTATTATCAAATACTCAGTTTTTATTTTAATTCTCTGTATTCAATTATCTGGTTTGTGTGGCAATTAAACAGAAGATCAGTGTCATTGTGTTTTACATTCTCTTTAAACTCTCATCAAGAGCAGGACCACACCAGTCCAAGTTTGTAATTTAAGATGCATTTGGCTGGAGTTCAAAGAGACAGGAGCTCCAGTCTGTCTCACTTCCCCTTGGAAAGCCTTTCTGATGCTGCCAAACAATATTTACACCAGCAGGGAACTGAGTTTTGGAAAACTTTTCCAGGCTCTGAAGAAACCAAGCAACCTGAGACTTTGATAAGCCTTAGTAAATTTAAAAACTCTTGATGCTATCAGTGTGTAAAACTCGTATTAGCCCATCAGATATCACAGATTTACAATTTAAGGAATGGATTTCAGTTAAGAGATAAGAACAGAGGTTAGGCAAAAAAAGTGTTGTGTGGAGCAAAATTCTCCTATTGTCATCTCTGTTGAGCACTTTATGGTATTTTACATTTCTGCAGTCACAGGTACACGTGCTCTGTTCTGCAAACATGTTCACTAAGTCAGGTCAGCATCTGCAGCCAGACAGCTTTAAAAAGCATCAAGCCTATTTCTTTTTCTGGAACCTTCAGCTTTCTAGCTGTCTGGAGGGAGGGTTCAGGTGAGGTCCTGTATTCTCTGTCCCAGAAAAAAGGTTGTTTTCTCTCAGTGCTATGGGAACTGCTTTGAGAGCAGTTCTCCCCCTTCTCACCCCTGTTTCATGGAACTTTTTGGGGATAGATTTCTGAAGGTGTTTCCTACTGGTTCAAGCAGTTCTGGATGGGTTACAGCAAGAACTCTAGCTCCTGCTGCCTGGTCGTTTAGCTTGGGACTCTAAAAATTCATTTATTTTCCCTTTTAAATATAAACTGAGTTCTAAAAACATTCTTCAACTGAACTGTTGGACTCTGTCCTTACCAGGCACCTCATCCAGCCTTGCACCCTTCACACAAATCCAGATTCAGATGAGGTTTTTTCTCCTAGAACAGCACTTCATATTTGAGGATCTGAATTACAATCTTGCCAGCTCGTACCACACAACTCAAGACTTGCAAAGGCGAGGGGAGTCCTGAAGTGCAGCTCCCTCCTGGCCTGGTGTTTGTGTCTCATCTTCCCTTGTAATCTGCCTGCCCAGAGAAGATTTCTGAGATATTTGAACAGCTGCCAGGTCTGCATGGGAGGCAGGGCCTTGGCATGTGAGCCCTGACACCTGATGCTCATTGAGGCAGAGCCAGCTGGAGCCGCCAGCCCTGGCGTGTGCAGCCCTTGTGTCTCGTCAGCGAGTTACCTGATCAGGCTGCTCTTCCTCTTCCTCCTCCCTGCTACTCAAACAGCCTTGCCACTGCCTCCTGCCTGCTCTGAGTTTCTGTCCTGTTGGCCCCTTCGTCTCTGCTGGTGTCAACAGGCTCCAGGTTTGGGATTTTTTAAGCAATCCTTACACATGGCTCAGCTCTGTGTGCCTATACAGACACCTCTCTTCAGACACACGGCACAACAAGTGTTTTACAGCTTTTTAGAAATGCTCCTGCAGTTTGCAGACAGCTCCTGCACTCAGGTACCTGGTGGGAGCAGATGAACCTGTTCACTCCTCTGGAACAACTGAGTAATTCACAGAGCACCCACAGCTCTCGTCCCTCAACTGCCCTTCCCTAGTGGGAGGACCTGCCAGCACCAACCTCTTGCATCTGGAAAAGTCCAGCCCTCCCTCAGGTTCCAGTGGAAGGTGTGTGCAAATGAGCTTCCAGTGCAGATTTCCCAGGCTGAAGTCCTGCTGCAGGGTTCCCTTTGCTTCTTGCTTCACACCACCATCTAAGGAGTGACTGCAAAAAGTGAGGCTGTGTTAACTCAAGTTGTTGGCTAAAATAAGCTGCCAGAATAAGAGCAAGAGCACTTCCCATGCACAGCCCATCTCCATGAAGTCCTTTTACTCCTGTGTAGCCCTGGGAGTTTGCTGCACATGCATGTTGCAATGTGGATATTGTAATGTGTTCCCAGAGACCATTTAATTTTGACAAAACCAGCAGGATAATGCGGCTGCCATCAGTCACATTAATTTTGGTAGAGATTACACTGAAATGTCCCACACAGAATCTTTTGGGTCACCCAGGTATCTTGCTGATGTTGAATGAGGGGAGCAGAAAAGATTCCCTTGGAGAAAACGTACTTGTCGCTATTCCTTGCTATAGAGCAAAGAAAGGAATCTGATGGTTGTAACTTCCATGGCCCTGCTCTTTGTTCTGCCTTGCTGCTCAAAGGAATTGCTGGGGACCTCAGGTGACTCCTTGAGGGTGGGAAGGGCTGTGCTGCAGTCAATGGAGGTGTGGGAGGAGTGGAAGGAGGTCAGCCTGGGCTTTACCTCCATGTGACAGTGGCTGATAAACACTGGTGTCCCCTCGTGTGGCAGCAGGGATCCTGCTCACACAGCAAAGGGCTGGTGCTGCAGCTCTCAAAGTGGCTTTGCAGCTGCTGCTGAGCCGTGGTTGTATTTAAGAACTTTCTGATTTTCTTACTCAGTCAGCAACTTCATCGGAACACATCATCCAGTGAGTCAAGCTGAGCTCAGAAAACAGCCACTTCCAACAAGAAAAAAGAAAAATACCATAATTGTAGTTTCATTGCTCAGGCTTCAACCCTTGTGTTAGGACAGGTTCAAACAAACAAAATATCCTTTGGGCAGGTCTCTGGATTTTAGGTGTGCCTTCCTCTCCATCCCAGCCACTTTTCACAGCTCTCCTGTGCCAGGGAACAAGGTGTCTGGAGAGCAGGGAGAGGAGCAGCCCCAGACCCCAGAGCTGCTGGGGAATGTTCACCACACAGTGCTCAGTCACAGCCAGGGGGCTTGGGCTGCCACAGTCTCGGGTCCCTCTATGGGCACAAGGCCCCACAGCACAGGGTTGTGCTCCAGGTGTGGCACTGCTGAGCCCATGCCCTGCTGCAGTGCCCGGGTCTGCCTTTGTTTGGTGCCATTTCCAATAATCCCTGCTGCATTTCTGCTGGCCGGGTCCCTCCCACGGGCAGGGCAGTGCTGGGCACTGAGCGCGGTGCCAGCGCGGCCTCGGCTCTGTTGTGACAGAGCCTGTCTGGTCCTGCTAGGGCTGCGGGCACAATTCTGAATGGTGTCTGCAAATGGAAGCTGATAAATGCCACAAATACCAGCCCACAATTCTGAACGGTGTCTGCAAGTGGAAGCTGATAAATGCCACAAATACCAGCCCCAAGAGCATCTGCAGCCATCCAGGCTGTGTTTCTCAGGATGGTTCAGGTTTTTGATCAGCCACTGCTGAGTGTTTTGTAGTACTTGTGTAATTTTTGTGCCACTAACCAGTCCTTGCACTACTGAATAAAGACCTAATGTCTGTAATTCCCCCAACCTCCATCTTGGACTGTGAAAACATTTTTAGTGAAAAAGGAAGTGATAGCTCCAGAGAAGTACATAAATTCAGATGTTTTGCTTATCTTAGTTTTGGTAAGTAAATTGTCACTTATTATCTGGGCAGGGAGAGGAAATTTGATAAAACTCTCACCATGCAGGATATACCAGTCTTGAAACCAAGAAGTAAATAGGCACCACTTTCCAAAATCCATGGAGAACACCACCACTGAGAATCACTGTGATGACAAATTTTTTGCAGGAATCAACAAGACAGAGAACAAGAACATGATTTTAAAAGGTGTTTTGCAACGAGCAACATCTATTTCATATTTCTTAGGAAAGGTGTGTCTCTTTTTAAATGATGTTTTGGTACATCTGGCTTCCTCTCCCATTTGAAACATTTGGCTAGAAAAATAATTATATGCTATTTAAATTGCTAGTCAGAGTGGAGAGATTTCTTTGCAACATGAAGAAGATGGGAAGCTTGTGCACTAAATTCACATTCTAGTAAATGCTCTCTATATAATTTAATCGGATATTTCTTTTTTGTTTTCCTCTTGATTAAAAATAGTGGTGCTCCTCTCAGGACTGGGTTAATATTGCCAGAATTCTTCCTTCCCCCATTCTGTGAGCACAGACAAATTTCTGGTCACAAGGGAGTCCTGCTGGTCTAGTTAATCTCTGGAAAACTGGTTGTACTCTTTGCTTTTTTTTAGGAGATTTGTTTTGTGAAACAAAACCAGCAAATTAATTCTGCTGATTCCCTGTGAGTCAGCCAGCAGCAACGTCAAAGCTGGGAGGAAAGATGGGGAGAAGAGTGGGGGATTGGTGGATGGGCACTGACCTGAAGATGTGACCCAGTGCACACCATTTCAGGTGCTCCCAAAAGATGGATATTCAGCTGCTGCCTCCAGGTACCCCACCAGTGGGGACATGTGGTCAGCAAGAAAGGTTTTTAAAAGTCTACTAATAAAATTATTTACAACTGGTGCTCACACAGGCCATGGTTCACTGGGCCTGAGCACTGAGATACGCCTGGCTGGCAACAGAGGATGAAATAATTATGAAATTAAGAGTCTACTCAGAGACAAAACACTCTGCACATTTATTACATTATTTTGCCTTGTAAAAAGCTGTTCATACCAGAGAAATTAAAACTTTGGCTTTCCCACCTTATGCCTCATCTAGACAGAAAATGTGCAGCTCCCAGGTACCTCTGAACCCCCTCCCTCACCCTGCCCTGCAAGGCTCAGTGGCCTCGTAACCAGCAAGAGCAAAATTGGTCATCTTCTAAATGTGGTGCTGATCTCAGCTGACCAACTTCCTGTAGTATCAGCGAATACTTTTGCTTTTGTAAATCTGTTTTTCCCTCCCTAATGGGGTGCCAGTGGGACCAGAAATGCTTTGGATCCAGGAATGCGCTGTTTGGCAGGAGGAACAAAGAAATTGCTCATCCAGAAGGGCAAAACAGGACTAGTGGTTTTGTTTGCTGGGGAGAAACCACATGGAAGTCAAGCCAAGAACTCCTGCATGCCATCAGAAAGGTGCTGTTGGATGCTACTTTAATGGCAGACATTGATACTA
This sequence comes from Melospiza georgiana, assembly GCF_028018845.1. Lineage (NCBI taxonomy): Eukaryota > Metazoa > Chordata > Aves > Passeriformes > Passerellidae > Melospiza > Melospiza georgiana. Next base: position 6,914,548 of record NC_080441.1, on the reverse strand, counting down.
GTCATTAATGAGAAACCACTTCAGTAACTAAAATCAGGTCCTGCAGTTTTTCTGAGGTTGCAGAGTCTCCCCACAGGTACTGCCCACTGCCCACTAATGTCAGGCTCTCCCTGAAGTTGACAGGGCAGCTGTTCTGCCTGGCCTTCTGGAAACAGTCCAGCTATGACACATTCCTGATATCCCTTAGCTGCAGGGCATGTTTCATTCTGCTGCTCCAGGCAACTCGATAAAGTTCCACCCACTCCAGTTAACCCACCCAGACTAACAATACAGTGCTCACGAGGGATCAGGATCGTGCCCATTTGCTTAGTTAAAATTTGCTTAAATTGGTTGTTTCATACAAAGGAACACTTAATTTGATTTCATTGTGTTTTCTGAGCTAACAGTAATAATGCTAGATGCATATCAGAGGGTGATTGCTACAGTTCTTTATGAGTAAAGTTATTTTTAAGAATCATTATCCTTTTTTTGACACCAAGATTTTATGCACCATAAAATAAAACCTGGTTAACACCCCTTAGAAAAAGAAGGGGAAAGTCTTCAGCTGCTACATAATATAAGAAATCATGAATTTCCATTTGCACTGTTGTGTTGTCCTTAATTATCCTTATTGTCCACACCTACAGGAAAAGCTGACACTTTTTTTCTCTTTCTCTCATTTGAGACCACTGGAACGATCCATGCTTTCTTATTATTTCACCTCTGTCTGTGGAGCCCCTCCGTGGACGTGAACACCTGATGGATGTGCATCCATCCCTGCGCCTGGTTCTGGAATGACAGCAGTTACCCACCCTGTTCCCCCGACATCAGGAGCCACAGAAGCACAGAATCAATTCGGTTGGAAAAAACTCCGAGATCATCGAGTGAAACCGAGGGCCCAGCACCACTCTGTCAGCCAGACCATGGCACCGAGTGCCACGTTCAGTCTTTCCTTAAACACCTCCAGAGATGGTGACTCCACCACCTCCCCGGGATGCCTGTTCAATGTCTAATCACCCTTTCTGTGAAGAAATTCTCTCTAATGTCCAACCTAAACGTATTCTTAAGCCCGTGTCCCCTTGTCCTGTCGTGGTTCCCCGGGAGAAGAGCCCGACCCCCGCCTGGCTACAGTCCCTGTCGGGGAATTGTACAGAGCAGTCAGGTCCTCCCTATGCGTCCAAACACCCCCAGCGCCCTCGGGAGCTCCCATCACACTTGTGCTGCTCCAGGGGCTTCACCCACTTCTGCTGCCCTTCTCTGGACGCGGTCCAGCACCTCAATGTCCTTCCTGAACCGAGGGGCCCAGCACTGGACACAGCACCGTCACCTTCCTATGTCATCCTGAGGGGACGGGGAGCGCACAGCGGGCTGTGCGAGGGGAGGCTCAGCTCTCAAGACAAGGAGCGGGGACGTGGGACAGCGGGGGGACACCCACACCCTGCTGGGATGGGGACATCCCCACCGAGGGCACAGCTCCGGTGATGTGTCCCCTCTGCCCCGTCCCTCCGGCCGTTCCCCCAGCCGTTCCACAGCGTGCCGAGAGCGGCCATGTTGAGGGCGGGGAGCGCGGAGGGCGCGGAGGCGGCGCCGGGGCCGCAGCGGGCGCGGCGCCTCCTGCTCCCACCGCCCGCTGCCGCCGCCGCTCCTGCCGCTCCCAGCGCCCGCTCCCGCCGCTCCGAGCCGCCCGCAGCCGCCGCCGGCCGGGCCGCGCTCCATGGCGACCCCCAGCCCCTGCATCGTGGTGAGTGCGGGGGCTGCCGCCCGCGGGACGGGGGATGCTGGGCGCCGGGGCCGCTGTCCCCCGCCTGCCCCTCGGAATACGTTGATCTGTGAGGGAACGCGAGGGGTGGCATGGCGTGCCGTGGCGTCTCGTATCGTGTGTTGTGTCGTGTCGCGTCGCGTCCCTCGGCGCCGGAGCCGCCGCCCCGCGGAGTCACCTTGAGGGCAGCCCCGGCCTCCCGGCGCCGGGCCCGGGCTGTCCGTCCCTGCCCTCCGTGCCCCCGGCCGGGCGCGTCCCTTCCCGGAGCGGCCGCGGGTGCCTCGGGTTGGGCCCCGGGGGGATCCCGAGCCCGAGGGCGGCGGGCAGAGCCGGCGTTGGCGCCTCCGGAGCGAAGGTGGAAGAACTTCCCCCAGCGCCGCACAACTTCCTATTCCTGTTGCTGTTCGCGGCGTGCGGGAGGCTCCGCTCGGGAGAGCCCCACGTGTGTGAGCGGGTTCTGGTTCTGCAGGAGCAGCATCCTTGGTATTTTTGTGTAATTGCCGCATCTGCTGAGGTTCTTAATGCTCATTTTTATTTATCGTTTTAAAGCAAGTGCCAGTGCTGATGAAGTGCGTGCGGTGTCTGATGGCCGAGAGCTGTGACGGCCGCGAGGTTGCGACAGTAAATCCCCGCAGTCCGTAAAATACCTAATAAAACCTGTAGGAAGGGCCCATTCCCTGCCAGATGCAGCACAGAAGGTTTAGTAGACACGCTGGATATAACGATGGGTCTGACCAAAGAAAAACCCCATGAGTTTTGGGTAGGACCTGCCTTATTTCTTAAAATAAGTCCCTGTGGACTGCAGGGACCCTTAGCTGTTGCTGTGTGTGTGTAGCTCACACAGGGTCAGTTTTGGATGCGAGGTGAAATAATAAATTCCCCAGATTAAATACTCATTAAAGGTTAATCAGCAAAAACCCCATGTAAACAGTTGTCAAACCACTAGCCAGGTAAGTGTTTCCACAGGCGCTGAAATAAGATTTGAGTCCTGCAAGGGTACTAGTGGCCGAAATGGATACTTAAAATGCCTGCCCTGGTGAACTGTCAGCACTAACCTTCTGTTTTCCCTCTGAAATTCTTTTTCACATGGTAGTGTTCAGCTACAGAACCAGAGAGGAAAGTAATTTAAAAACCACATCATTTTCAAGCTGCAGCAGGGTTACCGTTCAGGGAAGGCTCTGTTTGATGTAACAGCATGCCCTGAACCTCAGCAGTGTTCAGTATCATTATTTTATGTACGTATGTTTGCTAATCCCTTGTCCTAATTAATATGCCCTTGCCAGTGTTGCAGGCTGTTTCATACAGGGAGTTTGCCCATGTGGAACAGGTTGCTGAAAACTTTAATTTCAGATTCTGAATAATCTTGAACCTCTCCATTTTGGAAGCGGTGTTCAGAGCAGAGTGGATTCACAGCAGCATTAACTTGTCGTGCCCATGTAGCTCTCTTGCCTTGTCCTGCAAACTGGCTTGTGTGTTTTGTTGTGATCGAGTGTTGTGGAGATTTGGAAGGTGTCCATGTCAGAACCTCTGCTTGCTTAATTGCAGATGCAGGTTTTGTGCTACACTAGGAAAATCAAAAGGGTTAAAAAGCTTGATTATTTTTGTAATGGAATATAGAGTTTCACTGAGATGTAGTAACTTCAGTTCCTGCTCTCCACTGGAGGAGACCGTTGTAGGGCTTTCACACACTGCATTGCATAACAACTCATGGTATTTCAAGTAACTCTTGTGAACTCTTAGATTACACTTTACTCTGTGTTCAGTGTGACTGATGTTTTTAGAGAGGAGGAGAGTAAGGTGGTTCTGATGAGCGTTGTGGGTTTGATAGGTTTTACTCATGGCTTTGATAGTTTTTACTGAATAAAGCAAAGGACTAGAAGTTTCTCAGCACAGACTTTCCCTAAGACTTTGTAGAAATCTCTCCTTGTTTCCTTTTCAGATTGGCGATGATGAACAAGGTTACGACCTGGATTTGTTCTGCATACCTAAACATTATGCAGATGATTTGGAAAAAGTCTATATTCCTCATGGGCTCATCATGGACAGGTTTGTTTGACTTCAGACAGTGTACTGATTGCATGAAACTGGAATAAACATCTTCCAGTGATAATTTTGCTGCTCAGAGACTGTCTAAATAAATTACATTTAATTAGAGATACAAATGGACAATTAACCTCTCTTTATTTTTTTTGTTTCATAGAGTTTACATTTGCAGTCATACTATTCTTTGAAAATTGGTTGTAATTCTCAGGCAAAATTTTGTAGTATATAGCAACTTAGGATTTTCTTTCCAGTGTTTCTTTGATGTTTTACCTTCTTAAAATCTAACTAGAAGACATTTTGTTGTGTCTCTTGAATTTCCATTAGATATTACTAAAAGTGAACTATTAATCACATCATTTTAGACTCTCTCATGTTGATGTGGTGGATAAATAACGTCCAGCTTTCTCCTGCCTTCCAAGAAAGACATTATCCTCTGCAAATACCAATCTGTCATTTCTGTGGTTGCTGAAATCTGTGATGTGCTATGCAAGTTGTATCTTGTGTGATCAGAAATGTGTTCACAAGCCCACAAGACATTTTTGTTTTACTTTGTGGTTGAAAGTTGCTGATTTTCTTTGTGAGAATGAACAACAAATTCAGTGAATTTAAGCGTTTTATGAGTGGTACTGGATGAGAATGCCAGGGGATCTTGTGACTAGGAATGTATTCAGATTTTGCATGGTTCTGTTTGACTAGATACAATGAACATTCCTATAAAAAATTTCTTTTTAAATATTAAAACTTTACATTGGAAGTCCATATAGAGGAAAAAATTGGACAAAGTACACATCATTAAGGAATTGACGTAATATTTATAGTGGTTGGCTTTCTCTGAGAAACCTGCTGTCAGCTGGCACACAATAAATGCAGACCATGCTTGCTAAAATAAATGGCAAAATAAATTTAGAAACTATTATTGCAGAAAAACGGTGCAGCATTCTCTTGCTCTGCCTTGCTGGTATTGTGTTCTGCATTCAGGACAAATTTCTGGCATTCTGGTTTGGCAAATTAACATCAGTTTACAATTGGGGAGTTTTCTTGCTCGTCAGCTGCTGAGGGCTGCTGCCTTTGGGGCTGTGTTAGCTTACATTGCTCCTTGCATGGAAGCTGAACGTGTGTTTGGAGGGAGAAAACACCTTCATGTCTCTTATCTGCCAGTGAAGCAGTTTCAGGGTGTTGAGGTTTGCTTTGGCTGCCCCTGGTAGCAAAACAAGCGCGTTTGGCAGCGCTGCTGTTGGATTAACCTTGACAAGCAAAACTTGGTTGGCCAGGAAGGTGTAAAAGTGACCCAAGTGGTGGGCAAATATTTCCAAGCAAAATGTGTTTCCAGGTTTGCTGTGTGTGTTTGCTGCTGCTAGGAGTGTCAGTGGACAAGTGGAATGTTCTGACAGCTCACTCTCCCTTGGTTTTGTTCAGGACGGAGAGACTGGCACGAGAGATCATGAAGGGCATGGGAGGACACCACATTGTGGCACTCTGTGTACTCAAGGGTGGCTATAAGTTTTTTGCTGATTTATTAGACTACATCAAAGCCCTGAACAGAAACAGTGACAAATCAATCCCCATGACAGTCGACTTCATTAGGTTGAAGAGTTACTGTGTAAGTATCTCTGCAGTACTGTGCAATTTTTAGCTAAGTTGATTGCAAATTATTAACAGAGGTGGTTTAATATTGTTACTGCTCTAATATGCTAATATTAAACAAATAATTAAGGGAATTAAGAGTCACAAGCCAATTTATACTTTCTCTACCTTATTATATAATGTGTTTTCTTTTAGACCTTGATGTCTCCTCACCCCAGTAAAATCATTAGCTGAGGAGAGAGACCCTTTTACATATCCTTTATTTGTTCAGCAATTTCCTCTCTGCCCTCTACCCTATCTCTAAAGCTGTGGCTCTAGACCAATACAGAGAATTCTTCTGCAACTGTTATTACAAAAATTTAATTCTGAGAGTTTTTATATGGGCCAGACATCATTCTTGGACAGGATGATTTGAAAGCTGCAGAAATGGTTCCCTGTCTCATTTTTGTTTTGATGAACCCAACAATGAACAAAATTAGTTGTATTTGATCATGAGGAAACACTAGATACATAAACCTAGATCTGTGATTAATGGCCTCTGAATATGGCATTACATTTTCAATAAAAGGCATAGCTTACCTTGAGTTTAGATTTTTAGGGGAAGAATTTCTTTTGATTCTGAGCATGAGTATTCAACTTTGTAGGGAAACAGAACATTGTGTAACACGAGCTAACTTTTAGGTTTTACAGAAGGAAGCATAGGGTTATGTTGTGCAGGTCAGGGGAAGAAGCAGATGTTTGTCAGCACAGTATGATTTCCAGCTTACTGAAACCAAGTCTCATGTTTTCGGGATTTCAGAAATTTATTGTTTTTTTCCCTAAGACCATATATAAAATGGAAATAAGGACTTTTTTTTTTTTCTTTCAGTTTCAGTTTAGAGTGTTTGAATACACAGTTTCACAATGGTCTGTATCAACAGCTTTGCATTGAAGTCAGGGTTACTTGTCCCATCTCTAGACTACTTCTTATTCCAGGAGAAAAATACAGATACTGAAAAAAATCACTCTCATATTTTGTTTCATTAAACTGTGAAACCTGAGTTGGAATTATTTACAGATTTAGTCTGGACTGTTGCAGAACTTGATAAATCCATGATTCCTCTCAGGCTCTCCAGTAAAGTGTCCTGACAAAGGCAAGGGCTGTGTGTGGCTTTGGTGCAGTCCTGCAGGACAAGCAGCCCGAGGCACACACAGCTGCCTGTGCAAGGGTTACCTGGAGACCACACTCAGTTTGCAGAGCACTAATGCAGTTATGTGCTTTAATGAGAGTGCAGGCCTGGGCAGAAAGGCTCCTGCCAGCCCTTGGTTGTATCTCACAAGGCACTTTGTGCTTGTGCACTGTGTTAAAATCAGTGAGGGAGAGCAGTTTGAGCCTCTTTTCTGCTGTCTCACGTCCACTTCACCCCAAAGCCCTCACATGCTCATATGTTCTGCCTGTAAAAGCTGCAGAAAACTCAATGTCTCTATTACAGAAAAGTAGGTTAAAGAATAGGAAATTATGACTTCCATCTGGGTTTTTTTTTGAGTGGAAATTGTGTATCTTCTGCTTTCTCCCCTTAGGAACACTTCCAATAATTTACTTACCTTGTTTAAAGAATCAGTACAAAGACTACACCCTTCATGCTCTCTACTTTCTAACTCAGAAAAAAATACTGGAGAAATAGTTTGAAACACCTGAAAAAAGTCTCTGTTAACAAGCAAGGCTGACTTTTAACTGGTGTCCTAGGTGTGTTTTGGTTCATTTCTTTACTACAGCTGGTTTTTTTTATTCCCCCTTAGAACTATAGTGCCTTGATATTAATAGGGGAGTGAGCAGCAAAGTAAGTTTTATGGAGATTACAATCCTGTTTTTACTATACAAACAAGTGGATGAGGAGAAAAGCAGAGAAATGTAGACAGAAAGCTGTTGAAGCCAGACATTTTCTTTGAGGTGTTGGCTTGAGGGTTTTTGATTTTGTCAGCCAGTTCTATAAAAGAATGTTTTCTTGTTCTGGATGAGTGAGGAGCTGCTATGTGATGCCTCCACTACACTATTTATAAGCATTTATTTTCTGTAGCCTCTCTTAGATGGTTATTAATATCCAAATTTAGGTCCTTTAGATTGCATAATTTGATAGACTGGATGAGATTATCCTATTGTGGACATGAATGTAACAGCTTGGCTGGGTCTTCCATCAGTAATAGTGTCAGAGTGCTAAATCTGCTCTGCAGTTTTCATCTGTGCTTTGCTACAGGAAGGGATCTGTGTTCAGTGGTGTGAAAATCATCACAAACTGTAATGGCCAGTTGGAGGTGGAGCTTTCAGCTCTCTTGTTGCTCTCTCTGGATGTGAATACTGGATCCTGCTGCCTGCCTTTACAGACTGCATAAAGGATGTTAAAAATATCCTGGTCGCATAAATGAAGCAGATGAACTTTTGTAATGGTTCTGTAATTGATGTAATTGAAGTTCTATTCTTGTTTCAAACTGATCATTTAATACTTACAAGATTATGATGTTTTTTGTGTTGCAGTGCAAAATTCATACTGTACTGCACCCAAAATAATTGTCTAAGAAAACTGGCATGATCAAGCTGTGATTAAACTTCACTTGTAACTCCAGTTTTCCAAGTCCTTACGGATGAATTTTAAGGATCTGGCAAGCTGTTAAGAAGTGGAAAGATAGTGTTTGTGATCAGATCCAGCTCTCACTATTCTTGACAAACAGTTTATTCTGTTTGTGTTACAAGAACAATGGCTTTTCACCAGTCTCCTGCATTTAAGCATGAAAATGAGCAAATGTTGTTGTATAGTCATGAAGGGCAGCCAAAAGACAGTGGATGTGTTGCACTGTCACTGGTGAAAATCTGGGTTTTCAGTGGAGTGTGTGGTAAACTCTGGTTAGGCTGATCACAGCAGTGTTCTGAAAGGTCTCTGCTAACCAAACCTTCCAGCAGGATACTGTAAGGAACTTCAAATGCCACTTTAAAAGGTGATCTTAGAGTCACTTGAGTCAGGAGTCACAGTCTTGTAAAACATTATTGTTTTCCAGCAGTGACAACAGGGAGGCAGTGAAAACAGATCTAAACAATAAAACTCTTATGTGTTAAACCATGAAGCATTAAAGTCTTACCAGTACTGAACTCGGAAATAAGGCTCCTGAAGATAATTAAAACATTGCTTAATGATTAAACAAAGTTCTTGCCAGTGGAAATCTGGTTATAGCCAATGTCAGAAATCTTTAACTCTTTTTCACCCTTTCATTGCTCAGGAACTTAGCACCTGCATATGACATCTAATATGAGCTGTGAGCCACTGTCAAGGTTTAAAGTCAGTTGAGTGTTTTTATCACAGTTTAGAGTTACTGAAGCAAAATGCAGTGTAGTGTACCTGTGTTGCTGTTCAATTGTATAAGAACTAATTTCATTTGTTACCAATATTGGCTGTAAACTAAGCATAAGCTTTTCTGGCTATTTTTGTAGCTTATTGTTCTAAATAGCAATCAGTGCCTTGTTTGCTGGCTATTCTTGTTATGATTGCCTATTCTTATTCAGATTAAGACTTTCTAAAGCAATAAAGTTTAGAATGTAAATTAGCAGCTATACAGCATCCTGTAGCTTGGAAACCAGAAGTGGTTTTTGTCCTGTTTCTATATCTGTAGAGAATGCATAGTAAGTCCTTGCTTTTTAGATACATATGTGTATATAATGGTCACAGATTATGTGTTGATGCAAATCTCTTGTCAAACAGTCTTTTATCTGAAAAACTATCTTTGAAGTTGATCACTTGTAATTTCTTTGTTCATTGAGATGCTGTTGTTGCTGTGCTTCTGAAAGTTTTAACATTTACCAGTTGTGTACTTCACAGTTTTGACATTTACTGCAAGAAGAAAATCAGTTTAATTCTTGTCATGCAAATGTTCACCCTCCTCTTTCTTAGAATGATCAGTCAACTGGAGATATCAAAGTCATTGGGGGAGATGACCTCTCAACCCTGACTGGGAAGGTGGGTACAGCTCTGTGTGTCTGTGTTTGTTCCACTGGAGGAGTGGTGGGAATTCATTCTGCTGAGATGTGTGAGGTGCAGCCGTGTCAGGAACACAGGTCCTCATGATAGGCAGTGACAAGAGGAGGAAATATGAGAATGTAAATTGGGAATCTGCTTTTCTGCAGTGATTCTGTGGAGATCATTGAGCCAGATGTCAGGGCTTGGAGCACCACTGCTCCTGCTCTGTCAGAACACTTTACTTTCCCCTTCTCCTCACACATAGGGGATTTTTAAGACATGTGTGTGCCATGTAAAGGATGTAGGTATGACAGAATTTTACCTGTCTCTGCAGTAGGACACCCTTCTCCAGAAGAATAGAAATTGTATAGACTCTGATCCTTTTGATCTCCTTTGCATATGTCTAGAATTTTCAAAGTGTGAATAATTCAAAGACTGTACTTAGCATGAACTGTTGAAAAGAATCTCAGCCAATTGTTATTAGAACATCAGAAATGCAAACTACAATTGTTAAACTACAAAGCAGTTGCTGTTACACATGTAAACATACATAAATGGTGGTGCAAATATTTAAGTGCACTGAAAATGAGTTATGAAGATTAATAAGAAATTGTATGTTGTCTAGATACTAATGGATTTGTTTTTCTTTTTCTTCCTACCAGAATGTTTTGATCGTAGAAGTAAGTATTATGTTTCACTTGGAAGTTCTAATGTGTGACAGGCAAAAGAGTTCTAATAGAAGTTGTTCCTAAGCCAGAAAACCTGCAGTTGGTGGTTTCAAGGCTTCCAGCTCCTGATTTCAGGCCTGAATTTTTCAAGTGGCCTCTGAATTTGAACTAAGCTGTGTTTTGAATTCTCAAATTGCATTCAATTACTATACTTAACCAGGAAAACATCCTTCTAAAATGGTTTGTATTTTCTTTCTGTTTTCTGAGATTTTGTCAATTCTAAAATGTCTCATTTTTTCCCTTTTTTTTTTTTGTTTGAAAAAGTAGCCTGAAAAAAAAAGTGATACTAAGCATGTTATTGTTCTGGGTTCATCCCAGCAAGTTAGGAAACTAACTAAACTGCAGAGGTAGAAAGAGATTCCTGGTGTGAGTATCCTAAAATACATGAAAAACAGATCTAAGCCCAGGGTCCCTGTGTGTGGTTTGTTTAAAGAATAGTGACACAGAGAATGGTAATTCTTAATTGGCATTTTGCAATTGCTGAATTCCCACTCCTGTCTTGTCATGGTTCTCTGGGTGATACCAGGTTCAGTACAGCTCACTTTGATTGCCTGCTAGGTGCTGTTGCTCAGTTCTTGCTTTCATGCCTCAATCTTGATGAACACCATTGCTGATGTGCAGCCAGTGTCACTTTCCTTGAGTACAATTGGCAATTTCAGGACAGGGAAGCAGCAGCAGCAGACAGGAAAAGCAGATGTGCAATCTAATAATGTGTTAAGGCTCCAAATATGGAAATGGCATGTTTGTAAGCAAAGAAACAACTATGGCAACTGATGCATCAGCCAAAGGAAAGGATGTTTCCTCCCATAAAATGTGTTTCTATGTATTATTTTTCTAATTTGAGAAGGTTATATTATTCCACAGGAAGCCCATGCAGTTCCAAAACTCCTACCAAAGCAGTGTGTGTCCAGCAGTGACTGTGTGATCTGGGGTGTCCTTTGAAGTATATTTTGCTTCAGATAGACAGATGTGTTTAATTATGTATCTGCTCCATTTCAGATGAATGTATTCCCCAGATTAGGTTAGTTTCTTATTTGTTTAGTGAATCATCTGTCCATTGGCTCGTCTTACAGAGTCAGATATGAACACTTACTGATCACCATTCTAACTGTCAAATGGTAAAATGCACATCTATTGTAAATTTAATGTCTTGAGTGCTAGGCTTTACTGCATCCCTTTAATGTCCAAAAAATTCTGTACAAAATAGAAATTCATCTCCAATAAACAGCTCATCACACAACAGAAAATCAGTAATAAGTTCTGCTTTTCTCTTAAAGCATGGAAGTAGCTGTTTATTTACCAACTTTGATTTTTATCTATATACCTGTGCATCTTCAACTTCTCTGGAGTTTAATGATTAAAAGCATTGAGTGTTAATGGTAATGCTGACAGGTGCTCTGTAGAGTTTGTTGTTTGATTTTTATTTTAATTAGGAGTCATAGGAAAATCAACTGAAACCAGGATATTGCTGCTTCTTTGCTCTCTGCCTCCTTCAATTCAAATAGATTTGATTTTAGCCAGGGCAAGGACTGTCCCTCTTAGAGATGGTGTGATTGTTTAGTCCAAATGAGGAGGCCATTTCTGATGCTTCAGTTTCAAGCACTATATTCTCTCTTTATTTTCTGTTTATATGTGCAGTGAATGGGATTAAAATGCTGTGTCAAAATTCATTTTATGTGCTTAAGACTTCAGAACTGCACTCAGACTTCCCTGTGCAATTTCTTGAGGTATTTCTTGGCTCTGTAAAGTAAATTGTACTCCTTTTCCTTTAACTGCAGTAATGAGTTGTTCTGCCTGTTTTCCCTTCTTGCTTTTCTTCCTGTACAATACTCTGTAACTGAGCTCAACAGCCAGACTAACATTACTCTTATCACACTCAAATTAAACATTATCTCATTGCTGCAAGGAGCACAACATCCAAAAGGAGCCAAGCAGGTCATTGCAGTAACTGCTTGTTCAGCAACTGCTTCCAGAGCCCTGGTTATCCTCAGCAATGAAGCACTCTTGTTACTGTGTGTGATCACTGTACCCAGCTCTGTGGTTGTGTAAGCCCAGTTCTGTTTTCTGCCACCTGGATTTGGTTGGGAGCATTTTTACAGGCTGTAGTTTGCCATATTTTCGTGCTGCTGTGGATGAGCAATTTCAGTGGTAGAAACTTGAAAGTGCTGCTCTGACATGGTTAATACTCTGTCTTACATGAGTGTTTTTATTTTCAGGATATAATTGATACTGGTAAAACAATGAAAACGTTGCTGTCTCTCCTTAAACAGTACAATCCAAAGATGGTGAAAGTAGCCAGGTAAATGTTTGATGATTATTTGTGCTGGTTTTCACCTTTAGTAGGTTAAAAAAAACCCCAAACCAACAAGTAAAAACAAACATAGAAAACATTTCCATGGAAGACAAACAGGAGGGAACATTTCTGCAGGAGTCATGTGATGTGATCTGTTGAAGTCACTACTTGTTTAAACTCCTGAAGCACTTTTGCATCCTGTAAGGACATATATGTGTTAAGGATATTGGAAACACTGTTTTTTCCAGTCTTATTGCTGGAAGAGTTCCTGTGCTTCAGAAGGGCAGAACTTGTGCATGCCTGAACACCTCTTGCCTGTCATATTATGGTAAAGTTTGTGGGCTTTTAGCACTGAAGTCCCAGTTTAGAAATATCTAGAAGAATTGAAATCTTTTGGTCTTAAAAGAAATACCCTCTCAAGTTAATAGAAGTGTTTTCAGCACAAATTTAGTTCATAAATGTAGACTTTAATTAGTAGGGGGAATAAGAAAAGTGAGTGGTTGTCACTTACCTGTGTGTAGTGTCTTTCCAAGGGTGTTTCTTTCTGCTGGCACTGTCTGAACTTCACTATACTGCAGTGGTGTTCCTGTGCAATGGAGATTTTCTATTTTTCCTTCTTTAATTGTGGACTTTAATTAGTTTGCACACTAACATGAGTGAGTGTGTAGTGTGCATAGTGGAGCTGAGCTTTAGAGGTCATTCTGTGAGAGTCACCCAGCCATATGCTCTTCCAGCTTTTCTACTTAGTTACACCTTCAATCAATTCATTTCAAAGCATTTCATAATTAAACAACTTGCAACCAACAAGAAATATTGAGGGTGATATTGTGTTATTAACCAATATCAACATTCCTCCTACTTCTTTTTAATTGCATCTCTTGTGCTGCTATGCTGTGGTTGTGTATGTTTTAATAAAAGCATAATGATTGCTGGGGATTGGAGATAAAGCAGAGCTGGGTGTAATATCTAATCACTTGTGTTGCCATAACAATGTCAAAACATTTGTTAGACTTACCAGAACAGCTCTTCTTGCTGGTAATCTGGAGGTGACCTGCTGAAGGTGAGGCTGTTGTGGATTTGCCCCTGGCCAGTTTTTAAATATGTGTCATTATAAAGTGTTGTAACACTACAGTGTAAAAAATTATTATCATATCATTAATATAGTCCAAAAATCAATTTCCTGTATTTTAAACCTGTTGCAGTAATTTGGGTCTGCCCAGGGAAAGACCTCACTAGGGAAACATGACCATTCTAGACAGTCTTATGTTCTCAGTTGCTTCACTTCTCTCTCTTATATATCTTTTCTTCTTTGTTAATTTTTTGGTTGTTGTTTTGTTGTTGCAGTTCTTGATTGGGTTGGGGTTTTTAAGTTCTTTTGTTTGGTTTAGTTTAGGGTTTTTTTAGGTTTCTATATATTTTCCTTCAGACAATTAAGTAGTTGTAGTAGGGAGATGTGAACTAATGCCAGCACTATTTTGGGCTTTCTTTGATCAAATTCTACATCAATTCTCAAAAATTAGATCTCCCAATTGGAAGTTTCAGAAACTAAAATCAAATCTGTGACTGTGGCAAATGAAGCCACATCCTCAGGGGTGATCCAGGAGGGAAGGGGTCTGTGCTTAGTGTACAGAGTTATGCTGGTCCTGTTTGCATTCAGCCATCAAACACCTTTTATGTTCCTCAGACAGACAAATGTCAGGCCTGTGGGATTGTCTTGTAAGAGGTAGAAATGCTCTTCTGAATAATGAGCAAATCAAACCAAGTTAGCAGGCATTTCTCTCTCCCACAGTACCCCCAGCTCTGTATCTCCATGCTTTTTACCCTTCTGACCATTAATTCTGATCATCAGAATCAATTACATCTTCTTTATGGGGGTAATTAGTACTTCCAGTGAAAAGCAGTTAAGGACAAGTTGTGCAACTGCAGTTGAGGTCACATTCAAGCACCTAAACCTTTCCTTCATAAAACTTAGGCTTTTGTTGGGCTTTTTTCTTGGGCCACATCCCAGACTGTTGCCTCTTTACCTACAAGTTAAATTGCACCTGAAGTTCCTAACATACCTAAAATCCTATTAAGTGACTTTTAACAGTTAAAATCCATCCAGATCAGTGTCTCCCAGCCTTTCCCTTGCAGACCTGTTAGTCAGCCTTTAGGCTATGAGCCATTCATGTTTCTAGGAAGTTTTGATTTTGTCATTATGATCTTTCGTACCTGCAAGTAAAGTAATGGTTTGAAATATGTGTAATTAGGCTGTCAGTTATGCACACTTAGGCTTAACTCAGCTTCTGTGTCATCAAAACAGTGTCATATATTTGTACATGGTGCTTTTCCCTGTTTCAGTTGTACATTAATTTTATTTGACAGTTTGCTGGTGAAAAGAACTCCTCGAAGTGTGGGATACCGGCCGGACTGTAAGTGAATTTTGACAACCACTTTTCATTTTTAAAAGTATGTCTGTGTATTGTGTACCTTTTGCTCAAAGTCCAAGGATGTTCCAAATAGGTTTTCACTAATTATTTTTGATAAAGTTTGCTCTTATTTAGATAATTAAATGTTTGGAATGTACTTTGAGACAGTTAATCAGGATTTGTAACATTTGCAACATTTTATTATATTGGAAATCAAACTTAGATATTTTGGTCTAGGTTACACCTTTGTCATGTGCAAATTCTCTCAACTTGCATGTAGTCAAATGCTTCAGTCAGTGGAATCTGCTGGATTCAGTTTTTGACACTTTTGGGAGTGATTTGTGTGCCTTAGCCTAGCTACCTCCTCCATTTGGCTGTCCCCAAGAATGTGGGGGGAACTACATGGGGTAGCAGCTCTGATAAAAGTTTACAGTGTTAAAATGCCTAAATTGGCACTGGTTATGTCTGGGCACCTGAACTGCTCCTTTCTTGTCCTCTCCTGTCTGTCCCAAGACTGTGAGTGAAGGAACAGCATCCACAGCAGACAGTGCTGGGAGTGACAGCTCCTCCTGCCTTGGGCAGGGCTGTGTGCTTTAACCTTGTTCCAGAGGCTAAATTCCTATTTCATTCATTATGGAAGTGAAGAGAATTGAGCACAGAATCACATCCTCTTCCTCCTCCTTTGCAAGGCTCTACAATGCTCTGTAAGTGAAGCTTTTCTGTGCCTCAAGGCTTCATTGAGGTGCTCCCCTCATTGGAGGACACCCCTCATTCCTGGGATCTCATTAGAGGCTTAGCTGGGCTAATGGTGCCTTTGGAGCATCCTGCAGCAGATGATTTGTTTTGCCATCTGTCCCCGGAGAAAACCTGTCAGAGCAGAACATGTGAGCTCTGAGGAGACAACAAGGCAGAAATGGCTGGGCCTCCATTTTTTCCCTGTTTTGTGAGGCCCAGTAAGTGCTAAACATCGCCTTAGTTTTTCTAAAAGTGCCCACAGCCTTTTGTTTGAATTGCACAGTTTATCTCACCGTTTTCCTTATTGTAGCCAAGGAGAGAAAAAGTCACTGCTTTCCTGCTCAGGAGTCTTTCATTTTAGCATGAGGGGGAAAAGCCCTTTGGAAATTTTATATTTTTGATAATTTCATTTATTTTGGTAATATTATGATATGTATAGACAGGGTGGACTAGTCCTGCCTGACAGTGTTCTGCTGGAGCTGTTCACACAATCTGGAATGGCTGATGTCCTCTTCTTAGGCAAACTTTTTGGGAGATAAAAATCAAAACCAAACACAAAAACCAGCAACAAACCAAAGCCAAAAGCAAACCCAGAGCAGCCAACCCACAGCTGTTTCTGAAACCTGCAGATGACCCTTCCTGCAGCCCTGTCTGGAGTGCAGCTCCAGTGCTGTGAGGGACATTTGTGTTGTGCTCACAAATCACTGCTGCTGCACTGGCACATCAGGCATCTAGGAAGTGCCAGGAAGGATTGGCACTTCTGCACATATTTGCAAAGTCAGAGGACGTTTTCAAGGAATTTTACATTCTCATAATAATATCCTGTCAGGAAATTTAAGAGCTTCCATTCATTTCTTGCAGACTAGCACCAGGCATCTGTGTGGGAACCAATAAATACATCTATTTAATTTCCTTTAGTTGATAAATCAACAAAGTAAGTTCAAATTGTAAAATGGCTGAAATATTAATCCGAGGGTACTAGAGTGGAAGAAATAAAATGAGTTACAATCTTTATCTATAAAATTCCATATTGTCTCTGTAAAAAGATCTAGTGAACTCTAGGAGGTTCTTTTTCTAACACTGGTGACTTTTTCAGTTGTTGGATTTGAAGTGCCAGACAAATTTGTTGTGGGATACGCCCTAGATTACAATGAATACTTCAGAGATTTGAACGTAAGTAATTTTTCCCGTATGTTTTTCTCCATTTAAAACTGGGGAGGAGGAAGGAAGGGAAATCTCCTTACATCATTCTCCCTGCTCTGTAAATCATGCCTCATATTCCAGTGATGAGAACAAGCCTGAGAGCAGCAGGGCAGTGTTTGGAGCTCTGGTAAAACAAAAAAATTATTTTGCTGCATGCAGAGTGGAGGCTGCACAACTGTCAGCTTTGAAATAAGGTGAAGTTTGTGTGAAGTTTCTTGTCTCACCAGATTTCTGCAACAAATAAGTGCATTTGCTCAGTTATGTCAGAGTTAAAGAAGAGAGACTTGGGAAGAAGTTAAGAAGGACTCACATTTTATTATTTTTATCATTAACTCTTCATCTGGGTCTCACCAGCCCCAGCAGACAATGGGTGGGAAAAGAAGGCAATGTGGAGATTTTTGGACCAAAACAAGGCCTGAGTTTTTCAGCATAAACAGTGTCAGAAGATTCTTCCTCCTCAAGTGTGTACAGCACACTCGTGTTGCTTTCAGAAGCTTGTTATTGATGTCAAACCTTGGTCACTTTCCTAACAGGAGCTTTTTATTTTATTTTGTTTCAGCATATCTGTGTGATCAGCGAGACGGGGAAGCAGAAGTACAAAGCATGAAAGCAGAGTTCAAGTGACAACAGAGCTTTGAAATGTTTTGTTTACTGAGTCCTATCTTTCACAGGCTTCAGCTCTGCTACACCAGCTACACTTGTAGAATGCCCCAGCCCCATTGCCATATGCTTACTGTAATTTATTGCATGTACAATATAAGAGCTCGTCTTGTTCATTTATATTTTAGAAATGTAAACAATTAGTGCAGTTCTGCACTCCTTATTTTGATTTGCACTATGACACTACCGACTCTCGCTGCCCCTGGTTGGGTTGTGCTGTTTGTGAGCTCCAGAGTCTAACTCTTGCAGTGGTAAATTGCTTAAACCTCATCAACCCAGAACTGAAATAGTTCAAGTACTGTAAATGTAAAGCATTTTATGATAGGGAAGTCTATTAGTAATATTTTTTAAATCTGTAATTTAAGTTTTATATTTTAATGCACAGATGTGATTGTGATTATTGGATAGTTACACCTTTGGGTGGTAATAAAGCATGAGGAGCAGCCAGTTACAGTATCTGTAATCTCCAAGGGGCTCATCCAAATCTCCTGGAGTTGCCTTATTGCTGTAAAGGAAGTCTGGGTGAAAAGTGTGATTTTCCTCTTTTCTTTTTTTTTAAAGATGGAATGACAAAACAGAATGTTTAAAATCTAGTTTTAGTTGAGCTGCCTATTTCTGTTAGATTTTTTTTCTTTAAAAATATCCATCAGTTTGTGGAATTGCCTTTTAAATTTAAACAATTTTAATATATTTGTGGGAGAAAAAAGAAGTATTGTAATGTTTACTTTATAAGACCTACAAAGCAAAGTACTTTAAATAAAGGCTGTCTCTTTAAAATAAGCCCCACACATCTATCCCACTCATTCTGTATATTAAAGTGCTCTTGAAATTTTCTTCTCAATATTTTTATAAGTGCTTGTGACAGTGAAGGCAGAGTCTACATTTGTTACCTTTTGGTTAATGTAATCCTGTCTAAGAGAGGTGATAAAAGTGCTGTGGGAAGATATTGAAACAATTGCATATTCTCCAACCAAACCAGATTCCAGAGAGAGGAGTTGAAGCAACAGTCCTTTGTTCTGTCTTGGCAGAAATGAAGAGTGGAGGTTCTGTGTCCATTAAACATATCCATGTGGGAAAAAACCCACAAAAACCCACAACCATTTCATAAATAATCCTTTTGGTTTGTTTCATTAGCACTTCTGTTCACGTGGTGTCCAGTTCTGAGCACAGCAGCCCAGCTCACACCTGTTTTTGTGCTGTGCTTTTTGGTTCTTGTTCTTCTGCATGTGGATTCTCCCACCACATCCTCAGATGTAATGCTGCTCAGTGCCTAATACACCATGGAGTTTTTGAAATATTCTGTTTTGAAAGATTTTTCTCTGGTTTTAAGTTGGAGTCTGTACTTTTCCAAGAACTGCACACTACTGCCCATCCATGGCCTGCTCAGTTACAGCTGACCTAATATTAATGATAATAGGAGACCTAAAATATGAATTCACACAATGTAATTACATCAAATGACCACATTTCTGGCAGATCTATTTGTAAATCAGAATTCTCTTTAACTTATCAAAATTATATTGTAGGTTATCCTTTCAAAGAGCTTTTGTTCCAATGCACTACAAAGTCTGATTGCATTTCTGGATTTGTCCTAAATCACCTTTGTGTATCTGCCTGTTCAAGAACCTGTGACTTGTTGCAAAAACATGCAGAGCATCTCCAAGAAGAGGAAATAATGAGTCTCCTGAAAGGATTTCCAGTCATGGTTAAGACAATTACTCATTATGTGATTTGGGAAGGAGAGGAGGGGTTGAGTTAGCCGCAACAAAAGGTTTATCTTTCAAATGTAGCTGGAGCAGGGAATTCCTGCTGGGTCTGCTGGGGAAGGGGTTGGGATTGCAGGACTGTGTGGGCACAGCAGAGGTTTGGGAAGATGCTCTTGAGCCACACTGGCCCCAGGAGTGCTGCAGCAGCACAGGATTGCCTTCTGCACCACCTGTGTCTGATGGGAAAGGTCTGTACTTAAAATCCCTCTGAATGTTCCCACATTTCAGGTGCTGTGGATCAGACACAGAGATTTTTTCACTTCACACAGGTGCTTGTCAGGTCAAGTTCATCACCACAGAGAGATTCCTTATTCAAAAGCCTTTGTTGGTCTGAAAATTGTTCAGATGAAAGGTCACCCCCTCCCTCACCCTTGCTGGAATAGTTCTGTCTCCTGCAGCCTTTCACAGCTGCTGTGTGTGCACAACAGGAAGATAAATCCTCACTTGAAAAATGTTGAAACTGCAATTGTTAGTTTTTGTTTGGTAATTTTGGTTAAAAGACTGGGGGTTTAGTCACATCTTTGCGAGTTAAACACCAGCTTTATACGACCCAGACATATATTAAAGTATTATAAAAGCACAGAGGAGTGTCTTGTATTTGAACATTTATGTGCCATTTGAAATTCATTATAGTTCCACATTTTATGAATCACAAATGCATGCTGGAAAAATAATTTCGAATATTTATAGGCTTTGCTGCACTGTCTCTCCCTGTGACATCTGGCATTTCTGTACATTTTGGTAGCTGAGACACAAAATGTGATGAAAAGTCTCTCTGAACTGAGCTGGCACTTTACTTAGGGCTTTTTTTTTTTGCAATCCTGGTTTTGAAAATTGAGTTAAGTAAGGATCTTTGAGCTGCCTTGTAATTGTATATCCTGACTGATTAAATGGTGGTGTTTCTTTGTGTATTATCCTGGAACAGTCCTGTCAGGAACACACTAATCCAGCAGTGAGGAGCTGACAGTGCTTACAAGGAGCTGTTACAAGTCATTAAAGGGCTGCCTGCCCTGCCCAAGTGCCTCTAATTCCTGTGCAGGTTGCACCTTGCAGATCAGATCTCCACTCTTGGCAAGCACCTTTATAAGCTGAGACACCACTGTGGTCTGGTTTTTTTTTTTTTTTTTTTTTTCTTCAGTTGTTATAGTATTTAAGTACGCAAGCAGATGTAGTTTGTTGAGTACTCTGATGGGGAAAACACTTCCCAGCTCTTTGTAACAGTGCCAGTACCCAGTAAGCTCATGGTACTGCAGGCACCAAGGTGAAGAGGGCGAGAAAAGCGCAAATATAAAGATTCGGCACAATCTAAGAGCTGGCTGTGAGGATTTTCATCCCTAGAGAAGCTGAGAGAGGGATCCTGCTGGTAGGTGATGAAAGGCTGGTGCAGGGTGTGTGTTGGGGACACATTTGAGTGGCTGCAAATGCTCTTCTGCGTGTGGGCTTTGCTCCAGGAAACACCAAGTGATGATCTGAAACTTCATCTTGGAAGGTGGAAATCCTTGTGGAAGCAGGTAGGAGAGACAGGCCAGTGATGGTGAGTAAATCAAGGTGCAGGAAGAGTAACCTGTTCCAGGTGTTTATCTAGCAATCATTATTAGTGGCATCTTCATTTTGTCCCCACTGTGAGCAGAAAGGGAACCAACCCTGGTGTGTGTCCTGCTTATCTCCAGGTGAGCTGCAGCCAATCACAGATCCGGTAAGATCCAGCTTTGGGCATCAGGGGTGTGTGAGGGGGTTCCCAGACAGTCTGTGCCCTCTCACATGCTGTGATTCCCCACCCCGGCCCTTCACAATCAGAACACCCCAGTAGGTACTGTCTGTCTGTATCAATAAGGAATCAGCTACTTCCAGCCCCAGCTCTCTTGTGTGGCTTCTTGGTGCCCGATTTACAGCCCTGAAATCTCAGCAGCAGCAGCAGGAATGCTACAGGACGGTTTTCTGAAGAGGCTTAGGCAAAGCGTGGTTGTCCCGCGATACCCGGCTGCCCGTGGCAGTGCAATAATGCTGTTTAGCTCTCCTGTTCCAGCCGTCACTGAAATCCCCGTGTCTCCGCACGGGTTCTGGCCGAGGGGAAGGGGTGAGGATGGCGGGGTGGGGCTGGGTCCGCCGGGAATTCCGCGGGACAGGGCTGGCAGAAACACACGGGGTTGGCTCGGCTGTCCCGCAGGCTGGAGCGGGATCAAACCCCTCTCCCCGGGAAGGGAACAGTGCCCGGGTACGGACGGGACGCGCTGCTCCCCTGCGCTCCGGGAAGCGCCAGAGCTGCGATGCTGATGCTTCGCTTGCCTGTTCCCCATCTGAGGAGCTGGGACGTGACTAAGCCAGCCCTAAGGCAGGGAGGAGAAGGGAAATGGAGAGTGTGCATGCGTGTGTGTGTGTTTGTGAGAGAGAGAGGCAGCGAGCTTCTAAATGTTTATTGATGTGCCTTTATCAGATTTTTTTCCTCCCGTTTCTTTCATGACAAATTTTTCTCCTCCATTCACAAAACATAAAATACTCTGTAGCAATCAGAGAATGCAAAATACGAGGTAGAAATATCTTCTGTGGTGTAAAGTCCTTAACCTGAAATTAGAAAAGCACCCCGTGCTTTCTAGTACAGCATAATCACAGCTCCCTTCTTGCTGAGCTGCGCCTTCCACACCTCCAGTCCCCTCCCGGCCATCAGACCTTCACTGGCAGCCCTGCACACTCAATTTCTTTTCAGTATGAGGGGGAAGCTACTTTCTCACACTGACTACGTGGTATGGGAACTCACCCTAGCCAGTTTATAAATGAATATATGCTCTGCTTGAATCACACTTTGAGTAACCCTCAGTTTCCTGAACTGCCACAAGGATGGGTTTACGTGAGAAATTGCAGAGCAACATCTTACACTGCTTCAGAAAATAAAATACTTCAATTTGTGTTTTTCTTCCATTTGGTGAGTTTGTTGCCAGGAACCAATGTGTCACCAGGGTGTCAGAGCCATCATTTGCACTGGTCATCACTGTCACTTTAGCAAACCCTCACGGGAGAGGTGAGCTGGCTCCTGCTTTGCCATGTGGCGGATACCTGCCACATCCAATTTAACCCAAGATGTTTTTCTTTGTGCTGGGGGCAGCTGCACAGCTGGGTCCCCAGCCAGGGTCCCCTACCCTGCAAAGAGAGAGCAAAACACGTGCAAGGTTTCTGCGGGGCAAAGAGCAGGACCTGAAGTCATTCACAGCAGGCTCTGGGAGCTGCTGTTGTGCAAGGCACGGCACAAACACCTGCCAAAGTCAGTCCTGGCTCCCAACACTGGATGTGAGCTGAGGAAAAGCAAATGAGGTGGGTGGGCAAGAAGTGCAGGAAAAGCAAGACAGCGCTGGATACCACAATGAGCCGCCAGCCCTTGCCAAGAATTCCTTCTGCATCAAAGGAGGTGAACAGGAAAAGGCTGAAGGTAGATAAGGTGGCTTTTTGGGTTGCTTTTCCAGTGTTTACAGGAATCTGCAACACCTCCTTTGACTCCCACACCACCTCTAATGGAGGTACCTGGTACTGTGAGCAGAGCAATATATTCTCAGTCTTAGTAGGTGGGAAAGTTTTGGTCGGGGGAAATTTAAAAAAATGAAGATTGGTGTATAAACGTGTGAATTAGAGACTTGTTCAATGACTATATCCTCAGCCCAGCAGCCATGCAGGGGTGTGATGATGTGCTGCACACATTTACCTACACAGAGAACTGCTGCCTTCCAGCTTGTTTATAAAATCACAGCAAAAACTACTGAGGGAACTCAAAGACTTCTCCTCTACAATGGTCACATGCACTCCTGATGCAGCAAATTTCACATATAAACAAAAAAACCACATCTTGCTTTATCCTACATGAACAAAGGAGTTTACCCTGGCTGCTTTGCCTGTGCTGCTGCCCCTCTGCAGACGCCTCAAAGAGTTGCCATGTGGGTCTGTGGGGGACTGGTCAGCCCAGGGATGCTCTGCAAAGGCATTTGGTGCTTTTTTTTTTTCCAAGTGGTTTGTGCACAAATGCAGTAGGCAAGCCAACTTGCACACAAGCCAATCTGCCTTGTGTCAAAGGCAAATTTCTACACCTCAGGAGAAAAACTGACAGGAGCTTCCCTGGCTTCTCAGAAAGAAAAAAAAAAAACAAAAAAAAACAAAAAAAACCAAACAAACAACAAACAAAAACTGACCACAACAGAAACTGACCAAAATAAGTAAAATAAATTTTAAACCTTACACTTCACCTATTAATATCAGTAGAAACCTTTAAGAAAAAGTGATGCAAAATTAATATAAACATATAAAATTACCAACTTTATTGATCAATTTCCCTGCCAACCAAGTCACTCATCAAGTTATTTTCCTGAGGGAAAACACTACGGGACTTGGCAATTAATGGCTTGACTTGTTGAGAGTGGGAATGAACCATTTTAGAAGTGGAAGAATAGCAGTATCTGGTTTAGAATGCATGGGTTGTGTGCCCAAACACCGTGAGTTTGCCCCCTTTGAGGGCAGAGGCTTTCAAAAGCTGTTCCTCCCCATTCACAACCCCCTTACACATCCCCATGCCAGAGAGTTGTGTTCCTCCTGCCCATGCTCTGACAGCCCCTGCACAGAGCAGGAGCAGGGACTGAAGGTGTAAATCAGCAACAGGATTGTCCCCTGCCCTACAACTATTGGCTGTGATTCAGTAATTCCCAAAAATAGCTGAAAAAACAAAAGTTCTGGACTTCACAGCCACCAGGAGGCTGCTGGATTGGGACTGTTAATGATGCACCATCACTGGCAGGAGGGACAGTTCATTCAGCCCACAGCAGATGAATCTTGAGCAGGCAGGCACCACCCCAGCCCTTCCCAGGAGCATCCCTGACTCCATGCTGGCCCTTGTGTGCATTCCAGCAGGGTTTGGAAGCCTCAAGTGGGGCAATGCTAAGGAAAAACGTTTCACCATGGGGCTGGGACAGCTCTGGAGAAATCACTGCTGCAGTGGTGGGGCTGCAGGCAAGGCCTCAGGTGGTCCAAACCCTTTCCAAGAAGGCCCAAGTGGTGCCAGATGCTGCTGGCCTTGGCAGCCCCCTATGGCAGCTGTGCCAGAGCTGGGGCAGCCTGAGAGAGGCTGGGACAGCTGCAGAAATTCAGGGAGATGATGCCTCAGGCAGCAGGGCTCCCCCATGAGCACCCCAGGCACCGTGAGCATCCCTCCCTCCCTCCCTCTCACCCAGCTGAAGCTCTGGGCCCCACCAGCCCTTGCACCCCCCAGTGCCCCCCACGCCCCCTCCCCAGGTCTGAGGGTGCCCCCAGGGCCCATCCCCATCTCCTGGAGAGGCAGGCACTGCTCCCTGCCCCTCCCCTGGGCACGGGGTACCCCCCAGCAGTGTTGGGGTGCAGCCCCCTCCCCTCCCCATTGACGACACCGAGCCCTGGTTGTTGCTGCCTCCGCAGTGGTTTATTGGGGTGGGGAGCACTGTGGGGGTGCCAGGGGGGACCCCAAGAGCCAGAGCCCTGCAGCAGGGACCGATTTCCAGCCTCACTAAAGCAGCAATGCAATACTGGAGAGCAACAGGCAATCCCAAACTCCAGTATTTACGTGCTGCTAGAGCACTGCTGACAGCTCTCCACGGCCTCCAGACCCCCTCTCTGCCCCAAACACAGGGCAAGGGCCCCCTGGCTGATCCTCTGCCAGGGAAAGGCCCAAAGAGCAATGGCTGAGGGGTGGGTATAGCATAGGATGTGGTCATGCCCATGCTGGAGAACAAAAAGGAGCTGCAAGTCCTTCCTGCCTGCAGGGCCAGACCCAGGAGCTCCAGGGATGTAAAGGATGTGCACAGTCCAAGCACCAACACATACCTGAGCTAATGAGATACATGGGAATGTGTTAGCTTCCACATCTATGATAACCAGAAGCTCACTTTCTTGTCTTATCCTTGAGGTAATGAGGCAGCCCAGAATGGTCTGTATCTCCTTGTCCCTACAAACCATGATGTGCTGCTACATCTCCTCAAAGCCCACTGAATGTTGACATTCCAAATGGTATTTTGAATATATATATGTATATATAATTTTTTTAAACCATGATATAAAGAACTGAAGAACACTCTACAATGAAGACATTTAACATGCATGCATTACCACCACAGGACAGGGGTTTTTTCTTCACAGGTGCTATCAGACAGTCTGTAACTATAAGAGAACAAGCAGTTATACAGTGCAAACAAACCAGTTTCACAAACCAGGTCAGAAATTAACTGTTCCCTCAAACCACACTTAGTATTGGGTCCCAGCAAATAACACACTTTCAGATCCAGAAGATCTATTGCTTTTGCTCCTATGAAGAGCCTGCAGAACTTCCCAGCCTTTCCAACTGGCCTGTGGGGAAACATTACCTTGTACTTTCCTCTTAGGTGATACTGAACATCAGGGATTTTCCAGAACTCACAATGTTAACATTTCAGATAAATAAATCCATATTCCAACAGTTGAACCCTGTTAAATTTTCCTTAAAAAAATTTCATTCAGCTCAATTTGACAATTTTGAGATATGTAAAAAAAATCCTTATTTTTTAAAAGAGTAAATGATGCTTATTTATTATGTGAATGGACAAGCCTTATACGACCAGAAATTAAAGATTTCTGGAATTTCATCACATTCCCAGCCTGTATGAGGGCAGGCAGGGGCTGCAGCCCTGCAAAGGCAGCTGCCAGTGGCATTTACACACCAGCCTGCCTGGGCTACACAGGAGCCCTGCAGACAGACTGATATTTTTTGTATTTCCTTTCAACCTTCCCCCCCACCCCACCAGTTATGGGACAACTTCCTTCAATTCATTTTCTTAAAAAGCAGCATCACAAAAAAAAACCTGAACAATGTCAGAAATGACGCCCTGGGTTTGAATTCTTGTGCCATCCCCTCATGCCCAACGCGCCACCAAGCCCCTGCCTCTGCAGCAAACTTCAAAATAGGAATCTCAAAAGCTCTTGTGACCCATGCCAAGCGATTTCACATCTGAAATCAAATATTTGCCAACCAAAAAGCAGTATATTTTCACCACTTCAGTCTCCTCAACACTGACAGCACCAGGGCCAACTCCCTAATGAGCAGCTGCTACTTGCTGCAAAGCAAACACGCACCCAGTGTTCAGCTGTAGAGCTACACCAAAACACCCCCCAAAAAATATTAGCATTAATTACTGCTGCAACATTGTTTTACTTGACTGTACCTGTGCAATCTTATTTCTTTCATCTCTTCAAATGAATCCAAAAGAAAAAAGCAGCAGCAAACACGTTCAGCTTTAGAATCCATTTTGATAGTGCTTGAGGTTCATGTTTTAATTAATGTTTTCATATTTATATAAAATATTTATGTAAACCAGTCTTTTAGTTCAACAACAAGGGCAAGAGCTCTCTTCAGTAAGGAGGACTTTTCAAGCAAGGGTTCAATACACCTCCACCAGCCTCTAGCACAGAGGGAAAATCAACAGTCACACCAAGTATTGGGCAAGTGGAAACTTGGGATAGGCAGTGAAATATGTATCTGAGAAAATATGCACATTTATGACATGACAGCATCAATATTTTATGCAACACAAAGTTCCATGTTTGAATTATCCCATCTCCACTTCAGCTTCTTTCAAACTTAGTTTGTGCTTCGGAAACTCAACTTTACATCAGAAATTGGCAGCTGAACAGGGTAATTTGAGTTCAGTTACCCTCTCCTAGGTATCACCTGCAGTACCCAAGAAGGGATATGTGTGTCAGGGACCTGCATTGACCCAGAGGTGCTGCAGGTCTTTTGGAGCAGGTGGGATATGAGCTTACCTTGCCAACTCACCTCTGAACACAGGCACATCCTGCACAGCCTCTCTGGAGAACCAGATCACTGCTTCAGTGGGAGCTACAAAGCAACAACAGAAAGGTTTGAGAGGCAATGGCAGAGAGGGGAAACTCCAGGAGAGGGGACCAGGGCAAGTTCCCTTCCAAGGCACACACAGACAGGTGCAAGTATTTTTGAAGTTAGGGAAGAAAAAAATAAATCAAGTTTTCAGCTCCAGATAGGGCAGACTGTGCAGCAAAGTAACTACATTGCTCCTCTCTCCATCCTCCCCTGTTACTGGCACCCTTGGCTCAGTGTGACTCTGGGCAGTGGCACCCAAGGCACAACAATCACAACCCAGGTGCTGTAGAGCAAGGAGAGACAGCCAGAAAAACCAGGGGCAGCTCTGGGCAGGTGGGAAAGGCACTGAGCACAAGCATGGCCAGCACCTTCCTCCCTACAGCAGCAGCAAGAACAACTCTACTGGTCCTGGCAGAACAGAAGCAAAGGAAACATCTTAATTGTGCTGGGTTAGGTGATGAAGCAGGCCTAGGGCAGGAGATGAGATGCAGAGAGGCTGTTTAGGGGTTGATGTGGTGACATCCTCTCTCTGCCACACAGAGGCAGCATCCCAGGAGCACCTCCAGCTTCCAAGCAGCATCTCCCGACAGAACAGGGGGTGTCCTGCTTATGGGAACCCCAAACAAGAGAAGAACTGCCCCAAAAGCTCTGCCTCAATGCAAAGCACTGCAACAGCCCTTCTGCTCCATGCCTGCAGTGTGTGCACCAGCTCCTTCTAGAAATAGAAACTTCTACCTGTCATCCACGTAAGCCAGCCACCTACAGAGGTTTAATTAAATCCCCCAAATAACTGGGGAATTTGAACATGCAGAAAACCATTAATGCAATTCACAAAACAATGCAACTTCTGCTTGCCAAAGTATATTGAGCAATTAAGTAAAAAACAACCCCCCCATCCCAAACACACACACAAAACTAAAACAAATTCCCTCTGAAATACTGAATTCCCTTAAAATACAACCTCATCCCTCCTCATTGACACTGATCAGAAAAAAAGAGAAGGGAAAAAAAGTGAGAAGGAGCGCCATGGGGAAGGAAAGGAAATAAATTCAGGAGCCCATGACAGGACAGATTTGCATACAGAGCCTTTACTGACCCACACACTTCAGGGCTAGGTGAGCTCAAAGACAAGTAAATATTGAGCATTTCCTATATCTAGAAAAAAAATAGGAACAAAAACCCCAGCTCTGCTAACCAACAGTTTTCTAGGAGACATGCACAAACAAATCCTGAAGTCATTGTTCTCATTTGAAACAATTGAAAAAAAAAGGCATTTATTATTTTAGAAAAAGACTAAAGTAAATCATCTTATTACAGCTGAAGGTCCCAGGCACTCATCAGCGAGGCAAATTTACGGTGACAAAACGAAAATAAGGGTGTGAGTAACACCAGCAGAACACTTCATATCTGCCTGCCTCTGAAAAATCCCAACACTTTCGTTGCTGCCTCCTCCTCTTGAACAATGAGGCTTAAACAAAAGTCACGTCCGAATATTTACAGATGTGGCGAAGAGCTGGGATCAGAGCCGGTGCTTGATCGACAGCCACCACATGGCCCCAGCTCCGCCGTTCCCGTTCCCATTCCCGGCAGGAATTGCCTGGCAGAGCTGCGGGAGGAGAAGGGGCTGAGAAGGAGCCCGAGCAGAGGGAACTGTGCCAGCCAAGCCCCTTTCATCTGCACGGCACCCACAGCACGTCCCCGTCACCCAGCATCGCCGCTCTGCCCAGCCACGATCGCTCCCGGGGGCACAAAACCAACGCAGGAAATAAATTTCCTGCCCGTTCTTGCCGAAGCCATGTGAGAGCGGGTCGTTCCTCACGCGCTTCATCAAAATTAATTTTTTTTCCTGGCTAATTTGCCCATAAAAGGGCCGGGGAGGCAGCACACAGCTGGGACAAACCCCAGCACGTTTTCCCTGCACCTTCCCCGTGCTAAACCACAGCCATCGACACGCTCCTAGGTGGGGCCGAACACCCGAAACCAAACTGCAGCTACAAAGGGCAGATTGAAATAACGCAAAAAATGAATTCGTTCACTTCTCTCGGGGTGAAACTCGAGCACAACATTGTTACCAGCAGGATCAGCTGTGTTTACCGAGGCGGGGGTGTTAGTGGGACAGGGAGCTACTGGTGCTTAGAAAGGCCTGTGGGACAAGACTTCAACTTACAGCACTCCAGAAAACCAGTAAAATCCACTGTAAAATCCCAGGATCCACAGTTTTTTCTCAACACTGCTGAGGAGAAGAAAAGTATGATGCTTTTCGTTACTTCCAAGTTTTAGCATTGTCATCTCATCCAGTTCTAAACAACAAGGGTCAGATTTGGAAGCCCGATTTCTATTAAGTTTATTTGTTAAGAACAGGAAAAAAAAAAAACGAACAAAAAACCAATTTCTTTTTTGGTCAGATGAACAATAATTCAAAACATAACAAGCACACTGAAACTTTTTTCTTTTTTAGATTTGGGTTAAGTTTGCATGAAGCATTACTTAAAGCTTCCCTCCTATATTTCATAAACGTTTACTGCATCAGCAGCTGAGTTTTACTTTATTTCCCACCAAAGTCGATTAACTAAATACAGACTTTCAGAGTTGCCGGTGAGTTCTTTGGATTTCTTCAGAACACGAGATGATGAAACTCGGCAGACAGTCCCTCACCTACACTTAACACGCATAAGACACACAAGCAGAATTTGGTTTTTTGGGGGGGGAGCGATTAATGATTTAACCTCAGAAAACTCACTCTCCAAACTCAAAAAAATTGTCTTTATATACCCGATGCATATACGGGAAAAAATATTGTATGTAGGACCAATTTCAGAGGGAAAAGTCTCAGCGCTGCGCATGTTGCTCCATCACTGCAGCTCCCAGAAAGCTGCGAGGCTGCCCTGGGAAGCCGGCCCTTGCCAGGATATTCAAATTTCCTGTACAAAGCGAGCAACCACCGAGGGGAAAAGAGAAAAAAAAGCAAAAGCTGGCTGCCAATTGAATTTTCTTTAATATTTTAAATGATTTCGGCGAATTATTCTTTAGTTACACTAGCACTATATTTTAAACGTACAAAACTATTTTCTACGTGCGGGGGCGCGCAGACTCCGCGCCGGGCCGGCAGCCCGCGGGTCCCCGCGTTCGCTTTAAAAAAAGAGGGAAACGGGAAAAAAAAAAGGAAAAAAAAAAGAAAAAAAATCAACCCCGAGCCCCACCTGCGGGGGGCGGGCGCGGCCCAAAAGAAAAAAAAAAAAAGATTTAAAAATTATTAATAGTGGGGGGATGGAAATTAAAAAAAGAAACGCGAGGAAAAGGCACCGGGGGGTGGCGGGGCCGCCCCGCACCCACGTGGGAACCGGCCCCGCGCGCCGCTCCCGCACCCCCGGCCCGGAGGGGCCCCGTCCGCCGCCCCCCGGTGCCGCCGCTGTCACCGCCCGGGCGGCTCGGCCGAGCCCCGCGGCCGCTGCCTTTGTGCCGCGCGGGGCGGCTCCCCCGGGGCGCTGCCGGGGCGCTCCCCACCCCCCGCACCACAGAAAGTTTCTTTAACAGTTTTTTGGGGAGGTGTTTGGGGGGTTTTTAAAGTTCTTCGCGCTCCCCTCGCAAAGTTTCGGCCGGGCCCGTGTCCGGCCGTGCCCCGCGGGGAGCGGCGCGACCCCGCCCACGGGGCAGCGGCGGCGGGAGGGGGTCCCGCCGAGCCCCCCCCTCAGCGCGCCCCGTCCCGCGTGTCCGTCCCGCGGGGCCGCGCCGGGCCGGGCCGTGCCGCCCGCAGCGGGGACAGGGCACGGGGGGAGCCGGCCGCCCCCCGCCGCGCCCCGGCCCCGCCGCCCTGCCCGCCCTCCCTCCTCACCTCCGAGTCCACTCGAAAATGGCGCCGAAACCGAAAAAACTTCGCAAATTTCATTGTAGGCGGCTGCAAAGGCTGCTGGGAGCGGGGGCGGCCGCAGCGCCGCCCGCCGGGGCGGGCCGGGCCGGGCGCGGCGCGGGGCGGGGAGCGGAGCGCGGAGCGGAGCGCGGAGCGGCCCCGGCACGGCCCGGCCGTGGCTGCGGCTGCGGCTGCGGGGAGCGCCGGGGCGGGGATTCACCTGCCCCCGGCCCGGGGCTGTGAACCGGCACCGCCGCGCCCCCGCAGCCGCCGAAAGCCGCGTGCAGAGAAAAGAAGCCTCAATTAGGAAAGAGTAAACAGATGTATGTAAAACACGAGAGCTGCGCGGGAGCGGTGGGAACGCTCAGTTGCGCCCTTCGTGCGAACCAGTTCGTTCCACTGCCTCTTCCGTCGGGGGTTTATGGCCGCTCATAACCCAGACGGAAAAGGGATGATGCTTTTCCAGCCCGGCTTGGTAAAAGTTGATGTCTTATTACTCAGTGTGGCTCTGTCCATGCACTCACATGACATCAGAGCAGGACTTAAAATCATTCTCTTTTTCCCCCCATTACTGTGATGCTAAGTTCTTTACAAACATTGATTCTCAGTCTGCGTTTCTCTGATCTGTAAGGCTTTCCCACGTCCAGCGGGCACAGCCTTATAACCTGCCCGGAGTCACACAGGAGCAGTGGGAGCAGGATTTCAGAGCCCACAGTGCACATCCTGGCTGTGCGATGGCACCACGGCACACTCGCAGGGTGGATGGGCTCTTTTGAGACATGGTTTCTTTTAAATATAAAGTCAGAACTTGGGGAGCATGGCAAGCTCAGACCTGGGAAAAGTGATGCTGAGGCAAAATGTTCCTTTCCAAAAGGAGAACCCAGATCTGGTGGTCAGAAACGTGCAGATTTGTCACATTCATCATTGGAAGTGGTTAAAGCTGCCAAGTCTCTTGTTGGCCTGGTGGGTTTGAATTCTTTCTGCAGTTTTTATTTCTACCCCCACCCCAAACAGCAAAAAAAAAAACCCCAAACCCTGTTGCTAAATAATTGCTCTGTTCTCACAGGTGAAACAGCGAAGCTCAATTAATTCTGCTTTGTAAAGTGCTTCTGATCCTCTGATGGAAACATGTAGGGGCAAAACACTTTTATTTTGCAACTTGCAAAGGCTGATAAGAGCGATGAAAACGGAAAAGCCTCACCACTGAGGGGGATTACAGCCCCACGCTTTTTCCACTCGAGATCTTAGAGATGAGCTGATGGCTGCTGCTTTTCATTTAGAAGGGTTTTTCCCCCTCTTTTGAAAGAAACGCAATCACTACCAAGTATTCTAGAGGGACTTCATCTTTAAACAAATAATGTTTTTCTTGTTGGGTGTGCACTATTATTTTCTTAATTATTCCTGGATTTATGCCTGTTCCACCAAGAGTTTTCTCAGGTGGCAGAAACAATTGGTCCTTTTTTATTACGCTAATAGCAAAAAGTATCCCTAATAAAATGACTCTGTACATCCCATAAACTCAAATGGGACACATTTTGCCAACAATCACACCTCTTCATTGAGGCATCTTATGTGCTGCCTTTTTTTTTTTTACTTTTTTTCCACATTACTATTGTTTACTACTCGGCCTCACTGGCTGGCTAAGTCTTGGTGCCAAAACGAAACGAATCAGGTCATTTATTTAGCACCAGAGCCCTCCCACTCACCCTTAGCATGAATGTTGAGATCTCAGCAGATGTGGTAGGGAATGAATGGGCAAAGAGATTCACCTACACAGAATCACATCTACTTGTGGGTGGCCTCTAATTAATTTGGCTTCGAGGCTCCGCTGCAAGGTAGATGGGTTAGGAAGTCTGGCCAGGAGTCATCTGGTTGAATCATACCTATTCTATGGAGAACTTCATTGTGTAGCTGTGTCTGACTCCCACCCTTGTGAGAACTAATTAAAACATAGGAAAAAAAAAGCGCCCCACACTTATTGGAAGTCAAATATAAATGTCAGCGTTTCGGATGAAATGGTATCTTGGGAGGCTCCTGCACATTTAATCAGCTGGTTGCACCATGTATATCATGGCCTCAAAAGCTGCAGTGAGAACCACGAAAGGCACTGGCTTAACATCAGCAAAAGTGTTTGCCAAGCTTGGATTATGTCACCATTTTATGATCTTGCTTTGTAAAGGGAGAATACTCTTGGGGAGAAAGGACTCGGCATGCCGGATCTACAGCGAGAGCGAGGAATGAATGCTGCTCACAGAGACTGGGGGAGGGCCAGGGGCTCTGTGTGCTGGGGTGGCTTTGCACATCCACCAAGCAGAGATGCACCCCACAGATCACTGGGGCTGAAAGCAAAAACCCAAAATACCCCAGCAGAGCTGTTTGCTGCTTGCCCTCCCACGGGCACACCTGTGGGGGCCCTGCCTGGGTCCTGTTTGTCACTGTCCCCTGGCTCTCGGGGCATCTCTGTCCCATTCCAGGGAATATGGAGATGCTCTGAGGCCCTCTGGTTTTCCCTTGCCTCAGGATACAGACACCCAGCCAGGCTGGGGCTTGTCAGACACTCAGAATGTGATGCCCTTGCGGGGGTGGCAGCCGTGGAACTGGTTAAAAAAATAAACATCCCCCACCACACATGTGAAATGTGGCCTGCTGAGATGCTTCTGTTCCCTGTCACAGGGGTGAGCTGTGGCCACTCCTTCCGTGCTGCAGGCTGGTGGTAAAGGCAGGAAACTCTTTGAGGAGACCAATTCTGTTTGCCCAGCACAGGCCCCAATGCTGAGCTTGCATCTGCTTCTGTCAGTGCAAGGAGAATAAAGAAAAAAACTTGGAGGCTACGTGCCCTTTGAGGAGGGCTGTTGGTGGGACAAGTGACATTGGAGGGGACATACAGCTGAAGAGAAACACCTCTTCAAAAGCAGCCCCTGGGGTCTGGGAGCTGTGCTGCCATGCTGCCCTTGCTTTCCTGTTGCTGCAAGAGCCTTGGGCAGCCCGTAGTCCCTGCTGCTGGAGCATCCTGCCCAGCCTGGAAACTTTCCACTGCTACTGGGCTCATAAATTGTGCTGCTTCTGGAGGAGTGTCTAGCCAGCTCCTGACTGCATCCTAACACTGGCCTTAGCATGGGCAAGGGGGTCCCTGTGCCTGCAGGGGCTGTGTAGGGCACAGGGAGTGCAGGTGGGCAGCCTGGGGTGCCTGGGACAGTGGAAAGGACCAGGTGTGGGTACAGCCACAGCATTTTGTGCTTCCCAATGAAAAGAATGATGGTTCCTGGTGTGCAGAATGGGGACCAGGGTCTTTTATTTATTGCATTACCCCTCTAGCCCAGTAAACTGCCCGTCCTGAGCTCTGGCTTCTGCACTAACCCTTCCTCCAGCCTTTCAGTCCCTTGTGACCAGACTGAACAGTGGGTTAGTGCTTGGTTTCTTTCCATGTCTCCTTCATCTGCCCTTGTGCACCAGCCCTGGCATTCTGCAATTCCCCCAGCTCTGTGTGTGGTGTGACAGTCCCAGCCTCGGCTTCCCGGGCACCCTCAGCGCTCGCAGCCGCCTCAGGCGCTCTGCAGTGTGGAGGACGGGTGTGGCGGCCATGCCGATGGCGTTTTGGCAGCATCTCCCGCCTTGCCTTGGCTCACAGAGTGCCCGGAGCGTAGCACTGTCTGGACAGGGATTTCACTGCCTGCCATCCAGGCTGCCAGCACAGCCTTGTCACTGCAATTTGTCACACGTGTCTGGTGTGTGCTGGGATGATGGAATTGCTCCTTGTCTGGCGTGAGGAGCGGCCGGGCCTTGCTGGGCCTTGCCGGGCCCACACGCGGCTGTGCCGGGCCCGTGCTCTGCTCCTGAGGTGTGAACCAGCACTGTGACATTCCCTCCCATCACCTCCTTTCTTTCACTAGAGTTGGGTTATTTTTGTAGAAAATATCTGGCTTTTATTGAAACACTAATTATAAAGGATCTTTTTGTTGTTTGGAGATGGAAACCTTCAGCAGAGGCACCAGCTCTCCAGTCCTCCCCTCCTTGCCTTTGCAGTTATTTGCTGTATTTATTTACTGCAAAATGTGCTGTATTGCCTGACATTTTTTGGTTATCAAAATATTTTGATTATGTGCAGGGGAGGGGGTGGGTTGATAGCACGGCCGACATCTCGATAGAAAACTGCCTGTAAAACATTCTAACTAAAGTCAGGGCGGGGAAGAGTGAGATATTCCAGCCTGTCCCAGGCAAGCCCTTGGCACTGCTGCTGTGACCTGGCTGTTCAGAGCCTGGGCTCAGCTCAGAGCCATTTCCCTGTATATTTCTGCCTCTTTTGTGAGCTCTCCCCATGGATGCATCAACCACAGCAAGCATGGAAAGGAGGGCAGGGTAGAAGGTGCTGCTGCAGGATCACATCCCAAAATTACTGCCCAGGTTTTCCCATGGAGTCTGAGAGGAGACAGAGGCAGGATACAAAAAGCAAAGGTCAAAAAAGCAAAGGGACGGAAGTTGCACATCAAGGTCACTCCAGAAAGGGCTGAAGCACTTCCCACTTTTTTCCCTCTGGCAGAAGTGTTGTCTTTGTGACATGACCACCAGCCCATTGGCTGTGGGGATGTCTGCTGACTCTGCCCTTGAGCAAATGCCATCAGCAGAAGATGTCCCAACTCATGAGTGAAGAGCTGCTCACATCTTGAAAGCAATTTTTGCATTTTGATTTGAAATAACATTGAGCAATTATCTGTTACAGCAGCTCTCCAGCTTCTGCATGCAAAAGTGTTTACAATTGTGAAGATCAATATTTATCAGCACACAATAATTTTGTGTGTTCCTGTGATTGTTCTGAATGTAAACAAGCTCCTCTGACTTCCCCAATGCCAGCACGCTTAAAACTTTTTCTGACTCGTGTTACCAAACCTGCAATTTGTCATTGATACAGTATTCTGTCAGAAATACAGTGCTGTGGGCATGTACATATAAATATTGTACTCTCTTGGCAAAGCCAAATGTCATGATAGGATAATGTGTTATTTAATACAGAGCTGTAGATTAGACAAGGACATTTGCAATACAAACCAGTCCCAACATCAGACAGTTGCAAAAGTTATTGTTATGCTGATACTGTAGGAAAACTGATATTTCTAGCTGAACATTTTATGTATTGTGCTCTGTGACCGTCCCATGGACCTCTGCCATATGACACTTAGTCTTAAATTATACTGTCCAAGAGCCATTTTGTACAATTCAAGGCAATAGCTCCAGGAGGAACTCCTTAGGCATGCAAGGAGTCTGAAATGGTGGGTTAGTGGTTGTCTTTAGATGCCCTTGGCCCTCCTCCTAGGAAACATGGTCTGGCTCCTAGCTTTTTACCTGGAAAATGTAATTCCTAAAGGCTGGGTCCTAGAACAGTCCAAAGAAAACCCAAGCAGTGAAGCTGTGTGTTTCAGAGAGATGGGCTGGGCTTGTTCAGGAACAAGGGTTCAAATGCTGGGGAGAGCCCAGCACACCAGTCCCAAGCTCTCTGACTGCTGGTGTTTCCCTGCTTTCCCACCCTGGGATGGAATGGGGAGGCTTTGGGAAGTGTCATGCAGCCCTCCAGCCCAAGACCACTTGCTTTGGTGTCTCTTGGACCCTGCCTAGGGAAAGTTTATCTCAGGGGGCTTTAGAGGGACCCAGCTCCCACAGAGGTTTTGATTGCTTTTGAAAATCCCGGGTTTTGTTGATGCTACTCCTGGAAACTGACATTTTTTTTCTGAAGTGAGGTGCTGCTTTCTAATAAGGCATTTTTGAGCTGGTGTAACCATTTTGTGCTGATCCCAGCTGCTTGTGCTGTGTTGCAGGGGGGGAAGGAAATCATGGCGCTGGGTGTGCAGGTTGGCTGTGCTCCAGTCATCCTATTAGCAGAGTTTTAACAGGAAGACAAGCATTGCTCCTGGGGATATACATTAATTAGGTTTCTGTATGGCCAGGGCACAATATACCTTCACACAAGCTTTTTACCCTAAATTGCTCAGGTTTTTTTAATTACTCAATTACCTTGAGTTGCACCTGCTGTACAACAGAGTGTTTTTCACTCTGAGGAGCACGATGAAGAATTGTTGCTCATACCCTTCCATCAGTGCTGGCAGAGCTCACAGGGAGGCACTTTGTTCACATCTTCCTTTCTTTTAAATGCTTTTTATCTCACAGTGCTTCCAACTAGCATGGAGACTTTGGAGATGAATCTGGGATTTAAAACCATGAAGATCTGATTTTCTGTGTAATATTGCAGGTTTGCACCAGGAATCAATTCAGCAACTCAAAGTGCACAAGAAACATCAAAACAGGCTTAAATTTGTGTTTCTCATATTGTCCTGCAAAGAGATGTTGTGTGAGCAGGAGGCCAAAGCCTGCATGGAGAGTGGCTGCACCACACACTGCTTTGCAAATTCACATACAGTTGTGTCTCTTGGGACAGAATACCAGGCACTTAGCTGCCACACCTGGCCCAATTGCAGTGAATTCTGTTAAGAGCTTTATCCTTGCCATTGAAAATACAAACTGTAGCATTATTTGTAGAGAAAGAAGTAGTATTTATATATGTGTGTGTGTGTCTGTCTGTTTCACATCATCACTGGACATTGTCTCTTGAAAGCTGCAGTCATTCCTGGGGCTTCCCATGCCTTGGTGTGTCTGTACCTGTGACCTGCCGTGGCTTCTGTGACAGTGCAGGTGTCCAGAGCACTGTGTGCTGGGCAAGGGTGGAACAGCCTGGGGAGATGGAGGAAATCCTGCACCCAGTCAAGGGGCAGCCAGCAGTGCCTTGTGACCCCCAGACACCAGGACCCAACAGCACAGAAATGCCCAAATGCAGGGATGGCTGTAGGTGCTGGGAAAGGTGAGAGAGGAGCAGAAGTGTGAGAAAGGGAAGCGGCAGCAAAACCAGTCTAGCCCAAAAGGCAGAACGCCAAAATGAGACCACCCAGAATATGTCTAATTAGTGCTTTTCCTAAATTAGTGCTTCTCTCTGCTTGTCTTTCATTAATTTTTCTCCTTTATGAAATGTCAAGTTTAGTGGGTGTGATAAAGCTCTCCTGGGGAGCAGGGGAGGATGTGCAGGCAGTGAGCGGGCAGTGCCTCCAGGCTGCCCTCAGGATGGGGTGCAGGATCAGGCCCATGCCAGCCCCAGATCCTGCCCTGCTGGGAGTGATGCTGCCGGGGGAACTCGACCAGGTGTGAAGGGACAGAGCAGAGCTCCCTGCAGGAATGCACGTGTACATCCAAACACTGTGCTCGGCAGAATCCCCACCCACCCTGAGAGCTGCACAGCTTGAAAAGGGTGTGTAATTATGCCTCTGCCCAACATTATTTATTTCAGTGGGTGCTGAAAATTGCAAAAAATAATTAATGTATTTTAATGGAGGGGGCATGGAAAGTGTCTTGTGGGGCAGCTCCTGTTGCTGTGCCCTGGCTGCAGCCCAGGAGAGCGGTGGCAGACCCATGGCTGTGTGGCAGTCATCAGCTTCCAGGAGCAGCTCAGCCCTTCCCAGAAGCCCATCACCCCAGCAGAGACGTGCATTGGATGGTCCTGAGTGTCCCAGCTTCATGGAGCACACCAAGGGGGCAGGAGACACAGAAACCCAGCAGAGAAGGACTGTGTAACCCACAGGGAATGCTAATGAGGAAAGCAAGGTGACCTCCCTTTGTTTTGCAGACTGATTTGTGATTTGGGAGAGTCAGTGATGAGACAGGCTATTGAAGCTGCTGCCTTTTAGTTTAGTATTTTGCACTGACTACATCTAACAAAGTATTCTAATCTAAAAATTAATTAATTCTCAATTTTTCTTCTGGGAAAAAAAAAAATCTACATTTCTGTACTCCTTGCAGGGAAGAAATCCAATTTTGTTTGCAGGGAAGAGAAATTTCATCCTCTTGGTGAAAATACCTAACTGTAAAGAGACAGAAGAAAAAGCCCAAATTAGTTTCATGATGTCAGTAAATGATACCATGAATTGGGAAATCCATGAGTTTCACTGAAACCAGTCACGGTTTCCATCTCCCTCTGCCTCCCATCTGCTTGAAAACACTTAGTTCAGTCTTGAGCCTGGAGGAGTGCAGAGGTAGCTAAATATTTCCACATCTGGTTTGGGGAAGATTTGGAAAAATAATTTTGCTGCAGAATTAACAAGAGTAACGGAGCTTATGTGTTTCTCTCAGTATAGGGCAATATATTGTAGAGCTTCTCCTTGAGCACATTTGTGCCAGACTGCTTCACTTGATGTTACCTACTTACCTGTTCTTCAGAGAGGAAAGTTTGCTGCCTCCCTGAGAGATAACAGGGCTGTTCTCAACCATAGGAAAATTTGTACTCTTTCATTTTAGAAAGTTTCACCATCTGAGCCCTGATTCTTCTATGCTTTCACTTACTTTGCCTGTGTGGTTTCATGGTCTGAAAGGATATCAGCTGTAAATGATACCAAGGAGAATTAACATGGGAGAAAACTACATGTGTTTAGCTGTTTGTTTGCATCCAGAAAAATGCTCAGAGGAATCAGTTTTAAAAGATGAGGGATTTTTCTATGGAAAATATTTTGCCTAAAAGTCTGTATGAAGTGAAAGGGTCAGTGAGGATGCTTCACCTGGAGAATGCCCTGTGCTGTAGAACACCAGCTGTGCCTGTCTGGTCCTCTATGGCTCTGCAGCAGTCAGTCAGATGTGGAGTTTCACCTCCTCTCAGGCAAGGACTGACCTGCAAAATGCAGAAGCAGCTGGTTCCTTTTAGCAGCCTGCTCGGGGTCACGGTGGCTGCCTGCACTGATGAGTGGCTTTTCCTTGCCAGTGGTGCCAGTGCAGAACAGGACACCCTAAAGGTACTTGGGTTGTGAGGTGGTGGTTAGATGGGAGTAGCCCTGTGATGTGCAGAAACCAACTGTGAGCTCTGCACGAGGAAAAATATCTGTGGGGCATCACCCAGCACTTGCAGCTGGTGTTGGCAGAAGCACCAGCAGCTCCCCCTGAAAGGGTTTCAACAGACTGGGCAGACAGGTGCCTTGGGGCTGGGGAAAAGCAGCAGCTCGTGGTGCTGGTCACCCCTAGGAACCAGCTGTGTCAGTGAAAGGCACTGAGACCTACTGAAACTCCTGTTCAGGTTTTGTTTCCTCCAGCAGTCACAGTTTACAAACTGGAGCCAGCACTCACCTCCTCTCTGCCGCCTCTGCCGTTCCCCCAGGAGGGCGGTGGGCAGGGAGCCACCACACTCAGGAAGAGCCTTTGTTGCAGGGCTCAGCCATTGAATTCAGTGACTTTCAGAGAACCTCACACTTATTTTAAAGTTTTATTGTTTGCTCTGGAAAGCAGCTCTCAAATACTGTGTCTGCACCCCCTGAACAGCAACATGCGCTTTTGGGAGCTGCTGGGCTGCCCTCAGAGAAGGCTGGACTTGGAGACTGCATTGAGTTGCCTGGATTTTGGGGTGGTGGTGGCAGAGGCCAGATTAGTGATCCACCATGGGTCACTGTGGCTTCAGAGTGCAGTGGCAGTGCTGGGCAGGAGGAGAAGCCTGTGTGAGGATAACAGCATTCTTTTTGTTGTTCAATTTGCATCCTCTTCCTTCCCCCTTGCTTTGGAGCTCCCTTTTATGCTGGGCTGCTCCTGGCGCACAGTGAGTTTTAGCTTGCTTGGGGCAGGTATTTCCTCCTTGGTAAGCAGTAACTCCTGTCTGAGTCCCAAGAATATCAGGAACAGGACCACACCATGGCAGTGAGTGGGGCAGCTGGACATCACTGCATGGACAGGGATGGGGATGGGGACACAGCACTTTGACCTGGGAGGGCTGGCTGTGCAGCAGCCTCCCGTGCTGGGTCACTCTCTGAGATGTCTGGCTAAGACGAGGCAGCCTGAGCCATAACCAAGTTATTATGGGGCCTTGGAGAAGGCGTCTTGGCAGCTGCCATTTGCGCCATGCAGAGAGGAGCTCCCCCACCTCAGTCCCTCGCTGGCAATAACCGCTAGAAAGCAGCCTTAAAACAACAACCAGCTTTCTAATAAAGCTGGCAAGTAATGCTGAGACAGAAAGGCAGGAGAACCCCGTGCAGTCCTGGAGCACAGCCTGCAAACCAGACCTTGCAGCACAAAGTCCTGGCCTGATTTGGTGAGTTCTTGTCCCCTTCAGCAGGCTGGTGTCTGACAGCCGCTGTGCTGAGCTGCAGCCTTTGCCCAGAACTGGTGTCCTCCATCTCTGCTGGTGGCAGGTTGGTGGCCAGCTGTACCTGTGTAATGTCAGGGCAGGGCACATCACCTCTGCCAGTGGTGACAGCAACAGTGCAAGCTGTGGAGGTGTTGGTGCAAAAAGCTACTCAGTGTGTTTTTACAAAACTGCAGCCCCAGTCCTTCTTTGCCATCTTCTTCATAGCCA
Source organism: Melospiza georgiana (assembly GCF_028018845.1). NCBI lineage: Eukaryota > Metazoa > Chordata > Aves > Passeriformes > Passerellidae > Melospiza > Melospiza georgiana. The sequence continues at coordinate 6,873,327 of NC_080441.1, read as the reverse complement.
TGCCTTGCAGTCTCAGTCCCGAGAGCATGTTTAAGGTTTTTATTTTGAACATGCAGATCCCGTCTGGATGCTGGCACGCCCTGCTTGGAGCAGTCCCAGCAGCACCGTCTGTCCGGCTGGCACTGGAACCCCTCCTTCGCTGCAGGCGGGCTCGGAGACACGCTGAGGGCGCTGCTGGTGCTGCCCAGGGGGAAACGCGGCGGAGTCTGTGCGGGAGCGGTGCGGGAGCGGTGCGGGAGCGGCGGCGGGCTGAGGACCAGCAGAGGGAGCACAAGAGTGCAGAAATCCCACCGGGAAGCCGGGGGACCGAGGGCTCCGGCTGCGCCGGTGTGCGCGGTGTGTGCCGGTGTACGTGCTGCGGTGTGTGCCGGTGTGTGCCGGTGTGTGCCGGTGTGTGCCGGTGTGTGCGGTGTGTGCCGGTGTGTGCCGGTGTGTGCCGGTGTACGTGCTACGGTGTGTGCCGGTGTGTGCGGTGTGTGCGGTGTGTGCCGGTGTGTGCCGGTGTACGTGCTACGGTGTGTGCGGTGCGTGCCGGTGTGTGCCGGTGTGCGCGCTGTTTTTCGGTGTGTGCGGTGTGTGCCGGTGTGTGCCGGTGTGCGCGGTGTGTGCCGGTGTGTGCCGGTGTGTGCGGTGTGTGCCGGTGTGTGCGCGGTGTGTGCGGTGTGTGCCGGTGTGTGCCGGTGTGTGCCGGTGTGTGCTGCTGCGGTGTGTGCGGTGTGTGCCGGTGTGCGCGGTGTTTTTCGGTGTGTGCGGTGTGTGCCGGTGTGTGCGGTGTGCGCTGCTGCGGTGTGCGCCCCGCGGCTGCCCCATCCCAGAGCCGCAGGGGTCCCCGCAGGACCGGTGCGGAAAGGTGCGGGTGTCGCAGCCAGCCGTCATTGCCCTGGCTCTCCATCAGCAGCCCCCGAGCCGCTTTATCCGGTGAGAGATGCCGAGACAACCGGTCCTGCAGTCAGGACACAGCCTGCGAGGACAGTGCACATGCCTGTGCATGGCCAGAGTTCTGCAGTGACTTTGCAGACTCATCAGTCACATTTCAATTCATACTTCTCCTGAAACGGAGTCCTCCTCACGCTGCCGGAATGAGCAAACCCCCGGCTGAGGCTGGAGGGCAGGCAGTGGCTGCGAGCGGTGCCCCAAAGTGCCAGGCTGCCTGCCAGGCCCTGCAAAGGAGCTTTCAGCACCTCCAAGCCCGATTTGCTTTTGGAGTTCACTATGAAAAAGACACCGTGACAAATCCCAGAGGGTTATTTTTGGCAGAAAACTATATTTGAAAGAAAACAGAGCAGCCATCCTGTTGCAGCCAACGGAGCCTTGGATATCCCTGCTGCAGCTCAGTGCTGCCTTTCTTGCTGTCTTTTCTCCCAGAGGCAGAAATGCCACGAGACTCTGGTTATAACCAGATTATTCACATGGGAGTATCTGCTCACACTCTTAGTGTCCCCAGCCTGCGTGTCCTCATTGAATAAATCTCCAGCTGTCTGAGCAATGCATGACCCACCTGGGACCTCCTTGAGCACCCTGTGAAGGGCAGGGGCAGCAGGACAGGTCCCTGCACTGAAAGGCTCTGCCCAGGCCAGGGGATCACAAACTAAAAAGACAAATAATTCACAGCACATCACTGCTGCTGGTGAGGTACCAAGGGCTGGTTTTGCCAAGAAGAGGTGAATTCCACCCGGGAGGAATTCACTCCTCGCCTGTGCTAATATTAAAATGTGCTGGATGATTTAATTTTAGGCCCGGTTATCTTTCTCGCCACAGAGTTTAACACAATTGTGTGGCAGGATGTCTGCAGCAGTCAGATGGGAATAATAGAGGTGTTAGTCACTCCAGAAAAGGAATTAAATTGCGCTGGGCAGTTTGCACAGTTACTTCTGGTGCTGCTGCAGGGAGAACCCTTACGTCTTGTCTAGCAAAGCTTCAGCATTTTTTTTAGGAAAGCACAGCCAGAATTTTTTACATCTTTGTCTGTCTTTCATAGCAGAGCAGTGTGTCCATGTCGCAGCTGCTGTGGGGACTGTCCTGCTGGCATCCAGGCGCCGAGGGAGGGTCATTGTCCCATTGTGTGGATGGGAAATGAGAGCACAAGGATGCAGAGCTCTGCTTGGAGGCTCTGAGCTCAAGTCTCTGGGGGCCTTGGCCTGAGCTTTAACTACAAAACCATCTTGCACAGTCCTCCATGTGCCGAGCAAAGCATTTCAGAGCATCCCCCTCTCTACCCATGACCCTTTGTCAGCAGCTTCCCTGTACTTGCTGCAGGCTGTCCCTCTGGAAACTCAGCCACTCTCTCCAGCTCATGCAGCAGCATGGATAAACCTCCATCACAAAAGCTTGAGCCCCAGCCAGATTTCCCAGAGACCAGCCAAGCTCCAGCAGAGCAGAGGCAGTTCTGACTTGTCCTGGCACCCATGCCCAGCTCCAAACCCCAGGGGCTGGTCCCTGTGATGTGGGCACAGGTGCCACCATGCATGAGGCCCATGAAATCACAGGGATCTCATGACCCAAGGGCTCAAGCTGCAGAGCAAAGAGCTCATCCTCCTGGAGCCACCATGGAGGAGAGGAACTGAGCAAACCCCAGCAGAAGGGAATGGCAGTTTTGGAAATGTGTGAGTCACACTTGGGTCGGACATTCCCAAAAAAGAGCCTGTGCTGGTTTCCTCCATGGGTGACAAGGCTCTGTCAGGGCTCTGGTGGGCACATCCTCAAGGGGCAGCCCCACCACCCTGGGGCATCAGACACACAAGAGCAATTGTGGCTTTCTCACTGTTGGGCAATGAACTCTGAATGGTGGCCCTGAATACTGTTGGGGATTTCAATAGAAAATGCTTCAGATTGAAATGACCTTGATTACAGCTGGTTGAATAATTTATTGTGAATAAGGTTCTGTGCAAAGTTTGGCATTTTCACATTCATTATGTAACAATTGGTGATTACATTTTTTCCAATTTTTATCCTGTGCTGATCTTGATATTAGCCTGAAATGCCAGCAGTGCAATGACAAGAGACAGCATCCATGCCAACATCCATGAAAACATCCATGCCAGCTCGGGCATTACTTGCTTTTTATAGGTGAGGGACATCAAGCAACCCAGAACTGCCCCTCCCTCAGAAACACACAACCCACTGATGCTCATTTGGCTATTTTTAATTTGATTAAGGGCTCTGCAAGTCCCCTGGGGAGGACGGATGCAAATGGGGAGATGCATTTGTCACTGTGAACAACAACTTTCTGTAAACATGTATTCCCATGTAAACCAATTCAGTTCCAATTTATTCAGCAGTTTATTCAGTTTTCTTTTCCATCATTATGGGATTATGGTTTTAGTAATAAAGTAATAAAAACTAGGATGAATTGTCTCTGATAACTACACTGACAATTTACAGCAGCAGAATTTCTTGCCCTCTATGCAATTTCTGGCAGAAATTTGTCAACAGAATTACTCAACAAAATAATAATGCATATCAGTCATTATTTATAGAAATATTATGTAGATTCAGTGCATACTTTTACATGTGATGTGGATATAAGGACACATGTAATTGCACTTATTAAACTGCAAATGCAACACTTAAGATGGGAAAACCTATGTGACCACCACTGTGTCTTAGTCTTAAACCAGATATATCTAATTTTAATTGTTTGGAAGTGGGTTTTAAGTAAGCCACAAGGAAATTTGCTTTAAACCACCAGTCCTGTCTGTACAGGAAGTTGCATCAGTGTCTTTTAGCCGGTGCAGATCTTCGTGCAGACAAGCCCTGCGTGACACGTCCTCCTGGAGGCACATTCCAAACTCACAGCACACTGTACCTTTAGTGGTGGCAGGTCAGCACCAAGAGCTAGGGCAGGAACTTTAAAAAAAATGGAAGATTGTTAGTTTTTCTCTGTGGTGATCAATGAATCCAGGATAAAAACATTGCACTAAGTCATCAGCTGCAGTGAATTAATCGCCCAGGATTTGCTGTTCTGTTTCCTCCCCTGGGGTTCACTGAATAGTGGCATCAACAGGAACTTTATAGCACTTGTAAGAACTTTATGTTTTAGGTGAAATGGGATTTCTTTAAAGGATAACTATGACCTGCAGTCAATAACACCAATGACTTCAAATCCTCACTCTGACTGCCATTGTGGTGTGTTAGCTAACAGGATATGAGCCTGTTGGTCTCTGTGTGTCCTGTTGGTCTCTATGTGTGCTCAGGCTGTTGTAAAACACCAACAGGCTGCTGCTGCTGCTCTGAACCCAGCAATGCAAAGGGGTAGCTCCAAGGATCCACAGCAATCAAGTGAGAAAGGTGTTGCCATAGGTATTTTAGAAGGGCATGTCCAAGGGACTGTGCTGACAGGTGAGCTTGTGCCTCCCAGCAAAAAGAGATGGAAACACAGAGCTGGAAGGTGGGTTTGCAGCAGCAGAGCCCTAAAAGTAGGGCTTGTCCCATGCAGGAGTGGGAGCTGAGACCCCTCTGGCTCCTCCAGCCAGGACCCAGGGCAGCCCAGCCAGCTCAGCTGTAAATGTTATTGTGTATTTATAAACAAGGGCAGGCTGGAGGGATGACATGGCTCTGTTTACCCCAGTGGCATGCAAAAGTAAACACCCCAGATGAGCTGATCATTAACTCGCCTCCCCTGCTTTCATGCCTATGTGAATAGGAACATTCCCCCTCTCTCCTTTGCTCTGTCTGGTTTTGTTTGCTCTATCTCCACAGGGCTCATTTAATAGCCCTCCTTGAACTCAGAGAAGGCTATCATTTGCCTGCAGATCAAAACAATGCTGACTACCTTACATTTGAAAAACCCCCAATTTCTGCTTTATGATCGAGATAAAAATCCTCCTCTCACTTTCAGCAAACAGGCAGTGAAACTTAGTGTGGTTCAGGACAACCCCACAAAAACCAAGACTTTACTGAGAGGTTGGGAGCAAGCCAATTTGATGCATTAATCTCAAGAAATAAATCACATAAATAAGAGATAAGCACATGTTTCCCCCCAAGCAAATAGAGGCCACTTGGCTGTGAAAGGCACGTCCTTCTCAAATAATGAGTGGGAGACTCTAATTCCAGGCTCGTAGTCAGTATTTCTGTAGGGGCTTGCAGGCTGTGAGCAGAGGAGTAGCTGAGCATTATCAGGCATCTATTGAGAGGGTGTATGTCTGACACAGCTCACAGAGCCAGCAGAAAAGTCAGCACAGATTATTTTCCCACCCACACACTTTCACAAGGAGTCAACGGCGCCACTACTGCACAGGTCTCGTAAAGGGTCAAGGATTTATTTTTCTTGAGTGAGCAACAAACTTCTTTTTCCATCAGCAGTAATGTTTTGTGACAGTGAGGCACCATCCCTAGGATCCCAGTAGTCTCTGACCCAACAGACACTGAAACTGCAGGCACACTGTTGAGTCAGTGCCCAGCATTTGGTGGAAAGCCATTTATTTGCTGGTTAGTCCCCAGGGTGTCTCTGGAGGGAGAGGGGGAAGGTGGACACGAACAGGAGTGAAGGGTCCCTGCTCAGCTCAGGCTTCCTCAGGGATGTGAAACCCCAGCCAACCACAGTGTGCTTCCACTCACACATGGGGCTATTTTTAGTGCACCATTTCAACTGGGTTCCTGTTCCCTCTGCTCAGAGCCCAAATGCTCTCTCAGACACTGACTATTGTGAGCAGCCTGAGGCAGGAGGGTGGCACAGCTCCTCCCTGCAAGCTGGGCAGCAGTTAGGGCCCAAAATCAGGGCAGGTGGCAGATTCAACAGCCTTACCTGCAAAGCCCTCCTCTGCTGAGGTCTGGGCTGATAACTCACAGCACAGGACAGGAATCTGCTGCCCTTCTTCCTCTGCTCAGCTCTGTTAAACCCCTGAGCTGGGAGTCCTTTGCACGGACCGGCGGAACCAGCTGGGTGTGCAGAGCAGGACGAGCTCAGAGATGCTGGAGGGCTGCAGGTGACACAGAGGCTTGGCTGCTCTCAGATGCATCTCTCCATGCTGTCAGCTTGTGTCACACCTGCCTTGTAGCAGCTGAGGCATTGCAAAGGGTATATACAGAAAACAAGATCTAAACCCAATGCACCACTGATCTGCATCAACTCTTTTCAGGCTCTTCCCTCACCTGCAGGCAGGGAAGTTCTGGGAAATACTTTGACCTCCTGCTCAGAAGAGCATCCCAACTCCAAAACAGCTTTGCTTTTGCCTCCTAGCCAGCCCAGTATACCTTACTCTCCTCAGGAGCTTCCCCATCAGCTGTAGACATCTCCTTGGGACAATGTCTCTCCTGCACGTGGGGTCACAGTGCAGGGACAGGAATTATTGGACTGCTGACTCCGGGACATGACTCTATCCTTCAGGAGAAACAGAAGAAGATAGGAAATAAATACTCTGTTTTAATGGTTGGTTATGGAGACAGAGGTCATCACCACAGCAAACAGAGTCTCCTCTGGGGAAAGATGAGGGTTTGCAGAGCTGAGCTGGGTTGTTCCCACATGCTGTGTGCTCACCAAGATGCTTGGGAAGTGCTTTGTGCCAGTGAGCTCTGCTGTGTGTGCGTGTCTGCTGGGGCACAGGGCAGCTCTTTCTGTGCCTGGGCTGGAAACATTTTAAACAGGACACTGAAGAGTAGCAAATAATAAAAACCACACTGAATCTGAGATTACTGGATGAATAATCAGTGGTGTTGAAATACACGAAACTCTGTGAGTCTGGGCTCTCAGTGCTTTGTCTGGGCTCACAGTGCTTTCACCAGTACCCAGTGGATGTCCAAACACAAACAATGAGCAACCACAGCAAATGCAGTGTGGGGAAGGGGAGTGACAGTTTGTTCTGTCACTGGGCAAGGGGACAGGGACTTGCCAGTCTCAGGGGTGCTGTGGCCTCTGTGTGTCCGGGCTGCACAAAGGAGGTTTTGTGCCCAGACCCCCTCCCCAGCTCCTGGTTCCCTCTCCCTGTGCCTGCCTGTTCTGCTGCTGGTGGGCTGCAAACCTGGGTCAGCTGGCTCTGAGGGGCTCCCAGCCACACACAGCTGCCCCATCTGTGCCCAAGTGCTGTGTCTAGAGCTCACCCAGAGCTTTTTCCATGAAGAAATTGGTCTGGGAGCCCAAGGCCATGGCAAGATGATTCACACTCCCTCCAGTAACCTTTGGAAAAGGTCCATAGCCAGCTGAGCCATTGAGCTGCCAGCTCCAACCAGAGAAGCAGGTTACAAAACAGAGACAGATGGCCAGGGTTTAACTTGGGCACTTTTTCATTACTTCTATCACGACACAGCCATCAGGAGTGTCTCTCTGCCTTTGCTGTGACTGAAGGCCTGGGCTCCCTCTCACCCCCAGCTCGGTGGCACCCTGTGCCCTTGCTGGGATCTGGGGGCAGATTCTCCCTGCCAGGACTGGAACCAGCCTCTGTATACACAGCCAGGTTGGGAGCAGTGGTGCAGGGGCTGCTGTGTTCAAAGGGGAGGGGAGGGCAGGGGGTCCAACCTGCAGGGTGAGAGCAGTGTCCTACAGGGATGAGGAAGGAGGTAGGACAGGCAGGGAGGGATGCAGGGAGGTGCTGGAGCTGCTGGGGATGAGGACGCATCAGTGCAGGGCCACCATCTGTGGCCACATCATGGTAGCAAATCTGCCATTCCCCAAACCCCTGGCATCAGCACTGACTGCACAGATGTACTGAAGGACTTGGCTGCCAGATTGCACAAAAACCCCACAAAAACCCCACTCTAGGCTGGTGTCTGGGTTTAGGGTGGGCAGCAAAGGTTCCTGGGCCTCGTGCAGCACCCTCAGTGTCCAGTCCCACACGCTGCAGGGGATAATTGCACTGGCCATCCCATTGTCCTGCAAACTGGGAGCTGCAGTTCCTGGAGCTACCCTTGGCCGTGCCTGGCTGGATCCCCCCCAACCTCAGTCTGTGCAGGACAAGTCTGCAGGGGGGAGCTGTGCCACTCGTTCTTCAAACCTCACTGGCCCAGGCCAGTGTCCCCTCAGCCACACCTGGAGTCAGTTGGACCCTGATTCCAAATCCAAATCATTGTTAAATAAAACCAAGAGGGATGTATCAGTAACAGCATGAGAGAGATTAATTCCTTGCACGGGTGGAGAGAAAATACATGCCAGGCAATGTCTGTTTTCTATCAGCAATTTAAATGGCTCTCTGGATGTAAGATGAGTATGTTCCCTTTCTGGGGAGCACCACACTGCACTTGCAGGGCTTTTCCCTCTCTCAAGCCCAGCTGCTGCAGAAATACAGGCAGGCAAAATTGTCTGGGGATCAGGAGTCACCAGCACTTAATTTTTAAATAGTTTGGCTATTTTAAATGCTGACAGTGTTGGTTTTTTTGACCACAAACTTTGCCCAGCCTCCCACTCCAACTCCACCTGAAGCAGAGCAGCTGGCCACTGGCACAGTGCTGCTGTGGTGGCACCATGGTGTGACACATCTGCCCAGGGACACAGCATCACAGCAAATCCTTGTCCAGAGCCCCCTCAAGTGCTGTCTGCTCTCGTGTCCCTATTGTTGGTGGCCCTGAGTGACACCTGGCCATGGGTTCCTGGCTGGCATTGGAGTTGCTGCTTTGTGCTGGTCACGGTGCCTGTGCTGGAGTCTTGCCAGCAAACTTCTTGTTCAAACATCAGCTGTACTAAATTTGTACAAAGCATTTCTCATGCTGTCCAGATGCCACTGCTTCTAAAAATAGTCCAGTCTAGTCTGTTTTCCCAGATTCCTGCCTTTTATCAGCAATAGTTTTAATAGTCCTTGCAATATTTAATGAGTCATTTGTCCATGTCAGGCCAGCAACTCCTGGGTATGAGAGTCAATCCCAGTTGTCCCATATTCCCATTCATGCCCTACATTAAAAAAAAAAAAAGAAGACCATGAACAAACTTTTTTCATTGGAAAGCAGAAGATTTTTATGCACACTCAACAAGAGCCGGGTGGCAGAGGGTCAAATCCAAGCTTTCCCTGCAGGACTCCCCAGCACACAAAAGCTGCTGTGGTTTGGTGGGGAAAGCTGAGGCATACAATCCTGCCTCAGTTTCCCCATCTCTCAGTGGGTATCAGTGTGCTCCTTCAGAGCCTGGCAGCTCTGTCAGACTGGAAGTCACCACATCAGCTGTTTGGAGTGTCAGACAGACACTATCTGTGACACTGTTGTCTTGCTATTATTTTATTTCATGTAAAATTTATGCCATTTCTGAACCATTTCTGCAAACACAGCTTGTAGGGACCTTGTCACCCTTTAAGTATCCAGTGATATGTCCAGTTCTTGAATGCTGTGGCTTTTCCTGTGTTTATTTTTCCTCCTCCTGAACCTTTTGCTCAGCAGACAGTCTGGTTTTGGGGTGGTTTTTTTTTGGCTTTGCCTTCCTGGAGTGAGCATCCTAGGAGGTGTGCAGAGCTGGTGCAGGACTGTGTTGAAGTCCCAGGATGGTCACAGGGGACCAGGAGAAGGGCGATGGATGACTTAAAGAGTAAGTTCAAGGGAAGAGCAGGGGCAGAGCTTTCCTGAAACACAACCAGCACCAGCCTGGCTGGCCCTGAGATCTCAGTCACATTTCAAGGGGCGATGGAGACAGTTTGGGAGGGAATCATCCCTGCCTTGAATGCTGCACTGGGACGGTACCTGGGAGGCAGGGAGCAGGGGCTGCTCCTGGGGGATCATCCGGGGCACTCGGTGGGGTTTGCCGGGTCCCTCTCCGGGAGCTGCTCCCGTACTCTGCCCTTTATTCTGCTCCTTCCCGGCGCGGAACAAACAAGCAGGGGAACAATGCTGAGCAGGAACCCCGCACTTCCTGCGGCATCGCCGGGTCAGGCGGCGAGGGGAGCAGCCCGCCCGGCCAGCCTGACTGTGGGCTTGGTAAAAAAAAAAAAAAAAAAAAAAAAAAAAAAAAAAAAAAAAAAAAAAAAAAAAAAAAAAAAAAAAAAAAAAAAAAAAAAAAAAATTAAAACCGAATTGTGACTTATCCTCCATTCCCCAAAAGCGCGTTTGGATTCCCGGTACGAGGGCAGGAACGCATCGGTGTTCCAGGGAAGGCTCAGAAGGTGCTGATGGAGCATTTGGATTTCGGGACTTGCAGAGTGGAGGGAACACGCGTGGTGAGAGGCTCGTTCCCGCAGCTCCTCTAAAAAAATAAAACCCGTGCATTTTGTGCATTTGGAATGGGCTGCATATAAATTATCCATAAATAAGCTTAACATTAGTGAGCAGGTGGAACAGGGCAGGGTTGAGGAAATTATACAAAGAGAGTAGACAAAGAGCCGGGCTGCGATTGCTCTTTGTGTTGGGGAGCTGGGCTCACTTCGTGCAGTCACAACGAGTTAGTGCGAGGCACAAAGGCGGCAATTTTGGGTTTGATTAAACTCTCTGACAGCATTCATATGTTAAATGACTGTGTGCAACTATCTGCTGCTACAGCATGCATAGCACAGGAGAATCACAAACGAATCTGTTGAGGCCAGGCTGCAGTGTCACAAGAGATGTAATTAATAAGCCAAACAAGAGCAGGGTGAGAAAGCAAATTTGTTGTGGTTCTTACTCAATGACCAGGCACATCAAGTCAGGAAGAAATGACTAACATGGAGCAACACAGATGTACGTTCTGGCATTTGAAATTCTAATCCAGATGCAAATGTTGTAGTCAGGATCCTGTCTCCCACCTTCAAAACTCGAGACACACAAGAACCACGTGGTGGCATCCCCGGTGCCAGCCGGTGCCTGCGGGGGCAGGCCAGGGCTCTTCAAAGGCATTCCCGGCATAACCATTATCCTGCCCTCATGCTTGCTGCCCATACAGTCTTCTGCGAGGTGCCACGGGGAATCGAGTGACATTTGAAACAGGAGCAAGGATTAGACACGTCCTCCCTCCCCTGTGGGTCACACAATGCCTGGCAGAGAGCCCCCAAAGGTGCTGCCAGGCAGAGCCCCTGCACACCTGGATCACCTCCAGCAGGATCATCCAGTCTGACCATTAACCCAGCACCACCTAAACCACGTCCCCAAGTGCCACATCCACACCTTATGAATGCTCAGGACAAACACTGCCCCAAAATCTTTTCATTCCCATTCCACTATTGCCAACTTTCTTCTTGCAAAGCATTTTCTCCTCCCCTCAAAAGAGCAAAATGGAAATGAAGAGTGCATAAAGATTTTGATCTGGAGCCAGAGGGCTCTGGAAGGGTGTCTGCCTGCCTGGTGGCCGGGAGAGCAGGCTCTGTGGGGAGGGCTGGCTCCATGGGGAAGGCTGGGTCTGTGGGACCCCCAGCTCTGCAGAGAGCCTGTCCAGCTGCAGAGCTCAGCACAGGGCTGGCCAGTGCTCACCATGCAGCAGATTGCAGTGCAAGGTTTTATTGCCCAGTCAGCTCACTGGTATCAGTCAGCTATTTGGCTGAAGGGGAGGCGTCCACTCAAAGCCAGTTTACAGCAGAGGCTTTATTTTTATTTTAAAAGCATCTGGAAATTAAAAATCCCCTTTGGCACTCATCCACTTTGGAGAGAGAGCCAGGCTTATTGTCTGGCCAAGCAGCCCTGCTCTGGCTGAGCTGGGTGGATGCAGGGCTGGGACATTTTTCTGTCTCTAGCAGGAGTGGGGTGCTGGCTTTCTTCCAGCAGCCCCACGAACTCCCCATGCTGAATGCTGGTTTGGTGCTCACACCATGTGTGTCCCACAGTGGGCTGTCACCCAGAGGCACTCAGGGTGTGCTGTGCCCTTCCCCAACCCAGGGACACCTTTGAGAGGTGCCTTGGCCAGGACAAGAGTGATGGGACGGGTGGTGTGTGTAGGGTTCGCCTCAGGTGAAGGGCAGCCATGCAAAACATGGGTTGTTTATTTCCATTGTGGGATGGCTGCAGGTCTGACAGGTGACTCTGCCAGAACTGGCAGAACCTGGTGGCACAGGTGTGCTGACTTTATAGCAGAGCCCTGATAAGTTCTCCATGAGCAGTGTACACCCTCCAAACCCACAACTTTTTACTGAATTTTTCCTTGGCAGGCTGGCAAACCCAAGGTGGGTCATCCCTTGGGTCAAGGGGTGTTTTGGAGAATAAAAAGCCAAGGTAAGTAAATCCAGTGCCTGCCTGCAGTTATAGTTGCACAGACCTGGTTTGTATCCTGCAGGCAAACAGCAGGCACTGGAAATGTGCAGCCTGCTCTGGCAGCTGGCACCTCTGGCTGCCCAGCCCCTGTGTCCCTTCACCCCTCCTCAGCAGGAACGAGGCAGAGAACAGAGTGATGACAAGGATTTACCCATTCTGTGTCACAGAAAATTGAGAAGCCTCTGTCCAGCATCTTGGGATTGCCACTGTGGAGGCTGAACCTGCTGAGTGCATCAGCTGCAAGCCAGAACAGCTTCTTTTATCCAAAAAGTGAGTGAGGTGAACAACTGTGTGTTCAGCAAAGAGCTGAGGATCTCCAGACTCAGCTTTCACCTCCATCCCAGGAGGGCCTGGGCTGCCCTTGAGGTGGGAGCTCCACAGCCCGGGGCAGCTGCAGCCAGAGGTGTTCCCTGCCTGATCCACACCTGGAGGGAATGAGGATTATTGCTTGTGAGTGTCCTTTCTGGCAGGAGAGGGAGGGAATGCCCATCAGGCTGGGAGAGGGGATCAAACAGGCAGAGAACCAGAGAACTTCTCAGCCTGTCCTTCCCAACCTGCCCTGTCCCTCTGGCTCCATCTTCCAGGCACAGCCCCATCCCTGCCCCATCCCTGCCCCGTCCCTGCCCCATCTCTGCTCCATCCCTGCCCCATCCCTGCCCCATCCCTGCCCCGTCCCTGCTCCATCCCTGCCCCATCCCTGTCCCATCCCTGCCCATCCCTGCCCCATCCCTGCCCCATCCCTGCTCCATCCCTGCCCCATCCCTGCTCCATCCCTGCCCATCCCTGCCCCATCCCTGCCCCATCCCTGCCCATCCCTGCCTGCCCCATCCCTGCCCCATCCCTGCTCCATCCCTGCCCATCTCTGCCCCATCCCTGCTCCATCCCTGCTCCATCCCTGCCCCATCCCTGCTCCATCCCTGCCCCATCCCTGCCCCATCCCTGCTCCATCTCTGCCCCATCCCTGCTCCGTCCCTGCTCCATCCCTGCCCCATCCCTGCCCCATCCCTACCCCATCCCTGCCCCATCCCTGCCCCATCCCTGCTCCATCCCTGCTCCATCCCTGCTCCATCCCTCAGCACTGCTGGGCTGCCCCTGGTCCCTCCCCAGGTCCTGTGCACAGGAGATGAGGAAGATCAATTCCACCAGGGGCACAGGCCAGTGAGGGCCAGGCACGAGGAGACACGAGCAGAGACTCTTTTCTAATCTTAGCTAAGCCCTTGCAAAGCCCTGCTGCACAGACACAAACTAGACTTCTTCAGAGCCTCATAAAACTGAAAAAACTGTGGCCAGACCCTTGTTGTACTGTACTTATGGCAATGGCAACACGCCCTCTTTAGCACAAAGCCCATCTTCCCACTTTGGATTGCAAGTCCCCCTTTCAAAGTATGGAAGCATTAGATCTTTGCAAAGAAAGGATTTCCTGAATTATTCTAACGCTGAAAAAAAAATGTATTCTTCCCTGGCTCTTGCAGACCGTTGAAGTATTTGGCTGATTTTTTTTTTCTTAAAAAAAAACCCCAAAAGCCAGAGTCATGACATAAGAACAGGATCTTGTACTTAGAAGGGACATGAACCTCCAGAGCAGGCTGTGCTACCAACTCTGCCTCTAATAATAGCTGCCAACTTTGTGAGCATTGTACATTGTTTAAAGAATCTAATCAAGTTATATATTCCTTTTGAAGTCAGACAACTTTGATTTAACAATGGCTTCAGAGCTTTGAAAAACCCAATCTTTTCTAGTTTGTCTTTCACGATAGTTCCTTACCTGTCTCCCATTGCTGAATAAATCATTATAAACATAAACCAGATGCCTAATGCTAACAATAACTTTAGAGAGCCCTGCTTCCCCCAAGATGTATGGGCAATGACTAACACACTTTTAGCCTCCAGACTTAATTTAAAGCATTCTGGAATTGTGCACTGGTGAGATGAAGGCTGCCCAAGACAATAACTTTTACATTAAATGTAATCTCTCTCTTTTAGCAGCAACAAAGTCAAGGCTGTTCTCCTTCAGCCCTGGTGTCTCAGCTGGCCATGGGCTCTCTGTGAGCCTGGGGGCACTGAGAAAGGAAGACCAGGTTAGAGAAAATGAAGTGTTTGTGTTTGAATACATGGGAGCAGCAGGTTATGTGAGCATGCAGCAGCCAGGCACTGCTCCTCACAGCAAAGGCAGTGCTGCTCTCAGCACAGGTGTGACAGGGACAGTGCTGAGAGTCCAGGTGTGACTGTGCTGAGTCTCAGGTGTGACAGGGGACAGTGCTGAGTCCCAGGTGTGACAGTGCTGAGTCTCCAGATGTGACAGTGACAGTGCTGAGAGTCCAGGTGTGACAGGGACAGTGCTGAGTCCCAGGTGTGACAGTGCTGAGTCTCAGGTGTGACAGGGGACAGTGCTGAGTCCCAGGTGTGACAGTGCTGAGTCTCCAGATGTGACAGTGACAGTGATGAGTGTCCAGGTGTGACAGGGGATGGTGCTGACTCTCCACGTGTGACAGGGGATAGTGGTGAGCCTCAGGTGTGACAGTGCTGAGTCTCCAGATGTGATAGAGGACAGTGCTGAGTCTCAGGTGTGACAGGGGATAGTGGTGAATCTCCAGCTGTGACAGGGAAGTGCTGAATGTCCACGTGTGACAGTGCTGAGTCTCAGGTGTGACAGGGACAGTGCTGAGTCTCCAGGCAGTGCTGAGTCTCCATCCACGCCGACTCCCTCTGGCAGAGCAGCAAACCCTCGAGCTGCCCTCAGCCTCTGCCAGCAGCTGAATCACAACACTTTGAGAGCTGGAACTCACCTTTCCTGCAGACAGATGAGGGTGTGTGGAGCAGTCAGGGGCTGTGCTGGTGGAAGAGGAGCGTTCCTGACCCAGGGACCTCAGCCTGCAGAGCTCACAGCTGCTCCAGAGCTGCTCCACAGGGAATATATTGCTTAACAGAGGAACACATTTAAATGCATTACTAGCACAGCTAAATTAATGTCTGGAGATTGAGCTCTGGCAAAGAAACAAAGTTTTGAAAGCTTCCTTCAGTATTCTTTCACTTTCCTATGTCTGTGCACACTAAGCCTGCAATTGGGTTAATCTTGCAGTTTTATTTTCATAATTTTAGCCCTGTTCTACAAGGTTTACTGTGTTATTTGGTTTGGTTATTTGAAGCCATAACCAAAAAGCGGAGAGAAGAAGAAAGGATGGGAGGAAATCTTTGGATCTGCCAAAGTTAAGGGAATTAATATGAGATAAACTCTTCCACACTGAGGTGCTCTGCCCGTGTGACGTGTCTGGCACAGCGTGGCACAGGGCGAAGCTCAGTGCAGAATTTCCTGACACAGACTGAACTAAAAGGAGCCATTGCTAAAAATATACCCAAAAGGAGGCTCACAGGGAGCTTGATGGTGATTATTTCTCCTCCCTGAATTTCACAGCAATACCCCTGGTTTTTCTGAGGGACCTTTTGTGGGCAGTCTCCCAAGCAACCCAGTCACACTGAAGGTCAGGGATGTGTTTGAAACCCTTGTAAAGATACCCCATGAAAAAGAAATGCACCCCAAAACAACCAGAGGGAGCTTTTCGAGAAGGTCACCCTTTGCATGAAATTTGTGTTCCCTTTGCATCACAGCTTAGCCTTTCCTAATTCCCAGCTGCTTGGTAAAGCTTCAGCCCAGGACTGGGTTTTTTATTCTAATTTTCAAGTGAAACCTCACCGAATTATTTGATTTGGGGGGCAAGGTAAAGCACAGAGCTTGATGGGAGGAAAGACTCCAGACCCAGCATCTCCCAGGAAATTTTTGCCACCTGTTTCACTTTTGTGCTCAACAACAGGAGAGCTCCTTGCCAAACCAGACCCCACCAGCTCTGCAGCCACACTTGCAGCACCACCAAATTCATCTCCAGAGGAGGCACTAGGCCATTAGAATATAAAAGACTGTAATTTATGTGCTTTAAGCCATATTTTTGATTATGGTGGATAGCAAGGAAACCCTGAAAAATCATCTTTTACAGAAAACATTAATTCTAGATGATGCTTTTCCCTTATAAAGAATGATTTACCTGTCTCTGTGGGGTTGTACTTTTTGTACAGCGGAGCACATGTCTGTTCTGGTTCCATACATATGAGGTACAGATCCCAGGCAAGCAGCTGTCCTGGGGTACTCTGGGGTTTCCATGACAAATGGGAATGCTTTACAGGCACCTTTCATTTTTTCCTCTGCAAGCCTCAGAACACTGGCAGTTGTCAGAGTCCTGTGAACTTTCATATCTATTATGCCTTCACCACTACAACTGCTTCCAAATTAACAACCAGCCACATTTCCTCTCCATGACCAAGCAGGAAAATGAAGAGAAAAGACAGAAATTATTACATTACAGAATACCTTCTCCCCAGCCCCACTTAGCAATCACTTTGTAAAGTGATCTGAAAGGTTATTTGCATTGGGATACATCTAAGGGGATGAATAAGAGCAAACACTCCAAAAAGGGATCACAGATGTTTCCTTTCCTATCCCTGCCTGTCTCTGCTCCCAAGCAATCGCCCTCGTGCTGGTGTCAGGCAGAATCCTCACAAAATAGTAAGAAATATGCATTTTAACTAATCTCATAAATACATTTTTATTTCAGTTTTTTTGCTTATTGCTCTTTCCAATACCTGTTTGCCTTTGGAAAGGGGTATCTTAAATCTGTGCATGGACAAGGGCAGGTGATGCCTTGGGAAGGCTGACCTGGAACAGAGGCTGGACAGAGTTAAAGAACAAAGCAGGGATTTATTCAAAGGCTTCCATGGATATACCTTGGGCAGCACAAGAGCCCAGCCAGGGCTACACCCAAGGTGAAACCAAAATGGTCACAAAATGCACGACCGCTCACAGGGTCTCTCACTTTTATAAGTTCTGCTCCATTTGCACCTTGCAGTTCATTGTCCAATTCCAGCTTTAGCCCAGGCAATCCCACCCTGCTTGTTTTTCTCTCTCCAGCCCACGGTGTTTGTGCTCCTGGGCTGAGATTTGGATTGGTTGTCCTTGGTCCCCAGCTAGAGCAGGAATTGTTTTGTCTCCCTGTTCTGTGCAGAGAGCTCACCATTCCTTAATATGAAGCTCAGAACTACACACTAAAGCAGCACAGAACCTGAAAAATATAAAAGCTAAAACCTGAGACATCACACAGGTACACAGAGAGCAATCCCTTCTGTAGGAGCAGATCCACTGCTGCATTGGCAGTGACAGGAGCAATAGAAAACCAGGAGGAACAGAATAAAAAGCAAGACAGCACTGCAAGAGGAAAGTTTTCTAGCAGTATATTTGCAGAGCTGTCCCACCACTGCTGACACAGGCACATGGGGTGGGATGCACAGCAAAAGGCTGGAATGCTGCAATCTCAGCCCAGCACCTTTTCTGTGTAAGACATCGGGGTCCATTTCCTGCATCTGGCGCAATGATCTTACATCTGAAAAAAATGAGAGAGATATTTAAAAATTAAGGAAATTCACGATTTCACGGTCTTTTCTCACAACTTTGAATTCTTCCTGTTAATTTCTCCATCTTTTGACAGTGCCTTTTCAAACCACCCTCAACAGCCCCATCTGCTTGGCAATGAGAAGTGGAGCCTCAGTCTTTGATGAGGACTTGCAGGGCTCCAAGACCTTCCATGGTCACTGGTGGGAGATCACATTCAGGCAACCCCAGGGATCCTCCTGGCCTGGCAGCCTATGGATAAAATCTGTGTGAGTGACTTAAAAGCCTCAAAAAATTGCCATGGTGAGTAATCCCCTGAGATTTGGTGTTGCCCTCATAAACACAGGCTGTTCTTTTTTATATTTAAACATCAAAGGATGCCATTTGCTTTTAAAGTGATGTTTGGTGTTAATATTCTGCTCCTACAAGCCAGTTGGATCGTGGGGAGGATGCAGTCATCTCAAAATAAAGGCCTGCTCTGCTGACTGATAGGCTTGAAAAATTGTGCAGCAAATGCCAATGCACAACTCATTTATATGGACACAACTGGTGGCAGATAATGTTCTGTCCTGGAAATGTGCACAAACGTTTTATTTCTATGTTCACTGAGAAGGTAGAAATAAATGTTGTGTTCCTATACTTTTTATAGCTCTTCCCTCACCCTGCTTCAAGGTTAAAATTTTGCTATTGTGGGAAGATTTTAGCCCTGAAGAAGTGCAGTGGGGGAGCTTTCATCAAGGGCACTCCTTTATGCCACAGGTTCAGCCAAAAGGAGCTGCCAGGGTGTACGTTCAGGCCAAATTTTTCTTTCTAAATGGTGATGAAAAAATCAGAAAAGTAGCAAATTTTATTATGCTTGTACTTCTGGAGCAGACTGTGGATCTTCAATGACTTTTGATGTCCCGGGGATGAAGTGTCCAGGTTTTGTTTCCTCTCATCCCTGTGTCTCGCACAGCTCTAGGTGTTGTATGAGAGGAGATCACAGCAGAGAGAAAGGAAGACACAAACCCCTCTTTTCCTGCCTCTTGGCCAAACTCCAAGCATTTTAAGCATTTCTGGTGGGGGTTGATTCCCCCAGCGAGCCCCAGAGCTCTCATCTCTGAGGGCTGTAAATCAAAGCCCGTTCACAGGAGATCAGCACATGCCAATTCTGCTTTAGGCTTTATGGCATGCACGCTTCATACATGGATAGCAATGGGCCATCCCTCCCTGCAAGCCCTTCAGTGACCCCAGGATTGTGTTTTGATTTACTGGGCAGGGGAGAAAAGCACAATGGAAGTCAAAGAAATGAGTACATGCAAAGATCTATTCATCTTGTGAGACCCCTTGTAAATAATTTAACAAAGACCTTTAACAAGCCTCACTCTAAAGGGAAAAGTTGGTCCACTTTAAACCTTATTTTTCCAATTTGGATGTTTAAATCAATCAAGCAGTATTTTAAAACAGCCAGATTCTGTAGAAATTGCCATAGAGAGGCAGACACAGAGTTCTGGTTGCCAAGTGTAAAGGAGAAAAATGTGAGAAACTCTGTAACAGGCAAACATGGGGTAATCTCCCTTCCCCAGGAGAGCTCATCCAAGCCTTGGAGACCAGTTAAAACATTAAAGCTAGAGGTTTTGCCCTTCCCAAACCACTGTTCACTTGAACTCTGCAGTGATGCTTTTCTCCACAGGAAGACTCAGCAAAGCTTTTGATAATTTTACGGGAACACCTCATTGCATATTTTAAGTATTCCCTTTACCATCTCTCTCTCTTCCAGGAGGACACAAACCCCTCCAGTAAAGCACAGCTGGAGACAGCACATCCAGGGCTGTTGGGCTCCTGCCCATGTGGGGCAGCCTGCAGTGCTCCAGGGCTCTGTGAGGAGCGTGGATCCTCCCAGGAGACACCTGATCCCCAGGGAAGGGAGGCCAGGGCAGTTAATCACTGTAAAACCCTCTAACGAGGCTGCAGAAACTGCAGTGGCCCACGCTCCAGCAAAACCAAGTGCTTTATGTGCCTTGAGATGCAGTTGGAGGAATCTGGCTAATCTTCTACTCTGCTAGTAAATCATTCATTGAGGCCATCTGTGAAATATGAGAAGAGCAGCCTCAACCCAAGGTTCCTGCTCAGCAAAGCTCTCGCTGGCTTGGCCGGAAAGAAGCTTTCCTGATAAAGCTGATAGCTGGTCCAAGCCCTCATGATTTCCAGAGGCAGCAATCCTGCTGGGGAGATTAGAGAAGCAGCCCTTGGAAGTCCTGAAGTATGGCTGTGCACTACAGCAAAATTAAAGGGAACAGAAAAAGGTAAAATCTGCAGCACTCACCAGGGCCTGGCCCTGATGCACCCCTGGATGCTCTCAGCTCCAGTGGCCTCTGCAGACAGGGCTGAGCAGCAGCCCCAGACAAGCCACAACCTCTCTGGGACACTGAGCATTTACAGAGCTCTGGAACAGCACCAAGGAAAATACCCAGTGCCTTGATGGCCAAGATTGAACCGGGGTTTTCTTCAAGAAGTGTGGATGCCCATCTGGAAAGTGATGTTCAGCCCTCACAGCTGAATGCAGAACCCAAAATTCCCAGCTTCAGGGAAGTTCATGCCTGAATCAAATGAGTACAGCATGAGGCCGGGTAATAATTCATCCAAACCAGCCCTGCCAGCTCCCCACACCAGGCTGCCTGGCTGTGTCCTCCACCCAGAACTGACAGATTTTTAAGAAGCAGTCAGTCTTTCTCCACAGGCATTACCTCTAACCTGGGGATAGAATAAAGTTCTTGGGTAAATATTTCATATGGCAAAATAAACAAAATTTTCATTTACAAGAGAAATGGGCTGAGCACCTAAGCAGGGCATTCAAGGACACGAGTTACAATCCACCTCCTACGGGAATTAAGACAATACAGTTTTTAAAGGCTTTATTTTTTTATATCTTGTAGCTTCCAAATTCTTAGGATCTGCAATTCCCAGGTGACTCAGTAGCTGGTAGAACAGAGAGTTTCAAAGTGAAAGACGAGATGCAACAACTCCTAGAGCCAAGTGTTTGAAGGGAAATGAAGCAAAGGCCCCAACAGGAGACAAAATAAGAGCTCAGCAGGGCTGGAGGCAAAAGGCTCCAGTCTCACCTGGTGCTGGATTCTCAGGGAAGGTGAGGTTTGCTCACAAGCACATCCCACCTCTGAACTGTGTCAATCCCTGCTGTGTGAATCCAGGCATTCTCATTGCGTTTGGGTGCCTGCAGAACTACAGCCACGGGAGGGAAAATCCACCCCCTCCTGCCCTGTGCTTCAGCTGAGCAAAACCATCCTTGGTTTAGTCTTGGTCCAAATTACAGCCCTCCTGATGACCAGGGAAAGCTGGGCAAGTGATTTTGTCTTGGAGCAGCATGGGGGACAAACAGCAGGAGCTGCAGTTCCCAGAAGACAAAGATCCTCTTTGCCATGTGAACTTAAACCAAGGTTTGGAGTGATAATCCATCCATGTTGTGGTTTATAAGATTTTAACTATTCTTTCTGTTCTTCTTGGCTTCCTGCTGTTTGTTGCACTGACCTTGGGGCCAGTGACTGTCTAGAATACATCAAATTTTCTGCCTTCTCCCTAAAATCTCCTCAGAGCTAAGTGAAACAGCATCTCATTGACCATTATCCTGACTAAGTTTATTAGTGATGCATTTTCTGCTGTGGAGAGAAACAAGTCAACACAAGTAAGACTGGAAATTGTTTTATTTTGGTTTTAAAAGTGAGGGGCTCTTCCTTGCCACTTCCTAAGTACCTAACTGCTGAAGAAAGTATCACCCAGTGCATCAGCTGAGGCACTAAGGAAGCACTTCCTCTAGTCATAATTAAGTGTAATAAGCACTTAAATGCCCCTTCCTGTATTGCTGTTTCTGTTCTTAGCACATTCTGCACCATCCCTGGGAGTCAGGGCTGTGGGGACACAAACTGAGGCTTGGATCCCTGAAAACAGAGAAAGTCTGGAAGGAGCAGCAGCAGGGAGAGCAGCTGGCAGGTCAGAAGTGAAGGAAAAGAGGAGGAAGGTGAAAACCAAAGGGTAACAGAGGAGTGCTCAGCCTCAGCAAGAGCAAGGACAAACCCTGGCTGTGGCACTGGACACAAACAAACAACCTGCCCACCCCAAACTCCAATGAACAGCACCTCATCTTTCACTTTGAAACTCTCTGTTCTGAGTCACCTGGAATTGCAGATCCTAAGAGTTTGGAAGCTACAAGATATAAAAAAATGGAAAGGAAAGGAAAGGAAAGGAAAGGAAAGGAAAGGAAAGGAAAGGAAAGGAAAGGAAAGGAAAGGAAAGGAAAGGAAAGGAAAGGAAAGGAAAGGAAAGGAAAGGAAAGGAAAGGAAAGGAAAGGAAAGGAAAGGAAAGGAAAGGAAAGGAAAGGAAAGGAAAGGAAAGGAAAGGAAAGGAAAGGAAAGGAAAGGAAAGGAAAGGGGAAAGGAAAGGAAAAAGGAAAAGGAAAAAGGAAAAGGAAAAAGGAAAAGGAAAAAGGAAAAGGAAAAAGGAAAAGGAAAAAGGAAAAGGAAAAGGAAAAGGAGGAGTAAGGTGAAAACCAAAGGGTAACAGAGGAGTGCTCAGCCTCAGCAAGAGCAAGGACAAACCCTGGCTGTGGCACTGGACACTGCCTGAGCAGAGCTGCTGAGGAGAGGTGCCCCAGCACACCAGAGCTCCTGCAAGAGGGGATCTCAGTGTCAGCTGGGCTCTGGGATTTTCTGTTTGTGTTGCTCAGCACAAAGCTGCCCTGGGCTCCCAGGCACAGCAAGATTGGTGCATCCTCCACCTTCCAAATCACACAATGCAGGCTGCTGAAGCATCTGTTATAAATCCTCTTCTCTGGGCAAGGGCAGGAAGCACAACTTTCACAAGACTCCCTTAAACTGGAGAAAGTCATCCAGGCCTTTTCCTTGGAAGTGCTGCACCCCTCCTGGAGCCCTTTGTGATCTGAGTTGTTTAGAAAGTAAATGAAACAGAGTGAGCCAGAGAGGCAGTAATGGTTATTTCTCCAAGAAGGGAAAGCTTAATTTTACCATGGGGATCTTGCCTCTGCCATGACCCCTCCAACAGCTCACAGGAACACAGGGGGAATTAACCAGCACTGAGGACTGGTCCATCTTGCAAATTTGTAAAGAGTTTCATCTTAGTTCCTAACAGCAGTATCCTTGATCCTGAAAAAAACCCCAGCAAACAAACAACCTGCCCACCCCAAACTCAAATAAACAGCACCTAGTCCCCAGCTAGATGCACTCAGCTTCTCCATAGCTTACAGCACCCTCCTTTTCCATCTAGCCAAGACAGAATTAGGGCTTGTAACCTCCTTGGAGAATTCCCTGGGCTGCAGCTGAGATAGTCAGCGCACGGAGAGCAGTGAGCATTCACAGGCAGCAGCCCTGGAGGGGCTGGTCCCAGAGATGAGAGGACAGGGAGCAGGATGAGGATTGCCAGGCTCAGAACCAGTTGTGTTTGCTCAAGGTTGGTATCTGTGCAGCTGACTGGTAAATGAGACCAACAGGATTTTTCCATCTAATCTAAGCGAGCAGTTGGGTTTTATTCAAGTAATTCTTCTAAGGGATAATAATGTCTTATTATGACTAGAGGGTTTATTACTAGAATGCTGCACTAAATTCAATAATCTGAACTCACCAATATCATCCCTCTTGTGGGAGCTTCAGCTGCTTGAGAAGGAGCCCCAGAGTTGCGTGATCATCCCGAAAACCTTCTCCCCTAAGTTCCAGCTTTGGAGAACAAGTTGTTCATCATATGCTGAATTCAGCCTTGGAGTAACTCCAGTGAAAACAAAAGGAGTAACAACAGGAATGGATTAGGCCCAATTGCTTTCACATTTCTCCAACTTGAATTTTCAATTCCAATACTAAAGGAGGAGTAAAAAAAACCTGACCCAGCTCATGGCACAGAGACAAATACACTCCAAAATGTAAGTCTACTTTGTGATGTGACCTCGTGCCCTTTGGAAAGTGCACCAAGGAGGGCTTCCCAAAGCCTGCTTAGGGAAAAACTCTGCTATCATCTGGCAGGAGCAATAGATATTTCTGTTTCTGCCACTGTATTGTACCAATTTTTGCACAGAATGGTCAAACCCTGCAGTTCTAGGCTGCTACATTTGTGACTACTGACCTTACACATGTCTGAAAAAAAACAGTATCTGCCAAGCTGAGATATAGAGTCATGAGGATTTAATTTCATTTCATAAAAACATATTGAGGAAGATTAAACAGTGTGTTTTCTGCACCAGCCCCATTTTCCAGGGGCAGCTGTGCTCAGATCAGGAGAGGGCACAGTCTCACCTGCAAACCCTCATCTGACAGATCATCACCTTGGCACCTCTTTGGTTAATCAGAAGTGAACAAGAAGAGAGGAAGTGGAGTAAGGACAGAGACAGAGAGCCCCAAGCTCCCTGCTGGCTGTGGAGCCTTGCAGTGCCTGCTGCTCCTCTCACTCATCAGCTTTTGAGTTCCTTCTAACTCTGACCTGCTGTTTCCTGCCAGGGCTGATGAGCCACGAGTGCAGAGTCCCTTCCTCTGGGCCAGTTCTTCAGAGCCACTTACAGTGGCTGCCACATGAAATGAGCAGAAAAAGAAAACATTGCTCTTGTTTTGACTGGAGTTATTCCCAGTGAAATTCCCAGGCTATTCCAGTGCGTTATAAAGGGGGTAACACAATTATCCAGTGATCAAAGAACTAAACTGCAAGTCAGAAATGCTTGGTTCGATTTCTAACTCAGATTCAACCAACACTAACCACATGACCTCTCTGTGTCTCCACACACTCGAGGGTCTCAATAATAATGATGACACTCAAAGCTACTCCCAAACAAATGAGAAGTTTATTAAACATCACAGAAGCAGAAAATACTGAGGCCACGTTTGCCCCATGAGCCTCACTAGGTGAGTGCAGAGCTCTGTCCAACTGACAGGCTGGAAGTGGAGGAGTTCAGCTCAGCTGCTATCTAGCTCAGAAATCACTGCACATTGTTTGCAAACTTATCAGGAGTGACTAGAATTGTGAATTAGCTTCAGCAAGGCAGCTGGCAGGCTGCTGAGGCACACAATGCCTGCTGAATCTGCACTTCCTGCTGGAGACGTGCAGAGGAGAAGGCAAACTATGAAAGAGCAGAGAAACCCTCCCAGCTCCAGCCAGACCTACGTGCAGCACGGGCTCAGCAGGGCCAGTTTGGTCCAGGGGCCAAACCAGAGCTCCCAGCAGCAGCAGCAGGGCTGACAGAGCTCAGCTCAGTGCTGTGGAGGAGCCCAAAGCCCTTTGGGGAGGTCATGAGGCTCCCCCACCTTCCCCCAGCTCTTTTCCACACTGGGTAAGGCCACAGAGCTGGAGGGCAGCACTTGGACCATGCCAGCCCACACTGTGACCCTGCAGGCAGCTCTGACACACAGCCCAGAGCTGGTGCTGCCCCTTTCACACCTTGGTTTTCAGTAAATAACCAAAGCTCTGTCCCAGGCAGCAGCAGACACTGAGTCCTGTTCTGGCCAGCCTTACCTGAGCTCTCACCTGGCCAGGGCAGCAGAGCAGGGCTCCATGGATGCTGCCATGCAGGCAGGCATTCCCTGGGAGCTGCAGGCACAGGGCTGGAGCTGCTGCACCTTCTCCAGCATCCAGGTCTGTGTGTGCCCACTCAGAGAAGCAACAGGAAGATGTGCAGTCTGATGGGAACACTGCAGCATCAGCACTTGGGGAAACCCCAGCTTGTACACTGCAATCCCCCAAAGCCAACCAAATTGTGCCACAGCAAGGAAAAGAGACAATGTGCAATGCACTGCTAGGAAAGCTCTCTTACTGTGAGCAGGGCCATTCACTCATCTCAGACTGTCAAATAAATTTGATCCCAGTCCCCTCCAGCACAGAATTGAGTTATTCTTGCAGCCACAGAGAAGTTTTTTTTTTAAATCAGTTTTAAGGTTATTGGCATGAAGAAGTCCAAACCCTCACTCTGGGGAGTTCAGCGTTGACTCTGAAAGAAGAGGTTACCTTTTAAGTGAAAAGGAAGAAAACATTAGAAGTTTCTAGCACAGAAGCAGCAGGGTCAGTGCAGATCAGAGCGCTCCAGGCAGCATCACCGCTGCTCAAACACCTCCCTGCGCTTTGCAAGCCGCCAGACGCCATCCCGTGGCCATCCCCATCCCCGCCAACCTCACCAGCGCTCCAAAGCTCCCGGCCCGCTCAGGGATGCGCTGTTTGCTGGCTCCGAGTCCTTTATGCTCCATGCTCTGTGCTGCTGATGGAAAGCAAGGCTGAAAAATTCTGCTACTTCCCAAAAATTCTGCTACTTCCCCAAAATGCACCCAGAGAGGCGCAGGCTGCGGGATGTGCCGGGGCAGATTTCAGGATGCATCCAGCTGTGCCATCACCTTTCTCTCTTCTGCTGGCTACAAGGACAGCCCCAGCCCTGCAGGAAAACCAGGGAATGCTCCACACCGAGTGTGTGCCCCGGGCCTGTGCCAGCCACGGCCATCCCGTGGGGTGACACTGCTGCCCTGCTCAGTCACGGTGCTTCACTGTTGGGTTCCAGGTGGGAGTTTCTCTGCATTGAAGGCACTTGAGATGATATTTCATGTTCACACTCAGGTGTTTATTATTTCCTGTCAGTAAAACAGTCTCACTGCTACGAGTTGGGCAGTTTTTCATTCGAAGGCACAAAATGGCCAACAATCTCTTGTACTTGTACAGGACTTTTAAGACTAAATTATCCAATTAAGAGCTGACACTTAGATTCTTTTCCCTTTTAACCCAATAACTGATCCCACAGAGCCCACAATGCAGCCTTTTCTGCCCAATTACAAAATGCCACCCAAACCCATGGAGAAGGAGGAAGAAGCATGAAGAAGAAACCCAGGATGATGCCCTGTGCCCTCCATCTTGCTTCCATCCACAACACACTAAAAATCCCCAAACCCTAAATTTCTCACCAAGTAATACACCTACACTACTCTCTATAATCTATTCACGCTTTTGTGGATTCCAGTCTATCTTGAAGTCTGGGAAACTTTCTCCATAAGTCAGGGTCAAAGTCAGTGCTCCCTTGGGTCAGGGCACCCCAGAGCAGACAGAGAAATATTCCCAATGTGTTTGCACACTTTATCCACAGTCCCTTGTCCCACCAGCTCCCTCCTGCTCTGCCACAGTGCCCAGAGCTTCTGGAGCACCTCTGTCCCACTCCTGCTCCCTTAATTCCCCCCTCATTCCCCCAGGAAGGGGCTTTGCCCCCATGCAGGACCCATCTGACAGAAGCTGACAATCCCATGTGCTCCCTTTCCAGCTGAAGACACAAAGCTGACTTCCAGCCTTGCTTTGGTTGCCCAAAAAACACAACATAGCCTTTAAGGCTGATGCAAGCTCCATGTGAAGGGGTGGGAGGGAAGCTGTGCAATCTCACAGAAATTCAGCTGGCCCTCCGTATCCCCCCCTTGTTGGCCCTCCAGCTCACCCTACCCATGCTCCCTTTCTGTGTTTTAATACAGGAGGGGGGGAAAAAAGAGGAAAAAAATGAAGTGACCAGAAGCAAAAAGAGTCCTCAAAGGCAAATGTTTTCTATTACAGCACTGGTTCTTTCAGGGCCTTTGATGTTGCTTCTCCCACACAGAGCTGTTTCTTTCACAGTCTGTTCTTGCACATGAACAAGATGTTACAACGTACTCTACACAGCACATCCTCAGCTCTTATTCAAAGCATATTTGTCCCAACTCACTGTACTTTGTAACATTTTTCAAACCAGAACTCATACATCATAGGAACAGAGGCATTTTTATTCTAGTTCCCCCCTTTTCATATTTAATTTTCTTCCAAGTTCTTGAGGTTCTGGTCATAAATAGGGGAAGTGTTGACATTAACTAGGGTTGAGAGAGAGCTGTTAAGTTCATGGCAGTAGATGAATTTTTCCAAAATGTTAGGGGCTTGTAGAGCTTTGTCAGAGGCTAGATCCAACATTTTTATTTAGATTATTTGGATGCTTGATTAGGTTAACTTCCATTACATTCTTTATTTTACTGGGCCCACAGTTTTTAATACCACCTGCTTCCTACCTGCCTATCATGAGCCTTAACTTTTGCATGCTGAAAAAAATTATTGAGCACACATTGCATTGATAAATGATTACAGTTCTCATGATAAATTTAAATTGCAAATTATTTGAGGGAAGTGAAAATATTTTGTTCTAGCACAAGAGGGTTTTCGTAATCTGTGTTATAAACTATCCAAACACAAGTAATAGCTGGGAAGCTTCTGCCAACTTACTCAACTTTGGTGGTAGTTCAAAAGTGATGCCAGAATGCAGGACGTTTCATTAGGTCATGGAGGGGGTTAAGCTACTCTTAACTTAAGATCTTCTGAAAAAAATCTCATGTCATTGTCTCTCCAAGATTCATTTAACTCATGTTGTCAAATACGACTTACTTCTGCATAAAATCTAAACCTTGCCAGAATCAAACTACAATGGAAATTTTTCTTTCAGAAAATATCTGAAAAATAATCAAAAATACCAAATTCTGTTATAACCCAAGATAAGAGACAGTCAAGAGACCACCAGGAATTTTACCACAGCTATTCAGTAAGATAGGCAACCTATAGTAATTTAAACCATAATTGTGTTTGTATAGCAGGTAATAAAATTTTATGGGCCCTCAGAATAAGCTAAGGAAGAACAAGAGTGTTTGAACTGTTGTACAGTGTAAGATGATGCTTTTTGGAACACACAGGAACTGCTTGACAGCCTGGTGTCACTCACTGTCCTGTTGAATCACAGGGACTGTCACTGCAAACTTAGGCAGAGACCAAGAGAGACCTGGTCTGGCTGGTTAGAGATGAGCAAAAACCTGTGATCTTTCAGTAATAAATTCTTACTTTACAGTAAGAAGACTTTGAAGGTGGAAGCACATTGGGTTTTGTTGCTGCTACTAAAAAATATGCTCAGAAGACTATTGCCTGTGTTTAGAAAAGTATCAAACCAGCCAAATTGGTTCACTAAAAATAGGCATTTCTTTGTTCTGTGTTTTCAGGTCTCATTTCTTTTAAACCCCCACAATCTTTTGTGATCATCCAAGCTAACTTGCATTCTTTGCTAAGAGCAAGAACCCACCTCCTCTCCATCTCCAAACTTCATCATGCAAGAACAACAAACCAAATTGCTCCAGGTTTAAAAAGAAAATGCTGCCCTGGCATGATAATCAGAGGCAAGACTCAAACCAAAAGGCTTTAAGATCTAAGAGCAACTAATAAAAAGCAGCTTGAATGCAAAAAGGGTTTGGATTGAAACAAGAGACTTCTGCCAATGCCCAGTCCACTGTGAAGGGATGAAGGATAGCCTGGAGGTGCAGGGACCCTTTGCAGGGGTTTCTGTGCCTGTGCATTTGTAGGAGCAGCAGCCCTGTCCCTGCAGCAGGAAGCAAACCCAGCTGTCACCCTTAAACCAGCTCTGCAGCAAAACTACTCCCTCAGAAAACAGACTTGCCCTAAAAAAGATCTACTTCTGATTTTAGCCTGATGACAAAGGTCCTTGTTGGGACCCTTGGGAATTTGATAACCAGCCCTTAAGGAAACCCAGACACCAAACCCCTGCCCTCCCCAAAACCAGCTGGAACTGAGAGAATGCCACTCCAATTCTGACTGGCAAGCCCAGCTCTCATTTTTGGAGTGGATTAAGGAAAACAGCCCTAGACTTGCCCACAAGGAACCTTTTCCTCTAAGTCTCTTACTCCCATTAAAAGTCTCAGTTGTCTGAAAAATGCATTTTTCCTTTGAAAATTAGCTGGGCAAGATTAACTCAAGGCTAAAACTCTTAATTTATCATTAGGGGAGCACATCACTACTTCCTTCTCACTGGGTCTTCTGGTACCTCCAGTGACCCATCTTACACTGAATTTGCTAAGGATTACTTCACATGCATCAAGAGAGAGTAAAATACTCAGTGAGAGGCAAAGATCCTTCCCATCTCCTGTGGACAGCTGCCATTCATGTAATAGCCTTGGAATACAAGGGGCAGTTTGTATAGCTCCAAAAA
The DNA here is from genome assembly GCF_028018845.1 of Melospiza georgiana. NCBI lineage: Eukaryota > Metazoa > Chordata > Aves > Passeriformes > Passerellidae > Melospiza > Melospiza georgiana. The sequence goes on along the minus strand of NC_080441.1, from coordinate 6,843,822 downwards.
TATTCCTTGGCCTTTACTCCAAAAAAGAAGCAAATGCAACAGGCCTATGACTTCATGAAATTCTTGAACTCATGTTAATGCAAAGCTTTTTTATTATTAAATTACCAGGAAAATTACATGCTGATTAAATTCCTTCCAGGAAAAACAAGTTCTCATCTTTGTTGTCACACAATGTATTAGCAGGGTCTACAGATAAGAATGTGAATATTTGCAAAAAATCATTTCCCTGGGCCAGTCTATTGTGTTTGTGCACCAGAACCTCAGTTCCAAATCTGCCTGAGCCTGCTCAAGTTCCACCTCTGCAAACAGCCCCCAACACAGACCTGCCTGGAGAAACATGCCAAGATAAAGCCTTGCATTTAAAATGTTTTTAGCATTTTGAATTATTAAAATGATTCTCTATTTTTATCATGACTTACAAAATAATTTTTTTCAAATCCCACTTTAGTTTTTATGCAGTATAGAGTTCCTCAAGCCTTTCAAAAATGAGTTTTCCAATAAAGTCTGCAGGACTCAGATTTACATCCTCACCCACTGACAGTTTAATTACTTCCATTGTAGGAGAAAGTATTTAATCACATACAGTCAGAAAAACAGCCCCTTAAATACAGGCTTTTGGGCCCATCATCCCCCCATTTGAAATTCAATGAAGGAGAATGAAACATGCACACTGTGATCCATTTCCTGATGCAGAACACTTGATATTATCAAAACATACAGAGTTCCACAGCTGACACACACATTTTTCTAAACCATTGGTAAAATCCTTCCAGCATTTCAAGGCCATGAAATGAGGATTCAGTGTGCTCTGGATATGATCTAAAGGCAGTGCTGGTCAATGAGCTGTGCAAAGACCATTGCTGTAATGCTGTGCTAATTAACATACTAAAAATAGTCCATCTAAGACGCTGCTTGAATTACACAGGTATTTTAACTTAGTTCTCAACTATTACAACATTAAAGGTAATTCATCACTGTGATTCTCAGAAAAAGATATGCACTAATGATCCCTTTTAAAAAGAAGGAAGTGGGGGAAAGACAGGAATTCTCAGACACTCATCATGGCAATTCAGCAGCAATAAGTCTGGTGAAGTCATAAAAAACAGTTGTTAAATGTCAATAGTTATATATTAAAGCTGCCTATGAGCACCAGCTGGCCTTCTTTCCCAACTGGTGTCTAATTCCCTCGGCCAAGGCAGGTAACAAATCCAGAAATGCAACTTTTAAAAGTCAGTTATAGAGTATGCTGCAGTATCAATGACCCCTCTGAGCAGTGACAACTCAAACACAGTGAAGTGCAAGAATCAATAATCAGCACGTTAGAAAACTTTGTTTCAAAATGAAGAAATTGTGCTAGGAGTGTGAAAGAGAACCTAGGCCTACCCTGGGCCTGTTAACAGCAACATCCATTTGTTCTGAAACAACAGACACAGCCAGAGAGGGCATTACGGATATATTTTATATTTTATAAAAGAGCAATGTCTTGTACAAGACCTTCCAAGAGTGGGGAATAGGCAGAACACTACAAAAACTGCTGCAACAAGAGTGGCTGTTTGTGCGCTCGCTTTATGCAGCTTACATTCGAATGTTTACAGAGGCCAGCACTCAGACAGGACTCTCCACTAACAAACAAATCTGGAATACATCAATTGTACAGGTAAATCAGCCAAAATGAAGCAATAGCTATGCTCTTCTCAGGTTTAAGAAAGCATGCAATAGGTTTCCCCATCCTGGCACCCCTCAGATTTCCACACCACAGCACCAGTAACAGCACAGTGGAAGGGAAGCAGGGCACAGGTAAGGGGGTGGATTTCATCACAGATTGTTTATCAATATTTTGCAAAATGGAAAAGCAGCCTTCCTTAAGCACCAAGAAGGCAGAGAAGATACAGGCATGAATAAAAAAATAAGTAAGCGACTTAAGACATCAAAAATTCAAGAAATAGCACTGTGCATATACAAACAAAATTAACATTCAATACTGTAGAGCTCATTTAAAAATGGCACCAATGGACAATATTTTACAATATGCACATTTATTTGAAGTGGGGAACTAATGTTCCACAGGTGGAAATGATCATACAAATAATAGTGCCACTGTTGGCCCATTCTGGTACTTCTTACAATTTAATGGAAACACTTTTAAAAATAATCTGGTATGTACATGTCTTCTGGATACCCAACGGCTTCTTCAGAACAGAAAAAACTACAGTTCTCCCCCTCCCTTTTAGCCAGACAGTATTGCCAAAGATTGTGCTCACATCTAAAGCACATAATCTTACTTTAAATTCAGTGCTATTTTCTTTCAGAAAGATCACAAGTTGTACTTTTTAGGTAACAAAAGCATTTATGTTACAAACATTCAAAAATGGAAGCTTATGATTCTGGCAGACAACGTTGCGTATTAAATACAAACCAGCCAGCAATTACTGAACATAAAAAACTTATTCAATCATAAAAAAATACTATAATTCATCACCACAGACTTTTTACAGAGTTATAAATAATAAATAGCATAACACAGTAGATTACAAACGGATTTATTTTGCCCCGTTATAGTCTTTAAAAAGTAAAATATCTGTTCCTACCTCAGACTGACCAAGGTACTGTATCAAGACTACTCATAGCTCAAAGGGAATTCCTTCACCAAGCAATTTGCAGAGCTTGCATCCAATCCAAAGCCTTTCCTTAGGGATCCAACCTTTGCTGAGCTGTTTGCTCTGCTCATGACCAAGAAAGGGACAAACCCTGCCCCGAGCAGCTGCAAAGGGTCTCACCCTGGCTGCCCCTCAGAGCTGGGGCTGCCCCAGCACCTCCACACCTCAAAGGGAACACAAAGGGAAGCAGCACCCCCGACAGGCTTGGGTAAGCACTCTATAAACAAGCTGTACACAAAGGACTTTCCCCACCCACCCCTCTGGTTTACATTCCATAATTTTGTAACAATGTCCCCTAAGGCACAAAAATACTTATGACCTCAATGCCACAGGAGACATCGATGGTGCCATACATGGTTCTCCTACACAGTAGTTTAATTAACTTAGTTATCTGTACTGTATGTCTTCAATCGAGGTGTGGATTAATTTTTCCTGGCCAAATCTTGCTGAATAATGACCTTATTTCATACAATCTGCAGGACAAATGTTCTGGGAAGAGAACTATGCAGCTAATTTAATTGTTTGCAGAATATTATTATTTCTTCACTGATGGCAAAAGTGACAGTCATTAGTTATTTTGCTGTGGGGTTTTTAGTTTAATGTAATAAGAGTGAGATTTCCACACTCAATGTGGTCTTCTGTAAATGAATTCATAAAAATGACTAGCAGCACTAAGGAAATAAAATATTTTTTTCTCCCTTCCATAAAGGAATTTGAGGCTAGTAACTGAAAAAAACAAAAAAAAAGCAAGAGTAATTTTACTCCATAGTAGAAGTGCCAGAGAATAAATTAGTATTTTCAAATCCTTCCAAACCAAGTTATTTCCCTAGACATAGCGACCATGATAATGATAGAAGTACATTCCTAAAAATTGCAACACTAATAGGTAGATACCTATTCCTGGAATCAAAAAGTGTATGCAAGTTCCTGAAAGCAAAAGTTAGTATAATATCAGCAGACATCTTGTTTAAAAAATAAATTCGCAAAACCAGACATTAATATGGTCTACAATGTCCATTAAATGGATAAATTAAAAAAAAAAATCACTGGAAAGTAGCCAAGGATTACAGTAACAACAATTTTTCCTTTTAATAAACCTCATATGAATGGTTCAAGGATCAGAGTTCATTTCTCTGTACGAGCGTACAGCAAGGGGACAGCACAGCCAGACACTGACTCAGGACTTGGTAAAGTCACTTGGGTGAGAAGTCATCCATGAGAATGAAGGAGGAGCAGGAGTTGGAGCAGGGCACTGGGGACTCCGTGGTGATGCTGCCTTTAGTCAGGGAGTCAGAGGAGGAGCCGACGCTGCTGCTGCTCCCGTCCAGAATATCCGAGGACAGGCTGGGGAAAGGGAAAAAGCTCCTTTAGTGCAGGGCCACGAGGCTCTGAGCAAAGCTTCCCCCTTGCACAGGACTTGTAGGAGACCTATACTACCACTCAGTCTTTCCTGCAAGACTGGCAGCCCTGAAAACTCCTTGTTTTCTGTAGCATGTTAGAGATATTCATGCTCCTCATGGGAACGAGAAGCAGAATTATTGGGTTTTTTAACATGCAGAATAAATCATGAAGCTGACTTTAATCAAACATAGAAAGGAGGTGACAACAAGTAAGTATAAAACCTAAAAGTAAAGGAAAATTAATAAATTAATCAGCAATGCAGCAAAGGTATCATTAATTAGCTGGTATGCTCTTTAACATGGCACTACTCAAAGCAAGACTGAGACCTATTTTTCTCACAGAATTCCTGTGATTGGAATTTGAAGTCTAGATACAAGATCCCAGAGGGCACATTAATTGATGCTTTTTCAATTTAGGGAGAAGCAACATGGAAAAAACCATCCAGGCAGTTACAAGTCTACAGTGAAAGTCTGAAATTACAGCAGTAACAGCTGATATTTTTGAATACTTAGTCTCTGACTCAACACCAAAAACCCCTTGGTATTTTATGGTTGTAATAAAAAAAGATAAGTCTAAGAACCATGAACTTAGGGACAAGAACAATTAAGTACTCACACACATTTTCTAAGTATTCAGTGAAGTGCCACAGACACTTTATGACCACTGCCTATAACATACTGCAATGATGAACTGAAGTAAATTTGCTTATGAATCAACAGGGATTTGTAACAATTATATTCAGTGTAAAAGCTTTGATACCCAAAATCTAGGCTAGGGTCTGTTCAGGAAGAATTGACTAAAGGAGAAGGACCATTGTCACAGGGCAGCTTCCATTAATACACATCCACAAGAGACACACAAAGTATTTTTTTCCTGGAAAAAAATCAACTAGAAAGCTTGTGATAAATGCACATTCCTTTCCATGTGAAATATTTTACCATGAACTGAGATCTGTCAGATGTGTAACATCTGGAGAAAGCATGTTGGTGGTTCCTTGGAAAAGTCTCTTTGGCTGACTTTCAGTTTCCATTTCACCTAAGGAAAACAGTGCAAATAATCAAACTCACTTGAGCCTGCAACATACATTTAATATTTGCCTGCTGTAAAAGACAGGTTTGACCTACAACACCCCAAGGTTGCATTTGTAACACCAGTTCTCCAATTCAGCCAACCAAGACTAAGACATCAGTTTGATGATAGCTTTTGTTAGACCATCCAGTTCATCCTTAGCTAAAATTTCAGCAGTATCTGAGGGCCTACAATGATCTCAAAAACATAAAACTTGCTGCTTGCACTGCAATCAGACAAAACAATCTAAAGCAAACTAATTACCATGACATATTTTAAGTAAACAGCTGAGATGAGGTAACTGATATAAGTCAAAATATGAAGTTTAAAATTGTTAGTGATTATGAAAATAAGAATGACAGCTGGGTTCAGTTTCACCCTCCCCTGTACAATGAATTCTGATGCATGGGTACACTTTTACAGGGAAGCTGAATGGAATAAATCTGTCATGTATGAGCATTTCCACTTACTCATCATGGATCAGACTATCTTTGTACCTGTAATCATCTACAGACATTAAGAGATTAAAAACGATGGGGAGAATTAATGTAATCTCTTTAGTATAATCTGCAGTGAGAATGAGCTGGCTCAATAATAGCTGCTCTACAACACACATTTGAAAATATCATGAACTTGAAAATAAATTTTAAAAAGCCACACCCTCTCATCTACAGTATATTTTCATTCTTACTTTGGGGAAAAAAGCATGAAATGGGAACAATTTTTCTGGCTTTTACCTACACTTGGCAGTAGTTGCAGAGTCAGCTCAAAAATCTGACAGAAGCTGAACATTATACCAAACCAGTCTATACATTCTGCAACAGAACCACACTGCTACACTTTATAGAAGACTGGTAACTTTCAAAAGTCCCATTTCCTTCAGCCCACAGGGATACATTCCTATGTTAAGGCAAGGAATAATTACTTCTAGCAAGCAGAATGGGCAAAAAACATTTATAAAATATTTGGTCTTGCAGAAAAATTAACAAAACACCAACACTTTTGCCCCTTAAATTTCACAGAGACAAATCTGCACTGCTACAATACATTGCAGAGTCCACCAATATAAATCCCCTATGGCAGTGAAAAGTTCTTCAGTTCATGGCTTTCCTTCTCCTACTGTAAATCTATGACTGAAATTCAGAAAAAAACAGGACCACATATTTAGGAAAAGAAAGCAAGTTCATTTACATGGATTAGATGTTTCAAAATTAGGCAGCATTTTGAAAATTCCTTGATATTTCAAGTAAGAAAAGGAAAACTCATACCTCCACTTTGTAAAAGATGTTCCATGGGAGCACATGGATTTGGTGAGGAAAGGCCTGTCCCTCTACCTGCACTGCTCTTACAGTTTGTGTAAGGTGTAAGTGTGGATATTTATTCCTTATTGATCAATTAGTTTAATAAACTTTTGATAAATTTTAGTGCCTCTAAAATTCACAGAAAATAAAACTCAAGATAGAACTGACATCTATGAGAAAACTTTTCTCTCTCCTCTGTCAAATCAGTATCAGTTAGACAATGCTCTTTATCTGACAGGACAAGCAGTACTAAAAAAAGCCAACAAAACCAGTAACTTTTCTCAAAGCCTAAATCTAAGTCTTGTACAATAAAAGGATGTTTTTGGTGCAGTTAAGAATGCCCAAGTTAAAAAAAAAAAAAGGCAGAAATTATAAGCACAGCTAAAGGCACACTTTTAGGAATATCTCATTTTTACAGTTCTACTGTGGAGATTTGTTTGAGGATGTTACTTGTAAATATCTAACAAGGAACAGTTCCAGGAAAGAATGTATTTTCCTCCTTCAGGAGGAGAGGGCACTGATCTATTCCATTTCTCTAAACACTCACCTTCTGAACTTTCAGAGTGAAAACAAACATTCAGTACTAAGTTTAGCAGATACTGCATGATAAGCAACATTCCTAAGATGATCTGAAGGGTGTGCACTGTTCAGTGGTACTTGGAGGAATGTTTTGAACATTTGTAAGCTCTGACATTTAATCTGATGTATAACAAAGTTTGCCTCTGTCAAGCAGTAGCTGTTTTTTAAGTTTTTCATTCCTGTGTTTTAGATTAGCTACTTTACACTGTATTTTTGAGTTATGCCTGGCAAATTCCAGTTCATTGTGGATACAAGTGCATTATATCTACAGAATTACAAAAAAATGTATCCAGCTAGAAAACTACATCCATATTAAGGTAAGGTGAATACACATACCTTTTCTTTTAATGGGGCCAAGAACACTGGGCCTGATACAGTTGATTGGACTTTGACTCCTCCTGCTGAAGAGAGAACACTGAGAGTCAGGCCAGTAAAGGTTCCAGTTTGCATCAAATCAACACAATCACAGCATATGGAGCATTCTTCAAAGTTATTCCTGCACAACTGGGATTCTTGTGGAATCTAAATACATAAATAACAAAAAAGGGCTGCCTATTAGAGCAGATTATCTGCCACACAAAGTTATAGAAGATTTTCTAAGGTTCTCATTCCCTTCGTGAATCACATCCTCATTTCAATCCTTTTCCAAATTTTGCAGTGTATTTATGTAAAACCAATCTGCTGACAAAGTTAATTTGAAATACCTGAGGACTTCTCCCCAAGTTACCAAGTCCAGTTTAAAGTTGACACTTGCTCTATAAGAGCACAGACATAAAGGATGAACTTTTAGAGCATTTTTATGTGGCAATGCTTCAGCACTTGTAAAACTGAAGTCTCTTTTAATGCCTTAACATCAACTTGAATTAATGTTTGGCTTCAATTCCAATGTTAGCACAACAGAAATCATTTCTTACTTGCAGAATCGCCTTGTTGGACTGGGAATGGGGCTTGGAGGTAATCCATTACTGCTCACAAACATCTGCAATGATGGTGAAAAACATTGCTGCAGGAAGAAAGTTCAAATAAAGATAGTTTAGAATTTCCTTTAAAATACTCAGATGTTACACTCCACCCTCCAAAACAAATATCCCCTCTTCTATTCCCTTTTTATTCTTAAAGAAAAGCTAGCAACAGATTATACAGATTATCAAATATAATCTTACAAGTATTAGAATTTAACTTAAAAAACATAGTGGCCCATGCAATTCTGCTCAGATTAACTAAACTTGAAACCCACAAGAGAAGTAAAATTGAAATAGAATTGAAATAGACACTATTCTCTAAATAAGAGAATTGTTTCTGTTCTTTGCTACATTTAGAAACAGCAGTACAGTACTCAGGACTTCTTTCAAGGGGCTTTTTAAACAAACAAGTTGAGTTTACTCAAAATACATCTGACCTGGAAACAATATTCCAGAGTAAAACAGGATATTTGGCTCTGTGATTCTGCAACTAATTTGAGCTTAGCCTATGAATGCTTCTAGCTAAACACAAAAATCTTTGTGTCAAGTTATCTGCTAGTGCTTTACAGTCAGAATTCCAAAGGTGCAGGACCAGCTGGCAGCATCAGTGTTTCCCCAGGAAAACATTTACCCAGCACTCATGTGGGGCTGTTACATGCACCAATCTGGTGGGAGCAGAGATTGCTCCTGTTCTGTACAAAAGCAGAATCACACAAGAGGGTGCCAGCAAGGTCAAGCAGCCCATCTTCACATCCAGTGCCAGCTTCTCTGTGCCACATTTCAGTTTTCCAATCCTCACTGGAGAAGCAGTTTATCTAACATGCAGCTCTTTCCCTGGCATCTGCCACCAGTTTTCAGTATAAGTTCAACACACCCAAGTCCTCCTTCAGAGAACATTTGTGCCTTCCTTTCCATAACTGATGGACACATTTTCATCTCTCACAAAAAAAATTTGCAGTCCAATTTTGGTGCTTCTTCCCCAAAATCCCCTCACTTCTGCACCTGGAGATGTTGTCCGTGACTACTTCATGGACAGGATCTCCAGGTTCCCTAGAAGCAGAACCCAACCCACCCAACATTGCACAAACAGTAACTGAAATCATCCAGTGTTTCACTGCTTAAACTCTGCAGGCTCCCAGAGGGCAACCATTTGATTCTAAGAAACCAACAAAATATGGATTTGGTTTTTTTTGTGCTTGCTCAGTTGTGCTGTTGAGGGGTTTTTTAAACTATGGAATAATTTGTGAAGTTACAGATCTTGACAGTTTAGCTTGGTCCAGAATTCAGAAATATTGTCTCAGCCTGGTATTTCACTTATCCTACCTTTCCTATTCCTCTTGTAGGTGAAGGTGCAGGTGAAACTGGAACAAAGTCTATTCTCTTTGGGGAAAAAGATTTCTCAGACTTGTCCAAGTCATTGTCGCTCTGTGAATACAAAGTTTCAGACTTAACCCTGGCACAGGACATTACCCTGAAATCCAAGGCACAACCTTCTAATGGAAAGTCATTGGGTCAAATGCACAAAGTAGCTAAAAGCAGACGGGCTTAAATTCTTCTTAAATTATTTTCACAGTTAATTCCTCTCTTTCCCTTAAATTCATCATTTGAGTGTAAAAATGGAATTAAATAGGAAACATCTATAAAAAGATTACCAGGCTCAAGCTTTCCTCCCATGACTGGCTTATCTGCATTGCTGTCTGCACTTCCCTAGAATACAAAAAACCCCATCAGTAGCTACAAAGAGGATAACTCTGGCTATTTTATCACCTTCTTTCAGTAACACTCACCTTTCATGTGCTGCTTCTCTGTTCATTAAATCCACTCCTTCCTCCTGCAAGAGATAAATGTCCTAAGTTTTCCCATAACATTTGACTCATCACAGGTACTTGAAATAACACTTGTGATTCCATTATTTGCCATCAGGATTGAAAAATGAACAGCAGAACCAATACACAGAGAGACAGGACAGCCACCAGTCCAGCTCACTGCTTCTCTTAAATGAAATACTCCTAAAATGCAAGGTAGCTTAAACACAACAATAAGCCTTGCAGGGCTTCTTCCTTGATGAAATTAAGTTTTAAGAAATATTCAGTTTTCTTTAGTACTTGAAATACTCAATAGGAAAGAAACCCTCACTGTGCAGGTACTTCAATATCATACAGTACTCTTCATTCTGTTACTGAACACACAGATAAAAACTCCACTCACCCTCCTGATCTGATGAAGTCGGCTGCTAGGAATACGAATGGGAGATGATGACAAAAACTGGGGAAAAAAGTGACAGCCACAATGATTAAATCACACACCACTGCTTGCATGCATACTATTTACCATCAACTTCATTCTTAGGGAGCTCAAAATGAGCTGCACAACTGCATGTGGGTGACTCAAATAATGTTGCAAAAAAGCAAACACTGACCTTCAAGAGAAAAGACTTGTTTTACCACTCACAAATTCCTGGTATCACCCAGCAAGTGGCATGGATCTGACTTGCAGGCAGAGACTGCTCAGCATCTCCAGTGCACACATAGCTACAGATGTCATTTAGACAAGGGAAATACTACAAATGAAACTGTGATTGTTACACAATTCCCCACTGCCCGGGATATGACAAACTCCTGTAGGACACCCAACTCAACCTGCTGCCTATTGGAAAGGAGAAATCTCAGTGCTTCAACCCAGTCTTGAACAACACTCCCTAAAGCTTAACTTCTGCAAGTTTTCAATTGCGTGCAATTTTATGCATTTAATTTCTCTGGAACTCTAACACCACATAAAAATGGGCCAACAGTTCCCACTCAGGATGGCCATGTGTCCAGTGTCACATCTACTGACATGCTCCAAAATTCTGGATTCTTAACAAGTCTCACAACAGAAGACTTTGAATTAAAAATCCCTGTCACCTTTCCTGAACAGAAGTCGTAGAGGAAACTTATGTCAGGAATTTAAGGCCTTGAGAAAAGCAATATTTAATCTTCACTATCCTCAGACAAGACAGAAAAATTTCAGCGGAAGGAGCACACAAATGCCTCACCTAACAAGGATAGGGTAGAAAAAAGAAATGGAACATTTCTGAAAAGTTTAACAACTGCAGTAGTGTACACTACCAGAGAGCAACAAATAAATCTCTCTTCTTTCAGTGATTTTCTGAGGTCTAGTGTTCTGCCTTTGCAAAAAAAGAGCACTATGTCAAACAGGTCAACAAAGAACCGTGACACTGTCCATTTTCAGAACACAGTAAAACACCCTTTCAGGATACTTAATTCTGACAGCATTTTACTCTTCTAATACAGGCCTAAATTAACTTTAAAATTGGACTTAATATGGGGAGTCACATAAAATGCCAACTACTCTTGTCTTCTTGGGGACAGTCAACACACCAGTATTATTTCACTATACATTGCAGTTAGAGATGAAAAACTGCTTATTCTGCAGCTTGGAAGCTTGCTAGGATACTTAGAGCAAATACAAATCAAGTTTAACTTCATTTCTCTACTCCAATTATGCCCTGATGTGTGTAAACATGACATGCTTCAGATTCCTCACCATTCCATGGCGGCTCATAACTGTTGTGCTGTTCCTGCGAGTCCGCAACACGTAAGGCTGAAACACCTGGGAGTTGTCACTGCAGGGGGAGAAAACAAAGTTTTGTGAGCAGCTTTTTTGGGTGCGCTTTACTTAAAGCTCCACAGCGCTGTGACACGCGCTGCAGCCTGCACAGCGCTGCAAACACCATTTGATTGGAACGGGAACGCGGCGAGCAGTGGAAGAAGGGGACAAGGGGGCACCGGCGGTCGCGGCCCCGCGGGACAAGGGACACGATCCGCAGGCCGCTGAGAGAGCGCCGGGCCTGGCCCAGGCCCCGGCGGGCAGCGGCGGCCCCGGGGCTGGCTGAGCCCCCCGGGCCCCTCACCTGAGCCCGTGGATGAGCGGGGCGCTGTTCGACCGCCTCAGGCCGCCGCCGTCGCCCGGGGCCGCGGCGCTCCCCGGCGGCAGCTCCAGGTCCAGCTCCATCTTCTCCTGAGCCATCGCGGCGGCGGCGGCTCCGGCTCCTCCGCCCCGCGGCGGCGCCCATTCACTGCCGGCGGCCGCCGCGGCTCCTCGGGCCGCCGCTGCCCCGGCCCTACAGGCCCCGCGGGCGGCGCCGCGGGCTCAGCCCGGGGGCGCGCCGGGCCCGGCGGGGGGGGCGGCCGCAGCAGCGCCGCATCCCGGGGGCGGCCCGGGGGCGGCCGATTCCTCCAGCGGCTGCAGCCGGTGCCGCTGCCCGCGGTGGCGGTGGGAGCGCTCCCGCTGCTCCCGGTGCTCCCCTGGGCGCCGACCGCGCTCCGCGCCCGCCGCCGCCGCGCACTGCGCATGCGCGGGGATCGGGGCGCAGGCAGCACCGCCCGCCTGGAAAGGCGCATGCGCAGTGGCTCCGCACCCCGGCACTGCTTCGGCGAAGGGAGAGCTCCCGACAGCCCCCGGGGCCGGCGCGCGCGCTGATTGGCTGTAGGAGGAGCGTGTGTGTGTTTGAAACGCCGCAACGGTCGCTAGGACGCGCGCGCCTCGGGGGCGTGGCCGGGCCGTGACCTGCAGCAGGATCCGGGTTCGAGGCCCGCCCCGGCCACAAACACGGCGCGTTTTCCCATCTCTGGGGGCAAAAGGTTTTATAACCTGCTTCGAGATTATCTCCTCTCCAACCTGAGTCCCGCGGGCTTTCCCAGTGTTCTCCGCAGCCCTCCCTCGCTGCTGAAGCACGTACCAGAGATTTGATTGCAATGAGAGTGGGCTCAGCATTCAGAAATCTGCTGTAAAACTCGTTGTGAGGCGTGATCCGAGATCTTGACAGTGTTCGGGTTTGGACTGACCTGGGCAAACCCACTCTAAGTGATCAAAGCATCAAAGTTTGTGCTTTCTTTACAGTATTTTTCTGCAATAATTGTTGTGCATATTTGTCTCTTACATGTAGGGGGCTTCAGGGTCTTTCCCAGCACCAAATTTTAAAAGGTCTTCGTTTTCTCCTGGGATGAAACAGTTCTTTTGCCAGAGTGCTAGGTGTCGAAACTGTTAAGATAGAAAAGTTAGGGTTTTTCAACATTTCAACTACTTTAGTTGGGAATACACCTGGATGAACTATTCTCTTAAACAATTGAGGGTAGATGCTTCTAGATAACTGGTTAGAACTCTTGTTTCTGTACCTTAATATTTATTATGGTACTTCTTTGCATTTTTTATTAATCAAGACTGACTTTAGCATATTCCATTTTTCTGTGTTCAGGGACTCTGTATCTCATCAGCTGTTGGTGATGCTTACACTCTTTCATTGAAATGATACTATTAATGAAGAACTTTGTGCTGACATGCACAAAGATGCATGGAGTTGAGTTAAAAGACCCACGAGATTATATTTAAAATATTTACAGGATTTTTTAAATATGCATTTATATTGAAAAACCCAGAGAAAAAAATCCTTATCTTCTATTACTGCAGAGGAGAAATACCTTTCACAGTCCTGTGCCCCTTACACTATGGCCTACCACAGCCCATAATGACACCCTTCTGTGAGGTGGTACAGAATTGCCATCTCCAGCAAAGACTGAGAATATAAATATGCAAATAATTTTGCCTAATTTCTAATAATTATGACCAGTCTGATTCATTGGAAACTTAGGATCTGCAGCTGTGAAATTAATATACTGTTAATCCCCTTTTGCTGCCACCATTCTCTAAAAGCAATACGACACTTTTACAGAACCTGCACCAAAATCCTTGTCTGGTGCTTCAGCACAAGCATTTCACAGCTTGGAACAGCTTCCATACCTTCATTTTCCATGGCTAGAATTGCCTAAAAGGCAATTCAGGTGAAAGTTCCTAGCAAAACTTCTAGCTCTGAATTGAAATCTACTCACAAGTATGCTGGTTCTCTTAATACAAAAGCCACCTGCAGGATCTGACTACAGCACTAAACTATGTGGATTTTGCTATTTATTTTTATTGTGGAGTTATTATATTATGTCCTTGCCACTAAGGGCAGCAAACAGCTTCAAATGCCATGTAGCAGGATACTGTTAAGGAAAAAGCCAACAATATCCAAAATGTGGCTGAGAGCTCAAAAACATCTGCTCCATGTTCTCAAATTTTCCAGTGCCAGGCAGATCATCCTGCTCTCTGACCAGGATTTACTGTAGCCAAGAGAACTTTAATGGGAATAGCTGTAAAAAGAAAAGTGTCAGGCTGACCCTCAAAGGGCTGAGGAGGGTAATGAGGGAAAGTTGTGCTGTGGAACAGAACTATTGAAATGAGGAAATCTGAAGTTTTTGAGTTAGATAACACCATGGCAAGAGGGTTAAGAAAGGAGAGAACATATTAAAAAAGAGCCTTGGGAGGGTGAAGGATGGATATTCATAGTGGGGCAACAGAGACTGAAAGAATGAGATATGTGAGTACAGTGATGCAGAGGGACTGGTGGGCATGAAGTGGGTGATGATGTGGGGGGTATTTAATAGTGTCAGGAAAATACCCCTGTGGGTGAAATAAACACAGCCATAGTCACAAAATGCCATCAGCCTTAGATAAATTAGGAGCCCACGAAAAAATGTTTTAGCTTTCCATAATCTACCCTCTTTCTCTGGTTATTTCTGCTCCTAAAGACTGCCTGAAACTCTCACTATAAACAGATGAAGGGATGGAGCACCTCTTGTATGAGGAAAGGCTGGGACAAGTGGGATTGTTCAAACTGGAGAAGCTTTGGGATGACCTAATTGTGGCCTTCTGGTACTTGAAGGAAATTTACAAGAAAGATGGAAAGAGATTATTTACAAGGGCCTGGGTTGACAGGACAAGGGGGAATGGCTTCAAATCAAAAGCGAGTGGGTTTAGATAGGATATTAGGAGGAAGTTGTCCCGGTAAGTGTCCAAGGCTGGTTTGGACAGGGCTTGGAGCAACCTGGGATGGTGGAAGGTGTCCCTGCCCATGGCAGGGGATGGATCAAAATGGTTTTTAAGGTCCCTTCCGATCCAAACCATTCCATGATTCTACGGTTAATGCCCTGTTAAGGCAAACCAGATTTCCACTTCCCAAGTTAGCAGCCTGAGCACTGTCCACCAGCCAGTGTGGCACTGCCCTTCCAACCTATTTCGCCACGATTTCTCTAGGTATAAACTAGGGCCACACGTAGCTATTAAAGTATTCTGAAAACGTTTGGTTTAATTCTTTATTCGTGGAGCTATCTAGGCCTGCACAGAACCACCCGCTGGTATTTCTGCGAGCGAGAACAGCTCGGTACGATATTTTCGCTGTGTAGCGACCAGCGCGGTGTGCCCTAGCCGCAGAGCTCTGCGGGACGAGCACGCTACGGTGCGATCAGAGCGGTGTCCCCTGGCCGCAGAGCTCTGCGGGACGAACACGCTCCGGTCCGATCAGCGCGGTGTGCCCTGGCCGCAGAGCTCTGCGGGACGAACACGCTCCGGTCCGATCAGCGCGGTGTGCCCTGGCCGCAGAGCTCTGCGGGACGAACACGCTCCGGTCCGATCAGCGCGGTGTGCCCTGGCCGCAGAGCTCTGCGGGACGAACACGCTCCGGTCCGATCAGCGCGGTGTGCCCTGGCCGCAGAGCTCTGCGGGACGAACACGCTCCGGTCTGATCAGCGCGGCGTGCCCTGGCCGCAGAGCTCTGTAGGACGAGCTCCCCTCCCGTCTGTCCCCTCACGGAGCCGTGCCCGAGCGGCCGCGGCCCGAGCGCTGCGCCTGCGCCCTGCGGCCGGGCCCGCCTGCGCTGGGGCCGGGCGGGGAGAGCGGCCCGGGGCCCGCGGGGCCGCGGGGGCTGCGGGAATCAGCGGGAACAGCGGGCACGGGCCGGCCCCGGAGCCCCGGGATGCGGCCTCGCTGCTGCGGCAGCCCCCCCGCCCGCGGGCTCGGCAGGGCCGGGGCAGCGGCGGCTTGAGGCCGCGGATGGGCGGAGCGGGAGGAGCCGGAGCCGCCGCGATGGCTCAGGAGAAGATGGAGCTGGACCTGGAGCTGCCGCCGGGGAGCGCCGCGGCCCCGGGCGACGGCGGCGGCCTGAGGCGGTCGAACAGCGCCCCGCTCATCCACGGGCTCAGGTGAGGGGCCCGGGGGGATCCCGGCCCGGCCCGGCCGTGCGGGGGCTCCGGGGATGCTCCGCGGCGCCGCGGGGAAAAGCGGGATCCTGAGCGCTGTCCCGGGCTGGGAGGGATTTGGGGAACACACCAACGTATGGAGGGGTGCGAGGGAGCCCGGGAAGACGGGATTTGGTTTTACTGGAACGCTTTGTTTTCACCAAGGGCTGCTGTGTGTTACAGAACACCGTTCGCAACGTCAGAGTTGTGGCTGTTCTTATGCATCGAATAACAATCGCGATGATCGGGTCTGAGCAAAATAAATCACTGCTGTGTGTATGATTACAACAGTAAATGCTTTCGGAACAATCAGGCAAATTTGGTCAGGAAGGTTATTTCACGGGACCTTGACGTAAGTTTTGCATTTAGTGTGAAGCAGTGTGTCAGGTGGCCAGGCATTTTCCTGGCTGGTACTAATTTCTGTAGTATGCATTACCGGGACAAATACCGTGTGCTGTGAGGACAGTCGTGGTGGATGTTGCCACCAGCCTGTGGCAGGTCTGTTTGCAGGAGGGTTGGGTGTTTGCCAGCTCTGGCTCTCTTCAGCCGACAGGACACAAAGTGGCAGGGCAGGCAAGGGCAGGTGAAAGCTTTCAGACAGGTAGGGTTTCTTGTAGTACAGTTTTGTTTGGGTAAGTTTATAACCCAAAGGGCTGTTGCTTATCCCCTCTGGGCTGTTGAGAAGCTGGGAGATGCCCCATCTGCCACATGGTGTGGCTTCCATCCAGCTGTAAGGTGGTCCATGTGCTGTTGGTGGCGTGTCTGCATTTGGGGAGAGCATATTGACAATAAGTTTCATAAACTCTAGTATATTAAATGATAAGTGCTTCCTGGTGGATTGATTTTTTCCCCCTTTTCTGTTTCTGTAAGGAACTGGATATCAAGAGATGAACAAATCTCACATACCTCTTTTACCAAAATGGTTAACAGTGCCTGACAGTTCAGATGAAATACTGCTTTTTATTCTATCGTGAATTAATGTCAAGTTAATGTAAATTTGATTCTTTTACATAATCACAATGAAACTCCCATTTTATATTTTGATGCAGTATGGAAGGGTTATGTATGGCCACTCTCCCCTGGGAGGTTTCTGAGCAGGTAAACTAATTGTGTAACTGAGACAAGACATTTTTATAATCTCAGCCTTTTGTAAATTGGAAATTGAAAGACCCTTGACTCTTAAAAAAATCCCCAAAAAATTATTTAGTTCAGGGTTTGGGCAGATAGATGGGTAAGCCTGAGCTCTTGCCTTGGCACTGTGCATACACTGTGGGTTAGGTGTTCATACAAATAAAACTGAAATGCCATTGAACTAATCTGAGGTGGTTGCAGTGGTTTGCCTGTTAGTTTGGAATTTTCCACCAGAATACTGTTTTTGCAAGATTGCAGCTCTTGGCAAGAAACTTCAGTTTTTCCCAGAATGGCTTTGTTGGGTAAACTGAAACAAAAGCTCTTGCTCTCACACAGCTTGCTTTTTCTCCTCTGCCTCTTGTTTTGACTTCCTCATTTTTTTAGTAGGGAATTTGGAAAATGAGTTGCCATAGATCCAGAGAACAGTTATAAGTGGAATATTTTAGATCACAAAAGTTACATTTCACAGAACTTTTAACTCTTGTTTTTGTGCCAAATAAAATTGATTTTTAATGGGAACTGTAGTTTTCTGTGAAAAGTAAGTCTGAGATCTGTCCAGTCCTGGTGTTTTTGCAAGGGAGATTAAAGATAGGATTATTTGTAGGTCTTTTTTTCTCTCCCTCTCTGCTAGTTAGCACTGAGTATTGGACTCAGGCTGTGGTAATGTGGGACAGGATTGTTCCAGCCTGTTTTCTTGACTCAGGCCCTGGATTTCAGGATGAGCTGTTTGTCCTGTGTTTGCATGCCAGCCAGTGCACTTCCACTGAAAGGAATTGTGGCTGGTGGCCTCAGCCAAAACTCATCTCTAAACATCATGTCATGGGTCCCTTCAGCTTCTCCTCTTCCACCTCTGTCACATGGCAGCTGTTTGATCTCCCGTGGGTGTGAGCTGAGTGAAACTTCTTGGAACATTGGAAGTGATGTCTGATCCTATGTACTTGACATTTTGGAGAAGTAGAGCCTATGCATTTTTCTTGGCAGGAAGTACAGTGCTTATGCCAGTTGCTGTTGGCTTTTATTTCACAGCATAAGATTTATTTGTTTTTTATTTGCAGCTACATAAAAGCTGTCTAAAACTTATGTGTCAACTGGTGTGTTTTAAACTAGAGGATTCTGACAATGGTGTGTCATGGAAGTGCAGTAGGATTATCAGTCCTTACCGTAGTGCTGTTGGTCAGGTTAGTTTTAAAGAAATTGTATTTTGGGGGGCTTTTGTTCATCCCAAGTGAGCAGCTGAAACAGAAAGATAGAATGTGAATTCTTGTAATTTGAATCTTATTACAGTCTTACATTTGGATTTGTTCACCTTTGCAGTTCCTCATTGATTTTTGGGGATTGTAGGGTTGTGGCTCAACATTTTTTTATGGTTGCTAGAAAAAAAGTTTATTTCTGCAGTTGCATTCATTAAGTCCTGATCATTGGCTGTTGATAACATTGATGATGACATGACCAGTAAAACTTGCTTTAGGAATCAATAGAACTGAAATTGCCTTGAGAAAGAAGTTCATTTTGTGTCAAATAAATAATCCTATACCATTTCAATGGATTCACTGCTGTGGGGCCTTAAAAACTGGGTTTACTATAAGTTTAATTTAACTTCTGCTGGAAAAATGTTCAGAAGATATTAAATGTTTGTAGTGATAAGATTTATCAAGATGCTGTATTTTTTAATTCTGTTTTATCTGTGGGATCGAAGCTTGTTTCAGTTACTGCTTACAAGCCATTGATACATTTGTTCTGTTGAATGACATCTGAAGCAATATACAAATAGCAGCCTTTCCAAACACAATAAATCCTCACAGTCTAAACAATTCTTCAATTATTCTGAAGACACAAAATGATTAATTGAAATCATTAATTGAAGTAGCTGGGAATTGGAGGATGAACGAGTTGATTTGCACTCTCTGCCAACAAGCTGAAAGAGTTCTCACCTGCCTGTCTCTGGAGTGCTTTGTCTCCACAGGAGAGCTGTCACAGCCCTGGGAAGTGGGCTGGTGTGAAGAGGGGCTCTTTGCTAGGGAGGAAATGGCTTTGACACTGATTTTGGGATTTTCTCTTTGCAGTGACAACTCGCAGGTGTTCCAGGGCAGCGTGCTGCGCACCCGCAGGAACAGCACCACGGTCATGAATCGGCACAGCCTGGTGAGGAACCCCTGCAGCACCCACAGCTGCCAGGCAGAGCTGTGCAAGCAGCAATAAACAAAATTAGACTGCAGCCTGTGAAACCAATACCACACTGCTTTCTAGACTGTGACATTCATATGCTGTAGCTGGAATGAAATGTTACCTATAGATCATTGGGCTTGGAGAAAGCTTGCATTTCATTGTGATCATAACTTTGCTTGTAAAACAGATGTTCCAAGGTAGAGTAAGAAAGGTAGCTTGCTAAGAAAACTGATTATATAACTGTACTGTTAACAGTAATCAGTGTCTTAAATGATTTCTGATGCTTAACAAAAAAACTACAGACAAATATTTCAGCAAGGTTGTAACAGAACCAGAACAGTTATGTATAAGAAAAGATTGGTGGAAAAGCCTTTCTCCTGCTGGCATGAAAAAACTGAAAGAAAGTGTTATGGTCAAGATTTCTTAATCAAGTCTCTTTCTTCATATTTTTAGGACAGCAATTTACTATAAATCAGTTTGGGCTTGTGGTCAGGCAAGAGGAGAAACAAACAAAGGCAAAAGCTCAGTTTATTGTGTTTATTCCTGAAGATCCTCAGTTGTTGGGCTAAAAATATGCTAATTCAGGATGCCTTGCCCAGAACTTGCTAGGAAGCAGGAGCTAATTCACTGATGGGCTGCTCTTCTGCCTGCCCTCATAAATGGTGCAGTCTCCTGGAGTTAAGCAGTGTTTCCATCTTCATGGGATGATGTTTCTAAACCTTCCCCTCACACTAATGTTATTGAAAAGTGTTCTTTTTCTTCCCTCCCAGCTAACCAGGTGGTGGCAAAATACATGAAATTTTACTTACATGAAAATCAAGTTCCCCACTGACTGCTAGATCAGTGCTGTGTCTGCTTTGGAATGCTCCTTTGAGTTTTGATCTGGGTTATGGTTCTGTTGGGTATGTCAGGGAGGATGGAATTGGAAAGGATCTTAGAGATTCTCATCCTTCTGTGGCCTTAAACCAGGATCATCCACAGATAAATGATTTTGTGATAGAATTAAACTTTCAGCATCAAGGACCCTAAGCAACCTTCCCTGGTATTCTTCCTATAGCAAAAAAGTACATTTAGTTTTATGATGTTAGAGATATTCTAAGGAGTTAGATCACATCTACTTTTGTAAGTTAAATTTTACATAAGAAGGTGATGAAGTGTATTTAAAACCCCTCTTCTTTGTATTTAAGAAAACTAATCCAAGTTTTACTGCAGTGTAAACTCTAAGAGGGTTAAAAGATTCAGTAAGCAACTGAAACTTCTTTATTACAAGTATTACAAATACAGCTTAAATTTTATATTCTGTTTTTTTCATAGAAAAAAAGTTGATTAGTGTTTGTCTAATTTGTGTGGTGTTCCCTGTCAGGGGAACAACAGGAGTTGCTAAAATCTGTGGTAACTGGGGGTCATACACCATCAGCTCCAGCTTCAATGCTGTCCCAGTTGCTCAGCTGAATTCCACAATCTGGTTTTGAGTGGCTTCTCCAAGTCTCAAACTTCAGCTGGTTTATAATGATGGCTGCAAGGGCAGTGCTGCTTTTTGGGCTGGGGCTTGATCTGCAGTTTTCTGACACTACATGTAATTGCCAAGGAGGGGTTAACCAGGCTCTGCAGTATCTGCAGTTTATTTTCTTCCAGGAGATACCAATGAGTAAATGTTTTGATGGTTTTTTTGATTTGTTTTGCAGGCTGGGGTTTTTGTTTTGTTGCTTAAGCAGAGTCTGTGGTTAGATGTTTAGGTGCTATTTCAGCAGAAGCTGATGTTAAATTTTTTCTATTTTTTTTTTTTTTTAATCTGGGTATTTTCCCTGCTGGGTTCAAGTGGCTGTGCTGCAGGAGGCAGAGGGCACTGCAGGGCAGGGCACGGGCACTGGGGCAGTCCCTGCTCACCTGGGCAGTGCCTGCTGCCAGCCTGGCACCTCTGGAACTTTACCTGCTCTGGAGCACAGCACCTGGCACATTATACTGGGGGAAAGGTCAAAGTATATTAGTTTGTAATGTTTTTAATAAGCTTTTTGCTCTCCTAAAACAATGGGGATTTGAGTAGCATAATTGTAATATATGGGTTCAGTTTAGCAGGTAGCCTTTGAAAGTGACTGAGGTTTCTTTCCACAATCAAAGGATGCAAACAGGGCAGAAGTGAGTTTTACACACTGACCAAGCAAGGATGATGACTTGTTGGAAACGAGATGTGGGATCCTCAGAGCTGTGTTAGTGCATCAGACCCTGCAGAGGAACACTTCATTGTCTTTTTATATTGTTTGTTTTATACTGCAAGCCACTGGTTTTTTACATATTCTGTTAATGTCAAACCTTAAAGTATGTGGATCACAGTTATAAAATTAGAATATAATGAGTGGAACAAATGCATTTCTACTGTGGAATGACAGAGTGAATAGGCAGGAATGCACTATTGTCCAGATCTTTTTCTGTGTGTGAGAATCAAGGTCAGCTCAAGGTCTGCATTGGCTGGTGCAGCTTGGAGGAATTTTTATTAGGTGCACAGGATTTTGGGAACCCAGTATAATAGTAAAGCTGACCTAAACTGGACTTTAAAAGTAGCAAACCTAGATATTATAGTTGTTAGACTTTAGTAATATGTGTTATGATGACTGAATTCTGGCAGAAATTTAGTCATCCTCTGTGTGAGCCTGATAGGCTGAATTCTTTTGTGAGAAGCAGGGTGTGATGTCCTCATGTTTGTTTTTTTAGAAGGAGGGTTCTGGGTGTATGAAGCATTAATAGTCTGTGCTAACTCACCCTGTCAGGCAGCAAAATCCTTGTATTCTCCATGGCACTGCTTGGAAAATGGTGCAGTAAGAGTTAACTGAGTGTTTGTCTCCAGCTTCAGCATGATGAAGAGCTCCAGTAATGTTTTGTGAAGCAGATGAAACCTTATAATGAATGAAGTATAAAAACACCTATAATAATGCAAGCCTTACTTGCTGAACACATCCATTCTGAAAAGACGCCTTATTTTTTGGAAGGATTGTCATCTTACAGAGAAGCTAAACCTCTATTCAAGGCTTCAGTTTAGAATTTTTGTTCCCTGAATGGCTATGACATAAATAAACTGAGGGCAGACAATGGGAGGGGTGGGAAATTTATGAAAGAAAATGATATTTTGAGAAAATAATCACTTTAAATTACTCGGTTTGGGGTGTGTAGTTTTAGATCATAGCATTCCAGTGAGATCTTGATGCAAAACTGTCAACATTAACAGAAGGCCATTTTTAGTGACGTCTTCTCTGATTTCACCCAAATTGGTGAAGCTCTTGAGAAACCATAAAGAAAGTGTTTAACTCTTTGTTAGCCTTCTAATGGCTGATTTTTTTCACCTGTCAAAGTACTCATTTATAAGCAGACAACAATCCAGGAACCTTTATGTACAATTTGTTGGTTTGGCTTTGTATTTTAAAGGATCTATTGGGGAGCTTTCTGGACCACTTAAATGAAAATAAATATTCTGAGTCACATAAAGGAAAATACATATGCCAACATGCATACTAGGGGTGAGAGTGTGCTAATGAAAAGCAGCTCCATTCTGTGGGGAAAGCTGTCAGTTCTGGTTGCCTGGAAATGGAATGGAAGCCAGGCTGATACCAATTAGCATCTGTGAGCTTACAAAGCAGTATAATGTGGAAATACATATTAACATGCAAGAATGCAACATTCTTGCAAGTAATGTAGGTTATATATACACGGAGAATGTTGTAAGTGACATGGGGTTTTTTAAAGTTAGTTTTTAAATTTTAGTTTGGGGAAACACTAGTTTACTGACATTTCTGTGGCACCTTGCCCTCCCTTCTGCTGTACTTTCAGTTGTGTGTGCCTTTGTTTTGCAGTTTGTGCCATCATCTCCTATCCGGATTCCTAGCAGCCGTCTTCATCAAATCAAACAAGTAAGCACAGATTCTTCTAAATGAATTTTTTATAGGTGACTGGGGTTTTTTGCAGTCAATGTTTAATGTCCTTCAGCTGGCTGGAGATTTTATTTGCAAACTGCCTGCCCAGTTCCACGTTTCATGAAGCAAAATGCATCTTACAGCAAGGAGAAGATTTAAGCAGAGAGAGGATTCTTAAAATGGGCATTTTAGAAAGGAAACCTTTAATGTAAACCCTTAGGGTAAAGTTTCACCAAGTTTCTGGCAGCAGTGCCAGCATAAATATTCGGGGCCAATAACAAAGTGTTCCTTAACTTGTGTTGGCACAGGACTCTTGTGCAGCCAGAAAATGAGCAGGATAAGGAAGCACTCTGGCTGAAAAATAGTCTGTACTCTTCTGGCTGGGCTATTTTTCATCTGTATAATTTTCTTATCCAGATCCCTGTACTTGTGCTGTCACAGCAGGAGCGGAGGGGGAAGGGCAGCAGAGCAAACACTCGGGCAGGGGGGTGCTGTGGGGAATATCTGAGCAGGCTCAAATAGCTCTGCCCCAGCCAGCACACCACAGGCTGAGGGCTCTACTTTAAAATCAACAAGCTCCAAATCTTGTGTCTCCTTCATTTTATATCTCCACTTTTCACAGTAAAATGGTTATAAAATTGGCTTGATAGTGCTTAATTTTTTTAAAATTTTTTTTAGCTGGCTAGTTTTCAATGGACAGGCTTGATTTTTACAGGGTCAAAAGTTAAGAAAACAATTTAATGCTTCAGGCAGCATTTTTAGGGGACGGTGCCTGAGTGGTGGAAGGCACTTCTGCTTCCTACCTCAGTTATTTAAGGTAGTTGCACAGTAATCCTGAAGAGAATAACTGCTTGCTTTCATTATGTAAATAATTTACTGGCTTGAGTAGACTCTGAAGCACTCAGGTCTGTTGTACAGCTCTTTTATCAATATAAAAATGCTTAGGATTAATATGTAAATATCATAGAATCATAAATTAGTTTGGGTTGAAAGAGACCTTTAAAGGTCATCTGGTCCAACCCCCCTGCAGTGAGCAGGAAGATATAATGAGAAATATGCTAAGAGCAAAGGAATGAACTCTTGTGGCTCTGCTCTGTTACCTGAAGTAAAATTTGATAATTCAATCTTCTGGAAAATGTTTCTGCATTCATGTTTGTGTCTTTCATTTATTGAAGCAAACAGTGTAATTTCCTAATTTGTGTTTGAGCTTTAGATTCACTAGTTGGAATTAATTCCATGTCCTGTATACTCACTGAGAACCTGTGTGATTCACTTCTGATCTCTTTCAAATCTGAGCAAATTATCACACAGGTGGAGAAGTTAGACTCTTCCTACTTATGATGAGGATTGTGAAGATGTTTACTTGAACTTTTACTTTGAATTAGGGAACCTACTCATTCACTGAGCAAACTGGGTAGCATTCAGTTAATTTTAAGGAATGGTCTCTGCCTAAGAGGAGATTGAGTCATGTTTGTACTTACTGATAATGTTTAGTTTAATTTTATATATTTGATCCATTTTAATAATATTTTATGGATTTTTTTAAAGAAAAATACCCTCACTGACCCCTGAATTCATTGTGTGCAGTGCAGTGTATTGCAAATGAGATGCTGACAAGTGTCTAGTTAGTCACTAATCCATAGGGTCAGGTAAGAATCCAGCCATGTTTTTGAGGTTTATCTGTGCTAGCATCCCCTTTGTAAAATGAAATTACTCAGGACTGCATAAAGACACACTGACATGTGCAGAATTTCTGGTTCATACTATCATTATTCAGTTTGGTAGCTACTTCTTGGTTAGTAATGAAAATAAAGCAGCTTGGGAAACAACCAGCTCACATAAGCACTTCTTACATGATGGGGTCTCCACTACATCTCTTTCTCATCCTCTCCTCACTTCTCTCCATGGATGAGAACTTGAGGTTATTGTTGCTTAACCGAGTTGAATTAAATTTTCCACATGCCAAAGGGAAATGAAACCACAGCTTTTCTGATTTGCTAGACAAAGAGGGGTTTTTTTGACCTTACTTCTTCGTGTGCTGATCTTTTAGGAGGAAGGAATGAATTTGCTGAACAGGGAAACCGTTCGTGAAAGGTGAGCACTAAAACAAAGCAGAGCAGTCACTGCAGCCATCTGTGGGCCCAGCACAATACATTTCTTTTCTTCTTTATAGAGAAGTGCAAGTAGCAATGCAGATGAGCCACTCATGGGAGGAGAGCTTGAGCCTGGTAATGCATTCATGCTTTAATTTGTGTTTCTATCATCAGTATCAGGACACTAGAGACTCTCTCATGTCAACATTTCCTTTGATAGTTTGACCTCCAGTTAAGTTGTTATCATAGTACTGCTTTTGATCAGCAATTTATCACACTAACAAGGCATAGAATTATCAACTGTTCAAGGTACATGAGGGTTCCTTGGGCTGCTGTGTCAAAAGGAAATTGCATAGATGTCTGCCCGTTCAAATTTTCTTCCATGTTCTGATAGTCTCCATGTAATGTTTAAGGCCTTTTTGTTTTTGTTAAGCATAAGCTCATAAATGGCTGCCTAATAATTGTTGATATGATAGAGGATAACTTTGGGATTTCACACCAATCAGTCCTCTTTTTGTTAAGGTACCTGCCTGTGAGATTAATTATGTGTACTGTTTACAGAGTGACAATGATTTTGAAAAATCACTATCACCAAAGCAAGTAGACTTTGTTCCAGTTTCTCCAGCTCCTTCACCTACACGAGGAATAGGGAAGGTGAGCAAAATGTGGTAATAATGGTTTTATCTTAAGTATAGCTAAATAAATTCAACCAAATTAGTAGCAAAAGATTAAGCCACCTGCTCCTTTCTACCTCAGTTGCAAACAAGAAACTAGAGAGTAAATAAAACCCCCTAAAACCCCAAACCAGAAAATACCAGCTGCTCATGTTGTGGATGGGAATTTCTGTGGAGTGTTCAGCTGTTGTGCTGTGGTTAATAAAAGCCAAATAAGTTTGTTTAACCAGAGTACAGTGAAATACATCTGCATGAAAATGGAATCTGTCCAATTTTAATTTTTTTTTCTCAGTAGCAAAAAGTGATGTTTCAGTATAGCCAATGACTGGCTGCTGAATTTGTTACTGGGTTATTTATTTCTCTGCAGTTAAGCATCAATTGTTACCACATGTGAGTGATACAGTATTTATAATAACACAAACTCTTTTCCTCTCAGCAATGTTTCTCACCATCTTTGCAAAGTCTGGTGAGCAGCACTGGGTTGCCTCCAAGTCCCAGCCCAAGTCCAACAAGAAGATTTTCAAGGTAGGTCACCAGATCATAGCAATGCTAGAAAATTAACAAAGCTTGTTCATAGCAGGCATTTGAAATACCAGAATTTGTTGCATCCATAATTGATTTCTGAGCACAAACACAGTTTCATATACTCATGCAGAGTTTAGATTTTACAGTGTTGTAAAACATTTGTCAAAATCTCATGTCATAGCATTGTGGCATCTGTCTTGCCAATGCAGTCTCTATATTGCTCTCATTCACATCTTTAGTAATTGAATTCTGAGGGAAAGGAAACAAACAGATTTAGGGTTTGTTACTCCTTTGAGTCATGTGGGCATACAATTAAATTTTACTAGGCCCTCACAGTTCAGCCTGTAAACTGAGATGTAGTCAGTGCCTGGATGAGATCTTTTTGACTGCTCCAGTTGTGAAATAATGTAATTAAACATTTCCTGCTCACTTCTGTCCTTCCTGGCCTATCTTCAGAGGGGGAAAAAAAAAGATCTTTTTTTTGATAAGCTGTTTTAATGCCTATTTTCTTAGTGGTTTCCACCCAGTAGTTTGTTTTCTAAATATCTTTTGATTCGTTTTTTCGACCTTTCTGTTTCAATGGTGATCTCAGTGCAGCATTTGTCTTCTTTTAGCAGGAGAAGCCAGAGCCCCATTAACTGCATTCGACCAAGTGTTCTTGGATCAATGAAAAGAAAAGGTGCAGTATTTGGGTTTGGCAAATACAACAGGCCAACTTGTTAGTTATGTAATAATTCCCATAGCTTTCTTCATAATTCTGTCCAGTTGGCTGATACTTCAAAAAATAACTAGAAATAGAATATTGCACATAATGAAACAGATAAATCATTAAATTAGATTTTTCTATTTCATAAAGCTAATAATTGTTTTGTTCTAATTCCTCCCCATTGCTGTGGTCATGTAGATGTGATAAAAAAATCTGATGTAACCTGCTTAACAAAACAATAAATACAACTACTGATTGGTATACTTAACTTAAACAGAAAACTTTGAAAGTCCTGGTTAACTGAAGCACACAGCTACTGTACATTAAAAATAACTCTTGAAAACCTAGAGCTGATGCACAGGCCTGGTAGGCACCTTACAGCTTTATTAGGAAATGTTTCTCTGTCTTTCTGCATTTTTCTTGAAGTTTAACTTCTGGAAATTTTATTGCACCTGTTTTTATATCTTCAAGCTTCACCTCTGTTACAGAACATCTCTGGCTCTGAGACAACTTTTAAAATCCTTTCATCAGAGTTCTGTCATAGCCTTTTTAAGCACATATCTATCCCCTCCTCTTCCACAGTGTTTGGAAATCAAAGTCAATAGAAAAGTTTTGTGATCATTCTGGAGCTTGTTCCTTTTCCTTATTTTCAGCTTTTCTACTCTGGTGAAGCTGGTCAGCAAAGTGATAGCTGGGTAAACTGAAACAAAAGGATTATTCTTCACTACTGAAGAATAAATATCTGATATCTAAACCTTAGTTAATTATTCACTAAACTGTACTGCAGCTTGGACAAAATGGATCCAGAAAATAGACCGTCTTTAAAAATTCAGCATCTAAATTCTATGTTCATAATATGAAACGTTGTTAGTTTGAACCCCTGTTCTGTTTGCTCTGTAGAAGTACATTGAAAGCAGATTTTAGTTTAGGTGAGTTGTAATTTTTACCACTTGGTATCTCTTCCCAAAGGTGTGACAGAGATGGAAGATCACCCAAAAAGATTATTCCAAGGATCCACCACCATGCTAACCCCTGAGGCTGCACATCAGGCGGACCTTGGGGCATGGTAAATCTGTGCTCTTTATCTCTTTGTTGTCCCTTCAGCAAAAGCATTACAAATCTCTTTTTTTCCAGCAGGGAGAATGCTTGAAGTTTTTTGTGTTTGTTTTTGTCTTTTTTTAATAGAGATGCCTCATAATGTTGCAGCACTGAAATTATCACAGTGAGCAGGCAGCAATGTTCCCTTCAATTCTGCAGTTTCTAGGCCTGACTGATAACATGGGGTGTTGAGCATGTTTAGGAAAAGACACCTCAGGGATGACAGCTTTTGGAGTCTGATTCAAATTGCAATCAAATGTGAATGCTGATGCTTTTTGGATGAACTGGGTTTTTCTTCTTTTCCCTTGATCTTAGTCACAGAGGAACATGAGTCTGTCTGACCCTTCCCAGAGGGTCAGAGGAGCTGGGAGGA
Source organism: Melospiza georgiana (assembly GCF_028018845.1). Taxonomy (NCBI): domain Eukaryota; kingdom Metazoa; phylum Chordata; class Aves; order Passeriformes; family Passerellidae; genus Melospiza; species Melospiza georgiana. Next base: position 6,815,072 of record NC_080441.1, on the reverse strand, counting down.
GATAAAAAGTACTTTGTTAAAAATTGTAGTGCTTGGTAATAGCAAGGGATTTTGATCTAGTGTTTTAGTCAAAAGGTTTATCATACATAGGGTGTGCCCACACAACTGTCAAGGGTTGTTCACTGTATTTCTGTCTTTTTGCCTCTCAGCTGATGTACAAGTCATGTAGAAGCTTTGAGTAGCAATAACAAAATAGATGTTTTAAAGGTAGTTTAAAACCATATCTTTTTTGCACATCCTGTTTACAGTGGGGATAGCAGTTTGGGTTCAATTGCTGCCTCTTGGTGTAGGAGATGGTAATTTTAAAAAAATCACTCTGCTGCTATCACTGATGACAGATCAGCTGTAGTTATGAATTTGTGTCCTGTGAAATACATAGTACCATAGAAGAGGGATGATTTATCATTGGCTCTCTTGGCACAAAGACCTCAGGCTGTTGTGCTGGCCCAGGGCTTTGAGGATGGAGTAAAGCTGGAGTGGATTTTGGTCTGGAACTTCTGATCTGTGCCCCATTTTGGGTGAGCAAAGGAAAACAAGGGCAGAGTGTCCTGTGTGAGTCTGGAAGTGGCTGTGTGTGGCTGCAGGGGTATCACAGGGCTTGCTGCTCCTTCAGAGCTGCACATGTGTCTTTAGGATGGCTTTGGGGTGATTTGGGCTGGTTTTGGGCACTTTCCTGAGCCACTGCCTCGTTTCTCAGCCCTGGTGTCTCTGTTTTCAGTCTGTCCTCGCACGCCCTGGATGACAACAGGAGCAGTGCAGGCTCCTCCTGTGACTCCCCAGCTGAAGCTGGCACCAGCACAGACTCTCCAGTGTCACTCTCTGACTCCAGATCCCCGTTTTTGCCCGTGGATCTCATGGCCAAGTTACCAATGAACTGAGGAGCAGGAATCTGCTGCTGGACACCAGGAAACAGGCAGATATTGCCCCAACTTTCTGTTGTGTGTGACCCATTCTGTTCCTCATAGGAACTTCCAGCAATGTCATTACTTCTAGAAAACTTCCAGAATAGTTCCTTGAGGAGGAATTCACCTTTCTAGTGATTTGTATGACATTTACTACAGTACAGAAGCATTTGGGCTGCAGACACGTTGGGTGCCCAGGTCAGTCAGCAGGCAGGTTTGCAGTGGTGTGATCTCCTTGTGTCCTGGACTTGTGTCCTGCTTGTGGAAGACTTGGCTTGCCAGCAGCCCCTGTCCTCCCTGCCTGTGGAGGAGCAGATAACTCACATTTGTCCTCAGCCTAAAAGCAATGAAGCAGCTTACTAATTGTTTCTATTCCCAGAGTGTTAGATCTTTATATTTTTTTTCCTTCTTCATATGAAAAGGAGAATATTGAAGGGGGGAAATTGATTATTATTAATATTATTGTGTTCTCTTATGATTGGCTCTTAATAAATTTTGTGTTCCAGTGGATGTCAGAAAATAACAAGTTGGTAAATTGTCAGATTTATATGTTGGATTTCATTCATGATCATGACTGCTGTTGTGACTAAATCTAAATTAGGTGTGGAACATTCTTCTGGGGTTTTGTATCTGGCATTTCTTTCTTTTTCTTCCCCATTTAGATTGTGTATAGGAGTGGTAGATGCTCTGTTAAAGGTCTTTTAATAGGGAAAAATAGTGACAATATTTGGAACAATGCATTAAATCTTGAGATTGTAGTATTTAGTACTTCAGAAATGCATTACTTTAAGTCAGTATTTGTCCTCATATATGACAGATACGGTGAGGAATCTTGAATACCTTTTTACAGCCTGAGGCCATCAAACATATTTAATCTGTATTTAATTTTCTGATGTTGCTTCCTCAAACAATGACATCAAGTCATTTCTGCTGTTGAAAACTTCAGATACTGATTGGAAGCCTGGAATCTGGTAATCTGAGATGCTTGAAAAGTTGATGTGTTGAGACATCCTGATCTCAACTCTGAAATTCCCCCACCAGGAGGAAGAATGTGCAGACCCCCCCATGGACAGCTGTCTGGGATTTGGCAGTGACAGCCTCACTGGGGTTGTGCAGCTGAACTCCCCCAGCTGAGTCCCTTTTTGTACATGTCTGTGCATCTGTGCTGTGTGGTTTCCAACCTCTGCAGAGAGGTTAAGAATGAAGCAAAATGTTTTATTTTTAAATGCTAAATCTTTGTAGTGTGTCATAAAGTGAGAAAAGTATGGAAACTTCCTCAAGTAGGAGAAAAACCTGCCCTGAACTCTGCTGTGAAAGATTCACATGGATGAAGCTTTGACTGACAGAATGAGAAAGGGATGACTCGGAGTGCAAAGACCTGGTGACCTGAGGGCCAGTGACCCATTTCTGTGTGTCCTTATTGTAGAGAGAAAATAGAATGTATTTAATAGTCTGACTCTGTTCTAGTTAACATACAACATGGTTTACTTCTGGTATCATTCCTCTTAAATTATTGTAATAATCACCCTGCAGGTTGCAGCCCGTGCCCAGCTGCCCTTTGTCCCTGGCAGAGGCACTCGGGAGTGCTGGGCTCTGTTTGCTCTCTCTGCTGAGGCAAAGTTTGGCTTTGCAGTTTCAGGTTTGTGCCAAAGAGTTGCTGTGCCACCACTCTAATGTGGTGACAGCAAGACTCTTTTTTTTTTTTTTTTTTAATCTTGCTTATTTCTTAAGAAGGAACCTCCTGGTGTCTCTTCCAGTCTTTGTTGGAAGACACATCAGTATAGGGGGGTTTAATAGCTGAGTGTGGGTCAACTTGTCTCTTTTCTGTTGAATATTTATGCTATTTTTCAAATAAGTGCCAATAAATGGAAAAATAAATGTGTTTTGCTGTTTCTGCACTTTTTTAGATAAGCATATTCTTGTTTTCTTCTGGGATTAAATGCTTTCTTTTAAAACCAGAATATCTGTTGTAATTTACTTCCACCCAGTCTAGTTAACATGCAAGCAGGTATGAATATCTGCAGCAGACTTACCTTGTTTTCCTCGTGCAATGCTGTCTTGCAGGTCTGTGACAACTCTAGGAATAAAGAAGAATAAACCTAAACACTTTTGAACACAAGTTACATGTGTCCCTAGTTTATACCTAGAGGAAGTTGTAGTGAAATAAAGAAGCTTCTGCCTGCAGGTGGGAAATACTGAAGGTCTTAACTCTTGGGAAGAAGTGGGGAGCTTTTATCTTTTGCTTTAATAGGGCATTTAACCATAGAATTGTGGGAAGGTTGGAAGAGATCTTAAAAACCATCTCATCCACCCCCTGCCAGGGGCAGGGACAACCAGACCAGATTGCTCCAAGCCCTGTCCAACCCAGCCTTGACCAGTTCCAGGGATGGGGGATCCACAGCCTCTCTGGGTCAATTAATGCTGTTTGAGGAGAGGGAAATGGTTATTTATCTGTATCTGCTCCTTTCCCTGCTTTTGAAAAACAGAAACTGCATTGAAATTGTGGGAAAGCATCTCAGTGTTTTATATCCATGTCACCAAGAAGCTGCAGTTCCACTCCCTGGAGTCCAGAGACACATACAGAGGTTTTTTCCACAGAAATGAAAAATTCTGGAATCAATTGTACTCCAGAATATGTATCTGGGAAATATACAGGGATGTTATACTATGCACATATTCAACCCTGTACTTGTCCATAACTCATACTTTTAATATTGCCTCTGTGTCTCTCTGCGATTCTGCCAAGATGGCACCTTCCAGAAATCACACTTGGGTTTGGCACTTGCTTGGTCTGGTAGAAAATTATCCTGCAGGATTTGTTGGCAGTTAAATCAGCTCTGGGGCTGCTGTGTCCTCCTTGACAAAGGATGGGTGTTTTCCTTCCTTCACCTTCTCCAGAGTGACACAGCTGCTGAGGGAACGCCGCTATCCGTGCCAGCGCTCAGGGGCTGTATTTTTGGAATGAACCCTTCAGTGGTTGCTGCATTTAGCAGAGGGATAGATACTTCCCTCTGGAAGAGGTACAAATGCCAGGAAAAATGAGCCTCTGCCTCAGATTGACTTGCAGGATCTGTGTGCTGCCAGCGAGGCAGGTGACCTCAATGCTCAGCTGAGCAGCTGCCCAAGGTCCTCCTAAGATCAGGGTAAGAACTCAATCCTAAATTCTTACTTCTCACCTTTTTTTTTTTTTTTTTCAGAAAACTTGCATGTAAATGATCACCAAGCCATAGAAACAAAACAAGTCTCCAAAGCCTGGTGAGACTGAGATATTTCCATTTATAGATGTGTGCTGTGGTTCCAGTATCAGTGCTGTTTGTGAGTCCAGCCCTGCTATTGTGCAATGATTTGCTGGTGAAGTGACTGGAGGGACCTCCAGCACTCCCTGAGCTTGAGAACAGCTTGTGCCTGCCTTAGCAGTCATCATTTCAGAAATGTTCACTTTATGCTGTTGTATTCTTGCATATGCTGGAGTCGTAACTCATTTACTTAAAATAGAGAGCTTCAGGAGTCATAATTAAACTGTGTGAGCTCTTCCTATCCTCTTTTAAGCAACCTTTCTCATCACCAACAGGCAGATGGAGTTTAAGTTGATCCCTCTTCTCCTGGAAGCAACAAGTTAAAATATTTGTACATGAAGCTGAATGTTTACAGCTACAGCACAGTAATTAAAACCTTACTGACACAGAGAGGAGTGCTTGGCAAGAATCCTTTTCAATAACTGGGTGTAAAAATTGTCACCTCGGGTTCATTTCCTTGGGAGTGATTGTTTTACCAGTACCAGTGGAGCCTTCCCTGGCATATCTGGTGGGAGCATCCTTGTTTATAAACTTGAGAGCAGCTGCCATCCAGCCCAGGCCTTGCTCAGGAGATTCTGTTCCTCTGGCATGGAGCACTCGAGGCAGACACCCTGCATCCCAGAGACCCAGACCCCACGCACGCTGAGACTGCTTCCACCACCGGGGCTTTGTGGTAGAGACACAAGAGAGAAGGTGAAAAAAATAAGCTGAGGCAGAATAACCTTGTTTGACTTGCAGGAGCTGGCTCGGGAGCAGAAATTTCAGAAGGGAGGAGGAGCATTCAAACCAAAACCCAAGGCAGCCTCCACACCCCTTAGCGCTGGCTCCCCTGTGTCTCTCAAGGAACTGGTGAGACATCCCCAGTGCCACAAAGATTCCTCAGACAAATCTGGCATTTATCAAATTTAAAACTCTTCTGTTTGTTTGGTTTCTTTATTTGCTTCTTAAGAGCCTTAGAAAATACTTGCTATTTTAAGACTTCTTTCCATGACAAATAATTGTATTTAAAATGTTTAGAATTTTGCTGGATGTCAACCCAGGTAGGAAGAGCTGCTCAAGAGGAAGCAGGTTTTGCTGCAGGGACTAATCTTTGGAAATGTGGCTCTCCTGGTTACTTTCTGTTCTTGTGTGGAGAAAAATCAAACCCATGATGTGCACAGCACACGTCAGGGTTTGTGGCACAGAAATCAGGTACCGTGTTGTCTCTCAAGCCAGTTTAAATACAGCTCGCACTGAAAGAGCTGCAAGAAGCTTCCTGCTAAAAATACATCAACATCCTTTCGTTTAAAGTGCATTCACTTCAGCAGTCGGTTTGGATTGTGGAGATTCCTGGCACATTCCTGAGGGAAAGGCGCTAATGGGTTTGGTGATGCTGATGGAACACGGGTTGTCTCCCTGCTGCAGTTCTGTCTCTTGATGGTGGCTTTTTGTTTGCTGAAGCAAATGTTCCTCTAATGCCTTCATGTTCATTCCTCAAGCCACTGAGTGTGCCGTTTTCTAGAGAACACTCTCATTTTGTTACTGTAAATTATATTTTGCTATTGAAAATGTTATGGTTATTTTTTTTTTTTTTACTGGAAACATGGATTTAAGTTCCATTACATGGTGCCTGTTACTCAGCTATACCTTAGGAGCCTTTTTCCTCACACTGAGGAGACACCCATAGCTGTAATCGTGGTTGTGCTCTTGCTTAAATTACTTCTTTGCAGTCTCTGTTGTTTTGAAGACCAATGTGGTCGTTTTGCCTGCATGTAATTCCATATTATATAGTCAGCGTGGTCACACAGCTTTGCAGATTTCCTAAAGCTGATGTGCATTAGCTGCAGCTCATTATCCAAAGCAAAGAGCTCGTTAGCGTTCAGTGCAGAGTTTCTAAAGAAGACAAAGATACACCAAAAGTGGGTGAATAAACCCCTTACTCGGCTTTACTGAGGTGCTGCGGGTGTCACCTGCCTGTGTTCATTCCTGCTCTCCCCTGGGGAGGATGAACTTGTTCTCCAGGCTCCTTCCACTGAGGTCCTTATCTGGAAGTGACTCCTGCTGCCTCTTGGGGTTCCCGATCCTCACCAGCTCCTGCGGGGCAGCAACGAGTGAGTGACGGCTGCTGGCATCAGTGAACGTCACTTTCCTTCAGTCTTAATTGAATTTCCTCATTATGCCTGCAGGAAAGAGACTCCAGCACTGTTACCTTTGGCTGTTTCTCCTCCAGCCCTGTGAGAAATGGTGCCTTCCCTACCCGGCAGCGAGCAGAGAGTGCCCCATTTCCCAGGGACACAGGAGGGAACCTGTTTTCCATGGCACTTGTCCCCTCTCTGGGCACACCGGTGGCAGGAGGGGCAGCCCTGCTCAGCCCTGCGTGCTGTGTAGGACATCACTGTTCCCTTCTCTCTGCCCAGAGGGGCTCATGCAAGGTCAGAGGGCAAAGCAGCTGAGCTGCTCCAGCCCAACAACTCAAAACCCACCTGGCACAGATGATTCAAGGTTTGGGGTTTCTTTAAGGCCTCCTGTACAAGAGGTTTTTTAAGACCTGATCCTTAAATTTGATGCTGCCCTGAGTGTGTTTGAAATGTGAGATTCACATTCCTGACAAAGGAAAGGGGCGTTGGAACTTGACATTTATAAGGAAAGCTCTTACAAGGAAAGCCAGGTATATTAAGTGTACATTGACAAATAAGGACTAAAATACAATGATTTATTGCCAAACATATTTGGCAGCCTCTTTCCAGTTTAGGCTTGTTGGTCATCAGATACTTGTACATACTAGCATAAGATAAAATAACACATGATTGGCTTTGACAGTTCTTAATTAGCTGATTGCAGGATTTCCCTGTTTTTATTTGTGTTGAAGGCACAGTTCTGTGCATGGGCTCCTCTTGGAGCTGCTGCAAACATCCCTGTGGAGCTTTTCAAGAGGAGCAGTGACAGCAACGTTCCATTGTCTTCCTGGGGCATGTTGAGCCATGTCAGCAGCAGCAGCAGCTCAGCTTTTCCCTTTGCAGAGGCTGATTTGGGGTTGATTTGTTCCCAGGTGGTGGCCCTGAACTGATTCCCTGGCAGCCCCTCTTGTCCCTGCTGCACCGGGTCTGCTGCAGTTTCAAGCACTCTGTGATTCACTCCTCCAGAGAAACACGATCAGCTCAGGATTTTCTGACCCAGACAAGTGCAGACACCTCGGGAGGATCATGTACCAAGCCAGGGGAGTGACGCTCGCTCCCCAAAGCGCTCCCACTTCCCTTGAGGCACCCGTGCCACGGCAGGCGTGGGTAAACAGCAGGATTGCTTCTGCTGGATGATCTCAAACCCTCCCAACTGTCTGCTGAGAACACTTGCCCATTGCAAGGAAATGACTGTTTGTTTGTGCTAGGAGTCAGGAATGGGAAATGACGTGAACACTTAACTGTTTTTCCTGGTGTTTCCAAGAGGTAGATTCAGTGTCTCGGGTCTTATTTCCAAAGGTGTTCAGTGTTTTCTGAAACTCTAGTATGTAAGTACAAGAGGTATGTGCATGGACATGAATATACATAAAATCAGGAAGTATCTTCAAAATCTTGTGTATCCACCTGGTAACATTTTACTGGTGCCCTGCTGTGATTGTGCTGTAACATAATTTGATATGTTCTCCCTCAGTGCTGAACTGAAACAGTCCCCAGGTCTTGTTTTCATAACTGGGATAAATCTGTGATTCTGCAGTGTGCTGCAACCTCCCTGAAGGAGAAAGAAGTCAGAATTCACACTTGTCATCCTTATTTCACCCAAGCACCAGTTTTATCTACATCTGCTGAATTACTCTGTGCATTTAATATTTTTTTTTCCTGTGTATTTTTCCTCTGTTGCCTTGACAAAGAAATGGTCCAATGTTTTTAGTCTTTTTTGTTGACAATAACTTTTTGTTCTGATTTCTTTGGTCAAGGTGTTTTTCTACACCAATCATTTCCCTTCAGATTTCTTGAAAATGACTGCTGGCACCTGTGTCCTGTGTTCTCCCCTGCCATGCAGGCACTGTCCTGCAGGATGAGGCAGCTGCAGGTGTCAGACCTGGTTACAGCCACTCAGTGACTCTGGGTTCCTACAGGTGAGATTGTCACTTCTGCAACTGCCTGGTAAAACATCATCCCAGCCCATTACCAGAATTCCAGGACACAGGGGAAAAAGGGTTTGTGTTGGGCTTTTTTGACCAGCTTGGGCACAAAACAAAATGTTGAGTCTGGCTGTTGGATGCTAAGATAAGGCACCAAGTGGCACTTGTATCTCCCCAACTTCTGCTCCACTCCCTCACCTTTCCCCAGGCAGCAGCAGGTTAAACCACCTGGGGAAAATCAGAATTCACAGTGAAGGTACTGAGGAGCAGTGAAGCTACAAGAACAGAGCCCTGCAGTGGCAGGAAAACACTGACCCAGCCAGAGCTCAGGGCTGTGCCTGCAGCAGGCTCTGGGACACAGCCTCCTAAACCAGCTGGGAAGTTTTTTTGGTTTTTGTCCTTAGTCAATGTTAATGTTTGACTCTATCATCTGATGCTGATCGATGGATGACACAATCTCGGCTCTTCTGAGAATCAAACTGGAGTAGCATTGTACAAGAAAAAATGTAGTGGTTAACAACTTTTTACAACTTTTTTCAACTTCTCTTTCTCCTTTTTTTTTTTTTTTAAGAAACACTTTTTTCATGGTTTTTTGTGTTTCCATGCATAAGCAGAAAAGTGACCCAAAACATGCGGGGGAAAGGTTTGATTTCCAAACTTTATTATTCATATCAGAGCATACTCTATAGACTTCTTACAAACAAAGATTTGTCTGTATGAATCCAATGCAGTAATAGCTGCCCTTTTAGAATTAACATCTCGACAATGAAATGTCAAATAAAGGGAAATACTTGTTGTATGAAACAAGATTAATGTTCACCTCAAATATGAAACTGGCATTTAAGCAGGAGTTTCTGATAGAAAAGAAGTTCCTGTGGTAGCTGTGGGGGGAGGGATGTAGAGAAATGCCTTTGCTATTTCACTTAGTTTGGTCTCTAAAATAGAGAAAATGATTAATTTTGTATTAGTATGAGTTCAGCTTCCATTAATGCCACTTCCATGCATCCCTAAGAAATGAAGGATCTGATTACAGAACTTGGTTTTATTGTCTAGTAATTGTGGTACAAAATGACTGTTGCAAGAAATTATTTCCCCAGGTAAGAAAATGAGCACTCAACGACATATTGGTAATGATGAAGTAAGAAATTTGAGAATTACTTCTTCACCTAAAATTCATGGTTTATTTCAGTTCCACTGATGGAATTTTTCATTTTTCTTCAATGATCAGTCACGACTCTCACCCCTTGGTATGTATATACAGAAGTGTTATGTGCCAGCCTCAGCAGGTACATCCACAAACCAAATGAGCGTTTTTACAGGAGACAGTTTGCTTTTATAGTGATCACGCACTGATGTGAACATAGACTAAAAATAACAAATGTTGTTTTAATAAGGATTTTTTACAGTAGGCATAGATATAAAAGTTTTTTTCAAATTATTTTCACAGGTATCACTGAACATTTCATAGCTGTCTGTTACAGAAGCACCACCAAGTGCTTTGAGTCTTTCATTTATTATACACAGTTAAAATATATTACACTTCTGAAGTATCTTAAATCACTGAACAGTTTTGCTAGCATCTTAATGAGCCAAATGGGAGTAAAAGGCAGTCCACATTCATGATGTGAATATACAGTAAGGTGTTTGACATCCTATGAACTCATTGCTCATGTTCTCAAAATAACCATGGTGATGAGACCTGAAAGACAAGAATTAAGAACTAAACACTTCTATTTCACTCAAAATAAAACATTTAAAATAAAGAGTTTACCCTGTCAAAGGCCAGAAAGTATGGTAGAAGTGCACAAATGCATGCAGAATTCATTTATACACACACTTAAATATTAGAAGTATTGCTCCAAATTTTGACATAGTCAAAAATCAACACTGACGTGTGGTGTATCTAATAACTGAATGTCAAAGAAGGTAGAAATACTCCAAACAATTATTGCCCTCTCTGCTGGAAAATCTTAGCACTGAACTTTTGACTGAGCTAACTGTAACACCAAACCCCATTCCTCATGGGGGCCAGTTATGGGCAGGGTCATTGGAATGCTGAATCATCAGTAAGGCAGATCAGTTGAAGGCTCCAAGGCTTTTTTCTGCTCTGTGAATAATAACTGATCAAAGACCAGTTTTAACAAAGATGTTAAGCTTCCTTGTCAATTTGCAGAGAGAGCTTTCAACAGACTCTTTGTTGTGACCTTTAGAGAGGGAGGAAAAAAAGGACTGCTCTGATAGAGGTTAAAAACTATTAAAACCAGATGAAAACAGGAAGCAGGGGCTAATAAACCTACCCACGACACACTGAAAAGTTCATTTTAATTATATGCTGATACAGGAAAAAGTACAAATCTGCAGGTTTTAGCCATGGGTTATATTGCACAAGGCGAGGTAGATGGAAGAACACAGGGGCTCCCTGAATTCCAGCTTTATGTAACATCAAAATAACAATTTATCAGTTCTTGAGCAATCTCACTTTCTTGCAGGCTGAGATGATGTCACTCTAACAGCTTTTCACTGCAGAAAGCTCAGCTAAAACCTACAGATCTCACCATGGATAAAGACATTTCTGAGACTGTTTTATCTCCTGCCACTCCACACTGATGGAACTTGGCTACTTTATGAAGATGGTGAAGGCAGAAGCACTGTCTTCCATTAGATCAGCAATTTATCCCTTAAAGAGGAACTACAGCTCAGCTATTTATCAAGGTCTCTACTGGTTCAGACAATCAGTGCTCCCACAGCTGCTGGATCCTTAGCTTGGATCAATTCCATCACCTCAGAGGAACAGCACAGGCTTCTGCAGAACAGCCTGCACCACTTGTACAGGGCCCTCAGACAATAAAGGGTTTAACTCACTTTTGTAAATCAGATACTTCTCAAATATCATAGACTCCTGTTGGTGTGGTATAACAGCCCTTTCCAATTAAATGCTCCACAATCCAGTTGGAGCAAAGTGGAACAAAGTGGTTTCAACTCCTCAAGAGCAATTGACTTTCTGCATGAGCAAGAGCTGCACACAAAAGAATCTGTCCATGAACACTAAAAGCACTGCCAGCAAAGAAGTCAAAACCTCTCAAAACTTCATAGGGAATCTAGAAACAAGTTCAGTTCTTGCAAAAGTATAAAGTCAAAAGGCTTAAAACTGACACCAGCAGAACCTGGAGTAATTTTCAAAAGCAGAGATAAAAACCAAGTGAGGATTACTGCAAGGTCCTGATCTGAGAATCCATCAGCATCAGCCTGGGCAAAGAGCCACAAGTGAGATTTCAAACCACTTCAGCAGATGGACCTTTGTGAGTCAGCAGAGTGCACATGAACCACCAGAACTTGCACCTTTCCCCACCACTACCTCACCTCTAGCTATCAGTTTGGAGCTGCCTAGCTCTTTTCCTTTAAATCCTCATTTCTGCCAGGTAGTGGGAGAGGAGAACTGAGTTTAGTGGGACTGTTCTTCAAATCTGAAACAGTTATAGAGAAATAGTCATAACAAATGAAATGTGCAACTCATCCATGCTAGCTAATGCAGGAGCAAGTTACAAATCAGGAAGAACTGGGGATGGTAGTGGTCTCAGACAGGGTTTACAACAACTTACTGCTACACATATCAACTCCTTATTAAACAGGCACTGAGAATCAAGTCTTGAAAAACAGCTCAGGGGGCTAGAGAGAAACACAATAACACATTCTACATTCTGCAAGAGATTAACTACTGCTATGCAGGGGTAAGAAACAGCACATTCCGTTCAGGTGTGTTGGCAGATGACTGTTACTGGCCCATCATCAAATAAAGCTGAAATTAGCATGTAGGGGCCTGTGTGCAATAGGTATCAACTCAAATCTGGTCTAAAACACTTAGAGTAACTAACTTACCCTGCTATCACCATGGCTACAAATTAAGATGTAAGATGAGATGCAAAACAAAACTAATGTGATGCTTTGTTTCCATCCAGTTTCCCAAGGCTGCTGGCAGAGACAGGTAAAGTTTTCCAAACTCAAAGATTTTGCAGGAAAATGTTTCTAAAATCCAAAGTACTCACCTAAAACATAAGCAGCTACTAACTTTTGATTCACACTTAAGTGGAGGTAGAGAGGCACCAGGGATTCCATTTCCCCCAATGTAGGTAGCATTAGTGCTGCAACACACACCACTCCAAGGAAGACTGTGAGTAAACTAGGTCCCGACGAGGCAGTTCTGTTTTCTGAAAAGCAACAAAGTCCCAATTGTAAAGAAGATCTAAATAATATAAATATTAAATATTCTGCAAAAATGCCTGCAGTACATGGGAGCTGAAATATCCTCAGATTTTCCTTTTTGCTCTGCAGTTTGCAGGGGGTGGAAGCCAAGTCTTAAACCCACTCTTCTGAACCTCCTGCATTCTGCAGTGGAGGAGGCTGCTCCCTGTTCTGATGCTGGAACTTGTTTTCACATGACTTCCCAAACCACTCCCTTGTGGAGGAACAGAGCCTGCCAGGCCCAGTTGCTATATATACACACTCAGGACAGCTGGATGGCTCAGCAATGCTGAGGTTTCCCTGTGCATCCTGACTCCCTTCCTTGATATGTTCCTTCAGTGATCAGTAATCCATCACTTAGAGCACCCAAAAGACCTGCAGAGGCAGGTAACTGCTCACACCTCCTGAACAAAACCTGCCTGCAGCAGGAGCACAGGTTCTTGGGCCAGATGAGCTCCCCTTCATTCTTGACAGGGTTCAAGGGCTATACCTGAGCCAGTCAGCTTAGATGCTACAAATCAGTAAAATTTGAATCTTACTTTAAAAAGTGTGAGAGTGAGCCACTCTGACAGTCCAGTATTACCAGAATAAGAAAATGCAAACCACAGACAATAAAGAGTCCTTCATAGTCTTTACTGTCCTGCACTTTAACAGCTGGAACCTACTCAAAGGCCCACTGTGTCATCTTTGAAAAGAGCTGTTAACATGTTAGCTGAATACCTCTAAACAAATCCTTATTACCACTGGAAAATAGCCAATGTTTTTATCAACTTCTATCCTCAGCAACCAGCAATATGTGCTCTATTTTAATTCCATAAATCTTATTTCCAGGTTGCAAAACTGCAGTTTCTTTGATAACTGCTGCTTCTTTTACTGCAATATACCACAGTCAATGAGGTTTCTAAGCAGAGAAACAGCATTTGGAATAAGACCAGTATGAGATTGTTCAGGGTGGCTTAGGCCTTCTGTCCTGGATCAACTATCACAGGAACATTTTGTTCTGTGAGCCCAGAGACCTTTGTAGGTTTGCTTTAACTGTGTATCCTACTAATATCTATTATGAAGGGATTTTTTAATAAAAGGTGTTTCACCAGCCAACAAACTCAGTATAAATAGTGAAACATTCACTTTAACAACATGAATACTCTCAAGGAGGTTCATCTATTTTCTGGAATTGGTTTTTGTTGTCCTGAAAAATATAACAGTGACAAGAACATTTCAGTATGAATCAGTAAAAGTAAGAAGAATGTAGACCATCAAGAATCAGTTCAGATTCATTTCAGGTACAACTTGACACTTTATATCCTATCCCTTCAATTTAACTGTCTGGCCCAGGTTTTCAAGACTGTTGATTCACTTCCTCAATGTGTGTATGAAACACACAGAGTTTTCAGCCACCAACTGTGCTCTTCTGTTCTTGTGGGACAGACAAAGCACAGGGCACAGAACAAGGAGCACTTTAGAAGATGTTCTGGCAATATTTCCTGCTCATCAGGAAATGGGGGATTAAGGGTTTGGAACAAACTCACAAGGGGCATATATTTTGAAAGAGCCCAAGGGAAAAAGTAACTAGCATCCTTTCACAGATAAATTCCCATTGTCTGTGTGAGAACTCCTGCTCCAGAGAACAGCGGATGCACTCTCCAAGGTATGACACACAAACACAGGGCAGCAAAGGGCCTTGATTGATCAAGACAGCATAAACAGAATAGCCACAGTTTGGGTTCCTGAATACAGTCATCCTCAAGTGATAAAGACAGCAGTCTTACAGGTAGGCAAAATGAATTATTTAAAAAAAAATATTTTAAAATGTATTTCTTTTTAATTTAAAAAATGTTTTTGAGTCTAGTCATTTGAGCTATTCAAAACTGATTCAGAACATAAGAGTGGAAAAAGATATCAGCTACCTGGTTGACACAAAGTCTGCTCAAAAAAGACACTTTCAGCCAGGTGTTCTTTTATTCGTTTTTCCTCCTCTTCCTTTTGTTGTTGCTGTTCCTTTGCAGATGGAAGCAGAGTAGCAATAATCTCCTTTTTCCCCAATGCTTTCCTCTGGCTCTGCTCAGACACTTGGAGACGGAATTTATCTATGACACCATAGTAAGAAGCCCGAACGTCTCTGTGACGAATCACACTGCAGGAAAACAACATTTTCAAACAGATGAACTGCTAAGAATCATGCCTATTGAGAATTACATTCTATATATCACAAAGTCTGCCCTCTGCCCCCCCTCCTTCAGATAAACTGGAATAATCCAGACCTCCTCCACCACTCAATGTTCTTGAAGACTTGATCTTACCTCCTCTCTTCCCTCCTTATGTTTACTTTAATTCCCAAACATAAATGCTCTTGGCCAGTTAAGTCTTTATCTCAAGCCATCTTTACCCCTGCTGCCAATTGATGAAAAATGAATTATCTGAAAGATGCCTCCTCCTCCTTTATCAAAGTTGTTTGATGCTGGCCAGTGATTTTAAAAGGACTGAGGGGACTGCAGTGGCCAGGGAAGGAAAGGAGTTGGGCAGGTGTTTGGCAAGCAACAGTCCAGCTTCTGGAGGAAACCAGGCTCAAAGCTTTACAATTCTACTTTCTCAGAAGCAAAACTCATTTTCCCTCTATAGACAAGAGTCAGTTAGGGATTTTCAAAATCAGAAACCCACCACTGAGAGCATGTTTGGAACCTATAAAAAGCACAGCTTTAAAATAGCACTGATCAACAGCAAAACAGACCTCTGAGCAGTGCTGTGCTCAACTGCCTCTTCTCTGCATTTGTGATTCATCATGAGAATACATATCTAGCTTTGAAAAGCTACAACATTTGGGTTTTGAAGTGATATCAGCTCTTAGGGTAAATAAGGATTTCAACTATTTTTCCAGATATTTTTTGTTAAAGGTTATTCTAAGTTTCCAAGATAACAGCAGTTGAAGAACATACATACAAAGAAGCAGGTAGTCATCTCATGAGGGGGAAAAAATGACTGTACCCTTAGAAACACAGAATAGGAGTCTTAAAATTGCTTCCAAAAACCAATGTTTGTGATACTGTATACATTAAAATGCTGCAGGAAATGGATTTTTGTTTTTCAGTCCTTTTTTAAAGGAACTATATCACATCAAGATATCTACAAGCATGAGCACGTAGCCAGTGCTTGCAACTGGTAAGTGGTTTGAATGGACTATTCACCACAGAAACAGAGACCAAGTCATCCCCTCAGCAAGAGGCTGCAGTGATGTTTTATGTCACTCCAGAGGCAAAGGACAGTGCCTATGACAGGCTTCCAGCAAGTGGAGTGTTGGCTGGGCAACTGCCTTCACTAAAACAAAAGGCTTTTTCCCCCCACAAGCCTAATTCATCCAGCTCTCAGCATATCAGCACAGCAGATCAACTCTGATTTCTTCCTTTAACACTTCCTTTTAAATTGGTGTTCCTACTCCTAGTGCCATGGTACCAACTACCAACCTAAACAGAATCTTTACATAACACTGTGCTAGGAGAACATGTATCTGCTGCCAAGCAAGGAGATATTTTCTGCAGACCCTTATAAACAGATACATTCTCCTGTTTCTTTTTAGAGATCATTGCATAATTGGAAGCTCTGTAGAATATCTGTTTATCTGGCAAATGGCCACACTTGCATAGTACTGCTCATATCCTAGCAGTAAACACTGTCCTTAGACAGCAACCACTGGAGTGGGATGGGGGGTTTTGCTGCACAGAAAAATCCCTTGGAACATGTGTCTGCCTTATTTTCCTTTATTTAATAAAACCCATTTGTTTCACCAAATGTAATCAAGCTTGTGTAAATGTCTTCTGAAGAATGGAATAGCTCACTGGTACACTGGTATATTCTGACCTGTTTAGTTCTATTTTTAGCATTGCTGCCCCTGTTTACTGAAACCTTCCAGTTTCATGTTCTAAACTTCCTTTCTATTTAGTGAGTCTTTGGAATTTTTCAAATTGCACCTAAAGAAAATAGTCTATAGAAATAAAGAGCCGTTCCCCAAGAACAGTTATTATTTATCGGACAAAGGGTTTCTGTATATGGCCATTTGTTAGACAGAGAGTCCAGGTGGTGTTTTACAGTTTGGAAAATGTCTATTCAAAAAGTTCAGTCTGCTCTTTTAGGTACTTCAGATTTTCTTCAGCTGTATCTGTACATTAGCAGAGAAATAATGTGGCAAATAGAATATAAAAAGAGTTGGTCTATTTTAGCTTTTACACCTACTCTGTTTCAGCAGCCTACAGACCCTGTACATCACTGTGGTCACTTAGGCAGCCTCCTTCTGTTCTGAGTTACTGGGCTGAGACCTGACAGGAGAGATAAAGGGCAGGCACAGAGATCTGAGAATGAGATGGGTGGTCAGGGTGAAAGGTAGGCAAAACTACCTTTATTTACATGGCCCAGGGAAATGTGCTCAGTAGAACTGCACACATTTCTATTTTACCAATCTGTAAAGAAATATTTCTCACAAACAAATCTCAGCCCTGGGGGTTTTGCTTTTCTTGTTATTTCTAACAAAAAGGTTCTCAGAGAAGGCTCATATTACTCTCACTCCTGGTTTACAAACTACATTACAAGATGCATTTACTGGCATTTTATTTATGCCCAAAGGCAAAATTAAAGAAGGATATATCTCCAGTATTGTAATACCTCTGCTCTAGAGGGACAGAACAGCAAAAATCAGAACCACAAGTATATACAGGAGATTAGGAAAACATATATTTCTCCAACTTATGTATTACAACATGCATGCTGTCATTTACAACCTCTTAAATAACAAAGGAAATTAAGGTAATAAAATGCTGTATATTAGGAAAAAACCCAACCAACTTCTACTTACATATCAACACAGCACTGAGGCTTCACTGCACCAGTAGCATCCACCACCGCATATTTATTAGGAGTTGTACAAAGAACTGCAAGGAAAAGGACAGGAGTGGTAACAAATCATGAACTAATACATCACCAGTTCAGCAACAGATACATGTAGATAGACATGTAGAGTTTGGTTTTGGCACAGATATGATTTTTACATTAATTATAATTGGACTGTTCAAGATCATCAACTAGCCCTTAAATAGAACTTAACCTAAGAAACCCACCTTTGAATTTTAAGGCAAACTCATAGGGGTTATATAGAGTCAACACCTGCTTGTGTGTTGACTGGTCATCTGCATAAAATATAAGTTCTGTAGGAAAAACAAAAACAGGAAGATTTCCTTCCACTAACTCTGGCTGTCTTTTTTGTTGCTGCATTGGCACTGAATCCTCCTTGTTGCTTCTTGTGTTCTTATGCTTTTGTATCCTCAGAGACTTCAGCTTTTGAATCGTTTAAGAATTCCAAAGCATTTTGGCAATTCTAAAGGAAAAAAAAGGGGAAAAAAAAGAGAAAAGGCAAGAAGATTATTTCCATAAGTCTGTACTAAACTGAGGCAATTAACAAAGGTGCAAAAATATAAAACATGATGCTTGACTATGAATCTACCTCTACTTAGGCTCCTTCAAAAATACTGAAATAGAAAAACAATATTTGCATTGGGCTTCCGTCTATTTAACAAATTGCTACAAAATAAATGGATAAACACCTCTCCAGTGTATCATGGCACATCTGGGGGCCCAGTCCATGACTAGGGCTGCTTATGCTGGGTCCCTGCAACACAAACCCAACAATGACAGCAGAAAGAAATCCCATCCTTGCCTCAGGACAGCAACACATCAGAACCACGAGGGCAGAAATGAGGAAATGCAAGGACACTGAGGCAGCAGGAGTCACTGTTTGGGCAGGAACCTTCCCATGGGGATGACCTCCCTGGATGAGGTATAACAGGTTAGGAATCTCCTCACCTAGGCAC
This sequence comes from Melospiza georgiana, assembly GCF_028018845.1. NCBI lineage: Eukaryota > Metazoa > Chordata > Aves > Passeriformes > Passerellidae > Melospiza > Melospiza georgiana. The sequence continues at coordinate 6,796,705 of NC_080441.1, read as the reverse complement.
CCAGGTATGTCAAATCCCAGGGACTCAGAACAAAGGAATGGGGAACACCTTCACGTCTTGTTTAAACCAAACTCCCTGCTCCAACTGCATAGTTACAGGTAATGAATGGAAAAATAACTGGGATGAGTAACAGCAAACAGATTTGGGATTCACTGCTTTATTAAGACATGACAGGTTCTCTACCACCTCTACCCAAAGTACAATCATCACAATTCTCCCTCTGCCACCCCCCACAGTTCTGTTTTATTTTGAGTGACATTACAGAACTAAAACCAGAACCAATGACCCAACCAAGAAACAATCCCAAATGTAATTCATAAAATAAAATTAAGGCCAGACTCCTCAGCACACATACCATTGACTCAACACGTGACAGAGAGAACAAAGTCTTTCTCCTCCCCCAAGAAGGTAATATTTTACTGCAGCTTCTATAGATTAATTATCAAACTGAAGGTGTCCTTTGAGGTCTAACTTTATAGCAAAAAGCATTGAAATAACAAAAAGTTCCTACTAACTCATTAGATGTCATTTCCACTTCCCATAGAGCTTTTAAAAATAAGGTACATTTTACCTGTTCTCCAGCTCAATACACTGGATAGGTGCACCTTAAAGAATTTATCTTCTGACATTTCTAGCAGCAAATAGCCCAAACATTATGAACAATCAAAAACAAACACTTGTTTCCGCATTCTAAACATCACAACGATCACATTTCCAAGCACCAGATACATATTCCATACTTGAAACATGACACACATTCATGTGTTTACAAAGTACATCTGTCATACCATCAGGTTTACAGGTTCTGATTCTTATTCACAAACTAAGCTTTTAATTTTATTTATTTAGTTATTAAAATAGCAAATTATCGCTGTAGAATTCAAGTTCATGGATCTCACAGGAATGTCTTTCCCCATGATCCAGTTCCTTTTCAGAGCACAGGTTTGTTTCCACTTCACTGAAATGCTACTAATAATATTCTGAAAACAAATCCCCAATGACAGTGTTCCAAGCTGATGTTCTGTTACCTTATTAAGAAGAGTCTAGAAAAAGAAATGGCTCTCTAAGTGGCAATTTGGGTTCTGAGTGCTTCTTGGAATTACAGTGAATCCCTTTTGTTTCAGAAGAATCAACAAACTCTGGAATGACTTTGCACAGCAAGTGTCAGTATTATTTCTTGAACAGCTTCATGCACTATTGCAAAGTGAGTTTCCTTGTTCCAGTCAAACATATTAAGACTATATGAAAAGCTAATGTGGAAAAACTGCCAGCATGCAGGAATACAAAATACCTTTTGATGCTTGTCATAGGCAGAAGATGATTTATTTAAATTTATCATACCAAAGTTAGCTCAATGCAGTAAGAATATGTTGGAATCTTTGGTTCTCACATCTATCTACACTTTGCACACCATGTGTAACAGAAATACAGGCAAATTTTGACATTAACAAAAGGGATTTTTTTCAAATAAATGTTTTCAGCTACCATTAAACCAACAGCAAGCTACTGCTACACAACTTAATTGACTATGCTTAATAAAATCTTCAAGTATTATTTATAATAATCAGTATGATTTTGATGCTTTAGCTTTTTATTTAAACACTGCATGTTTCATTCCAATTCCTGGCTTCATCCCACATCTTCAGTTTCTTCAGCTCAGTCCATGGCAAGTGTTCAGTGTCCAAAACCCCACAATTCTCAGTATCATAGGAGGTATGGATCACTATGCCTACCAACAGGCTCATTTTTGTTAGACATCTGTGTAAAACACTGTGCAAACCTCCCAGGTTCCCAAAACCTGCATGTGGAAAGCCACCAATCTTAAAAAAGAATATCCCATTATTGCTTCCTTTTCCTATTTAACTTGGCTGGATGAGGAGCTACTTGCCCCAACTTACAAAAGTCATGTCTGGCAGGCCCATAGCAGACACATCTGCTGACACAGCAGTGTCATTCAGGGTATAAATTTCTGTATTCCTAAGCAAGCAAATCAGCATCCTTTTTTGGGACAACAGCTTTAGCTTAGAAGTCACCTTGCTGGGACATCTCACCAAGTGACAGCAGTAAAAGCACTTTTCCCAAAGACTGATGGATAAACCACACATGTGATAGGGAGATGTGATGGTTTAGTACTGATACTCTTGATAACAGCACACCCTTCCCATCAACGAGAAGTGGGCAACACTTTTACAGAGGAAGTTTGTACCACAAATACAACAAAAGTTCTATCACCACAACTTCTTTGCCCAAATTAACCCCACAGCAGCTCTAATGGTGAGAACAAGGTCATGTACCCCAGAGAGTTCATGAGCAGAAACCCAGCTGCTGCTCTTCTGCATCCCCACTGCACCACAACCACTGAATTTTGTGGTCAGCAGCCACCACGATTACTCGCAGCACATAAAGGTAAGCACAAGCAAATCTGTCCCAGCCCAGGATCTGCAGTGTCAGCCTGTGACCTGCACTGCACAGATGGGCTTCTCCCAGGATGGAATTCCCACAGCCAGGGCCAGCGTGCAGCACCTGAACAATGCCAGCTCACTTCCCAGTGCCCTTTGAAGTCCTGACAAACAATTGTCACTGGTATTTTTGCAGCACAATAGGGATCTTTCCTCCATGAAGTTACTAAATATATACTGCTGGTGTCACAATAGCACAGATCTGCCAGTGTTTCCTTTGAAATCCCTTTCTTCATAAATTTAACTTGACAGAGAAAAACACAAAGCGAAACGTAACTTCTCTCCAAGGTCAGAAATAACATCCATTGTGATTTGTTTTTACTTAACAAGTATCTGTTGAATAAATAAATCAACTGAGGAACTTTTTTGTTCCCATTTTAACTTCCAACAGCCTCATCACCATGGCTTCCCAGGGCATTTGTTGGTTGTTTTTCTTCATAACAACTGCAAATAACTCTACAGAATGTCATCAGGTAAACACTTCATTCAGAAGAAAACCTCTTTACAGTCATGCCTCCACACTGCTGCTTTAAAAGTTGCCTAACTACAGTGTAATCTACTTTTGTTCCATCTCATGATCTACCTCCTAAATCTACACAAGTCTTTCCACACTTTATACTCAGTAAAACTGATGTTTTTTGAGCATATATTTACCAAATAAATCACAAAGCCTTCAAAATTCCTTCCTATGCCAAGCTGAGCAATCACGTTAAGCTACATGCAAATGCAGCATGGGATCTGAAGCACACCATAAACATTTTGTTTCTCCAAAATGTTTTGAAGGCCTCAACGAGCACTTACGCAAATCAATGTTTAAACTACCTGCAATTATTTGGGAGCGTCACTCAATGATGAGAGCACAGAGCCAGCAGCCAGGATGGCTGGATTCCATTGTTGCTAACTCTGTCACTGACACTCCATGACCTTGAGCAAGTTGGTTAACCTCACCTCAATTTGCTGATCTATGAAGGTGCACACATTCTACAAAGTATTTCAGTAGGCGGAAGGTCCCCTCTGAACCTGCAGAACTGCTCTGATACTTTGCAAAACTGCTACTGTTTACCCCTCCACAGGATGATGAGAAATGTCACCAGTAACTGTGTCCAGGATGCTGTAAAATGAAATAGTCTCAGAGCATTAACTATTACCATGGATGACCACATGCATAAATCATGCTGACACTGACAACAAAATTTATTAGGACCACATTATTGTTTTAAATGCTGAAAAGGTGACTAACAAAAGGAAATACCCAAATACAACTAAGATGCATGAAAAGCAGTGAAAAATTAAGTTACAGCTGTGCATTGCTTCTGATCCATTCTGCTACAGGCTCGCAAGGATCCTAGAGAAGACATTCAAGGGCACATGCGCTTTAGTCTCTATTTCCCCACTTTAAGTTTGTGTTCAATGCACTAAACTGGCTGATTTTTAAACGTGTGTTGTGCTCATTAGCGCTGCGTGGCCCCAAACCGCCCCGGCTTAACAGAGGGGAGCACCCTGCCCTGGGAGAGGGACGGGAGCCAAGGCGTTCCGAGCCGTGCCTGCTGCCGGCAGGGCACGGCGGTAATTGCACACTCTTAATTGATCCTCTTTGTTCTCCAGCGAGGAGCGGCAGCGATACCGGCAGAGGCAGCTGCGCGATAACGGCGCCTCCCGCAGCCGGCCCGGCCCCGCCGCACCGCCCCCGGCCCGGCCCCGCTCCGCCGCCCCTCGGAGCGACCCCCGGCCCCGCCGCCAGCCCCGCACCGCCCGCAGCGAGCCCCGGCCCCGCGGGGCAGCGGCTCCAGGCCGGAACCTCGGAGCGCGGCCGCCGCCCCGCTCCCCGTCCCGGCCCCGCCGCGCTCCCGCAGGGCCTGCGGAGGGCAGGGGCGGTAGACCCGGCCCGCGGGGACGCGCGGCCTGGGACAGGCCAGGCCGGGCCGCGGGTGTCGCTCCGCTCGCCCGCCCCGTGCCCGCTGTCACCCCCCGGCCCGACTCACCCGCCCGGGGCCGCTGGTGCGGGCTGGCGCGGCGCCCCTTTGTCCGCCCGTCACTGCGGGCAGCGCTGGGGCTGCTGGGACCGACCGGCCGCCGCCGCGTCACCGCCCCGCCCGCCGCCCGCCCCCGCCGCCATGTCGGGGCTGCCCCGGCACGCCGGGCTCCGGCGGGCTCGGTATCGCGGCCTTCGGCGCTGCTCCGGCAGCACCGCCGGCTCCCCGGGCAGCGGCCAGCCCGGCGCCTCTCACCTGCGGAGGTGTTTTTAATGATACTGCGCCTCATGGCACGGCTCCCGGGGTCTGGCCCCGTCCCGGAGGGGCTTCTGCCCCTCTCCCGGCTCCCGTGTGTTCTGCCCTGCGGGCTCGCCCCGGTGCCGCCCATGGCGGGCAGGTCCCGCTGGAAGGATGGGCCGGTGTCACCCCCGGGCCGAGCCGGAGCGGGAGGGTTTGCGAGCGAGCACCCAGGCGTGACCGCCTGCTCAGCCAGCAGCACGGCTTAAACGGGACACGCTGTCCCTGTAAACACTTCCATGCTCGTGCCTTTGTTCTTTATTCCTCTTATTTACTTAATGTGCTTTCATTCAGCTAGGCACTTTGTGGACTTCAGCTCGTAGTGTGCATTATCCACTATATCATGTGAGTTATCCACTATACCATCTTCCTTTGCTTTCTTCCCCAACTTCCCCTCTGTATAATATAAACAAATTCATGTGTAATCACCACCCAGTATCACCCCAAACTTCAAGATCTTTAGTACAGCAAAATGTTTTTGTTGCAAGTCAAGTGGATAATTAAGGTTTATGTTGAGCCACCCAGTACAGGATTGCAAAATCTTTTACCCATTACCAAGCTTTACCCTTCAGTGAAATGAACACACGTCCGTGGTGAAATAAACACAGCAGCCATGAGTGTTTCACAATAACATCATTAAACAATCCAGAACGGGAAGTAACATATTTAAAATAATGGAAGACATTAAATAAAGAAATTCTAAGAAGTATATTTTCCAACTTAGGCAAGGTGTGTGTTACAGCACTCATTTTTTTTCTGCAGATCTAATGGTTCATTAAGAAGTTCAGTCTTTCAGCCACAAATTACATAATATTGTTAAATTATTATATAGAGAAATCATAATTTTTTCTTGAATTTCTGAAAATGTATGCAGTGAAAACTGGCAAAATATTTTCTTTCCTGATGAGCGTAAATCAGTTCAGATGTTTACATGTTTAAAAATAAACTGGAATTCTTGTTTTTAAAAAGATTATCAGACTTCAGCCTTTCAGGATTTCAGAAAATTATTAGGATTTTACTGAGTATTAATCCAATGGAGGGTGCTCCTCATTTTGGAAACCTGTCTCAGAAGAAGCAGCAGACATAAACATGCTTCAGAGATATTCAAATTAATAACAAACAGAATGATCAAATAAAAACATAAATGGCTAGACTTAAAAGCACAATAATTAGACAAATTGGTATTTTCCAGTTCATCCAGTTCATTTACAAAGTTCAGACTCTCTAAATGCAGATATTATGTCTGCCTCTGTAAGCTCCCCAGGACCCAACTTTTTTCAGTCACATTTGATAAGGCTTGCATCCACCTGTTGAAAACTGAGCTGGTCTCCTTCCTCTCTCACCCATGCTGTGAGTTACCTCAAAGCATTGGCTAGTCTTCTGTTACATAAAATATTGCCTCCTTATAGCATGAAACCTGACAGTGTGTGTGCAGAGATGAAATGCTCCTGAATGACTCTGTGGTGGTTTTGGTTGCTGTGGTGATTATCCATCTGTTTAAATACTTCTTATGGGAGATTCACAACTCATTTATCATGGGAAAGATTTACCTAAGTTGTCAGAAACACAGCATTATGCCTGACTCCTGTCATTTCTGACTTGATTAGTAAAATATTCCACTTTATCTGTCATGGCACAAGGACATGGTGCAGCATTTATAACAGAGGGTACCAGCCTGGGTTCTGTATTCAGCACTAGCCCAGAGGGCCTGGGACATGGGCACTGTGCAGCTGCAGAGGCTGACTGCACACACTTCTTGAGGAGTCTCCTTTATTGAATCCTCAGTCTGAAGAAGTCACACGGATTAAATTGTATTTTTACAAAATCTGATGTGAAAACAATGAGCAGATAGGAGAGAGCTAAACACTTTATATATCTGAATCTTACCTATGGCTCATAATGCATTTAATTCTTACTAATCAATATGCTTAATGTGATGTTTTGGGGTTTTTTTGACAGTTCCTCTCTCCATGGCACAATGTGGCAGATCCTCTTTGGCTTTGAATTAAGTCAGGAAAGGGAGTGGCATGTCTGACTTTCCGTTTGGCCTCATGTTGTCTTTCTGTAGAAAATTATTGGAGTTTTCTTTCTAATTACTAACAATTTACTTAAAAGTCTCCATAGCAATTTTTTTTTTTTACTTTTAAAGACTAGCAAAAGAAACAATACTGCATTTAAACTACCACCCTAAAGCAGCATACATGTTCTGACTTACAATAGATGCAAGAATTGTTTACCCTAAATTGTCTGAGCTGTTTGTGTAACTTTAATTCACCAGCAAAAAGTGTTTTGGTTTTTTTTGACTTGCTTATGTGGCAGGTTTTCAAATTTCCCCCCTCCAGTGGCAGTGAGCTGCATTTCCATTCCCTGTCACTGGGGACTTAAACGAACTTGTGTGTATTTTTTGTTTCAGTTGTTTGTTTTTATGACTAATGATGTGGACCTTGGGAGCCACATATCACAGCACCATTGAGGAAATATCTAGACTTCTGTTAAAATGTAATCCTTTCCAGGGCATGCCTCTACAGGAGAGTTAAAGACAGCTCGAAGCTCTCTCTGCCACGCTCTCCACTGGCTGGAGCCAAGCCAGTTCCATCTTAGGAATCTTTTAGCTCAAATCTCTGCCTGTGCTGCTGGGTCCCTGAGGTGTGCCTATGGACACAGTGAGCACAGCATGCCCGAGAGCCACATTTGCTGCAGAACAGATAAAATTATTTGAGGAAAATGCATCTTAAAGTGTTGCTGGCTTTAAAATACTCAGTGTAAACAAGGGCAGGTTTCATGCATGCTCAGTGAATAAGGCTAAGTGTAAGATCTAAGGGATCAAGTCCCCCTATCAGATCTCATACTGAGTGAATTTTGCCCAAAATGTGTTTGCATTACACCTCAGGCAGGCATCAGGGTTCACTTCCTTGTACTTGGTGTTTTATGGTTCTTCATGTGGGAGCTCCTGACGTACTGTGCTCCTAAGCTGTATGAAAGAAGCCATAATTGAGTCTTAGACACCGTGGTATTTATAATCATTTTGAAACCTCAGAGAGAACAAACACTTAGAGGTTTATAGACAGTCATCATCTTTATGAAGTGTAGGATCTATTTCTGCATTGTCTGCAGGACCCTGCTGAGAATCTCCATGTCCTGCTCATCAGAAAGCTGCAAACCCAGCATGGGCTCTACTTTTTTCCAAGGATGTGCGCATACATCTCTTATAAATAAGCAGTTATGGTTGTTTCATTAGACCTCTAATAACATCTCTATTTTATTTTCCTTTCAAAGATGTTTATTCAGTGTTGACACATATTTATAATATCATCTCAACAGTAAGAGTCTATCCTGTCAGATTTACAGCTATTATAAAATATGATGCTATCTGCATACAAATGGATGGTGGGAGCCCTACAGACATTTCTCCTATTATTACTGCCTAAGGAAGCAATAAAAATTTAACATTTACCATGGGGAAACACCTGCAGAGATTAAATTAAAACTAGATTATATGCTTATCAGTTATATGTTACAAAAGCAAACTCTTTAGAGATTAACATAAAAATCATTGTTATCAAAATCTTATTAAAAGCTTCAGTTAATACGCTCCATTTTGCACCTCCACTGCTCAAGCATTCTCTGTGTGTGACTTACTGAGTCTTTGTGCAGCTGTGGGGAGGGGAGGCAGGGCAGCCTCACAACAGCTTTGCTATCGCCTCAGCAAACGCCTGCCCTGATATTTGGATTTGCTGCTGAAAGCTGCTGCAGGTACCGTTTGTGCTTCCCCCTGTGCTCCTGGCTGCTCTCTGAAGGGCTCTCCACACTGCACGCTCTGTTTCTTGAGCATGGCGCCAAGGCAGGCTCCAGGCTTCCCCATGGGGTTCTGCTGGGAATTACTCTGGAGAGCTCTCGTCCTTCCTGCTGAACTCGTTCTTAATGTGGTCAGCAGGACCAAGACAAGGGATTTTCTAAGGCTAGAAGTCGAGGACAAGGAGCTGCTGTTGCTGCTAAGCAGATGGTCTTGTGTTTAGTTTGTGCAGCTTTTGACACGTTCCAAACATGATGCATAAAAGAGAGACCAGGAGGCAAATGGGCTGGAGCTGATCTCTGACCTGGAATTCAAAATGCTTCTGGATTTGGGCTTTGCTGCCACCAACGACTGAGAAGCTTAGAGAGCAGATAATCTACCTGCTCTGGCTCAAAGAGGACATGCAGATCCTACCTGTGCCTGATTTGCACACACACTGGTTAGGCTTTATTTCTCCATCTGGTATTACAGTGACCCTTTTACCTCCAGGAATTAGAAGCAACCTGCCTTGGCATGTTCCAAACTGTGCATGGGAGGGTATCACTCGTGAACAGCCTGAACTGCTTATGTGAAAGCCCAGGCGAAAACCCCCTTTGTGGAGAACCTGCCAAGTTTGGTGGATCTGGAGGAGGTCACTAAGAAGAAGTTAAGATCATTGTTTCTGTGATTGTAAAATAACCATGTAGTTTACCAAAGGCCAAACCCAAAAGAGGATTAGGGTGTGTTAGACCATGGTTTCCTCAAGACATTTATTCTAAACACAAAGATGATGTAGGGAATTTTTTGGTAATTTTTTCCAACCCCTCTGATGTGTTGGCACAGACTGTAACATTTATTTAAGTGAATGAGGAGTGTTGGGGGAATCAAACTTAAAAAAAAACCCCAACAACAACTTAGGTTTACAGAAATAGACAAAATAGTGCATAGACCTGTGGGGTGGGAATGCAGAGCCAAAGCATACCCAAAGAAAGGGAGATTGCTTTACAGGGAAGAAAAAATGTCTGTGCAACCATGGCCTAACATTTTAAGTAATAATGGTTTGCTGGCCCAGCTGATTTTTTTCTGAAATAGGTTAAGGAATGTTCAAACAAGTATATCCAGATCAGAGGGGTGGTAACCTATTGCTGGGCAATGCTCACCAGCCTCTGGGCAGACTGGGGGAGGACTGTGCTGTCAACAGAGCTGCATTTGGGAGGAGACACGTGTCCACAGCCTGACTCTCAGCCCTGTCACAGCCTCACCCAGGCCTGCTGTGTGTGCCTGCCTCTCAGAACAGCTGGAGTGTGCAGTCTGCCTTCCCTCCTGCCTGCAGGGACAGGCTGCACATTTGCATTTTTATAACAAGCTCTCCTTTGAGGGGAGGCAATGGCCAGATCCCATCGCTTCAGCCCAGCCACGGGTGCATCCCAGCTCTGTGCGGAAGCCTCAGTTCTGTCATTTTACTTGGGCAAATCACCATATTTAACTTGGAAAGGCTTGCTCATCCTCTCTTGCTCCACTTTCGGGCTCTGAGCAATGTGAATTATTGACAGGGGGATTTAAGGTTTCATTTTTCAAAACTGACGCACATTTTTGTATGTACACACCTATAGCCAAGATGTAGAAACTCCTTTACTGTAGTCTGAATTTTCCATCGTCATTATGCTAAATAATTCACTTCTGCTGCCACTAGAGGTATAACATCCACTTGAACAAATACCAAAGGAAACATTTAGTTGGAAATCTTGCCCATATTAATATTTCATTTTTCAAATAATGTTTTTGATCTTGGTTCTTTTGGAGGCCTCAGCCTACTTTGCCTATTCCTGTTGGGCAGCCTTTCTTTTATTGAACTACAGCTGGCTACTCCTGAGATGAAATGCCACTTTGTGATTAAAGGGTACAGAATTGAGTGCTCATTTAAACTGCATAAAAAGCTAAATTATAGTATCAGTCATTGTATCAATCATCTGTGACTACCTCATGTGCAGCTGTGTACCAACACATTTGTAAGTCTCATTCCACATCAATTCTGGTGCAAATTTACATTTATTCTGAAATGCAAACATAACAAAATTTATTTTAAATTACTTTGTTTTTTTTCCCCCCCATGTAATAACCAGCTCTCAGATATAATCTCCCTCTTGAAAGTCATGAAAATGGCAGTGGGGACAAGAGTAGCAATGAAGTTCCCAGATTTCTTTTGGCACTGGCAGGAGAATTGCTGCATAACCTGGGTTTTCACAGCAGATCTGCAGTGCCTACATGGGATGGCTCAGCTCAGGGGTGATGGCTTCTTGTAAGGGATCTAAACTACACCTGGTGGCAACCTATTCTTTGTCTGTCTGAAGTGTGTAACCCTTCTTTCAAAATGCTCTGCCGTGCTCAGAGCCAGGCTCTGGGTGCCGAGGGCCTCGGGGAGGTTCCTGTGGGCATTGCCCGCTGTGCCACCACCAGCAGCAGCTCTCCTGCTGCCTTCCCACTGCAGTCCCACGTGCTGCTTCCCACCTCCCCCTCAGCTGTGCCCCAGCAGCCCGGCCAGACGCCAGCCCCAGCTCGGGAAGGAGCGTGGGGACAGCGAGTGACGCCAGCTGAGCTGCAAACCTGTGTGGAGAGCAAGCCCCAAAACTGCCTCCTGCCCTGCCGTGTTCTCCCTGCTGGGCTGCACCCACCTCACCCCAGGGACGGCTGGGAGAAACAGAAACAGCGTCAGCAGTGCCACAGGGAGAGATCTCTTGCACCTGTTTTGTGAAGTTTAATTTGTTATTTGGATAAAATTGCAGCGCTCAGAAGGTGCAGGTGTGATGGTTAGACTGAAACGTGGGCTTTAATTTAGAATGCCCTGCACTGCAGCATGGTGTTCCCCCTGTTTATAGGCACTGTGCTACTTGTCACAGGAAAATTATTTTGGAGAAAAAATATAGAAACAAGACACCAGATGATCTCAGAAGTTTTCCTCTAAAATGAAATTTTGAGAAAGTTATTGATTGCTTGAAGCATTTAATTCCAGTCAAAGTGGGTTTTAGCTGGGAGAGGTGTTCCCAGCATAAATGAAACACAGATCCTCATAAAACTCCTGGCCTAGTGCAGTCTTTCCCCAATATAACTCTAATAGCACAGTTCAGTATAGAGCACATACATATTGCAGTTGGTATCTTATTTTTAGTTTCTTTGTATTTTTTGTAGTAATACTGATAAATTCACCAAAGTCTTCCTACACTCACAAGAAATATTTACTAAGAGAAACAATGAACAGTCGGGATACTTTGGATTATATTAGGATAAAAGTCGATAAAGCAATACCACTGAAATTATAGTGATGGGAGATAAAAATTAGATCCACTGAATTCAGTGAAAACAACAGCACTGCTGCCTGACCTTATTTCTGCCCTCTACACAGCCATTAGCAAGACTGTGCCATTTATTTACAGCTTCCTCCTGTTGCAGGCCCAATCTTAGGCAGTAAATTCAATTGCAGAAGTATTTTCACTGAAGCAGTTGCATTTAGAATAAAGTTACCAACATACTTTCTCCCAAAATTCAAGAAAATGTGTGGCAACCTTGTATGCTTTGTTTGCAATTTTGATAACTCTTCCCAGTGATACAGTTTAGAGTCAAGTTGACCTTTATGGGTTTCACAGCTGAGGCAACAGTTACATAAAAAGGATGAACGAGCAACAACAAAACAGGAAGGCTGGGATCGTGTAATCTGAACACCAGAACTGCCTGCACTTCCATTTTACTGTTTCAGTGAGGGAGGCAGCACTGGAGAGTGGTAAAGCTCACAACTTTGGGTAAGGAAACGGAAGTTCTGCTTTAATTTCTGCCTTTTATTCTCTGTATTGCCCTACGTCATTTAAACTGCAAATGTTACCTGATTTAGATTAAAAAGGTAGAAAGTGTACAATTAAAAAGAACAAATACCCAAACCAAACCTGTTACCGATAGTCAAAGAAAAGGGGGCACACAGCAAAGTGATTTTCAATGACAAAAGTGCCTTTGGCTCCTACAAATTAGACACTGATTTCTTCCTCAGTGAATGAGAATAAAACACTGACACCACATGAAACATGTTGGATGTGAATTGATTTATACAACTGTTAACAGTTGGGACTAATATCTGTCACTAAACTAAAATATTGGCAACTGCACCAGTAACAGGAGTGTCTCTGTTGCTCAGTCTCACTGGTTGGTTATGCTCCCTGCTTTAGTTTTTTGCTAAGATACAAAAGGCTCCATTTCCAAGCCAATTAATAATTTAATTATGACAAGAGATGTATGACATGCCCATAGCCATGGCTGGTAGAAGTGTTTCCATTTGTTATGATCCTAGGCCAGGTCCAGGCTCATCTGGAGATCTTCTTCCAGCATGGTGATACTTGGTTTTTATGGGACTTCCTTTCCTTTCTCTGCAGGATTCTGGGGCACACATCTGGGATGGCTTAAGGACTGGATAAAGTTTGGGTCCCCTTGGGGGAGCAGCAGAGAGTCCCTAGCCTCTGAGGGCAGAAATTCATGCTTTCTTCATTGAGTTTGCAAAAATTGACCTGTTTGTCCTTCTCTCCCAAGATTCAGAAAGGAAGGGACACTTTTGGAGAGGCAGCAGATTGGCCTCAATGCCACTCAAGCCAACAGAGTTTTTGTTCTGCTGCTGTATTTGAGGCCTGCCTACTTCTGATTTTAACTGTTCTTAAAATATTTCTGCACGAACAATGAGGAATATTAGCACACACAAATCTGCTGGGCTTGCTGAAACAGTTTGCTTATAGTTTCACTGACCCTGACAGCAACAACAATAGTGTTTCCAGGGGGAGAGCTGACTTTTTCTGTATGTTTGTTGTGCTAGTTCTTGGTTCAGAAATTTTTTCCACTATTGTCCGTTAAAATTTGTTTAATGGCCTGTGTGACACAGTGACTGATGCTGAAATCCTCTGATGTCTTTTGGAAATGCAGTAGAAGCAATTTCCAGCCCATGTCACAGGAAATTTACATATTCCAATGAATAAAAATTAAGATGAAAGCAGGATGTGTGGGAAGACCTGGTAGTGACAGAATCATTCCCAGCTGCTTTCTCGGTTGCAGAGTAATCACAAAACGAGGTTTTTAACCAAGCTTGTTTAATCCTCATCACTGGATTTTGGAGGGATGTGGCCACTGCCAGCTGTCTTGCTGAGTTATGTGTATATTCTGTACCACTGGAAAACTCATGATTAGGCTCTGGCCAGAAAACAAACCTCAGTGAGAAAGAACTGCCACCAAACCCCTGAAGTCCACTGTCTACAGGGTCCTATTTCTTAGATGAGCTGGCTTTGTTTTAATGGTGTTAGGGAAAAGCTCTGTTTGGAGGCAGAAGGCAGAGTGCAGCCCTGGCCTCTGAAATCAGATCACACTCCTTTGCCTATCTGCTGGGAAAGGAGCAGCTGAGGATAAAGCTTGCACACAGGCAGCTCTGTCTAGTGTTTCAAGGAAAGCTTTGGGGAAGATAAGATTCTCATTTTGTACTTTGACAAAGAGCTGCACTGACTGCAGGAGTCTCCATGTTACACTCACAGCAAGGGCAGCAGTTTTCCATGGTGCTGCTGAAGCACTGCCCCACCTCATTTTATTGCCCTCCCTGTTTGCCACATCACCAGCTCCAGGGAGCTGGGGGTGCTGTGGCTGTGCCAGTCCCAGAGCCTGGAAGCAAAATGTTCACGGGAGAGTTCTGAGTCTCTGCAAGCAATGGGAAGAGTCCAGACAGCCTTTGCTGCTTTTACTTGAAAATAGTAAACAAGTAAGAAAAATATTATGGTCATAGCTGGTATACAGTAAGGCTTTAAATTTGAGTTTACTTAACTTTCAAGTGTTCCACATATCCTATATTTGACCAGAGGTTTGCAAACGTGGCCCTGGGAGGGTTGCAGGGGTAATTGGCTGGCAGCCTAGGACTGTATTTAATTAGCAAGGAATGCACCGGCCCTAACTGCATTCCCTGCAGGAGCCACAACCCACATGGCTACAGGTGCTGTCCTGCTGGCTCCTCACCCCTGGGACTCTTCCTCAGGCAGGGGTGCTGCATGTTGCAGCTTGTGCTGCATTTGGAAAAGAACATATTTGGCTATCGCCATCAGGACATAGGTCTTTGTATTTTCTGTATTCTGCTCTGCCACGATATCAGGCAGTATCATCAGATTTATGATCTTGCTGCCCTCTGAGTACACAAACCCCTGGTTGCCACAACCTTGCTGGATTCACATTTTTTAATGCCTCTTTGATTAACCATTTTGATACAGCTGGGCCTGACTCTGACTATCATCAGCTGCTGATATTCCTGAGTTCATCTGGAGTTTCGAGTGATTGATACCTCAGAGAATTAAGCTCAAAGTGCACCAGGCGAGACTGCCTAGAGCTAAAATACCCACAGTCAAAGCCCATTAACTGAAACGTCTGTGTTTCACTGAAAGTGTCTTTGGAAAGCTGAGGCTAATTTTTCCTTTGTTACCACCGCTCTAAAGTGTTCTGCCTTGATACACTAAGATATAATGTACTGTTCTGTTTTTTTAAGCAGTCTGATGGCTAAATATTTTCTTTAGTGCTAATTTCTGAATTTAAAAAGTTAACTTCTATTTTTATGGTGATTTTAGTTTTATCAGCTGATTGTTCTCCTGAGACATGATTCAGGTAAGTTCCTGTTATGTGTATCAAAGGGTAATTTATGGTTTCAACACATTAAGTTATGTATTTTGCATCATAGTGATTCCTCCTCAAAACAGCAGGAACCTTGTCCTTGTAGAACTGTTTTTCTCTCTGCTTGTTTTCCTTCTGATCTATGCTGTTTTTTTCATAACTCCTTTTCAAACGTTTATTCCTTTAGCTTGTCTCTATCCATTTTCCTGCATTTTATTTTCTGTGTTCCTTAATGTGTGAGCACTGAGGAGACCTGAGCAAGTGCAGAAGGGAAGAGGCTTTGCGAGCACTTAGCTGGAAACCCCACGGCATTGTGCTGAGATACAAACCCCTGAGGGGCACAGTCCAGTCTCAGTGACTCCCTTCCCAGAGAACCCAAACCACCAGGGGTGCTGAGCAACTCAGGATCACCCTGCCTTAGTGTAAGTCTAACCACTTGCCTCTATTTTTCATTTTAACCTGCTCCTAAACTGAGAATACAAGTGCTGTGGAAACCTTGATCCACCAGCAGCTCATCACAGCTTTCCACTGTGCCACACTGTCACTAGGCTTTTGAGGTCTTCCCCCTTGAATTTTTAATTACATTTCTCATCAATATACATATATAAAGCCTGTACCCAGCACTGATTACCCACCATGTGCTTTTCCCTTCCTCCTTCTTTCCCTTTTCCCTTCCTCCTTGTCTGCTGCTTTCTTCTCTCCTCTGCTCTTCTGCTGGATGGTAAAAGAGGGAACAGGATGTGTGTGCTGGGAGGAAAGGGGAGATGGCACAGGGGGTGGCAGGAGGATGGGGCTGCTGGGGATAAGGGACAAGCTGCCTGTCCCTGGCTCGGTGGTGATGCAGAGTGTGTGTTGTGACATGGGAAAGGGCTGGCACAAACTCCCTGTTCACTTGGATTTTCCCTGCAAACACAGTGGGTTTAGCTGAATAGGGAATAATTGAAGTTTGAAAATGTTTGGATGAGAACTGGTGTTATTACAGTTGGTTTTTTAATAAAAGGGTGAGCATAATCGTAATTGGAAAATTTCGTCCTTTATATGAATGTTGAATATAAAATCTTTTATTGCAGATACTGTTTTGTAAAAATTAAACTGAGTGACTTCAGGGTGGAGTTTCTTGTTTTTCTGTTTGGTTGGTTGGTTTTCCTTGCTGTCTGAGGTAAATCATTACTTTCACTTGGCTATGGAGACCAGTTGTTTGGTTGTCTTTCTTTATTTTGTAGAACGTACTGAATTATTATTTGGGACTGACAAGCATTTTGATGAATAATGGGGGTAGCTACATTTTCTACCCTTTAAATATGAGATAAATGCTACAATTAAATACCAAAACATAGGATTGAAACTTTCTTTGGTTTAAGCTGAGCTAACACAATATTCTCTCTTTGCACAAGTATAAGTGTGGTTGCTCTAGGGAAAATGTGGGGAGGGTTGGATTGCAAAGCTCTGTCAGCAGCATCTCTGAGGGAGTCTGCTGGAAGTCAGAGTCAGGCAGGAGAATGCAGAGAACATTTCTGCTCTCAGTGATGTGCAAACCCGGCTCACAGAACAACAGGAACTGCCACGCTGCTTCCAGGAACAGCCAGCAGCGCTCAGGGAGGGAGGAAAAGGCCACACACCGAATCATCATGACTTGGTGCCTCCTCCCAGCTCGGGGGAAGGGTTTGAAAGCACAAAAGTTTCACCAAAGCTACGGTGTTTATTCGCTGTTGATCACACCGTCCCCCATGAATTTCTTTAATGCCTTTTAAAATCCATTTTCAGTCTCCACAACCTCCTGAGGCACTGAGTGCCACAATGCAATTATGGATGGTAGGAAGGAGTATTTCCTTTTGGGTGTGTCTGTTTTAAACCTGCTGCTAAATGCCTTTGTTGGATGCCCCCTCAGCTTTTGTACTGCAAGAGAAAGTGAACAATTACTCTGCATTTACCTTCTCCATTCGGTTTTACAGACTGCCATCATTTTCCTCTGCAGTCATCTTTTTTTTCCAACCTGAAGGGCCTTTGTCTATTTAATTTCTTCTTGCAGTGAAACTTCTGTATCTCAAAAAAGATAAATGTGAGCTTTTTATTACTCCTCTCTTTTTTTTCTCCATTCAGACAAAAGTGTCAAGGAAACCCTATACAGGAATGCCATGGTTAAAGGTTTCTTTGGTGATTCTTTGTGCCAAAATAATTAGCTTTTGGCTCTTGGAAATTACCAAAAGGTTCTGAAAGGGGGAGAAAATGTTGTTCTTGTAATCTCCTCCAGTCTGAGATTGTGTTCATGTACAAAACTAGGAAAGAGAATGCAGCAAATAAACAGAAGTGTCTGGGTTTGAAGTTCTCCTTTGTTGCCAAGAAACCTTCCAACTTAATATACAAAAATTGAGTGAGTGTGAGGAAGTGACAAAACTGGGACCTGAGAGTTCAGGAAGTTCAGTAATTCAGTCTGTACTGAGCAAGGTCGGCAGCACTACCAGGACACAGCATCTCCAGAGAGAGTGGGGCTGTTTTATTCTACTTAGGCCAGAATAAGCACAGTGTCTTCTATTATGTCTAAATCTGAAGGGACAGAGGAGTAAAAGAGAGCACATTTTTATTTGAAGTTTCTGTGCTCCTATCTGGCACAAATACTCCATCTGAGAGAGACAAATGCAAATGTCTCCAGATCTGAGCACAGCCATCTGCAGGGAGCACCTTGCTGTCCTTTCAGTCTGGCAAAGTCACAAAGCTCCTCCACCTTGTGCCCTTTTTTCCTACCTTGTCGCATTCGAGCTGACTCTTCAAGACTCTGTACACCTACTTCTTGCTTCCTGCTGTGTCTCAGTTCTTTGGATTTCCCATCTGCCGTGTGCTGCTGGCAGTGCTGCTGCCCTGCACTGTCTCCTCCTGCCATCTCTCCTTTCCATGCCCCTACACAGAGAGCTGCTCTCAAAAGATGAGCTTGTGTCCCTGCCTAAGGTCTTCCTGGAAAATTGTTTCTTACAAACAAGATACCAGATATATCAGGAGAGGAGCTTTCACTTCTTCTTCATCACTGTCTATCTAAAAAAATATATTTTTAAAAAGATATGTTTATAAAAATATATATTGAAGAATGAAAAGATCTTTGTTTCATTTTCCCATGCACTTGCTTTTTGCTGAGTTTCCTGCTAAGCTTCCAGTGCTGCTTGGGCCTTTCCATCCTGTCCCGCCTTGTGTTCTTGTTACCACCCACTCATTAGATCATGGCTGAAATTAGCTGGTGAGAACTACAGGGCAGGGCTGATATGATTTTGTTTTTTTTTTTAAATAGTGAAAACAACAAAATTAGCACTTTTTCAACTGGGGCAACCAAGGTAGGAAACCATGGAAAGTGCTGGTGAATGTCTGTAATAGAATCAGTGAGAGCTCACGTGGCACCTTGTGTTCCAAGCAGATCATTCTGTTTGCTTTTGTAACTCTCTTTAATGATAAATAGTCTTTAGGATTAAATATGGGATACCTTTGGGAGAAAAAAAATATTTTGTGAAAATTGCTTACAGTAAAATGCAATTATAATTAAACAATTAAATCATGATAAACATACTCCCTTCATGGAAGTGTTTGCTTTCAGTAAGATGATGATGATCTGTTAAGGATATGTTGGAAATATTAATATTCATCCCTAAATGATAATATTTCCTGTTTGGGACCAGTAAGTTACTTTGGGTGCCCTGAGCACAGAGTTAACATCCCATGGAGTGGTGTCCCATTAATATTTTGGAAACTGTCCCCAAATTTTTTTTAAGACACAAGGTGCCATGGCAGTGAGGGACAGTGGGTGCTCCCAGTGCAGTGAAATGATGGTGAGGGGTGAAAGGTGACTTGCTGAGCTGAAATCAGAGTGCTGGGGCTTCCAGCAGGGTCTGATCTGCTTTGGATCAGGCACAAGCATCATGTGGAGTGCAGTCAGGTTAGCTAAACTTTCTCTGTGGGAGATACTTTGAACTCTGCAAGGGAGAATTTCTGTTGCAGGCAAGCCATGTATATAGTAAAAAATCATAACTGTGTCCAGAAATGAAACAGCCAAGTGTGGCTTTTGCTTTATGATAAATCCTGTCAGTTCAGAGCAGGTCCCCAGCCCATGAGTATTCTTTGCCATAAAATAAATTCTGATAGGTAATAGATGGAACAGTGTGAACTTCTCACTTGGTGGCACAAATCTGTGTAGCACAGCCTGGTAAAACGACTCTCCCAACCAGTCCCTGTTGGCTCCAGTCTATTTAAACATATGTATTTTCAGGTTTCAGTTCTGGTAACGAAATGCTGCTTTTACGACTCTTCCTCACAGGAACCCAGGCAGAAGGATGTAGTTTTCCTCAGAAGTGGCAAGTTTTTAGTCTGTCTTTATATTTTACATTGTAGAATGTAATAAAATCCAAATCCTACCACTTGTGCATTAATTTAATTCATATTGTTGCTTTCCACATTGGTAATACTCTGGATTTTTTTTTCTGTTTCTTTTTTTCTTTTTTTTTTTTTTTTTAATGCTTTTCATCCCAAGATCCCAAGCTGATTTGGCCTGATTCCCAGGTACAGCTTAGCAACACTTAGCATAAGACCAGTAAAAGGAAGTAACAGGGAATTTCACGCAGTTCTTGGCTGGCTGTCAATCCAAATGCACCTACAGTGGGAGCATCCCCTGCCCGTGAGCCCCTGCTTCCCTGGCTCTGACTGCCTGATGCAGGGCTCCTGTCTCAGCCACAAATCCCTCTCTCTTACCCCACAGAACAAGCTCTGTTGTCTCCCAGTGTTTATCAGCAAGAGATGATAAATCTTTCCTAGGGGAGAACTTGGCAGGACATATGGCAGCTTGGGGCTGGGGCCATTAATCTGATGATGTTTGCTGCTGGATCACAAACATGCACCAGGCTGAAGCACACACTTTCGGTTTTGTGTCTCCCTGCATAGGTATGTGCACAATTTTAATTTTTTTCCTTATCTTTTGAGGTTTAGAGTAACACAATTCTCCAGTTTGCTAAACAGGAGAAGGTTTCAGTTTCCTTTTCAGCAGCCAGAACATTTTTCAAACTTTTATTCTGAGTGTTGTTTCTTCCTTGGCGAGACTCTTGGACTTTGAAACCTGTTCTCATATGGAAAGCCTTGCCTATCTGGAAATCTGTTCTGGCTTGCTTCACTGTTCAAAGTGCTGCTTCGTGGGTTCATTTCATGCCTTCTCGGAGACATTTTGTCAGAATTTTGCTTATCTACCAGTATTGCAAAACGATCCCCCATCTTAGGCAACCAATCACTTCCTCATCCCCTTCTCATTGGTCTTTTAAGCAAAATGGAAATTAAACTGTCTGCTGTTATGCAGGCTGTGGATCTGGCTTTCACCTTTGGACTCTGGGCAGTGTTAGCTGTGCTTGCATAAAAACTTTGCAGGAAGAGGAAACCTTGCTGAACTGTGCACAGCAAAGGGTTAACACATCTGAGGGAGAAGGGGAGAAAATCAGGATGGCTGGACTCTGCCCCTTTGCTAAGTGGCTGCTTTTTCTGAAGTACATGGAAGACAGATGAAAAACCTCAGAGTTGCCCTGAATTATCTTCCTGAGCATAGAGCTCTCTCTTTTTGTAGTTAAATATGACAGTTATAGTGCAGTATTTATGCACAGTCAATAAATCAGCAGAAAACGTGCTGCAGTCAGGGCATGTATCCATAGCCTGTTCTTTATATTTTAGCTGAAAATGGAATTCCTGAATTTGCTGAAGCTTGGAAAAAGAAATTCAGGTGCACATCTGCACCGGAGGCTTACACAAAGTCTGATGGCTCACAGTAGCCAGGGTTTGCTCCTCAGCTTCCATTACTGTCCTCCCATCTGCAAATCCACATTCCTGAAAAGCAGTGAAAAGGCAAATTTTGAATCAGGCTCCCAAACTCTTGAGTGGAATCATTGCAGAAAGGAGACAGAGCAAGTGAAAGGGGCAGAAATCTTTAAGGATGAGTTACAATTTTGTGGAAGTCTGTAGTGTAGTAACAAAATAGAAAAAAGGTCTTGCTGAGCAATATCCTGGAAAATACTGGTTTGGGGGTTTTGTTTGTGTTTGTCGGTTTGGGGGTTTTTTTTCTGTTTTGTTTTTCCAGAAGGGGCTGTGTGACACATTGGCAGAAGCAGCCTGGCCTTTTCTAGAGTGTGGCTTAAGAGCAGCTAACTGCTGACAGGGGAGAATATTTTGCCCTGATACAGCACACACAATATCACAGGACTTGAATTTGCTCAGCTTCTGCCATCTTGAATATAACTGTGAAGGAGCTGTTATTTAGAACAATTTCTTACCTTCCACACCCAGCTCCAGCTGCACACAAATTCTTTAAGTTAACAGCGGATTTCACCTTTATGAAAGGGACAGCACAGATCTATGATTGCCTAAGAGCTAAACCCTTCTAAATTCTCACTGTGGTACTGAAAAATAGACCTTGTGTGGTGCCAAATAAGTCCCTTAGATGTGGTGACAGCCTCTTTTTTTGTGTGTGATAGGGGTCATACGTCCCAGCTCCCAGCATGGATTAATCTGTATTTTTGCAGTGATTTAGCAGTGACCATTTCTGTTCTGGCTGGAAGTGTTTTAAATTAAGCAAAAAGTCATCAGGGCAGCTGTATTACGTGACCAAGACAGGGAGCCACAGCAGCAGAGGGAGGTTTGAAGGGTTTAGCTGTTGATCCAGATTTTAAGTAGATAATTTCTGCCTAATGTATCCAGTGTGCCCCAAATTCAGGTGGCTACTCAGTGCCAAAGCTGAGCGCCTTCAGTGTCTAAAGCAGCATGGCTTCTGTCTCACAGGTGTATTACTTGTTCAGGGCAGAAGGCAGCTAGGTGAGAAAAAAGTAAGGTGAAGCAATGTAAAAGTGTTAAGAAACAAACTGTTAGTGCTAAAATCCTGTTAGAGGCAACAGCTTAGATATTAAGCTGTGTTAGAACAAGAAACAGAAAAATAATACTTTATCAGCACAACAGGGAAAAATACCACTGATCTGTTTTGTTCAAAAATTGACTAGAATTAGCAATCCAGAATCCTGTTCCTTTTTATTATGGGATAGAATACCTACACAGAAGTTATTTCAAAATATTTAATTATAGGAGAGCTTAACCTGCTGTACCTGTTGTGATTAATTTCCCCATAAAAACAATTTCTTTAACTATTGCAGCTGAAGAAATGTAGTAGATGAGCATATTTTCAATTAAAAACCAAGAAAAGTTTAAACTTTATGGAGATGATAAACGTCCACTGCCACAGCTGACAGAAAGTCAGCACTGAAAAAATAAACTGTATGCAGGAGGAGTAAAAGCCACTCTAGCTGTATTCATGCATGTTAGCAACCACGGTGTCTGTAATCTCAGGAACAAAAAGTGTCTCATTAAACTAAATAAATGTCTTGCATTGTACCTAGAAGATTGCTAGACTTTAACTCTTGTGGAGTCCAGCTGGAGCAGGATCTAAAAACAAGATCCTTAAGAGAGAAAGAGGAAGAGTATGTGAAGCTTGCCTGCTGCTGCCCTTGGAAAGGTCAGCCTGTGAATTGGGAAACAAGAGTTTCATCTTGACCTTTAAATACTATGTTTGGATAGCAAAGAAGCAGCTTTTAGGTATCTGGTGGTCTGGAGTTATAAAAAAAAATGGTGAGGATATGAACTTGTAATTGTTTAGCATTTCATAGAGCCAGTCAGGGAGGCTGCAGGACACGGGCATTGGGCTGCCAGCTGGAATTGGCTGAGGTCAGCTGGAGGCAGAAGGAGTCTCTGAGCTCATCTGGCTGCCATGAGAGCAATGCATAGGTGGCCTCATCGAGTTCCCCGTGCCAGGACCTGGTGGTGTTAGGTGGCATCTTCTACCAATCCTTCAGTTTCCATTCAGGCCTTCGCAAATCCATTCCTGACCAGGAGTTATCTTTCCAGGCTAACATGCAGCAGTACAAAAATACAGTATCTGCATTTTTATCTTATCTATAGAGATTCAAATCCCATTTGTTTCAGTCTGGCTCCATTCATGTGCACTAATGACTTGCGTAAAAATATTTATCTGTTTATCCCTCCTGGTCTTTCTGCTATGATTGTTAAAATTCAGAAACCTTAATTGCAGATACACATGCACAACTTATGGAGGGCCTGGATAATGGAATGGAGTCTCCATGTTTGACAGGATTCTTTTTCAACTATTTAACTTACCTACTTTTGGTTCAATAGAATTAATTAATGAGATAATGTTATTTGAAAAATATCTGCAGAGGTTTTTTGAAAAGACAATAGTCTTTCTAAAGTCATTATGGAGATGTGGCAAGTCCTGTGTGCAGGTGTTGGGCTTTTTCTGGTGACAAAAGGGATGAGTACATGCCTGAATCAAATTAGCTTACATCTCTCGATTATTCTGAGCAAAATGGTATCTTTACCAATATTTGTATTTTGTAATGCTTTGTAATGGGGCATTAGAATTCACCTGTGATGTTGTGCAACAACAGTATTGTCCAAGTGCTTCACAAAAATGGAGTGAGAACTGAAACTGACTCTGCCTGCTGTTGAAATGAATGGCAAAAAAAAAAAACGGGGAAAAAGCCTTTGAATTTAAAAGCACTGGAAAATATTATCAGTTTCTTTATTAATTTAAAGTAAGATACATGCTGGCAGTGTTTCTTTTGTGTGTTTTGGATTTGCTCCTAGAAGAAAACAAGCATTCATGAGTGCACATAGTGCTAAATACTTCCTCAGCCTCCTTCCCCTTATCTGGTTGCTGTCGGTGGTGGCTGCCAGGCCTGTTGGAGCAGGACACCTTGAAGAGGAGGCTCAGGGAGGACTTTATTTCTCTCCAAAATTACCTGAAAGGAGGCTGTAACCAGGGGCAAGCTGGGCTCTTCTCCCAGCGGCAGGACAAGGGGACATGGCCTTGAGCTGTATGGCGAGGTTTGGGTGGGACATTAGGAGGAATTTCTTCACAGAAAGGGTGATTAGAACAGGCAGCCCGGGGAGGTGGTGGAGTCACCGTTCCTGGAGGTGTTTAAGGGAAAACTGAACGTGGCACTCGGTGCCATGGCCTGGCTGACAAAGTGGTGTTGGGCCATCAGCTGGACTTGATCTCAGAGAGACTTTCCAAGCCAATTGAGTCTGTGATCCCTCCTTTCAGAATTTTTGTTTTGAATTTTTCTGAGTGGTAGGAAATAGTGTAGGGTTTATGTATTTTCAGTTTTGCCACGATTAGTTTGTTGGCATCCTTCATTGATCCAGGTACACTGAGGTGCCCTGTCAGTGTGTGATGGCCAGATCCAGGCACTGCCTGTGGGAGATGTTACCTGACCCGGGAAAGGATCGCATATGGGGATTGGGGATTCAGTGCTTGAGTGAAACGTCTGGAGAGCAGGAACGGGGCCGATTATGTCACCGGGTGAGCTCTGAGCGGCTTCGCTCGGGTCCCCGGAACCCTCACACAGCTCCTGCATACTCCCCAGCCATGGAGGGCAGCGCGGGCCGAGGTGGGGCGGCGGCGCGGTGACTCAGCCGCGGGTACCGGGGGCACACGGCGGGATCGGGACGGGGACCGACCGCGAGGGGCCGGGCGGGGCGGCCCCTGAAGAGCGGGGCGGGGGACCCCGCAGAGGGGCGGGGCGGGCGCTGTGTGTGTGACAGGTGCGGCGCGCGCGCGCCCGCCGCCATCCCTCTCCCCCCCTTCCCTCCCCCCCGCCCCGCGCGCGCGCGCGCGCCGCCATGAATATGCAAATGTCGGTATAATTGCCAGCCAATGGCGTGCGCGCTGGTCACATGGTGCTGGTGGAGGCTCAGGGAAGAGAAGTTGAGTCCGGGCGAGCTCGGGCAGCGCCGCCAGAGCCGAGCGAGCCGCGGGCGAGCGCCGCGCCTCCTCCGCAGGGAGCCCGCCGGCCGGGGCTCTGCCTGGACCATGCCGATCCTCCTCTTCCTCATAGACACGTCCGCCTCCATGAACCAGCGGGCGTACCTGGGCACCAGCTACCTGGACATCGCCAAGGGCGCCGTGGAGATCTTCATGAAGGTTAGTGCGCGGCGCCGGGGGAGCCGCCGCCCCCCTCGCCCCCTTCGCCCCGCTCACGCCGCTTCTCTCCGCTCTCTCCGCAGCTGCGGGCCCGGGACCCCGCCAGCCGCGGCGACAGGTACATGCTGGTTACGTTCGACGAGCCGCCCTACTGCATTAAGGTAATGACCCCCCCGGCCGCCTCGGCCCCGCGGCTGGGCCGCCCTTGGCGCGGCGCGGCCCCGTCCGGCCCGGCGGCGGCAGCAGCAGCCTGTGAAGATGGCGGACATTTTGCTTTTGTATGGAGGAGAGAGGCTGAGGGCGCTGCTGAGATGGAGGAGGGGGGGGGAGGAGACGGGCGGGCCGTGATTCACCGCCCCGGCGCAACGAGGGGCGGCCGCGCTCCGCCCCCCGCGGGGCGGTGGCTCCGGCGGGGCCGTCACCGCGCTCGGGCCCCGCGCAGCCCGAGCCCCCCGGGACACGCGGGCAGGGTGGGGCGGGCCGGGGCCGGTTACCCCTCACGGCCGCGGGGCAGCGCGGGGGCCCGGCCCTGGCGCCGCTGTGGGTGTGGGACAGCACCCGCGGCTGTTTCCGCCTCTGCGACTGAAGGAGCCCCACTCCGTGTTGGGGCTCTGTGTCCCCCTGCCCCGCTCCTCCCGCCCCGTTCATCCTGCTGAGCACGGTAGCCTGCACCAGTTCCGTGGAAGGGGCTCGCAGCCGCTGCTCCCTGCAGGGTTGTGGTGAGCTGGATGTGGAGCCATCGAATCATCGAGGTTGGAAGACACCTTTTAGATCACCAAGTCCAGCCATCAACCCCGTACTGCTACTGTAATTCCTAAACCACTAAATCACATCATCCAGTGCCAGCCTCTTTAACACTGCCAGGGACAGCAACTCTGCCACCTCCCTAAACGGCCTGACCTCCTGAATGCTGAAAATTTTCTTTCTAATATTTGATCTGAATTCCCTCTGTCCCAGCTTAAGGCCATTTTCTCTGGTCCTTGCTGCAGGCACAGCAAAAGAGACCAGCCCCTCTCTCACTGCAGCCTCCTGTAAAGGAGTTGTAGAGAATGATGAGGTTTGCCCTGAGCCTCCTTGAGAGTAAACAAGTCTGCCCGGCTGGCTCCTCTTGTCCCTGTTGTCTGATTCCTTGAGTTTGAGGCAAGCACAGCCATGCCATTCTCCACTGCACCACGAGGTTTAGGCAGAAGTAAAAAAAACCCCATGGTGCTGCACCCCTTATACTGAAGGCTGCAGCTTGCTGATGGAGACGTCCTAACTGAAAACACTTAGGTAAAGTGTGTCACAGAAAGCATTGCTGGGGGACTTTTAGAATCCTCCTGAACAGTCCTGGATTAAAACTGTATTTACTCAGAGTAACGCACTACTTGTAATAACTGTTGACCCATGAAGTTAATGTACAAATACATTGTTGGTCATCCTCGAGAAAAAAGGAGAATACTCTAGATCTCCCAGCTAGAACTTCTTGAGATGTTTAAGAAGTAAGTGGGCTCACTGGTGCTGTGAGCTTATTCACTAATTCACATCTTTGATAATGAGGAAATGTAATTATCATGAGCTATGAATCTTGGCTCCTTTCATCAGTAATAAATTTACACAGCTTTCCGAAGTGACAAGTCACAGAGTAAGTATTTATTGTTTGGTATTGCACCTTTCATTTTCTAGAAGAAGGTGTGGAAATAATTTCTGTGAATTGAAATCATCCTTGACTTACAGAAAGTTACTGTCAAAAAACCTCCATCTGCCTAGGAGAGGTGTTTTTTAGACACACTGCACACACCATTTTCCCAATCCATGTTTGTGCCTGGATGCAAACCCTAAGTCTTTGTTATGCCAGTGTTAACTGGATTTCTTTTGTCCTAGATTTCTTCTAGTTTTGTGTCAAATATTTCACAAGTGTATCTTATCTTTGAGGAATGAACTTGCTCCCTGCAGTGACAGCAAGCACACTGGTGATTTAATGAAAAAATGACTTTGCTGCTGGAGCTCTGTGTGGTAATGCTACAGGTTATTACCACGTCTGTACTCAGATTTGCTGAGGAAGATCCTTGTGTTTAATAAGCATCTGTGTACATTCTGATGTGCTAATGAGCATCTGACTGTTGACAGTTTTAGTAAATAGTAATTGAAATAAATGGGGCTGTGATACCCATCATAGCATTCAGTCATATTTAATATACATTAAATAGCCGAGGGAAAGGAAAAGTACTGTGCTGCTTGTAACTTGCTAATGCTTCTTCTTAGAAATTTTTATTTCTGCCTTTAGCACACTGCTTTCTAAATTGGACCTTAAACAATCTTAAAATATTTTTTCAAAAATTAGTAACTTTTCTAGGAACAGGCTGCAGATTCAATAAATATCTGATTATAGTAATTATGATCACAAGTGCAGCTCAACTATTGCGTAAAGGCTTCATGGAATAATGAGTGTTACTGGGCTGTCATCATGTCTGTTCCTTGAGCAGAGAAAGCCTCACAGCAGTGATGACTCCCTGGTTGGAGACTTGTTCTCAAGACCTGCTCTGGTATTTATGATGTTCCCTCTGTTGTGTTTTTTAACAACCACAGTTGTGCCAGGAAAACTTCCTAGTCCAGGCCAGATTCTCTGTGTCTTAGAGAACATGCCTGTAAAAGATATAAAATCTGGCTTCTTTACTAATGCTGCTGCAGTTAAACACTTTATTTCTCTTGATTTAGAGAAAGTAAAAACAAACCTGGCAAGTGAATGCATTTTGCAGGCTTGCTTTCCAAGTATGTGCAGCAGTGGCTGCTTTATGCTCTTGTTTTTCTTGATGATTTATATTAATTAAATACATAGTCTCTCAGTTTACCAGTGAAGCACTTGAGGGAAATAATGTGGTGGAGTTAGGACCACCTAGAAAGCAGAGGAATTACAGGAACTTGAGCTTTGGAGCAGGGGTAGCTGAGATATGTGCCTTGGGTTGGTTTATTTCAGAATTTGTCTGTAGCATTTAAGTATTTAAAACCAACAGCACTGGTTCACTTTTGATGGACAAGAATATATCAAGAAAGTATTATGCACATGTATTGTATTGTGCTAACGGAAGAATCATGCTATTGCAGAAATGATTTGCCAAAATCTGTGAAAGCAAGGTGCTGTTTTTGAAACTGTCTTTTGTATAGATGGTTTGAAATAATTTACAGGACCTGTTGATTGTGTTTGGCTGCTTGTAGCTCTGTGCCATTTTTTAAACATGGAATTATTTAGTCTGTCAGTTTGCAGTGGGGCTCTGCAAAGAGCTGTGATTACAAATGTCCAAACAGGAGTCAGGATGTTGTCCTAGGAAGATGGGGATGGCAGGAATCTCAGCCCCACTCTGGCAGCAGATTCCTCTGGAACCTCGTCAGCTGTTTGGCTCCTATTTGTTATATAATGTATAGGTGGTGATTTGTGACAGTAATTGTGGTGCAACCATTTATAGCTCTTACTTTATTCCAAAATACTCTACAGAAGGAGACAAATATCTAAGAGCATGTTACGAAAAGTAATAACCTTGTAATTGTCAAGTGATGTGATCCTGTTTAGGTCAGTGGAAAAATACCTGTACATTCTGTTGGATGTTGGGTCAAACTCTCATTTCATGAACTAGGAGGTAAAATTAGTATGTTACTTCATGAAGTAAGGATGTTCAGCCTAATGTTTTTAGTGTATTTTTTAGATTGAGATTGTGATAGGGTGCTGTCAAGGGAGTCTGTCTAGTTAGTGCCATGTTAACATGGAAGTGAGCCAGTCTGTTCTGGTATTTGGGTATCTGATTTTGGGTGTTTGGCATGCATGGCAAGGTAATAAGATGTACAGTAAAGCACCTTTGTAAAAGGTGTCTATTATTACTGAAACACTAGTGCCTAAATTTAGTTACGGAAGGAATTTATTTACAGTGTGTATCCAGTTGGACAAGAAAAATGGCTTCAAGAGCAGCCTTGCTGCCTGGCAGGGTGTTTGATGTTCCTGGCCTTCTGGCTAAGAGAAGTTCATTGTCCTGTTGAGGGAACAGTTCCTGATGTGTCCTTGTTGTGAGGACTTTGTGTCCAGGGATTGCTGGAGCCCAGATCTTGCTCCATGCCAGCCCTGTTGTGTCCTGGTGCTGCAGCACCTCCAAGCCCTGTGTGCCACCCCACCCTTCTCACCCTTCCTGCAGGACGTGGCTGTTCTGGAGTGCCTGGGCAGGAGGGTGGCAGCGTGCCAGGCGTGGCACTGGCAGCTCTGCAAGCACTGCCCCAGCTCCCAGGGCAGCTCCTGGCATGGCCCTCATGGCCTTCTGTGGCTTTTTTCATAGATTTACCCAGTAGATGTTTTTCTGAAATCACATAAATTTCACCATCGTCTGTTGAATATAGATATTTCTCTGTACATAAGCACATGCTGTGGTGTAAGTGGGCAGAATCTTAAACCATTTTTTTTTTTGGTGAAGTAATGGTGCTAGAGTAAAAGTATGGAGAAAAGAGAACAGTCTTCTCACCTACCCTTTTCCCTGCAAGCTTTTCTTATTTTCCAGTGATGATGTTTCAGCAAGATCTATCTAGATTTGTCTGAAAATGGAGCTCATGCCAAAATCTTAGCCCAAAGAGTTTTTGAAAAGGAAAGCAAGGCTTAACTCTTCATTTATTTTTTCCATTCTCAATTTTTGTGAAACCTCACATCCTGCAGTTTGTGGTTTTCTTGTGGATTTGGGCTGTAACTGGCGAGTTCAGGCCCAGACCAAAAACACAATGGTGGCCTTATGTGAAGTTATTGATTAACTGGACTGCCCTGTTCCCTTGTGACTGATATCTGGCTGTTGGCAGTGATATGGCCTTTCCTCAGGGCTCAAGGAATATTATTTATTATCTGGTCACAGAAATATGACTTCTGTGTTATGTTCTTCTGAGACTCTATCGTCTGACCTTCGTAAATGATCTGGTCACAAGTCAGAGGACTGAGAGAACATAAGTTATATTCTGAATTACATATTTTCCTCCTTCTGTTGTGTTATACTGAATGCAAGAGTCAGCTGTGACTGCACTGCAGAAATAGTCTCCATGAGTTTGAGTGCAGAAATATGTAGCTGTCTAAGAAGGAGCTCAAATTACTTTATACAGTGTGTGTGAAGCACTGCACTGTTTGAGATGTGCAAACTGGGACTGATGGATAGGATGCCTTCCAGTTCCACTGCTGTTCCCTGCTAGCCTGAACATATGTTTCAGTGCTAAAGAGCTCCCTTGTGGAAACAGCTCTTCATGATGGACTCTGAGCAACCTCTTCTTTTTTCCCCTGAAATTCTGGAGTTCAATTGGGTTATTTTAGAGGCTGGAGCAGGAATTTATAGAGGCTTTTTTAAACATTTGTCAAAGAGTACTTATTGTATGTAAATAACCTGTTAATTTATGATATTGAAATAGTGCTTCAAAACAGGAAATTCATAAGGTCACACTTGAGGAAAGTAATTTTGCCGTCTTCTATTTCAGTGGCACAGAAGCTTCTGCAAGCATTTTTAAATTTTGCTTTCATGGAGAACCTGTGCTGCTGCAGAATGGAACTGATTGCCACTCACTCTGCACAGGGCAGAGGCAAATGAATAAGCTGTGCTGCTGAAAGAGAGATGTGAGATCTGTTTGTCTGTTTCTGGAAGAAATTGGATCAGAGCTCCTGACTCTGAGCTGCAGGGAGAAAGAGGAATCCAGCCATGAAACCTGTTGGGTTTGAGGCAGAGATCTGCAGGAATGCTGCCTGAGGGTGGTAGCAAATGCATTTTGTGTTTTTCCACTTTTGTGAATGGAGAAAACCTGAGGGATACCTAGTAAGCTTAACTGTAGCGGCTGCACAGAATAAGCCTGAGTTAAGTTTTTACAGGAACATTTAGACACTGAAAATCATTGGGTTTTACATGTAAAAGATCTGACTTTTGGCAGGCACGAGTTCTTGGTGGCCTTTGCTGTGGAAGGGCTGGTGTGAGCAGCTGGGAATACACTTGGAGGTTTACAAGCTGGCCCTGGGGTGTGCAGGCAGAATTTTTGGTGCAAGGCAGATAGCGGCTGCAGGGGCAAGAGGGAGCTGCTATCTGAGAGCTGAAACAGGGAAGGAGAGCTGAGCTCAGTGGGAGAGGCCTATCTTTGTCTCCAGATATGCTGTTAATGAGGAGCACACTTGGTGAACCCACTAGCCAGGCCTTGTTGGAAAGGGGGAAAAAGGTGCTGAATGTAGGACTGAGGGACTGGATGGAGGGTAAGCAGCACACACAGTGTCTGTTCTTGATAGCTAATTCAGTAATTCTGTACTTGTTCAGTGCAGAGAGATAACCATTCCTGTTCTACCACTACACACTTCTTGGGTCAGTTACAGCAGTATTTTTATTTCTGAGCACCAACATCTTCCATTGCCTGGGGAGTACTGCACACACCTCTCCTCTGTGTCTTCCACTGTGCTTGTTTGAGGCTTTGTTGTGAAATTTGTGTGTTTTCAGAGGCTGTCTTCCTGCAGAAATGACTGGCAGGTTAAAGCCAACAATTGCTTTTCCTCTGTTAAACACAATGACTTAAGGAAGAGAAACAGAAGTCAGTTGTTTAAGGAGCACTCATGCAGATAGGATTGTCTAATTTTTTTTTGTGGGCAAAAGAAAATCAACTCAATACTGTTTGAGAATAACCACCAAACAGTTTTTACACACTTCTTTCAATTTAACTGCTTTATCACTAAATCTGACCAAAGAATGTGTACAAAAAAGTTCCTTTTTTTAAATTAGGCATCTATTCTGAAATTGGATAAGTAAGGCCATAGCCAGAAGGTTCTTGTTGGTGCAGGTGGTAGGTTTGTATTTTACATACTGCAGTGCATGTGTCTTAGAATCTGAAAACATCTAAAAATGTATTTTAGTAAAATCTTGGGAATCATCAATTGGCATCCCTGCAGCTAGCAAGGAAGTATTGTAGTCCCTTTCAGCTTATAAAGGTACTAAATTGATTCCTGTAGAGAGTGTCCTTTAAAAAGCACATCCCCATTCCTGAGAAACATCATACTGGGTAGTGTCAAACATGTTAAAATGCTTTTAAACATGCATAAGCATGCTGCTTCACTTCTTTGTGTCCTGGTTGTGAGCTGTAGTAAGCAACCTCTTCCAGGAATTGGTGTAATG
Organism: Melospiza georgiana; assembly: GCF_028018845.1. NCBI lineage: Eukaryota > Metazoa > Chordata > Aves > Passeriformes > Passerellidae > Melospiza > Melospiza georgiana. The sequence continues at coordinate 6,764,411 of NC_080441.1, read as the reverse complement.
AGGACAGAACATTATAATGAGGAATTTTGTGAAAAGTAATGTACTTTTTGCTTTAAAAAAAACCAAAGCAGTAGTAATCAGGGTGATTCATTCTTCTAAAAGGTATAGAAGAATGTGCCTTCTGAAATTGAGGTATTTTGTAAAAAATCAAATTCATGCAAGAACTTAAAGGTGATGGCTAAAATTTTGAAAGGAATCAATTTAAATGGAAGGACAGTTCAGAAATTAACTTCTTGATAGATAGGAGGGACTGAACTCTGCTTAGCTGTCCTTTTTATTATTATGATTTTGAAGTAGTTAAATGCTGGAACTTGTGCTTTCACCTGCTGCCTGTCTTCACAGAAGGCCAGGTGTGTGTTGCTGGGTTAGTTCTTAATGAAAATATTTTAACTGCTTCTGCTCCTCCAGGAATCTGCAGAGTCAAAGCTTGCTTTTTCATGTGAGGTGGGTTTCTGCTTTGTGCTGTGCAATAGATGAGATGCCAGAGGCCTTGAATGGAAACCATTCATCTGTTGTTCAGAGCCACTATAGCAATTTATATTTTCATCTTGTTATTTGGTTCTGTATTTGGGCTTGGACACATTCAAAGATGTAAGCCCTTAAGACTACAGGATAAACTAGACAAAAGTAGATAGGTTTGCATTAAGAGGCTTTACTCATCCTCAGTGCAAAGGTCACTTTTATTTTAAAAATAGAAGCTTAAAATCAAACAGTTGAGTTGGATCTCCTGAGTTACATTTTTGTATATTTTTGTTCTGTAAGGAGGAAGGTGCTTTGTGAAGTTGGTGGTTCCTGGCACATGGAGTCTCTTTTGTGCTGTTAATATTTCAGTCTCACTTAGAAGTTGAAAAAAGACATTTTTGAAATACGTCTTTTTTGTTGGTATATGTATGTAAAAAGGCCTGGGCGTTGCACCCTGGCTGTGTGGTGTGGCTGTAAATATGCACACAGCACATGTGTGATACCTTGAGAAGGGGCATTCATTTTTTAACTTGATGAGAGCTGATGTGGTATTTGCTTGGCTCACATTTTAACAGTGGAAAAAGGTAATTAAGATTGCAGGCACTTCCACCTTGTTCACCCTTGCATATTTTATAACAACTCGCCAGGAGGAACTATGATTTGCAGCAGTGGTGCAACAATGATGTTTTGAGCTTGCTGTGATCTAGAAAAGATGTATCTTAGAGCTGTCTCCTGCAGTGTTCTCATGGCTCAGGCAGCTGGGATCCACGTTCTGTACCGTGTGACCTGGGCTCTGGAGCTCAGTGCAACTCCAAGGGCCCTGGCAGAAGGTTCCAGATGGCTTCAGCCTTAGAGATTCTCTTCACTGTCTGTATTTTGAATGCCTGTATCCTTGATTTTATTTAATAACACAGGCTAACAAAAAACCCCAAAACAAATAACAAAAAACCAAAAACCCCCACCAGAAATAAAAAAAACCAAGCAATGTGAAGAGCAGCTGGTGCCGTTCTGATTGTTACTTAAATAATTTTAAATGCAGATTGTTACTTAAATAATTCACTCTTGTAGGTTGACTCTTGGAATTTCTTTTTCTTTCTCAAACTTTATTTTTACAGCTCCCCTCGTAATAATGGAACTCTTAGGCTTTTACACCCCCCAAAAATATAGCAGGCAATAATTGAAAGGAATTTTTTTGCTTTGTATTTTTTCTGGCTAATTTCAGAATACTTAAAAAACACGTAGCAATCAATTTCAGCTGTAAGCAGCAGGTTTTAGCATCGAGGTTTTAAGAATGTACCAAGAGATTCATTCTTGTAAAGGGACTCTTATTGTGCAGATCAGAATCTGGAGTTGCCCATAGACTTGTATTGATCTGTATATTCACTCTGCAGAGCATTAAAAAAAACAAACTTTATTTTGGTGTAAGAACTGAGATTGACAAGGATCTCTGAAACTTGATCTGCTTATTGTCAGATAGGTAAACAAGTCTTGCTTTATTTTTAAATAGCTATTATTATTACTATTATTATTTTATGTCCCACGCAGTTATTATTCTTTCCTTGTGTATCTATGCAAATTTCAGCATAAGCAGCACTAAATTTATTGAATGTTATTCTAGACTAAAAAAAACTAACAGTTCAGAATGCCTTAATTTTACTTTTTAAAGATAAGGCAGTTGTTGGTTTGTCTGTGTTCTCACAGATGCTTTTAAAATCTTAAACGTGTGAAATAGTGTTTGGAAAAATAAGGATCTTGATAAGATGGATGTTGTGGAGCAATTAATTGGACAGAAAACAAAGATCTACAGTGTGGTTAAGCTGGTGTTGCTATGCTCTGCTTCTAAGTGAGTATAATGCATTAGCACTGGTCTTCATAGCTTGTTAATGGTTCAGCCAGTGAGTTTTGATTAAAAAAAAAAAAGTTAAGCTCTGCTTTGTGGGAGAATGTGCATCTGTTGAGGCAGAACACTTGGTGCCTTTAGCTGCTGCCAGGGCCCTGATGCTTCTCCCAGGCTGGGGTGGGATGGGAGGGCTGGATCTGGACCATGTGCCCTGCCCTGGCCTGGGGGAGCTTTCTCTAATCACAAGAGCTTAAGCCCAGGTGGCTACTTTTGGTCCAGATGACTCTTGCATTAAAAAGAAATCCAACCTTGCCATCATCTGAAATAAAAATCTGACCAATAGTAATGCTCCCAAGGCTATCAGTGTATTTTGGCTGTATAAGAGTGAAGTTATTTGCTAGGCTGGCTAATTGATATTTCATATATCAATTGATCAATATATCATATATCAATATTCATTGATATTTCCATGAGTGTATGGATTTAATGGTCATCTAAAGTATTTTCTTCAGCAGTGCCTTGAGCAGCATTTCAGACCTGAATTGAGGAAAGCTGGTGATTAGATGACTCTTTTAGATTCTTGAGTTTTGAAGTAAATTTGTAATACCTGTAGCACTTTGGTGTGGTGCTCTAGTTCTGCGATGTACTTTTGGAAGGAAGGAGGAAGGAATGTGGCATTTTGCAAAATAAATGTGAAACATACTGTGTTGCTTCAGCTCTGGGCTGTAAAGATAGAGTATCATCAGTAATGGTTTTCCACTTGATTTCCAGAAAAGTGCAGTGAGGGATCCCTTGTGTTGGTAGCAGCTACTCTGTAACCTCTTAGCTGCTGCCTTTGTTCCTTTGACTTCTGCAGCCATGCTGAGTGTAGGAAGGGACCAGCAGAAGGGCAGAGCTGGGGCTGATTGGCATTGAAAGCACATTTGATAGGCTGAAAGAGCAGCAGGCACTGTGAGAAGCTGAAAATCTTGGATTGAAACCTCCACATTTGTGCAGTTGCCCTCTCTGCAGTGTTTGGATAAGATGCACCTATGATGGTATTTCTGCAATGACTGCTATGCTGCTGAACAGGAGCATGGAGCCTCTTGTTATGCTTACTGTGCTAAGGCTGCAGACTGTGATTACTTCTGTGTTCCCTCTCCATTAAGCTGTCGTGTGAAATGTGGCTTGTTCTGGTTCAGCTCTGTGCTGAAGTATCCTGGCTTCTCGAGTGTTCCTCAGAAATAGGTGCTTTTTAGCTGGATAGTGTTTTTCTATTTAAATAAGAATGCTTTTTGGAACAGGGTGATCCCATGATCTCTTTGGTATTTGTACTTTCCTTTCTTCATGTGTTTCCTTTTTTCCTTGTACAAGAAAAAGTGCAGTGAGAGTAACTGTCAAAATACATGAAATACTGATGACCAAAAAGCTAAATCCAGAGATAGATTGAAGCAGGAGCAGCAGGTAATAAATAAAAAGGTAGTGTAGGCTTTTTTCTTTCTACTTGGCATTGATTATTATCCCTTGGTTCCAAGCACTTTCCAGCTTTGAGTTGTTCATACAGCTTCTGCATTTGGCATTCCTATAGCAGGTGCTGCTTCTCTCTAAATGCTGTTATTAACAAAAGGCCCCAGTACTTGTTTCATAACTGGAGATTGAGAACCTCTCTGCTTGTGTTTTGCAGGGGTGTTGTGCTTAAAGATTGAGTTGTTTGTAACACAAACATCTTGAATTCTTCTTGAAGGAAAAGCATTTCTATGTCTTATTTAATGGTGAAGTCACCTTGAAAGGACAGGGAATTGCATGGTGTAGTTTGACTGAGCTTTCTTTGGGTTTGGTTTTTTTATTTTAAGGTTTCATGGAGAAATACTTCTTTCTATACAAGATGAAATAGTTTTCTGTGTGGCTGACTGCCTGTAATAAAAACTGGCACTTACATGCTGTGCTAGGATGTAGTTAACAGTCACTAATGTGCTTTAGAAAACCAACTGGTTCAATCTGTCTCTAGAAATTATTCAGTCTGATGGGTGCAGGTACAGGAGAGTTCATCCTAGAAATGTGCAAGTGCAGGGATCTCCTGGCATCTCCCTCCACACTGCAGCCCTTCCTTGGAGTGCAAGGCCTGCATTGCTTTGAGGGGAGGTGAAACTGGAGGGTGCTGCACCTGAGGGGTGTCCAGGAGGGGCTGCAGTGTGGCTGTTGTGTCCCCAGGGACAGCTGGAGGGTGACACCTTCCCTGCACTGTAGTGTGGGTGAGGGCAGGAGAGATTCTGTGTTATCAAGGTCCATCGTGTGACCCAGAGAAAAAGGAAGAATTGTGGTACCTGGAGGTGGATGGAGATAGAGGGGTCTGCAGAGTGACAGCTTTCTGCTAAAAATCTGATGTCAGACTTTATCAGCTGTGTGGGATCAAAGGAATCATCTACTTTGGTGTCTTCTTTAAGATGTATTTTTTTCTAAAGATGTTTTAAAGCAGTTTATGCTTCTCTGGTCTCTTGGAGACGTTTTATGTATATTAAACTTGTGTGATATTTTATTTGGCTGGAATTTAGGTGCTTTTAAAAAACCTAAATTTTCAGAAAATGCCCACTGGATTTCAAGAGGGACTTTTGATAGATGGTTTTCAGTTTGAGTGTCCTACAAAAGCAGCAGAAATAACTTCACAGGAAGAAACAATTAACTTACTATTCACAATACGTAGCCTTAACACTCTGACCTGGTGCTCACTAGCTGTGATATGAGGAGGAGCAAGTGATGCTTCTGTAGACTCTTCACTGTACTTGACTGCTCTGTGGGATTGTTGAGGGAGTAATTTAAACCTGTGAATTGGTTACCTGCTCAAATACTCCTCAGATGAGAACTGAGGAGAGTCTGTGTTAGGCAGGTCCAGAGCAGCCAGCAGTGAGCCCTGCAGCTCCCTGCTCTCAGCACCACCCCAGTGATGAGCTCAGTTCACACTGTGTGCCAGTGTCCTGGAGCTGTGCTCATCTCAGGTACCAGAGGTGGCTGCTGTGCTGCTCTCCTGTGCCAAGAACAAAAAATAATTGATCTTGGGAGTCTCTTTGCTGTGTGCAGTGACAGGACTGGTGTGTTGCACAGGACAAACTAGAGAGTGGAAGTGCTGAAACGAGAAGAGTTCCGCAGCCAAAGGTACAGAAAAACTGAGAGCTCTGTTGCCTCAAAAATGGCATTCATAAGTATTTGGAGGGGAGTCAATGTCTGTAAGTGTCTCTTAGAGCTGTTTTCTGCCCCATTTGCACAGAAGAACGTTTGTGAGGATGAAATTAGTAGGTGATTGGTAGATCATATGATTCTGAATTATTTTAGGAAAATGAAAATGTTAAATAAAAATATATTTGGTGTTCATAATGCAGTCAGTACCTTTCTTCTCCTGTGTGCTATTTTTAGCTAGCAAATCTTCAAATAACGAATCAAACACATGGGGGTAGCATGGGCATTGGCAGCTCTGTAGTGACAAGCAGCCTTACCCTGTCCTTCATGGGCAGGGGACACAGGTGCCAGCACCTCTCCTTTCCCTGTTTGTGGCGGAACTGGGGTGACCAGGACAGTCTTGGCTTGCTAAAATTCCTCTGCCAAAGTTGTTGGCACTCAGGCAGGGAAGCTCAAGGCTGCATAGGAGGTTATTCCCTGCTGCAGAACCCACTGAGCAGTGCTGGGACTGGGTTCAGGAGATTCCAAAGAGGTGAAGATACTTGGGCATTTGGGAAGCAACCCCCTGAATTGTAGGGTGTACAAAAGCATAATTCACTTCTGTACAAAAGAAATACCTGCTTGACTTTGGCTCAGACATGAGCAGGTCTGAGTTGTGATCATGTGTACAGTCACCAGTGAACAGAGAGGTAATTTAAAAATGAATCATTGTGGTGATTTGGGAGGCAAAATGCTCTGCTGGTTTCACTGTCTTCCTGTGGTACTTGGAAATTCCATTACAGGAGTGGAATCAGATTTCAACAGCTGGATTTTTTTTCTTACCTTATTTTTTCCAAATGATTGCTGCTGACCAGCTAGGATGCCACAGGCATGTTGTGTTAAGGTATTCTTGTTTTCCTAAGATGGGTACATTTAATAATGGCTTGAATTATTGAGAAACTTAAATACTTTAAACAATTTGTAGTATCTGAAATGCATTTGTTCTTTCTAGGGAAACATTAGCAGAACTCTTAAAAATCTGTATCTTTGACTAACTATTGAGTATGTACTGTAACACAGGCTGTTGTGATTGGCATGCAGGATTGCAAATTGTCTTCTTGGAAGATTATTTTTAGAAATGTTGCAATTTTTGAATTAGATCTGAAAGCAATCCAGTGAACAATAAACTGTGCAGTTCAGTCTTATGGCATTGCTTATTAGAAGCTCTGAAGATGAAGACTTGCAGCCTCCACATCACCATGTCCCAGGATTTCCTGAAGCTGGTGAAACTGGGAACTGCTTTGGACCTGGAATTCTTGTGCTCTAATGCCCAGCCTTTGGCTCTGCCCCTTTTTTTTTGCAAGCTGACAAAACTGTGCCAAGAAATAGTTGGAAAGAATAAAAGAAAAAAGCATAGCACCAATCAAAGCCAGAACAAACCAACAATGAACCAGTAAAACACTACAGCAACACCAGTAAACCTGACAGACAAACCAGTGTAGCTGAGATTTCAAGATCTGTGTTACATGTATTCAAAACTTGGTACTGTTTTACTTGTACATCAATATTACCCCTTTTATGTGATAAAGGTGGGATGGTTTGTTTTTGTTTTTTAACTCCTGCTACAGCATTTTAAAAGATTTTCTTTCTTTCTCTTGCAGCTAAAATCTTCTGTTTCTCCAAAGTCTTTTTAAGCTACCAACCAATCTTTTTAAGCTGCCAAGATTTTCTTTTGCTGCTGAACTCTGTCCTTTTGATGTTCAGTTAGTCCTGATTCTGCTTGGTGTAAATAAGGCCTCCTTTTCCTCACTGGATTTTTCACCTTGCTGTTTGAATTCTCGTTAATCTGGGCCTTTCTCCTGCTGAAATAAGCTGGTTTGACCTTACGTGCTTCTTGAAGCAGCTGAAATACTTCTGGAGCTGTGTGGTGAAATATAGAGCAGGGCATGGATTTGGCTGAAAACTAAGTTAGCAGAGAAAAATGTTACTTTTGAAGTATGTGATTTCTTGTCAGTATGATTTGCTTGCCAAGGCCAAAGCCAGGAGCTGGAGGGTGGTGTGATGCTTCCAGATCTCTGGGTGCTTTGTAGGATGGTATCCAGAGCTTGCAGAAGGCCAAATGACAGTGCATTTTTGTCTGGTGTTGGCATAAGCAAAGAGAGTGAGATTTTTGGTTTTAGTACTTGTTTTTTCCTAGCTATATTTGAAAGTCTTCTGGTATGTGTTTAGAGTCTAAAATTATTTGTTCATATAAATTATCAAAGGAAAGGCCAGTAATATACTGGCAAGGTAAAGGCTGCTCAGATTGCTATTAATAAATTCTGGGCATAAAAGTGACTGAGTCGGAATGTAATATTGAAGATTAGAAGCAAATACTCTCACTGCTCAAATTGGTTCATAACAACTGAAATAACTAATATTCAGTTCTGACTTCTTATTACTGACCTGTGGAGGATTTGTAGTTTTGTGGAATATGTGTTTGCTCCTTTAAGGTTGTAGAGTTTTGGTTGGGGTTTTTTGGTCATTAGTGTTTATCCTGGCAAGTAAAGCCAGTGAGTTTTTTGTAAGCAATGCTAGTGGCAGTATTTTAAATTTAGGAAGGATTATTATTTAATCACATCAACGTGAACTCATTGTGCATCTGCTCAGTGTGGGGTACTTGACTCTGTTTTGCCCTAAGAATGTTCCTACTGTATCTATGGAAAGGGAAATATACAGACTCTTTGGGGCTGCAGTTTCTGTCCCTGAAATGCATGTTTCATTATATACATTGGCTTGAGTCTTTCTGGAGAAAAACATTTTACAGAAGTAGACTTTCTTGTCATTGATTTAAGTGGTTTTGATTCAAAAATCTTTTTTTTGAGAATGGAGTACATTACTACTAATCAGACTTTTAGTTAGAGCTGAGTATGGATATCTTGCATTTGCTGCTCTTGTTCTCATTATGAGAAGTTCTTCCATTTTACTCTGTTTATTTCAAAGGTACAGTTCTCCTTGACTTTATAAAGATCCTGTGAGAGCTGTAAGATGAGAAAGTTTCCTTGGACAGCCAACCATTGGTGATCAGCTGCTCCTTGTACCTTCAGCTTCCCAACTTCTGCCTGGGGAAATGGTACATGTTTTATTTTGCAGGCAGTTGACCACGCTGCAGCAAGATCAAACAGAGAGCTGGAAGCTGAGCAAACATTTTCACAATGGGAAAATAGCAGAATCTCCAAATACCAGTGAGGAAGACTCTTACTGTTTATTTTATAAAGAATACTCTTAAATTCATTGGAGTTCAAATCAAGAAATGTAGACTGGGAATAATGTTTCTTTTGTAAATGTTTTGTTCCCCCCTGTGCTTTAGTAACAACATAAGGCAAATGGTCTTTGCAGGAAAACACTTTCTGAACTCCAGCCTGGCTGTTCCCAAGAACACTGATGGACTCACTGATGGGTGTTTTTGCCAGACAAAAGGGAACAGTCTCACCTGCATTTATGGATCCATAGAGTTCAGACAAAACAATTTTGGTAACTGTTCACTTAAGATTGTTTAAGAGAAGCTTTTTTACGATAAGACAAATCATCCTGTTGAGATTTGGTGCTATTTCACTCTGGAAAAGTACCATTAACTAAGTCACTTTTATTCCAGAACAGTGACTCTCTGCTTGCATTTCATTTTTGCCTTGAGCTGACCACAGGCGTGGGAGGTTGCAGTGGCTCTGCTGATGAGATGCTGTATTTTAAGCTGTGGTTGTTTGTGAGTGTTGGTGTTCTATTGAGAATTACCTGGTTCTGTTGAGCTTCCAGGGCAGTTTAATCATAAAGCTGAAGCAGTCTTGGTGAAAGTCTGTTTTTTCTTCGTCCCATTGCAAAGTTTTCTCACTTGTATCCCTTGCATTCATCTCAAGCTTGAAGAACAGGTTAAGGGAGCTAAACTTGACCAAAATGCTTTTGTTGTATCATCTTATGATAATTCTCCATTCTGAAAAGAAATCCACCCAGCTTAGGCTTGTCAACTCAACAGAAGTGTTGATCATCACAAGTCCTTTCTGCTCAATTCTTCTATCTTTTACAGTTCTGAACATGTTTGTCCTAAGCTCATTCACAGAGCCCTCAGTGTGTGCTAAAGGTTGGCAATGGGCTGGAGCAGCTTAAAAAAGCCCAGGAAGATCCAGTCCTGGTGTTCTTGCACAACTTGGCACAGGCAGCAGGAGCTGCAGAGCCAGGGCACAGGGAGGAGAAGCTGCTTCACCTGGGGGTTGTGTTGCTCAGAGGCATCCCAGCAGCAGTCAGGCTTTCTGAAATGATCCTGTCCATGTCTGCAGAGCTGGGATTCCTGCTGGAGCACAGGGAATGTCTCTGGTGCCAGATGAGAGTGAGCCTGGGTGAAGAGCTGCTGCCTTGCTGCAGGAGTATGGAGAGTGTGCTGTAATAGCAAGGCTGAGAGTTATAGGAGGATCCAGGACTTTGAGCTTTTAGCTGAGGCATCTTAAAATCCTGTACCAATTCCCTGTGAGCTGGTCTTCTCTAAAATAGCTTCTCAACTGTGCAGCAAACCACTTTTAGGGGAAGGGTGTGTGAATCACACCTGTTGGGCCTGCTCACCAGAGGGTCCAGAGTCCAGATGAGGGTGATCCACCCTCATCACTTGCTCTTCCTTTCATCCCTAGGCTTTGTCAGCAATAACTTTTTTAAAGACCTCCAAAATTTTAAGCTGTTACCCTGAGATACTAAACAGTGATTTGATTCTTGATAGGGTGTTTGCAGCCACTCCTTTCTTTTGTTCCAGACTTAATTTAAGGAAGAAAAGACAAAAAGGAAATGGGTATATGCCAGAAGAGTCAGTGACATTATGGTGCTTTTATCTTGGTTTTACCTTTGCTGTTACTTTGGCAGCTGCATTTCTGATTTCCAAACTTGGCAATTTCTCCTAAAAAAGTATTTATGTGCTAAATCCAAATACTTCTATTAACAGCATCATCTCTACAACAGTTCTCATGGTGATGAAAAGTTTTCCCAGTACTTGGCAGTGTGTGTGTTTCTTGAGTCTCCCATTTAGGTGTAACCATGTTTCACATCAGGCTGTGCATACCTGGATTAGGTGTGTGCAGCATGAAAATGGTGCAGTGCATCCGTTAATCAGGAGCATAATTAATTTTTTGTTGGGAAGAGAGATAAATGCCAACTTGCAATTGATTGCAGTTTGCTGCTAGAATAACTAATAAGCTTTTTTGTTTTATGTAACAGGCTGGATGGAAGGAAAACCATGCAACATTCATGAATGAACTGAAAAACCTTCAGGCTTCAGGACTAACAACCCTTGGTCAGGCACTCAGGTCATCGTTTGACTTGTTAAATCTCAATAGATTAGTGTCTGGGATAGACAACTATGGACAGGTAACAAATCTATCTGTAGTCTTCTGTCTATATTTCTATGTTTTTTTAAAATAATAGTTGGTGAGGGATTTTGATGGTTCAAGTTCCTTTTTGCATTTAACTTTTTGTTAATGTTGCATAGTTCTGTGTAAGAGCTTGAAGTGGGAACTCAAGCTTTTTTGAATTTTTTAATAATAAGAATTTTTTCTTATTATGGCTACTGAAAAGACTCTGGAAAATGCTGGCATTTTTTTCCTTACTGAAGTACAGAGAAGCAGAGTATAAATGCCCCAAGTGTAAACACACAGAAGTGGCCCATCTTGTATAGTTCTATTGGTTCCACACATATTTACAAAATTACAGGATTATTTTGAAAGATTGCTTATCTTACTGTTTATTTTATAATGACAAAAATGCAAGCCTCTCATCCTGTGTGTTAAGGTTGCTCTTAGCATTCTTGTGCTTTTGTTTGTAGGGAAGGAATCCATTCTTTTTGGAGCCATCTATTTTGATTACCATCACAGATGGAAACAAACTGACAAATACAGCTGGAGTCCAAGAGGAGGTAAACTTTCATTAAGTTCTTTCAAGTTATGATTGTGCAGGTTGGGGCTATGCTGAGATGAATATTAATCAGTTTTTTCCTGCTAATTGTACTTTTTCATAGTTGACCTGCTTTTATAGAGAATAGAAACCAGCTATCCTGTCACTGCCCAGCTCCTAAATTCATAGTCTGTAAGGGTTTTGAGAACTTCAGATAAATTAGTGGGTTGCAGAAAATGGGGTCTTTTACAGATAAATGAATTTAGATATGATGTTTTTAGCTGGTTTGTCAAATACTGGAAAATGTTCTTCAATCTTTTTTTACCAGCTTCATCTTCCATTGAATTCCCCTTTGCCTGGAAGTGAACTAACCAAAGAGCCGTTCCGCTGGGATCAAAGGCTGTTTGCTCTGGTGCTGCGTCTGCCAGGGGCTGCATCTGCTGAGCCAGAGCAGCTTGGGAGTGTGCCTACTGATGAATCTGCCATCACACAGATGTGTGAGGTCACAGGAGGTAACTGCATGCTTTTTTGCTTTGCTTCACATTTGGCATTTTTTTCCTTTAATTCACCTTCACCTCTGTTTTGTCTGTCTCACTCTGTGTCCGTGTGAATCCATGTGGTGCTTTCTTGGATTTCAGTAGCACAGGAGAACTTTAAAATAAAGCAATATTCCTATTTCAGATCTAGAGGTGAGAGCATTTTCTAAATGCAGTAGGAGGTTTTGGAAAATTTCTTTGGTTATTCTGGATGTTGGCTTTGCTCATCATGAGGGGGCTTTGAAAAAATTTTTTTGTTATTTAAGTGTTGAATTGAGCAGGACTGCTATTAGTGAGATGATAATTCTGCTGCAGGGCTGATAAGCTAAATTTAATCTTAAAAAAATTAATTCTGGATCCTATTGCTTGATATGTTGATAAGACTTTTTTTTTAATTGGTGCTTGGGGAAGTTGTTGTGTGGGAGGAGGAGGTTTGGGTAGACAAAAGCAGATAGATTACATAGTCTTGGTGAAATCAGGCCTTTCTAAGGGCCTGTGTAAACTTGGCCTTGGTCCAGCCTGATGAAGCCTTAGTGGCCTCTTTTTAGTAACAAAATCTCAGCAGGTTGTGGGGTTTTGGTGCTTTTTCTTGGTTGTATTGCATTTGCAAAGTACTTTGCCTTTTGCATAAACTTGTACAAGGTTTATTGCTGTTATTTTGGATAAAATTGCAAGCCTTGGCAGTGTGACTTAGGTAATAAAAGATCTTCCTCAAGTAAGATTACTCAAAATTTGCTTTTCTCTTTCCCCATGTAATTTCTCTCTTGCACAGGTCGTTCGTACTGTGTCCGGACACAAAGAATGTTGAATCAGTGTTTAGAATCTTTAGTTCAAAAAGTCCAAAGTGGAGTTGTTATTAACTTTGAGAAGTCAGGACCAGACCCAGCTCCTATTGGAGAAGGTACAGTGATTATTGTTTTTTTACCTGTTCCTAATGTTTAAGACAAAATGTTTTGTTTGTGTGTAGATGTCCTTAAGTGTCTTCCATGTCCTTCCTGCCAGCTTTTCCCTGTAGTGTGCAGGATACACCTTTTACCAGTGTTAGTTTGATCCTTGCTAAGTTAAATGATGCCATATGTCTGCACATGCTTGTATGGATCATCTACTGCTGGCTGGCTCTGGGTCACTCTTTTTACCTGTTTGGGTGGCTGAGGAAAGGGAATGTTTGCAGGAAGCATTTAAGTTTGAATTAGAGTGTTGTCAGGACTGTACTTAAAATAATTAAATCTAGCAGTAGTGTGTTTAAACACTTAAACATCTCTAAAGCAATCTCAGTGCTTAATTTTCTGTAGATTTTCATTCTGCTAAATGATCACAGATCAGTAAATGCAGGTGAACGTTCTTAACTGCGAGGGTAAAACTGTGCAAAGAACAAAGAGTTACTTTGCTCCCTTGAGTCAAGTGCATAAGAGAAAAAGAGGAAAGTGCACTCCAAATGTGAAGCAATTCTTCAGATTTACAGAAGTTCATGGCTTAAAGGAAGAGGAGAGGGCTGACCAGTTTAGGATCCTGGAATATCAGAAAACATAATAGCTTTTAGCATCACCTGAACATTCTAGCAAAGCCAGCTTTATTCTTGCTTTCATTCTGGAATCAGCTTTTTCTATGTTTGTTTTCTCCTTTTGCTTATTTAAAGAAGGCTTTCCTGTAATGCTGTGCTGGACAGCAAAGCAGCAAATTCCCAAATGTCACTGGTGGCCCCAATGTTCTCTCCTGTGTAGCAGAATGGTGAAATTTGGGGGTTTTGTTACCTTCATTTCTGTCACATTTGGATGGTGATGGATTGTGGATATGAATGTATAAAAATGTCAAGCCTTTTCTTTCCTATGGAAATTGAGAAAATCCTAAACTAGAGAGAGATTGATAGGATGTACCCAAGCTGTAAAAATCACTGGTTTTATAATGCAGAGGAACCAAACTGATGTGTCACTGAGACATAGTTTCCACAGTATTACTGGCTAATTCTCTAAAGCAAGGAAAACTAGTAATGTAAAATCTTTTTAAAACAAGGAAGATTGGTTAAGTGGGTGATCTCTGCTGTGCTGTTTGCTTTGAAGAGCAGTCTTTGAGAACTGCTGGTTACATCTGTAGTGCTACAAAGTTCCTTATCCTCAGCATGCAGGAGTCTGTGCTGGTGGGCTGGCAGGGAATGCTGGCCTGTGCAGCCCCTAAACTCAGGCTGTGGGGTTTAAGTGATCTGTGGATTGTTTTAATTAAAAATATGGCAAAAGCTGCCTCCTGCAAGATGGATCCAACTTCTCCAAGGAACTTTGCTCCTCTTTGAGTTTCTATGTGTGGCAGCATCAGTCAGTGAGCCCTGCAGCCTGTGTAGAAATGAAAATGCCAATTCTCAGCCTTTCCAGGTGCAGCAGAAGCAGCAGCAGTGGCTTGGTGCTGCTGTGGGAGCTGTGTCAGACACTGATCTTAAGCAAATTCATTTTCCATAGTATGTGAGTAGGCCTTGCTGCACTCACTGTGTGATGGCTGTGCCACAGCAGCAGAAGGGAGATCAGGGCAAATATTGTAATGGTTTCTCAGATGATTCTGTGATACCCCTGGATGCATAGGTTATTTCAGCCTGTGATGTAAATATCTTTGTCTTTAGAACAAGAGTAATGAAATGCCTTACTGACTGCTAATACAGAAATTTTGCTAGCAGACAAATGCGTGCATGTAGCTTTTCATTTTCTTTTTTTATTTTGCTTTGTTTAAATTTTAGATGGACTTGTTGATTCATCCAGGCCCATCAATTCATTTGCTTCTCAGCCGTGGCATAGTTGTCATAAACTCATTTATGTACGGCCTAACCCTAAAACGGGTGTTCCTGTGGGGCACTGGCCAATCCCAGAATCTTTTTGGCCTGATCAGAATTCACCAACACTGGTAAGTAAAATAAAAACCGAAAAAAGGATTTTACACTAATAGTTGAATAGACTGGAAATACATAATGACAGTGTAGTTTTTACTTTCTCTGTTTATAATATGATGTGACTTTGCTTTAAAAGGTTAACAGAATGGTATTATCTAATGTGGATACTGTAACCTGTGCCATTTCTTGTATCCAGAAAGTTCACTTCCATGTGTGTGGTTAGTTAATTTGCTGAATGGTTTTAAAAGGTTAAAAAATTGAGCTCTAAGTTACTTCATGTAGCACAAATCATAGTGAGCCTATTAAATTTTAATCAAAGCTTTATAAAATTCATTAACATGGAAAAAGGAGTATGTGTTTTTGAAAGAAGATCAACCATGGGTTTTCTTCCTTACTATTACTTCATGTGTGGACTCTTTCACTAGCAGGAAGAATTAAAACTGAAACGGAAGAGCTACTCCCTGCAAGAAAATGAGGAGAAAGCAGTACTAATTTCTCCTTTTCTTACTGAGGTGTTCATACATTTGGCATGCCTTATTAGCCTATCTAAACATCTCCTTTTGTTAGGCATGTTCTGTTCCTGCACTTTGCAAGTGCACCAGGTACTGTCTGTCCATTCTCCTTGCTCCCACCTCCTGATTGAAGAGGGGAAAAAAAAAGAAAGAGATTTGTAGAGAGTTCTTTGAGAGATTCTTTGTGAATTGAGGGCCCTCTCCCATCTGTTTTTCTGTCAACTTGAAGATGGGAAGAAGAGTTGAAGTCTCCTTTAAGCCTGTGTTGTAGCTCAATTGACATGAAGGCTTTTAAATATAAAGATAAATAGTGGCATATTAACCATGTTTTTCTCTTGGTGGGAAGAGTGTGTGAGCATTTTTTTCAGTTAGAAAAATATTTATTTTAAATTCTGTTGTGGGAGCTTGTATTTTATTTTCTTCAAAGGAATACTTCGGAAACTGAATGTTTTAAGACTTATAGGATGGTGAAATACCCACTTATGGATGTTTTTAAGAGAATTGGTTTGTTTACCATAAATATGTGAAAACTGATACCCTTTTCCTCCTTTCAGCCTCCACGCACAGCTCACCCTGTGGTGAGGTTCTCCTGTGTGGATTGTGAGCCCATGGTCATAGACAAGCTTCCTTTTGACAAGTATGAGCTGGAGCCTTCACCCCTCACCCAGTACATCCTGGAACGAAAGTCTCCCCATACCTGCTGGCAGGTACTTGTCCTTTATTTGATTCTGGAAATGTAATGGGTTATCAGTACAGATTCTAGAAATATAATGGGTACTTCCATCTTTGCAAGCCTGGAGAATTGGGGTCTGGTTCAAACTCTGCAGCAGATGAGAAGAAACATGTCAAGGTTTCACTTACCTCCTTTCTAAGAGAATTATTAGGAGTCAGAATTGAGTGTTCCCTCCACAGGCTTTGTAATCTCATTTAATTCTCTTTCTAGGTCCATCTCATTTTGCTAAGAAATACGCCCCCCAGGTTCCATTTTTGGCTAAATTGAAACTCTCTGCAGGCTTTCATTTGCTTACAGGGAAAACCCAGCACTAGTTTCCATCATGTTCCCTAATGAACAGCTGCAAATCATTTTCACTAGATGCTTGAGGCTGCTAATGGGAATTGAATGGAAGCTGTTGATCCTGTTGACTAGATTGGCCTTGAAGAGGTCGAAGTTCTGTTGCTGAAATCCTTTGTCACGTGATACTTTTGTAATTTTTTAAATAAGTTTCTGTGTCCTCTCTAAAATCAGGCTCCCTTCTTGGTGGTGTGCTTTTAAATATTAGCCTAATGTGTACACCAGGAGTATGCTTAGTATGATACTTCAGCTGGAAAGGTGAATTTGGAGGTCTGTTTTTATATCCCAAATAAATGCTACAATTTAGTTGAAAATATGACATGCATATTCAAAAGAAAAATTCAAGTTACTTAAAAAAACCTAATTTCAAAAATGTCCTTTATATTCTGTTAGGGACATTATTTGCCTGAGTTACTAAAATTACTGCTATTTTTCAAAAACTGCTTTTCTTCTCCCAGCTACACATCAGACCTTTACAAATCAGAGAAATAGGCTCATTGTCATAGAAACCATGCAACAAACCCAGTTTCTTTTGCCCTGAAAAAACAGAGGAAAGCCACTTGCTATTTGCTGCAAGGTTTATTTTTTTCTAGGAAAACTATTTTTGACTTAGATGTGGGTTATTTTGCTTGCCTCAGTCAAGAAGATCTACCATTTTTATCCTGTTGAAATATTGTTTACATGTATTGCTTTTCAGGGTTAAAACCCTCATATATGTGCACTTAAAAAGATAAAGTCAATTTTAAGAATGTTGGCACTAGGCATAATCAAGACATTTCTTGAGTGGTTGTTTGTTTTGTTAAATTTCTATGCTTAAAAACGTTTTGCATTTCTTTTTATCAGTGTTGTAAACATGAGTTGTGCTATTTTTGAGTCAGAAGACTAATTTCAAATAGCTTGCTTATTTAACATTCCTTCAACAGATGTCCCTAACCTGTTTTAAATAATTCCAAAAACTCTTCAGGGCATCACTTCACAGTAGTTTGACTAAAGCAGTAAAGATCACTCTGTGAAGAGCATTTCCACACTTGCTGGGTGTTCACTAAATGTTGCATGTCTCAGTTCATGACTGGGGAGTGTAGGTCCATACTCACCCTGATGTGTTCAGATTCATCTGTGCTTGATAATTTACTGTCTTAATGCAGTTGGATTCAGATTGATTTGAATTTTTAAATGCTCCATGTTTACTGTTCTTCCCATTCTTCATTCTAATGCAGTGCTCTCTCTTATTCCTTGTCAGGTATTTGTGAGTAGCAGTGGAAAATACAGCGAGCTCGGCCACCCGTTTGGGTATTTAAAAGCAAGCACTACTTTAACCTGTGTAAACCTCTTTGTGATGCCTTACAACTACCCTGTTTTACTTCCATTGCTAGGTAGGTAACACCTCTGCATTGCACTGCCAGTGCAGCTGCTCCAGAGTAAAAGCAAAACAATAATGGTTGGTGTTCTGCCTTAGTTTGAGACGTTATAAAATAATGGAGATCAGAGAGTAGAGAATGTTGCAAACTCTTTTAACCTACTTTGGGAGGAGAGGATTTTCATACCCCCTCTCCCTTTTTTTCTCTCCAGCAGAGGAGGAGAGCTACCTGCTTCCAGTGCATGTTTGATGCTGTTCACCTCCTAGACACGTAGCCTCTTCCTTAACCTGGAGTAAGCTTCAACCTCCATTCTTTTCCCTCATTTAGGGTGTGGTGTATCCAGGTTTTGCAGTTGCTCTTGTAGCAGCTTATTTTTTACTGGAAGATGAGATGCAGTGTTTGTCACGGGTGTTGGGAAGAGGGAATTCCCTAATGCAGTTCAGAGCAGTAAGAAGGAATTGAGCAGTGAAACAGTCTGCATTTCTTTCCTGCCCAAAGGACCAGGTTTTGGTTTTGTTCTTTTTTTTTTTTTTTTTTTACTCCCACAATGAAATTATTTTCTATATTTTCTAAGGAAAGATAATATGAAAAAGTGCTGTGTGAGTAACTGGCATAAAGGTAATGGCAGAGAGGAGTTTCCAGAGTGCCACTAACCCTTTCAGTTGCAGACGCTGTTATGGCTTTTTTGTTCTAGATTTTGTGGATGTTTTTAGTGATACAGAAGAACAATGACCAAGAATTGAGTCTTATTGCTTACACAGGATTTTTCTATTCATTTTTAGGAGAAAATAAAAGATCAGAACACAATTCAGGAATGCTTTTTTGTAATCCTGGTCATAACCAAAAAAGAAGAAACTTGTGCTTGCTCATAATGTGTCTTTTATAGTTTTCTGTGTAGCCTGGTAATTGTCCCAAAGTATGCAAGGAGGATGAGAGTTTCAGTGACTTTGTGGTTCCTGAAATACTGCAGCAGACCCACTAGCTGAAAAGCCATCACTGATCCTAAGTTAACTTCCCTGTTCATTTTGATGTTGACATTTGCAGTTCTGCTGAGTCTTCCCTGGCAGCTCTTGTCTTCCCCCTGCCTCTTTTTTACAGGGGTGTAAATCTCTTCCTTCTCTTTGAGGAAAGGCACTTCTCAGTGTGTGTAGTGCTATTCTGCAGTTTACTCACCTGGTAATCCATTTCTTATATTTCTGAAGGCTCTTCAAAGGAAAATGCAGAGTTTCCACATTGCCTGAGTTGTAAAGTGGATGTTTTCTTGAGGTCATGAATCCCATGCATTCCATATTGTTCATACAAACACACAGTGTTACCTTCAGATCTCCTTCCAGGGCTCTGTTTGTCCTTGGTCTCTAAGGCATGGTAGGATTAAGTTCTGTGGAATATACCTTAAACACAAAAGTAGATCTGGGTCCTTTTCTGCTTGGCACAGAAGATGAGTGAGATGATAAGCAGCATGCCTGGTAAATTATTTGTAGATGATTTTAGCAGTACTGACTCTGTATTTGGCTCTGTAGGTAGGTGGAACACTCCCCCTGTTCTACCTTCATACACACCAGTAGTGGATACTGATGGTTCAGCAGAGGACTGATAGGAGTGTGTAAAACCAATTTTTCATTACTCTCATCCAGATTTAAAAGGATGTGGAGAAGTCCCAAGACCAGGAGAAGTCTGCTCCATTCAGCCCCTACCTCCCATATTGATCAGTGTGGTTCTGGTGGCTCCTGCCCTACTGGTAGAATACTGTGTTGGAGGACTGGTTGGGACAGTACCATGGATAATCTACCTCTGTTCCTTCTGGTGTCTCTGTCAAAGACAAAACCACTTTACAACTGTATATTTGTATGTATTATCAAATATGTTCAACCTTAGAAACAGATAGTAAGATGTTTAAAGTTTTTTTTGCTTGCATTTTTGTTTTCCTCCTGTATTACTGAGCAGGTGAAGTTTGAATTCTCTTTTTGAAAAATAATGTAAGACAGCCCTACAAACAGGTAAGGTAGGTAGGCATGAGGCAGCTTGCAGGTGATACTGGAGAAAACTGGAAGAAGTTGTACTGGTCCATGGCTGAAGGAGGTGAATTGTACCACATTCTATAGCTTTGGTGATTTTATGTCTTGGTTTCTGCAAGAGTGGATTGGGGAATGCTCTAACTCCTGCTGGTGTTTAACTCCAGGGCCTGCATTCAGAAGCTCTGTAAGGGAAAGGAGCCAGTTAACAGGAGTTGATAAAACAGTGGAGGCACACAGTCTGTTAATGGACTCATGCATTGTGCTGGGTTGGCTGACAAAAGCCCTGGTCTCTGGTCCATTCCCAGCCATGATGGACATGTGGGATGAGAGCTCCAGTTTGCTTTCAGACAGCTAGAGAGAGTCCTGATAGCTTGGTGGTGGTTTACTCCCAGAACTGAGGTGGGCTGCAGTTCCTTCTGTTCAGTGGGAGGCTGCTGAAGGCAGAGCTTTTCACAGGCAGATAGATGCTGATGTGCTTCAGTGCTCAGTGCTTGGCCCACAGATGATAGAATTTTCCTCTTGAAGGATTGTGCAAAGCTGTTGTTCTTCAGGTGCTGTTCTGTTTAAAAGCATTGTACAGCCAAGTTCATGAAGCAGAAGTTGAAGGAGGGGTTTTAGGGAGAGCTGAGTAAAGATGAGATATATTTCTAAATGCTTCTGCCTTGCCTAAGATGTTTCCTTGGTTCCTTTTAGCTGCATGGGTGGGAGGGCAAGCACTGCTGGGCAGTAGGAGTGACTGTGCATTGGGAGTGTCAGCAGAAGCAGCAGTGAAACAGCCATGCAGGAAATGCCTTGAGAAAGTGGTTAAATACCCTTTTCCTCTGGGTCTAAATATGCAGCAGGATGAGCATTTAGAAGATGTCTGCCTGTGAAGGACTGCAGCATGCAGTTTCCTTTGATGCTTTGACAGGCTCTGTGAGAGAAGCTGCAAGTTATGATTTTATATTTTGGAAACTAAGGGCTGTGTTCTCACCAGGGTGAACACAGCATGCTGTGGCTCTGGGAGGAGCAGCCAAATAGTTCTGATACATTTTGTATCAATGGGGAAACAGTGACACAACACCTTTCTTAGGTAGTGATGGATGCTGTTTTCCATTGCAGTGCTTTATTTTTGCTTAGATGGTTTGCAGGGAAGGATACTTTTTTCTGTGAATGTAAAATCATGAATCTACTACCTAGAATAGAGCATTAGTGCCTAATTAGGAGAATTACAGGAGTCAACAGGGAATGGTGGTGTACTTGCTCAGGTGGAATTTAATGTGAGTGGTGATTTAAAAAATAAAAACAAGTTTTAAGTTTTACTTTTGGTTACATGGTGCATGACTGTTGTAATTTAGACTCCAGCTGAACTACTTAAATTACCTGCTGACTCTCTTCTCTCTCACACTCTTCTTTTTAACTGTTCACTGATCTTTAAAGGTACATCCAGCCCCCTTCTGTAGTACTGAGTGTTAAAAGTGTGTATTGTGTCCTGTCACAATTTGTTTTGTACATTAATCTGAAGTAGATAAAGACTTTGCAATGCAATTTTCAGTTAACTAGTCTGTGTGATTTTACCTGATCCCTTGAGTTGGTGCTTGCAGCCTGTTCCTAATGGTTTTTAATACCATGTTCCCAATACTTTAACTGTGCTTTTAACTCCCTCTGAGTTCAGAAATAAAGAGAATTCTGCATCAAGTAGACTGCAGAAATTAGTATCTGAAAATAATTAGGTAGAAGTAAAACTAAATTGTGTAAGGGTTTTTTTCAATACTTTTGGATTTTTATCTGCAAAAATTTGGGGTTTAATCTGTGGAAGACATAGTTAACTGGATTATTTTTAGTTTGCTTATTTGTATAAATCATCATGTGCAGCTCAGGGCACAGGGGGAAAAGTGCCTTTCAAGTGCCTGTGTTGCAATCTGCTGACAGTGTGTGTCTCAAACTCTCAAGGTAGAGGCAGGTAAGATGCTGATGGTGAAGTTGTCTCTGAAACTTGTGGCTCTGCTCACCTCCCTTTTGAGAAGGTGGCAGTTCCTGCAGTGAGTTTGTGCTGTGGGGAGGCTGATTTTAAAAAGCTGAAGCTCTGCATAGGTTGGAGAATTTTTTCCTGGGATAGCAGAGATCAGGGAGGTGGTTTGCATTTGATGTCTGGGAGTAAAAGTGCTGTGGATTGGGAGCCCAGGTGGCTGAGCTGAGGGGTGCCTGTGCCATGTCACTGTGCCCATAGTGGTACAGCCCCACAGTGCAGCAAGTGAGACACTCATCAAATGCTGATATGGGGTTTAAGGTTCAAGCTGTACTCAACCAACCCAAGACTGTCAAATATTAGGACATACTATAATACTGAACATCTTGCTTTTTAAGTTTTTGGTTTTATGTTGAATTTTGAGAGGGACGTAGTTTAACTTGCATTTTGCTGCAAAAAGGAAATAGATCTGTGAAATAAGAATGGATGTTTCTTTTTTTTTGCCATATGTCATGATATCACCCCAGGTTCTTTTGGATAATAGTGCTAAGCTTGAAGTATATTGAGATTTTAAATGGAATTTTGATTTGCCCTCTCCAACTCCAGCCCACTTTCTTCAGGCCAGGGAAGAGAAGAAGTAGCATCTGTAGTATGGTTTTTCTATGTAATCCAGAATTGATTTGGATTGGAAAATACCTGTAATTGAGAGTGGTTTGTCTATGAGAACTTGGGAAGTAGTATCATAATATCTGTTCAATTTGTGCAGAGTACTGTGCAAGTCAAATTTTCTTCTCCAAATACATCTTCCTGAAAACTCAGTGTGGAGAAAACTATTTCTTTGCTACATCTGTCTTTTGCACACCCTCTTCTGTGCATCTCTGTCTCCTGCAGCTCTCCCCAGTTAATTTTTGAACATCCCTTTCTCCAGACCTGCAAATCCTTCCATTAGCCTCACTTTGCCAGCATGCTACAATCCTACTAAGAACCTTCATTTCAGTGGATAATTCATAATTGCAAATGGTAAATTGCAGGATGCTGTGTTTGGTGTAGAGTTCACAGTGTGCACAGCAAGTAGGCCCACGCTTCACCTCAGCCATTCCTGAAAGCCAGGTGCACACCTGGAGTGAGCCACTTCTAAAACACTACCCAAAGCAAGAAATGTCTGCTTGCCCCTCTCTTAAAGGACAGCAGTTTTTGTAGATAATTTCTCTCTCTTGTCTATACCTGTGGGAGACTTTGCTGCCCTGGCACGAGGCAGGTGTTGTGGCTGGAGGTAACCCCTTGTCTGCCAGGTGTAGCTGCTGCTGTTGGCAGCAAGTCCAGCAAAGCTGTCCAGAAGGATTCCCTGATTTGACTTGTTTTATTCTTTCCCTTTGATGCCAAAGAATATTTTTACTGGAGACCAGAATTCATCATACAGGTTGAACAGAAGAAAGCTGGTTTGAAAATGGAGCTGGAACCAAATTAATGTTGTTTGATTTAATCAGATCCAGGGACTCCCTGATGTGCAAGAGAGAGGCAAGGGAGGTGAAACTCTTTAACAGGTGGATCTGTTGCACCTTCCATGCTGCTGGTAGTTGTGTGCAGTGTTTAAGTCTGGTGTACCTTGTAAGTTTGCTTGTAATGGGAACTTGCTCTGGATTACCTACTGCAGCTAGGAGTGGGGATTCCCAATCCTTCACACCTCAGGTTAAGAGCAGTTTTTGGGGGGAAGCCCCATTGGGAGATGGGTGAGGGGAGAAAATGGGGGGAAACCTGGCACGTACGATGTTGGACAAAGCTAAAGGTCTGGGACTGTGTAAGTGACACCTTGTTTTGTTGTTTTCCTTTTGCAGATGACTTGTTTAAGGTTCACAAACTTAAGCCAAATCTGAAGTGGAGACAGGCTTTTGACAACTACTTAAAAACAATGCCTCCTTACTACTTACTGGTATGTTCCTCTTCTCATCTCATCCTCCGGGGTATAGTGGCTGCTGTGGCCAGAGTCCTTTGCATCATACCTCTTCCCAGTAAAGTTTTTTTACATAATTATGATGGCATTTTAGGTAGTTAACATTCTGCCTTTCAGAGGTATGTAGATTAGAGTAAATATTTTTAAGAATTAAAAAAATTTGTAGAAATACTGAGGAGGAGGAGGAGTAGCTATGTTAATATACTAAGTGTTTAATAAATGTGTTTTCTGATCATTAAATATTAAATTAATTTTAATCAGAAGTACTTCAGAACATTCAGAGAAGCCAAATTTGGCATTTTTGTAATGGATAAGGAAAATGCAGCTTAGGTTGTTTGTTAATGTGGGTGAAGTGCTACAGCTTGGGAAGCTGATATTGACTGGGCCAAATGAAGGGTGGAGGGAGGCACTGTGTCACCTTTTACGTGTAGCTTGGACAATGCACCTCAATATGGACTTGCATCATCCCGGCTATTCTGGACCTGAGCCTTGGAGTGGAAATTGCCAGTGGCACCACGCTCTGTGGTGTCTTGGTGATGTGGCATAATGTCCATTGTGAGCTAGTTAGACACCAAACTCATGTCACATGTTATCTAAATAGACTTGAATTTTAGTGGCCAAAAGTGGAAAAGCTAGAGCACTAATCTATGTGCCTTAGCTTCCTATAATTGAGCTTATAAATTTCTTTTTTAAATACTTATTCTCTTACTATTGTGTAT
Source organism: Melospiza georgiana (assembly GCF_028018845.1). Taxonomy (NCBI): domain Eukaryota; kingdom Metazoa; phylum Chordata; class Aves; order Passeriformes; family Passerellidae; genus Melospiza; species Melospiza georgiana. Next base: position 6,740,096 of record NC_080441.1, on the reverse strand, counting down.
TTTGTTTTCCTTATAGCCATTAAAGAAAGCCCTAAGGATGATGGGAGCTCCAAATCTGATATCAGATAATTTAGATTGTGGACTTAGTTACAGTGTTATCTCTTACCTTAAAAAACTCAGCCAACAGGTAGTATTGATGAAACCTTTGCAATTAGAAGTGCGTTGATGATTTAGTTTGTGGTAATCTCATTATAAAGCAGTTAATCCCTGTGGGAGTTCATATGGGTGTGCAGCATTTATTATCATTGAAGATTGGTGAGCATTTCCACTGCAAATATGGATGAATCCAGTATGGTTCTGTAGCCAGTGATTGTGCCTTCTGTAAGTGGTGGAGAGGAATGCAAATGAAACTTCTTCAGCTATACTTTAAATATTTGCTGGATTTTAAACTCCAAAGATAATCATTAATTGGATTTATGCCTGCTCTTGCCATTGTTCTTCACAGATGAAGTCAGAGGCTTGCTTTCAGTCTCATATTTATTTCCATGTGTCCTTTGGCAATGTGTATTTTCCAAAAAAAAAAGTACATTCTTGTCCATGGGGAGTAAAATCACAGTTCAAGCTTTATAGCTGAGCTTCCTGTTTCCTTCAGGTCAAAGTCTTTCTATGTGTTAAGTGTGACCTGGTGGGAAATAATCCTGTGTATCTTTTTCTCTTTGCCAAGACTGCCATCCCAGGTGTAAGGGCCTGGAAGTGTTTCCTCCTTAGCATGAGGAGCTCCTAAAACAGCAGTTCAGTATCTAGAAAGCAGTGGGCAAGCAGCCTTTAAAATTACAAAGCAAAAATCCTCCGCCTTAAAGAATGCACAAAACACATCCCAGAGCCTCTGAATGACTGAGCCTCTACTAGACATAAAACTTCCTGTGGTATTTTGGTAATCCAATGATATGCAAATTGCTATGATTTATCTGCACTGTGGAGTTGGAATGACTGGAGATGGCTGCTGTGGCTCTCACAGGCGTTCTCAGCACATGGAACAGTTTGAATGTGTGGAATGCATTACCACTCCTCTATAGGCACAGGCAATTCCAGAATTCTGCTGTGCTCCTGCTGTCCTTAAATTCAATTTCCCACAGATAATGAAGCAAACTGTGCAGAGGAGGAGATCTGGGGGAAGTGGCTTGCAATCGCAGTGGGTTCTGGGGTTTTGGTTGGTTGGGTGTTCTTTTTCTTTGGAGGTATTGCTAGTGGGTAAAAAAAACCTTAACTCTGAATACAGTTAGAAGTTAATACAGTAAAATTCTCTGTAACTGTAATAAGAAATCTGTGCTAATTGGAGAAGTGATACATTTTTAGAAATGTACTCATAAACCAGATTTCTATTGCAACATTTCTCCCTTATGTTGTTACAACCATACAGGGCAAACCTTAGTTCATAGGTTCAAAAATAAACTGAAATTTTATTACTGTATCTGAATAATACTGTTGTTTTAAATGCAATTTTATTATAACCTCAGGATCCTACCTTCCATTTTGTTTTTTCTTTCCATTTAAAGATGGTTCTTCAGGGACACAAGAGAGTCACAGACTTGCAGCAAAATCAGGGAATATTCACAGACCTCCTACTGGCATATAAATTTAGATACACTGGCTAAATATTTTTCCATATGCTAGCACATTAGGATTTCTTTATGCTTGAGGTCTAATCTATGTAATCCAGTGTATCCCTGGGTAGGTAGCAGGGAACTAAATTTGTAGTTTTATTCTGCTAATGTACTGTGTGTTTTGTACTGGAAATGTGCAATGCCTGCTGATTCTTTAACTCACGGTGTGATTCCATTTTAGACAAAAATAGAATCGGAACGGATAATAGGTTCAGTGGGTAAGAAAGTTCCACAAGAAATTGGAATAAAAGTGAAAAATCACTCCAGTGGCCTCTCCTTGGTACACAGTAGGGATTTTAAACAACTGCTGCAAGGGATCACTGGGGAATCTCCACTGAGACTGTCAGAAATGAATGTTAAAGAATTTGCTGGATTCCACATAGGACTTTTAAACAAGGTAAACAGCACTGTGATCTTGCATGACTAAGTAGTTAATCTCATCTGTTTTATATGTGTAACTTGTATGGATTTAGTGTAGAAGGAAGTACTTTTGCTGAACTGTGATGAGTACAGCGTAGACATAAAGAGGGAGAAAAGTAAATGCAATTTTTTTGCACTTGATTCTGGGACACTGTTTGAAAACCCATGGTAGTAAATGAAAATTACTGTGTTTTAAGTGCCAGTCTCTGCAAAAGACAGCTATTGTTGTTCATCCTCAAATTAATGTGCTTACTCTTAATGGAGCTGAAAGCACTAATGCTGAATAAGGTCGTGTTGAAAAGACAGCCACTGAGCTGCCTGTATCCAGTTATGAAGGTCTAAAGTTGCTTAACATCTTTTAAAAGTTAATGTTATTATAGTTCTTAGTGGAATTTCTCCATGCATGAGAACTGATGGATTAACTGAAAGTTACTGATTTTGTTACAAAACTAGGATTTGAAGCCACAGGCATTCAGAAATGCCTATGATATTCCTCGTCGCAGTCTTCTAGACCAGCTAACGAGAATGAGAACTAATCTTCTGAAAACACACAGGCTTATCTTGGGGCAGGATGAAGGTAAGGAATCACAGTTCTTCATTAACAGTTTGAAGAGAATACAGCTATTTTTGTTATTTCTTTAAGGTAGTGGATCTTGATGTGGGGGCAGAGGTTGCCATTGCATCTCTTGCTGAGTCAGACAATGTCCTTTTTTTGACTCTGAAGGGGAAGGAAGGATATCTTTGCCTTCTGTCATGCAAGATGTCATGCTGGCTTTGAAATTTAAAAATAAATTCCATGGGAGAGCTTTCATATTCACCAGGGTTCAGTAGAAATGTGTTATAAAGTGATGGGGGCTTAGGGCAGAGAGGAGCTTGCTCTGTTTTTTGTGAGGTGCTGGTGATCTAAAGATGTAGCTGTTGGCATAGAAATTAAGCTTGCTTATTTTTTATTCTTCTTATTAGGCTTATTTCCACAATTGTAGTCTTAGCTCATCCTCTGTAGTCAAAAGAAATAATCAGTTCAGGTTCTTAAATGCTAACATTTGAGGCATGAAGTTTGTATTGCCTTAATTTTAAGACTAAATTAAGAACTCTTTTCTGTTGCAGACTGTCTTCATAGTGTTCCTGTTGCTCAGATGGGAAATTACCAGGAATACCTGAAAATGATGCCTTCACCTCTTCGGGAAATTGACCCAGATCAACCAAAAAGACTCCATACATTTGGCAATCCATTTAAACAGGACAAGAAGGTAGGAAGGGCCTTGCTGCCTGCTGTTCCTTTGTATTTAATGCAACTTGAAATCATTTGTGTGTAGGGGGATAGAATATAAGAAAATAGTGTAGAAAATAATCTTACCCCAAGGAGTTACAGCTGGGCCAGTTATCAAAGATTAGGAACAGGCCTGACTTTAACAGGCCACAGCTGTAACCAGTGAGAGGAAGGGTGCTATAAAAGAGTGGGTTGGTTGGTTGAGAGGGGAACTGAGTCAGTTGGCTGCTTTGTGAAGAAGAAAGAGTCAGTGCTTTGAGGAGCTGCCCATGAGAAACACCAAGAAGGTGTGGAACTTACGTGATAAGGAGACAGCAGTATGGAACCCCTGCAATACGATGACAACATTTGTGCATAGAATTTCTACCCCACAGCAACAATATATTGCTAACCTTTGCAGCCTGTGGAAGGAGGGATATCTCCCATGTGGTCCAGGAGGAATGTGTATGGAATTTTGCTGCTTTACGGAGTGGCACTGGGCTCTCTCTGGTTACGTTGGGTGTCTCTGTTCTGAGAGCTGTCAAGTGCTCTGAAAGCCACTCGAGTCTGAATGCAGAGGGACTCAACTTGGTGGATTGGTGAAACAGTTGCTGCTTTGTACTGCTACTGATATTATTACTCCTTTCCAGGGTATGATGATAGATGAGGCCGATGAGTTTGTGGCCGGGCCCCAGAACAAGATCAAGCGTCCCGGGGAGCCGAACACGCCGGCGTCGCTGAAGCGGCGGCGCAGCCTGTCCCCGCTGCTGCGGCGCCCGCAGGCACCGCCCGTCGTCACCAACCACGTGGGGGGCAAGGGACCCCCCCCTGCTCCTGGCTCCCCCTCCTACCTGAGCCTCAAGGGGGTCGCAGCTAGTAAAGGTATGCTGGGCTCTGGTGCGGCAGCTCGGGTGGTGGGGGGATCTGGGGAGGAAGGGAAAAGGTTCTGCCAGCGCATCCGTGCGTTGCTGTTATGTGGGAGTGGGTTTCTTCTGTTGGCTTAGGTGAACAGGTTGCTGCTACAGCTAATGAAATCTGAAATTAAACTGTTTGGTGATAGAAAGTATCTCAGATCAGCTTTTAGTTTTTCTTTGTGTATTCTGTGGTGAAGAAGGAAAGTTAAAATACAGTTGTTTCCTTTCCCACAAATAGGAATTTTCATACCCACCTATTGCAGCAAATGGAGTCAGAAGAAAACTCTGTTAGCTGGGTTAGGGAAAGAGAAGGAACACGTGATTTTACTTAGGAGTCGTGACATTGCACTAAGAATACAGAACATGGTGACTTAACAGTAATGATAGGGCATGCAGCAGTTAGTCCAGTAGTTATTCCTTTGGTCACATCCACAGCTGAATAAAAGTATTGGAATGTTGTCCAGTGCTGTCAGATTGCTACACAGCACTTCAAACAAAAAGGATACAGAGCTCCTTCTCTTTGCTTCTTTTGATGCTGCACTTATGCACCAGTAAGATCTGTATTTTTCACTTGTAGATACCAGTAACAATGTTGTCCAAGATGGCAATGGAGAGAAGAAAGCAGAAAACTGTCAGTCAATGGAGAAGCAAATTGATGGCTTGCCTGTGCAAATGGCTCCTGTGGTTCCAGCTGCTGTGGGAGAGGATGAGATGTTACCCAATGATTTAGACTCCTTGCCTGTTGAGTTCAATTGCTTAAGTGAAGATGGGTTGGATCACAAACCTGGTACCAATGCACTTGTTCGAGGGCCTGTGAATTACAGTGTGAGTGGAGATGACCCAAAGCGGGCCATGGAGTCTACTTCTGAATCTGTGCCAAATTCCTTTAAAATAACACCTACCATGTTGGAGGGAAGCAATGCTGACATCAAAATCAAAGTGATGAAAGAGGTTCGCAAACCTGGAAGAAGTAAGTTACTTGGGTTTCTTTGTTTTAGTAGTATATATTATATGTGGTGTGAGAGAGAAGACTTTCCTGGAATGAAGGAGCTATTTTCAATATACACACAACTCAGATTTTGAGTAATTTCTGGTTGCTCATAAATGAGCAATGGAGGGGCAAAAAAGGAGGAGATGCTGGGCAGGTGAGTTGAAGTTTAGACTTGTGCTTGGAAGGTTGAGTGCCAAGGCACCTTGGTTTGCCCTTGAAGACAAGTTAACTGGTGTAAGAGGTGCCCTGTAAAAACAGCACCTTTCAGAGGTTTTGGTTTTGTTAAAAATGATCTAATAAGACTGAATACTCTGCCTTAGGCTTCTCCTGTGTACACAAAGTGTACTTGTTGCTCTGTGTCCATCAAAACTCCCTTTTGCAGGGCAAAGACACATCTCTGTAAGGCTGTGCAGCTTGGAATATGCTTGAAAAGGGATAGTAACAGTTTATAGCAGAGTGATTTTTTTTTTTTTAATTGTGAGACTAATTAGTGATGAAACACTAAAAGTTGCAAACTCTTAAGAGTCCAAGACTAAAAGTGACAGTTTGCAAAGTGGGCTCATCCAATTTTATACCAAATTCATGCCTAGTAAATGGTGATGCAGAGTGAAACTGTTCAGTGTGAGTCACCTGTCTTGCTGCAGAATTCAAGCTGTCATCAGAGAAAGAAGCTAAATTGTAGTGACTTGAATATGTAATTTGTTCAGAGGTCTCACCATTTGTGCTCCCTCTGCTTGCTGCATCACTGAGCAGACTCTTGATCACAGCACCATAAATGTATTCATACAGGGGTCAGTTATGGGAAATAATGAAACAATGCTGGTTTTAAATTTGTTGCCATTTTATTATGTCCAGTTTATTCTTTTGCAGTGGACATATTTACCTTGTACCAATGGAACAGTGTTGTGCTCACACTAAGAGTTGATAATTTGTCTTTCTAGAGATGTAATGGCAACCTGTGCTTGCAGAAACAATGGCTTCAGGGCCAGATCAGGGTTTGGTGGCCCTCTGTGTGTAACTGTGATCATGGAAATGGGAGGCTTCTGTCTACCAGCCTGCATTTGCTGAGAATAAATGTTCCTACCTGCTGCTTTTTAAAGAGAACCTTAATCTTTGGTGTCACATTTGAATTCCCAGATCATCAGTGTTACTTTAAGTTATTCTGTCACCTGTGTTCTGCTCTTAAAGCTAGTGCAGGTGTTTTTCTTGCCTTATGTGTTTTATCATACAGAGATACATGAAACTGAGCTTTGTTTTTCCTTCTTGCCTCTTGAGCTTTTATGCAATTTTATCTGCAACATTCATTTTTAATACTTGGTTGAATTTTTATCTCTTTTTTTTAGATTATGAAAAAATATTTTCTCTTCTTGAGGAGGTGCAAGGACCTATGGAAATTCAGAAGTATTTCATTGAATTTGCTATCAAGGAAGCAGCAAGGTTTGTATAGATAGAAATGACTCAGACTCGTAAATTTAGTATTGATTTAGATCATAGTAGTAAATAATAAACTATCTGTGCTAGTATTCTGATTTTCTCTTTTGACATATTTAAATTATAATTGTTTTAGTGGTCAAACTACTGTTACATTTTTATGTAGTGAATGACCTTAAAGATTAAATATGAATTACAGAGATAACAGGTTGTTCTTGAAGACCAACTCAAAGTATGAGTGGATTGGGGAGGGGCAGATGTAGTAAATTAAAATTTTTAGCCATTCTAATGCCAGAAATAAAGCAAGCTCTTCCCTACTGGAAACAGAGAGCCTCTGGGAATGTGATTTGTCATGGCTGAACATTCTTGAGTGTTCAACTGTATTTTTGGAAGAAGAAATTTATATTACTCTCCCTCTCTTCTGCAGGTTTAAAAAACGGGTCTTAATACAACACTTAGAGAGAATACTAGAGGAACTAGATTTCACCAGCCCACCCAACAGAGTTAATCATGTCAACAGCAGATAATAATGAACCAGCCAGACCAATGCGGACCAGGAACGAGTTTGCTGTGCCACAGAAGAGTGCAAGAGGACGAGGCTGCTGCCCTCACCATCTCGGCAGTCAAGTGATTTTACTGTCACAGTCTGAGAAGAAGCAGTGGAGCTTTAACTTTAAGAGCCTGATTCGGCAGAAGCTGGGCTATAACCTTAAGGATTTGCTATGAAAGGTGTGGCTTTTTCCTGTGGAGGGTGCTCTTTGCTCAACAGGCGGAAGAAAATAACCATTGCTGCCCCTCCTGCAGGTGATGAGAATTTACTCATTTGAACGCTGTCATTAGACATTTACGTGCTATAGGCAGCAGGTTGCACTAAAATGGGGCACTGTCAAATGCACACACTGTCTGCATCGTGGAGAGAGCCCGTGTGTTCCCAAAAAAACCCTCCCAGAAACACCTGCACTGGTAAAATTGCATGTTGCCACCACAGAGACAAGGGTCTTTTTCCCAAGAACTGCTAGCCATGCCTTTAAACTTGAGATTCAGTGTAGATTGAGAGTAAAGAAACTGCTATTGTGTTAATGAAAGCTAAAGACAGCCCTGTGACTGTTACCACCTGATGGTCACTAAACAATCTACCTCAGACTCTCTTCTGTTTTGTCTGCAGACATTATGAAAGTGCACCTGAGGCTTCCCAGGTCCCCGACTTCAGTTCTCTTTCATCCTGTGAGGAGGACGGAGATTCTTCAGGTGGCCTTGGCACACGCTGTGCTTTGGAAGCACTAAAAGGAAACGCTTTTAAAAAACGTGTATTTTAATGTTCATACAAAAGAGATTATTTTGAACAGTATTGTTACCAGATCACTAATTTGATATTTTAACTGTATAAATTTTTTGGAACATATGTATATATAAAATAAACCATTTTATTAATTTTTAAGAAGTGCTAATCTGAGGAGTCTGTAGCGGGCAGCACTGAGTTCCTCCAGTTGTCTGTTACCAGCAGACTGAGGATATTTTTGTAAAACCAGCTGAACCTGGTCTTTCACATCCTCAAACACAGCTTGTGGTGTTAGCTGCAGAATGTGTTTGTACCCTGGAGCAGCTGCCCAGGTGTCACTCAGCTTGGCCTCTGGGGTGCACATTTTTACTCACTTTTGAGGGCCCTAAGTTCCAGTTTACCAAATCCTTGGTTACCTGAGCTGGTATCCTCTCCTCTGTTCCTCTTAACTATTTTGTCCAAAGGCAATTCCATAGATGAGAGAACATACAAAGAAGACTGAAGCCACCTGTATTTAATTTTTTTTTTTCTCCTTAAAGCAGTACAGTACCAGTAATGTGCCAGTATGAAGTGGCTCTTGGGACGAGTGTGTATTTTCAGTTGTTTGCTCATAACCTCCTCTGATCCTCTAACAGCTTTCTTTAAAAGACAGGTTACAGTTGTGCTCGTGCTGACTTGTGCTCTTGGCCTAGTATTGGAAATATCCCAGGGATTCCAGTGGACTGGTCAGGCAGGGAAACAGATTCTCCTGGTGAACCTGTACTTCTCTGTTCCTGCTGGTATTTTTAGTACAAACCAGCCTGTGAGACATCTTTTCCATCTGCTCTCAAGCAGTGGCCTTGGTTTCCTTGGAAGATGCAGTTTGGCCATTGGAATGGCACCAGTGAAATCCAAGAAGGAAATGAAATTCAAGAAGGAAATGAAATACAGCAGCAGCAAATCTCTGTCACAGTGGATATGAATGAAGTGACATAGGAGAAGACATTACTAAAATATTCCCTGATTCTTAGAACTTTTATTCATCTGTGCAGATGAATAAAATTGAATATTTATTTGAAAACCCCACAAATACCTTGAAGTGATGCAAAGGAGGATTTACTCCTTCAAATTTCACATGGCAGCTGTTTGTCACTGTGAGGGACATCCCATGCCAAGTGTTGGACTCTTCTAAGGGATTTTATTTACAGAGGGTCAGATATACTGTGCATACCTCGTTGTAAAACAGCCTGGTTAAATGCATCAAGTTGCATGTAATGTGCTATTCTTGAAATAGTAGGTGATAAGAGGAGACAGATTTCTTCCATATTGTTAATGGCTGTTTCAGTTTTCATCACTGATTCCAGAGACACTCACTTGGTCATTGTGTGTCTGAGCAAGGGCCATATTTTTCACCAGTGACCTTGGCAGTGTGCAAATCTGCTCTTTGGTGGGATGCAGTTGGCTGCCAAATCAGCTGCAGGGAGCTGGAAACTTCCATGCACTCCTTTGGAATCTTGTCTCAGAAGCTACAAAATGTTCAAGTGCAAGCAGTGGGAATTTTCCCTGACCTCACCATTATTTTGTCTGAATAGATTGAATTTGAGTTAGAATATTAGAGCAGCAGAGACCATACAGTGAACTGGACATGAGTTTTCATAAAGAGGAAGGAAGGAAGATGTCCTCAGGGGTTGTCAGTGCAGAGATGAAGAAAAAGGAGCAATAGCAGCTGATGAAGAGCACACACAACCCTGAATTCCACATGGAAATGTTTCATTTAGGAGGCAGCACAACTGGTTTAAGAAGATTCTTAAAGGAGAGAATTCCTTGTGACCAGAGCCCAGTGCTGGATGTGGGTGGGACATGCCTTGGGCAGGCACAGTCCCCAGCTGTGCTGGCACTGCAGGGACAGCCAGGAGAGCTGTGCTGGTGTCAGGCCTGGCCTTTCCTGGGACAGAGCACAGCCCAGCAGCAGGAGCTGTGTCCCCAGGGCTGTGACCTGGGTGACAGCTGAGCCTCTCGCAGCAGGGGTGTCCCTCAGCAAGGGCTCAGGAGAGAGGATGGCTCCACTGATGCATCCTGGAATTGGAAGCCATTTGTGCTTTGCTCAAACTTATATTTTTGAGCTGTTGTTTATGTGAGGTTGAAATAATGTGGCACAGTTGAATGTTGGGAAGTAGGGGGGAAATGTAGCTCTATGCTTCCAGTACAGAGCACTGTAACAATCTGAACAAATTTAGCATTTGCCTTCCTTGGGTTGGAAGGGTTGTGAGGTGCTTTGGAGCCTGGATGCCTGTGCAAGTTCTGCTGCATCTGAGGATTTTCTGACCCTCTCTTAATTAGGCCTCCTCAGTGTATGTTACATTTATTTTTTCCCTTGTAGACATCAAGTGTTTTTCCTCCTAAGCCCTGCAGCTCCCAGGCTGGTCACTGTGGCAGGTGTCTGTTGGGTGCTGCTGTTCCCACTTTGGGGGTGCAGTGCATTAATTTTATTTATGTGTATTCTTGCCCAGGTTTAACCAGCATCAGAGAGTGATTGTCATCTTCCAAAATAGCAGCTGCAGAGCTGTTACTGTGCTGTGGTCAAGCAATTTTATGTCTCCCTTTGCAGGAAACTGTTAAAAAAAAAAAAAAACCTCAAACCTATTTTTTGGGTTTTTTTTTTTCCATCTGGTAATTTTCTTCCTCTAAACTGCCTGGCTGAAATGGCAGCAGCATAGGCTGTTGAGTTTTCATTTCTTTTGGTCTGTTCTTTAGTATCTACTAAGAAACTTCTGATGGAAAAATACAAGGAATGCATTACCTAACAGGAACAAATGGTTAAAAAAACCTGTAAAGCTCAATTACAGTGTTTCATACCAGCAACATGGCAACATCACACCTTTAGCAAATGGACTTGAGAGTGCTTGTCTTGAGAATGTGCAACCTAGTTAAGCAGAAAACAAGGCCAAAGACACTTGAGATCTGGCAGGCAGGAGGTTTGGCAGAGATCTGAAGGAAGGATGTTAGTCACTGGAATTAAAAGGAGCTGCTGCTTGCAGGTCTGCAAAAACAAGTTGAAGTCTATCCTAAGTGGAAAAGGAAGAAACTAGAGAAGAAGAATGCCTTGGGATTTAGCAAAAATCTTCTGGCCTGCAGGAATTGTTAAACTGTATTCTAAATCTGAATCTTGAGGTCATTTCAAGGAGAATGGACTAAACAAAAAATATTGAACTTTCCTGAAATTATCCATTCAGTTGAGCTGCAGCCTGGCTTGTTGTTTCATCCCTGGAAAACTGTTAGCTTGGCTTTGGCATTGGTGTTTTTCTTGTCTCAGTCTGTGATGTGGTGTTGTCTCTTGATAGTGGCTAAAGCAGTGTGCCAGGGGAGCCCTGTGGTTGTCCATGGAGCTGGAAATGCAGACAGGGGCTGGAAAAGGCAGGTGCAGCTTGTGTGCTGTGGGAGGTGGCTCAGTTTCACCCCTTCCATGTCAGAACCTTCTTATAAAAGTGCACAGGATGCTTTTCAGGGCTGGGAGTACAGATCTGATGCCTTGAGCAGCTGATTACTCAGAGTTCAGAGCATGGATGTGCCAAGGAAGGAGTTAAATTGTTGTACAGCCTCATGGTAGATGCTGGAGGATGTTTCCATAGGCAGTGGAAGAACTGAGCTGCACATGCCTTCACCCACACAGCTCTGCCTGGGATGGGGACTGCTGGCACCATGTAAGGAAAATTGCCCTTCACCAGGGGCTGGGAAGTGCTCAGAGCAGCTGCATATTTCTCCAGATTTTGAGCTCAAGATGAAGCTCTCAAACAATTTATATTGAAGTCCAGAAGAATAGTTTGGCCTGGGAAAGGTGGTGGAATGAAAACCTCAGATGAGATTTTTGCTGAAGATGTGATGTTTTTGAGAGCCTGGGGAAGTTTTATCTTCACATCTGCAGTGGGAATTGATGGCTATTTCCCAGTCCTGGGCCAAGTCCAGCTGCAGTGGAAGTAGCTGGATCCTTGGCACTTGTGTGTGCTTGCTGTCATCTCCATCACTGTCACTCCTCTGATGCAAACAGTCTTGCATAATGTCCCTTCAAATATCAGACACCTCTGGCAATTTGCTGAATCCCAGTGCTCCAGTTGCCACTGCTGAGCAGCTGGTAGGAGGGACAGAGCTTTTTGGGAATGATCCCCATGGCGTGTGCTCATTTACAAAGTACTTAGAGGAGAGCCCTGCAGGATGCTGAGCAGGAGGAGAGGGTTATAAAGCATTTTGGTAGTTGTCAGGGCAAAGCTCTTTTTGCATGGTCAGCCTGTTTCCTGTCTTTTACTCCAGAGTAGCTGTATATTTTAATGTTAAATTGTATTTGTAAATATTTAATATGTAGAATATATCAGAGAGGTGCTTTCTTTTGTAAAGGATGGAGTTGGGAGACCTCCCCCCTTGCTTCATCTTGCAGCTGTGACCATGTGCTTGTGCAGAGGTGGCCCTTGCAGAGAAGGATGCTGGGCTGTGCTCAGGTTTCCACAGGGAGGGACTGCTCTGGAACCACCCCAGGTCTTGGATCAGTGGCAATAGGCAAATGGAGCTGATTTTTGCTGGGTTTGTGGAAATGCCCTTGCTGTTCCTTGAGGTGGTGGTAGCAGTGTGAGCAGTTCCTGCTGAGGAGGCTGTTGGGTATTGGTGGTTTGAGCAGCCACAGGTCTGGTCAGGGCACGCTGCTCTAGTGGCTGCCTGATCCCTTGGCACTGGGTGTCTCAGGGATCAAGGGTGCTTTCCTAAGTAGGACAGAAATAAAAATGAGCCCTGTTCCCCAAGACTAGAAAGTGATTAAAAAAAAAGGCATTTTGCTGATTGCAGATGATTATAATGCAGCTGTTCGACAGTGACATCCCAGCCATGGAAAAATAACATTGATTCTTTGAGCTGTTTTCCAGTCTGCACAGCATATTAAAACCCTTCATGCACAGCTGGCACATTTAACTTTGATTATGTTGTTGAAGTGACTGATCTGAGAGCAGCCTGGATCCCAGTTGCTTGCAGAATTTGAAAATAAGATTGTTCCAATTCATCTGCAGTTGGTTATTTTGGAAGAGAGACAAGCTATCTTGAGCACTTTTAGGGCTGCTAATTAAAGTCTTATGGCTCTCCTCTGAGAGTGCCTTTAAAGATGGATGGAGGGACTTACCCAAGGTCATATAGTGTGTCACTAAAAAAGATGATTATAAAATCTGTGCCCTAATTTGGTCTTGCACACTTGAATTACTTCCCTGGTGCAGACAATCCCACCACAAACCAACTGGCTGCTGGGCTCTTGCACATGTCAGTGGGCTCCTTTCTCCCTGTGCTTTCCCACCTGCCAGCTGGATCTGGCATGGGAGCAGGGTGAGGTGGAGGCAGGACAGGCTCCCTGCACCACACAGAGGTGGCTGCAGTGGGTGCCTTTTGGCTGCAAGTGTGCTTCTGGGGCTGGAAAAAAGCAGGAGCTTGGAAAGGAAGGTAGGAGGAGTGCAGAGAAGCTGCCCAAGCCTTTTGGCACTTGTGGTGGTGCTGCCTCTTTGTTAAGAGTTTGGCTTCTGACCTGAGCTGCTCCAGCACCTTTCCTTTCCCAGCTCGGTGGAAGAACATTTTGAAATTCCACTGGCATCCCTGGGCTCAGGGCTCCTCCCTCTGCACACACAGAACTTAGAAGCTGCTCTCCAAAATGATCATTAGTGGAAAACGAGCCGGTGGGGGACTCGGGAGCTCGGGAAGAGGCTGTTTTAAGGCTGTTTTCAGTGTATCCCATCCATCAAACCCTCCCTCGGGGGTTCTGTCAGAGGGCAGGAGTGCAGGAGCTGGATGTGGGCCGGGCGTGCCGGGGCTCGGTGGGCTGGGAGGGCTCTCACCGAGCTGCGGCAGCGCCTGCGGCTCCAGCAGGTGAAACGGGGTCACAGCGACTCCTGGGAACCGCCTGCGAATCCCCGCAGGAAAGGCAGCTCTGGTGAGTCACGGCCCCGGCTGCCATGGGAAATGGTTGCTGGATAATAGGTTGAGTGGTGGTGGTGGCTTTGCTTCACGCCTCAGGACCCTGAGGAGGCTCTGACCTCGTGGGGCAGCCAAAAGCTGTTTTTGGTCTGGGTTCCAGGTGGCCAAAGGTGAATTCCTGCAAGTGTAGATACAGCAGGCCCTCCTTCCCAGGGTATGCCTTCCACCCCTGGACCTGGTGTACCCACTGTTGTAGGGAGAAGGGGTTGTGAAGGTAAGGAGATGAATAAAACAGCTTTTTCTATGACAGGAAAGCAGAAAGAGGTTGAAAACCTTTCCCTGTTATGTTCAGGCACGAGGTGGGAGCTCTGAGGGACTGAGCAGTGCTGAGTTTGGGAGGTTGGTGCTGTGCTCAGTGTGAGACTGATGTGGGGCCCTGCAAGGGGGTTTCTGCTGGTGGTGTGCTCTGCTCTGTCTGGAGCTCATCTGTCCTGACTCACTTCTTATTTCACTGCTCCTGTTTTGACTTGCACTTCATCTCTGTGGAGCATCCCATTGCTCTGCTCCTGGAGTGTGCTGGGGTTGAGCTTCAGGTCTGCCCCTTTCAAGCTCTGCAGCTGCTGCCTGAGCACAAGGAGCAAAGGCAGAGAATAAAGTGCCTTGAGACTCCCCTGCCCACTGCTGCCATGCTGGGAGACAGCTCAGGCTGTTCCCATGGTTGTTTGTCCTCCCTGCCAGCCCAAGGCAGCAGCATGGCCATGGCTGTGCTTGGCCACCAGCAGAGTGGGGTTTTTAACCAGCCCTGGTGCACCCTGTAGGATGTGTGGGGTATGTAGGATGTGTGGGTCCCTCCCATGGGAGATGAACATGAGCCTCACTCTGCTGTGGATTTCTCTTTGTGATCTGAAGCTGCTGTATTTAAACAGGCAGGGAAGGAGCAGCTGGCTCCAGCTTCAGAGTGGTGGTGGTGACTTTGGAATGGTGCCACCATCTCCAAGGTCCCTCAGCAGGGATCTGTGTGTGACAGGAGGCTGTAGAGCAGCATGGTGGCCTTGGGCAGGGAGGGGACATTATCTGACCTCTTCTGTCCCCTCCATGTGCTTTGCATTGTGCTGGGGAGGTGGGGGCTCACTGGGAGCTCCCCAGGCCTGTGGGTGCCTTGGAGGCTTCAGTCATGGCCATGGGAGTGACAGCCTGGAGTGGGTGTGGGGAGCAGGAGTGGAGTCCCTCTCTGGCCTGCCTGCCAAACTGGCTGCTCCAAAACTGCTCTGGGCTGTGTCCTGTTCTGTGCACTTCTGTGTCTGGGATGGGGAATAAATCACTGCTTCAGCCTTTGCTGTGCACAGAGGATCCTCCTCCTGCATCCTGCACTGGAGCAGGGACAAGGGATTCTGGAGCAGCCTGTGGCTCTGGGGACATCAGCACTGGCCTTTTGTGGCTGGTGCTGAACTGCTCTCAAATGCACAGCAGAAATACCCTGGGGGAGAAGGGGAATATTTTCTTCCCTTCTATTATTTCTTTTTTTTCTGAATTGAAAGTGAAATGCCCCTGCAGCACGGCCTGCCTCAGGCAGATCCTGGGGAAACTGGTTCAGCCAGCACCAGTCTGGGCAGGGAGGGCACTGCAGTGCTGGGTGCTGTGCCTGGCAGCACTGGGGTATGAACTGGGAATGAACATCCACATCTCTCTGTGTGTGGGGCTGTGGGTTCCCCAGGACCACTGGCATAGGGTGAGCCATTGATAATCCAAATGTCACCTTTTTTTTTTTTTTTTTTTCCATCTCCCTTCCTATTAGAATGGCCTGGGAAGCTGTGACACCACACAGCCTGGGTCCCTGCCAGGGAGCCCTGGGGCTTGTGTTCCTGCTCACACTGCCAGACTCCGGCTGCCTCGCTGCTCTGTGAACTCCCATTTGCCTTTCTTGGCTGGAAAAAGGATTAAGTTAGCAGGACAGGAAAATTAATTAGCTGCCATTTTAAGGATGTAGCTTTCATCGCAGTCCGGAGTGTTTGGAAATGGCATTGTGTCACTGGGACCAAGCTGGGGTTGATTAAAAGGCTTTTACCTGCTGCAGTATCAGATTTATTTCCGCCAGGGTTCTGCCCCTGGTGATTATGGCTTCAAGGTGAACCTCAAGGCCAAATCCAAGGAGTGTTTTGCCTTTGCTGTTAGTTCTGGCTGTGGAAAGCTGGTACCAAAGTCTTTTCTGCTTGTTTAACATTCCAAATAGCCTTGCTTTGCCCTTCCCCTCTGCAGGCAGCCTGCCAGTCTGGCACAGCATGGCTGGGACAGCAGGGAACTGCAGAGCTGCAGCTTCCCTGCCCGGCTGGGGGCTTCCCACTGGGAGCCTGGGGGCAGCACCGTGGCCCTGGATGCTCTGGGGGGAGCCACAGCCTTCCCAAATTGTCTGGTGGAAAACTGCTGCTGTTGGTGCAGGTGGCAAAAGGGAGCAGAAATGGTGCCACTCTTGGTGGGGGGCTGTACCCAGCTGGAGGCTGTCCCCACAGTCATGTCCTTGCTGGAGGTGTCAGAGATGGAGAAGGGCAGATCTGCTGCAGTGTGGTGAAGTGTGACAAAACCCGAACCACGAGAAGCGAGTGATAAGGAAGCCAAAAATCATTTTAGGGTTAGAAAGTAATAGTAATGCCCTGCTTTCCTCAGCAAGGGAGACTGTGGGTGCTCCAGAGCACCTGGAAGGGGCCATGATCTGCCAGCTTTCCCGAGAAAGCTGTGCTCCACTTTGGGCAGCAGTGGGGACACGGAGCACATGGGAGCAGACTGCAGCTTTGGCTCTGTCTGGGACACACAGAGGGGACACATCAGATGTGTGACCAGGAGGGATTTCCACACATGGTGCTGCAATTCAGCCCTCACTGACCTCTAGAATCAGTGCTTCTGCCAGCTGCACTCCCATTCCAGCCTCACACAGAAGGGTTGCACGAGTGACAAATCTCCAACACAAACCGTGGTCCCCATGCCCCCACCTGCAAGGGTGTAAATGATTCCTGCCCTCCTCAGCAATTCCCCACTGAGCTCTCATTGCAATAGTTCAAAAACCCAGCAAAATGAATGCAGATTAAAGCTGCTACTTCAGCAATGAATGGAAATTACCAGCACATATTTTTTATTTTACTATTTAATGTAGTAGAAATATCAGGGCTCGTAGCCAAAGCAATTGAAGATGTGACGGCTGTAAATGTGCATTGGGCGAGGCTGGAAACTCTCCAGTCTAATTCAAGAAACTCTTGGCTCCACTCTTGCTTTGCTTTTGAAGAAGAGAAGCTCATCTGTGAAGAAGCCCATGCTGCAAGGTAAGCACGAGGTGGCTTTGGGAGCTGGTGAAGGTGCCCCTTCCCCAAACAGTTTCATTGGTGTTTTCCCCTTGTGTGCTGGGCTGGGTGCAGAACTGCAGCAGCACAGAAAGCAGATGAGGGGTGAGTCTGCTGCTCTCTCTGGTGCAATCCTGATGGATGTTGTAGTTGAGCAAACTCCTCCAGTGCTTTGCTAACTTTTCAACCTCCCCCAGTGGAAAAGCAGAGCAAGGAGTGGAAAGTGATCTTGCTCAAGTGTAGGATTTTAACTATCACCCGCCCTGGGAGCAGCCTCAGTGTTTCCCCCAGTGACTGTTGCAACACCAGACCTTGCAGGAGCCTGTCCCTGTGGGCTGGCAGGGTACATTAGCACATGGCAGAAAAGCCTTTACTGTGGTTAAACTGAAGACAGAAAATATGTCAGCTCTGCCAGAGAGGATGACGAGGAGCCTCAAAGGCAAGCAGATCCCCAGGCTGGTAATATTTCCCTCCTCAGTGTTTTACTCAGCTACTTGCAGCTATTTTGATCCCCCCCTTCTGATCTTATCTCCCAGTAATGAACACCAGGCCAGACAGCACTCTCACACAGAGCTGCCATAATTAAGGCAATCACTTCATGTCAGTGCTGGGCAGTCACTTTTAAATAGTCACCCACCAGGGATTTGCTGCAGCAGGCTGCACGATGATCAGAAATAAACAAACAAACACTTTAAGGATATCAATTTTTATTTGACATTGTGAGATCAATAAGAAAAAATAATTTGTACAGCTTTGTGATAGAACTGCTGCTGCTGCAGAGTGAGGCTACTCCTCACCAGAAGGGCCCTGAGGCAGCCCCAGGGTGCTCCCAGCAGGACCTGCTCTGAGCAGCAGGTGATGTTCTCCCTGTCCCAGCAGCACCCCACACCTCAGGCAGGTCCTGCAGCCTTCCAGCAGCACAAATGAGGCTTCTCAGATGTTTTGTGTAAGCAGCTCTGCTCTAAGGCCCTCTGCAAGGGGCTCAGTGCAACCACGGCTGCAGAACCCATCTGTGACAGTGCTTACTGAGCTCCTGCTGTGCTTCTCCCTCCCTCTGCTAATTCTGCCTCTCCTCTGCCCCACGAGGTCACCTGGCCTTGTTCAGCCTCCCCTCAGTGCCAGCCCTGCTCCCCAAGGGAACAGCTCTGTCCCCAGTGAGGGATGACCCAGTACTATTTCTGAGGCCTTTGGTGCTGACACCAGCAAGAGGGGAACCAGGACACTTCAGGAACTCATCCTGCAGCTCAGATGCTTTCAGCTGGCAGAGGAACCCTTTTTAGTCAAACCCAGATGCTTTAGAGTGATTGTAGAGCAGCAGCCATGGATATTGCTCGAGCACAGGGGCACCCACTCCATAGGACGGGCAGAGCTAGAAAAAGAGACTTGGGTTTACACAGTATTTTTGCCAAGCTTTTTGCCTTTGACAGTTTTTAACAGTTTAAAAAAAACACCAAACACAACTCAACAGATGCCAGGACAAAAGGCTGAGTTCCCACTGTGTCAGTGAAACATCCTCCAACCAAGCCAAATTTTTGCTGGCCCCACCAGTATCTCACCCTACCCTCCCTCTGCTGCATCAGGGAGGTGAAAAACCAGACCAAGAGAGATTTTAGCATTGATTCAGCCCCTGAGGGGGGATAAGAATTTAGACATAAGTAAGAGTTAAGGACAGTATGATCAGTTCTAATACATGAAATCAAGACAGTAATATTAAATCAACGAGGGGCTCAGCTGGAAAAATCAAGGTGGAAGGCTCTGCTGGCAGAAAAGGGGTGGCTGTCCTGGGTTAGTGCCAGCAAACAGAGCAAGCTGCTGGACCCTACCCCTGGACAGTTCTTACTGATACTTAAATATGAAGATAACTTGGAGGTTGTACCTGGTGCCAATGCCATGTTCAGCACATACACAATGTTCAGCATTCCCCAGTTCACAGCTGGAGAATGTGGAGTGTGAGCTGCCTCCCCACACCAGCACCAATCACAGCCACAGCCCAGGCAGCCTGGGGCAACTCACATGAAACAAAGGAGGGCAACGAGGAAATTACATGGTAGTGAAAAACCAGGAAAAAAAGAATAACCCTTCACACAACTGTTTTTCAGCATTATAAAAAAAAAAATGAAAGCAATCTCTTTGAGTTCCCCTGCCACACCGTGCTGGTGTCCCACAGGCATTCTAGGATCAGGTGCTGCCCCTTTTTCTGCTGTTCAGTGATGAGTGCACACAGCATTTCTGAGGGGATCCATAGACTGTAGTGCAAGCAAACTGAGAAAATAAATACACTCAAACATTCCCTCCTGTCAAAGAACATTAATTGCAGGAAAAACTAGCTTGCTTTTTGTTTTAACTGTAGTTAAGTTAGCTGCAACTCGTTTTAATATCTGAAACTTTGAAGATGTGTTTCACAGCATAACTGTAGAATTTACACTGCATTGCCAATCCACAATTCAGTCATTCTCATTAACAGTGTACAAAGAAGGTCATTAGTTTATATATATATATTTATATATATATATATATTTTATAAAGTCTGGAAGATCAATATAAATACTGCTCCAGAAATTAAAAAAAGTGTTTACATCCCCGACTTGAATATTACATCTCAGTGTCCTGGGTTATTTATTGGTGTCATCTGGAAAAGTCTTAGCGGCGCAGAGGTTCAAGTTTTCGAAATTTCAGTGCCGAGCTGGATGACAAAGCATCTTGGTTTGAAGAAGAATTCACTGTGTCTGGGGACTGGAACAACACTCTACCACGATGATTAAATACATAAAAAGATGGATGGTTCCTTAATGTGTCAAATGTCCTTCAAAATAAATGCAAAAAGCCAAGGTTAACACTCTCTCAGAGCAGGGATTTTAGAGCAGTCAGTATGGGGCCTATTGACTTTGGAGTTTTCAATCCAAACTTGTGCTTGCTTTTAAGTTTCCTAAACTAAACTAGTGGGGAAATACACAGTTGTGAAAAAGCCCACAAGATGTCCACGTGACAAACTTCCCCTTCCTCCCTGCAGCCCAGAGGCAGCCTGTGGGTGCTGCTGCAGACACACCACGTGCCAGCCTTTGTTCAGCTGTCACTGGTGTCACCACCCTGATGGTGCTCAGCTTTCCACCCCACTGGGAGCCTCATATCTGAAATATCAATTATGTGACTTTTTCACTTCCCATGCTCCCCTGTGGTTTTGGAAATGGCCTGAGAGGCAATGTCTGCCCACCCAATTTCCTGTCAGAATCAGAGAATATTCTGAGCTGGAAGGGACCCACAAGGATCACTGAGTCCAACTCTGAAGTGAACAGCTCATAAAGCAGCTGAACCTACGACCTTGGCATGCTCTAACCAACTATCCTCTTCAAAATCTTGGCCCAAAATCCCTTATTTTCTGAAAGTCTTTCAGATGTCCTGCCTTGAATCTGCTGTGTGAGACTCCAGTGAGTCAGACTTGCAGTCTGAGACCGTCTCCTGACAGCAGGTGGTGATTCCTGAGCTCCACTTCCCACCTGCACATTTCATTCCTCTACCAAGTCTGCACAGCAGGATTTCACATGAGGAAAAGCAAGAAGTTTATCTGATTTCTACCTGTTACCTAACTCTCCCTAAAACTCAAGACACTGTTGGCTTTTGCAAGCGTGGCTGTTCCCCTGGGGTCACTGCCTATGGCATGCATTGAGCTAAAGATGAGTGATTTCAGTTTGGACAGAGAAGCAGATACCAGTGTGTACAAAAAGAAGAAGTAAAACATACTTATTTTTGAGTTCTGAAGTGGCATCCATGTCTTTAAACTCCCCTGCAATATGTGCTATCCCATAGCAGGTGACTGCAAAGGCCAGCAGAGTCTGCAGGACTATCTGCAACAGAGGGAGCACAGGGCAACACACACATCAGCAGCTGTTCTGCACATTTACCAAAAACCTCAGCTTTCACACAGCACCTCTGCTGCTTTTCATCCAGGGCCAGCAAACAGAGGTGGGCAATCCAGCAGTGGGGAACCTGAGGCACAGGAGAAATAAAATTCCCTCCTATTTGCAGAGCAGAGCTCCAGCTGCCCCTGCACAGGTCGGGGTTGCACCAAGTGAATTGACTCACATGGCTCCTCAGCACCAAACCCTGTGTTCTGTGCTCTCCAGGACCCAAATTCCTGCCAGGAACACGTGCCTGCCTCTCCTGGGCACCTGATCTCCCTGCCCTTCTGATTAAGCAGAGAGGGAACAGATAAGTGAAGTGGAAATTTGAAAAGCAAGCCAATAAAGTAAATAAAAGCCCCCTTCCTGAAGCAGGTTGTGCTGGGATCAAACAGCCACACTGGATAAACACGTGCCAGCCACCCAGAGCCAGGGGGTGCAGGATGTTTATGCTGCAAAGGAGGTCATGGATGAAAACCTCCCTGAGCTACATCCAGGGAATCCTGGACAAGATGCTCAAGGATTGTTTAAAAGACAGGGAGGTGTGGATCTGGGGTTTGGTTTCACTGACAATACAATACACTCAGGAAGTTGAGATGAAAGACATGGTTCTTTCTGGTAGTGGGAGCTCCAGTGAAAATGCAGCTTAAAAACTGCTTTATCCTTTATACTTGCCTAGCACATTAAGAGGAAGCAACTGAGAGACTAAACCACCCCACAGTCACACCTTTCACACATGGCAAAAACTTACATCTATGGGCAACGTTTCATCTTCCTTTTCTGTCAACCTCATGTAAGAACGATCTACAGAACAGAAACACAGGCACGCATCAAACACTCCGTGCATGCAAACAAATAGCCCGACAACAACAGGAACCCCCAGAGAAACGGCTGCAGAGCCACGGGCCAGCCTGACCTGCCCGGGCCGTCCCCGGTGCCGCTGCTCCGGAGCGCGGCTCATCCGCCCGCAGGCAGCCGGAGGGCAGCGGGACGGCAGAGGCCAGGCTGAAGCCGCGACCCGGCCGGGGCAGCTCCCCCTTCCCACCCTCCGTTCTCCCCTCCCTTCCCGGCTGCTGCGGGCCGAGCCCCGCGCTCCCCCCGGGGGCTCCGCTCTCCCCGCAGCCCGGCCCGGCCCAGCCCCGCTCTCCCCGCAGCCCGGCCCGGCCCAGCCCCGCTCTCCCCGCAGCCCGGCCCCAAGGGCAGGGCCGCCCCCGCGGGCGGGCTCGCCCCTCCGGACGATGATGATGATGCCGGCCCGGCCCGGCCCGGCCCCCGCCCCGGGAGCTCCCCGAGGGCCGCGCGGCGGTGCCGGTGCCCCGGGGCGCCCCCCCGGCGGTGACTCACGCTGCGCCGCCGAGAAGGCCGCGTGTGCCAGGGCGAACAGGCCGAGCCCCACCAGCCCCTTCCACACCGACCCCGCCGCCATCGCCGCCCGCCGCCGCCAGGGCGCCCCGGCGCGCGATGATGGCGTCACCCGGGCGGGGCGGGGCCAGGCCGCGCCCGAGCAGAGGGGGCGGGGCTTCAGCGCCAGGGGGCGGGGCCAGTCCGCCGCTTTCCCACGCGGGGCCATTGATGAAATGCCAGGGCGTGGGTGGATCCCGAGGTCCCGAGGACAAGGGGTCCATCGACCCCCCGAACAGGCCCCTTCTCTCCATCAGACCCCTTCCAGCCGAAAACAGAGCGTAGGGTCAGTGGTACCCAAGTTAATTCCCACTTTCCACGTGTTTAACCTCAAAGCTTGAGAAACCGGTGCAAGCAAGAACGGGGTGAAGGGATGCACACAACACGTGCTGGACGGACGGCCCTGGCCGAGCCAGGCTTGGGGCAAAGCGAGGAAACACCATGGTCCCATACGGCCAAGCATCCTGGGTCTTCCATGCCCCCAAGGCACAAAGGCAGTTCTTTGAGGAAATTTCCTACAAGTCACCTTTAAGTTGATCACTGGCATTCATTGCAACCCTTGACCCACCGGCTCCATGCATTCTCCCACTATTTCTTGGTAAAAATGCTGGGAAGTTTACCCTGACCCCCCTTCGTGGCTGACGGCGGCTCTTGGCACCAAACACACGCCTGGGCACGGTGTGAAGGCATGGAAGGGACACCCGTGTCCCCATGAGCCGGGGCGTGTCCTGCAGGACATCCCTCCCACGCACAAACAACACCCTGCCACAGATCTATTTGGGGATTTCTCTTTCCTCTTGCAAACCCCTTTGAGCTCTGATCGCCTTCCCCCTTCTCGCATCCCGTTCCCTGGGGCTCGTCCCAGTGCTCACGGCAGCCCCCGGCCCGCCTTTCCCTCCCGAACCCCGCCTCAGGAGCTCCCAGCGCCGCCCTCGCCCCCTCCCCGCTGTTCCCGCCGCCCCTCTCCCGCTCCGTCGCTGCCGGCCCGTCCCTATCCGGGCTCCCGGCGCTGCTCCCGCCCCCGGCGCCTGCGCCCAGAGCCGCTTCCTGGTGGCGGCGGGGCCGGGCCGGTGCCGGGGCGATGGCGGGGCCGGGGCCGGTGCTGGCGGCGGCCGCGGGGCTGTGGGCGCGGGGGGCGGCGGGCGCCGAGGTGGCGGCGGCGCGTCCCGGGGCGCTGGAGGAGGAGATCGTGTCCGAGAAGGCGGCGGAGGAGAGTCACCGCCAGGACAGCGCCAACCTGCTGGTTTTCATCCTGCTGCTCACCCTCACCATCCTCACCATCTGGCTCTTCAAGCACCGCCGCGCTCGCTTCCTCCACGAGACCGGGCTGGCCATGATCTACGGTGAGCGGTGCCCTCCTCACGCGTGCAGCCCGCGCTCCCTTCCCGGGACACCGGGCGGAGCTGCCCCGAGCGCCGGGAGCGCATCCCGGCCGGTGCCGGGCTTCCCGGGCATCCCGGAGCCGGCTATGGGGCTGGCTATGGGACTGGGCTGGCTATGGAGCTGGGCTGGCTGCGGGGCTGGCTATGGGGCTGGCTGCGGGGCTGGCTATGGGGCTGGGCTGGCTATAGGGCTGGGCTGGCTATGGGCTGGCTATGGGGCTGGGCTGGCTATGGGGCTGGGCTGGCTATGGGGCTGGCTATGGGACTGGCTATGGGGCTGGGCTGGCTATGGGGCTGGCTATGGGACTGGGCTGGCTATGGAGCTGGGCTGGCTGCGGGGCTGGGCTGGCTATAGGGCTGGGCTGGCTATGGGGCTGGCTATAGGGCTGGGCTGGCTGCGGGGCTGGCTATGGGGTTGGGCTGCCTATGGGGCTGGCTATGGGGCTGGGCTGGCTATGGGGCTGGCTATGGGGCTGGCTATGGGGCTGGCTATGGGGCTGGGCTGGCTATGGGGCTGGCTGCGGGGCCGGCAAGCCCCGAGTGGGACCAGCACAGCATCGTTCTCCCGGTCGGTGGGATCCCTCCCGTTCTCCCCTGGTGGCTCCCCCAGGGCTGGTTTGGGGCTGTTTGGGAACACGACACATCCTCTGTGTGTGCAGCGGTGTCACCGGCACAGCCCCGTGCTGCTGAGCCTTATCTGGGTGGTGCTGGAGGGAGGGTTGGTTGTTTTCCAAACCCGAGATATGGAGGGCTCTCGAAGGCTGAGTTACTCCCAAATCTCTGGCAGTGAGGAGCTGGTTGGGTTTTTCCAGACGGCCTCAGAGGGTGAAGCTGGCAGGGTCATGGGCTCCCACGTCACCAAGCACTGGCAGGTCACACTCACCTGCCCCAGGGTTGAGAGTGGGGACTTGGGGCAGCACACAGCAGCTGTTGTTTCAGTGGTCAGGAGCCTTGCATCCCGGGATGGTTGAGGCTCTGAGAAACCTGGTCCAGTGGAAGGTGTCCCTGCCAACAGGGGTTTGGAGCTGGATGATCATCAAAGTCCCCTTGTGACCCAAACCATTCTGTGAAACCACGTGCTGTGTTTCCAACATATGTTTAGAGCATCCAGATTTCCAGAAGCTGCCCAAGAAGAGTGGAGAGGCCATTTGGGGAATTCTCCCATGTTTGCCACGCTCAGGGGCTTGCAGAGCCAGCAGCCTTCTGTCCTGCTGCCTGGGGACCTGTGTGCACAGCCTTTAGAGTTCCTCCTCCTGCTATGACAGGACCTCTTGGAGAGGAGCCCATGTGTATCCCACTGGAAGCAGAGCAAGGCTGGGGGTCAGTGCAGTGGGGCTGTAGACATTTGGGTTTTAATGTGATTTCCTGATGTGACATGGCCTTGTGAAGTGGCCCGAACCAGGGTATGACAGGACCATGCATGGCTCTCCCTGGATTATCTGGCATGACTTTGAATCAACCAAAGCAGGACTGGGAGGTGTGCTGGGGACTGATTAATGTGGCCGTGGGTCTGTATCTAGGGATGATTTGTTGAATTTAGGGTTGAGAAGGCATCTCCTGCTGCGTGCTGTAGTTAGTGCCTGTCCTCTGTGTGGCCCTTGCTGCCTGGGGGTGATGTGTGACCCCACAGAGCCAGAATGGCTGAATCTCCCACCCGGCAGAAAGCTTTGATCCAGAGGCTGTGACTTGACCTGTTTGGGCCACTGGCTTTTGTGATCCCAAGTTTCAGTTAATTGGAAGTGTCCTTCCAAATGAAGGGGTGGAGGCCCTTGTATCATTGCACAGGCATGGAATGCTGCTCTGCTTTTCCGGGGGTACAAAATCTTGCCCTGCTTTTCCAGGGACACAAAATCCTGCTCTGCTTTTCCAGGGACACAAAATACTGCTTGGCTTTTCCAGGGGCAGAGAATACTGCTCTGCATTTTCACATTCCTTCCAGCCACTGCTCAGGGGGGTTCAGGTGTTTCTGGCCTCCTGCCCAGGGTGGGGATGGTCACCTCCTGGGACAGGAGCTGTGCTGTGGGAGGACATGATTCCAGCATGGAAGGTCTTCTCCCTCCTGCTGCCCCAGAGCTTTCACTTTCTATTCCTTTCATGCTTTCCCACTTGCCCTTTATCTTGTTCTTTTTCTCCTGGGCATTTCTCCCTCTTGATTATCCTCCCTGACGTACCCAAGTGCTCACTTTATTCTCAGAGCACAACCTGGGTTGTTTCAGTCTCCTGCTGATCCATAAAATGCACCTTTTCTGTCTGCTCTTCTGCAGACTGTGCTTAGGGAACTGCTGGTGAAATCAGTAATGTCACCTGTCTGATCATGCAGAAAATCCCAAGTTTTCCTCAGCGTCAAGGCTTTTGGCATTGCTTCTCAGGTAGTGGCAGGTGTCATAGGAAAAGGGATGTAATTCCCAAGGAGTGGTGACATGCTGTTGTTTTACTGTGACAACTTGAAATCTGCAGGGAATAAGGGAGGTATCCCTGTCCCTGGCTCCCTGTGATGCTTTTAGCCCCAAGGAAATTCACTGAAAATGTGCAAAACAGACCCTGAAATCTGAACAAGAGGAGCAATTTGCAAAAGCTTGTCTTTTTCTGTTTAAAAAACTCAGTAAGTAAGTCAAAACTTGTGCATATATCTCTTTTGGCAAAACACATCAGTTTCTTTGCTGTCTTTGTTTTTACTGGAAGTTGTAAGCTCTTGCTCCGGGTGGATTTCTGTCATGCACATCACACTGTCAGCTCAGAGCTGATGTTCAGGAGCTGGACACCAACTGGAGTAATTTCAGTTATAGACAATAGGTGCTTAGTAGCCCTTAAGCTTCATTTCAGTGTTTAAAATAAGGTTCCCACATCTGAGGTGCCCAGCATTTAGGATGATTAATTGAACAATTTTGTTTCAGTTCTTCTCAGAGTCTGATGGTGGATGTGCAGGAGCTTCTCTAAAAGTTTAGTTTCCTTGTGCTTGTTCCCACTTGACCTGTGAATCGTGTGTTTCTAAACTGCTTGCTGTCAGGATGTCTTCAGCTGTTACATTTTTCTTCCCTTTTGGTGTCCAGATTAATGCTCCCCTGGGGATCCTGTCTGCTTCCATTGTTGTTAAGTGCTGGGGTTGGTAATATATTAGTCTTCATTTAAAACATTACCTCGGAAATGTTCAACAGCACCTTAAAAAAAAAAACCCCATGGGCTTTTGTTCTTTTTAATGAAGTCGGGAGAAATGCAATGAAAATAATCTCTTGCACTTTGCATAAAAGAACTCAATTAATTTGCCGGCTTTGCCTTCAGCTCCTCAACTCCTTGCAGCTTTCAGCTGGCAGCTTCCTCAGTGCTGTGTTCCCTGTGCTCAGCTCAGCTCAGCTCCCTCCCAGGGCTCAGTTTTGTGAAGCTCCTGGCAGCAGAAGCCCGTCGATGCTGGCTCACAGGTTGCTGCTGGGGCAGCCCTGAGAGTGCCAGGAGAGTCTGAACCATTTCCTGAGAGCCTCTCAGAACCAGGAGCACCCACAGGGTCCCCTGGGCTTGCTCCAGGTGTCCTGAGCTCAGGACTGGGCTGGTGCCTGGAAAACCAGGTCGGGTTTGTGCCAGGTGCCTCCCGTGAGCATCGTTGGGTAGGGAGGGTTGGTCAGACCCACCATGGGGCAGGAGGGGCTGCTGGTGGGGCCGTTTGATGTGGGTGGGATAATTGGTGTGCAGCAGAGCAGCAGGATGCTTTCCCTGCAGGTAACTCTGCCAGTGTCTCTGTGGCAGGGTCACACTCAGTGCCCAGGAGCAATTTGTGCATTTGCGGGTGGGTTCTGTCCCCAGTGCAGCCTCCCAGGCAGCCTCTTCCTGAGCAAAACAAAAAGTATGATCTGGGCACTCCCAAACAGGGGTCTTTGGCAGATGTTGTAGGTTTATCTGTCACTTTTCCCTTACCCCATTCCTGGCCAGAGGGGGAATTTGGCCCTGTCTGGAGCTTGGCTGGCACACGGGGCCAGGAGCAGGTGCCTGGATAAGGAGATGGCAGAGGAGCAGGGGTGCTATCAGATGTAGAACTGGTTTGGGACAGGGATTAAGGGTGGAAGGGCAGTGACTCAGGATCCCTTCTGAATTCACAGCAGGGACTCCTGTCTGTCCCTCCTTCCTCTGTGGGGTCTCTCCTCTCACAGTGTTTAGCCTGGGTGTTAAATGGTTACTGGGTGGGTTTCCTTCCATCTGAGCAAGGGCAGGCAGCTGCCGGTTTCTGATTTCTGCATGAACCTCTGAAATAGTTTTTCTTTTAAGAAAAAACTTTTAAAAAGTCTCTCCAGGCAGTTCTCAAGGGCTGCAAAGCATAGTGCACCTTAATAACCATAAGCAGATGTAAATAACCCTTTGAAACTCCTTTTGACCCAGTGAAGGGTTTTGGTTGTTTCCCCTGGTATCTCTAGGATTGTCATCTGCTGGGTGAAAGGAAAATGGGGTGTTCTGTCCCACTGCTGTGGTGCCTTGCAGCCACTGCCACATGCTCCTGTGAATACATGCTGTGGCATCATGATGTGCTGACACGCTTGCTTTCATTCTATACTTTTATTTCTGGAGCACTGGAAGATCACAGGAGCAGGGACTAACAGAAAAGTAATCTAAAGAATTACTTTTGGTGTCCTCTGTAAGTGATGGTGGTGTAAAAGAGCGCTCAGCTGCTTTGCACAGTGTGATGGGCCCTGACCTCTCCTTGCTGGAGCTGGCAGTGCCCAGAGGGAGCTGTTCTGTGGCCCTTGGGGTGATAAGGGGAGGATAAAGTCCAGAGTGGTGAGCACTTGGTTGATGGTGCATGGCTTAAAAGCATCTGTAGCCTTTCAGCTCACCTGTGCTGCAAAGTGCTGTATTAGACCAGGGTTTGGGTCTGCCCAGTCCCTGAGCTGAGCTGTTCTAGGTCAGCAGTGGTGACTGTGTGCACCCACTCCTCTGCCTGTGCTCATGGCCTGGGTGTGTGCTCTGGTGGCCCTGCTGTGTGTGGCACCCCTGAGATGGGAGGTGGGAGCTTTTCTTTTCACCATCAGGAAAAATGGCAAATCTTATCCTGGAAAAGCTGTGGCCAAGGGAGGAGGAGTCCAAAAGTGTTTGGCTGATCAGGAGCTGGCTGCAGGAGGTGCTAAACGAGCTGTGGCCCCACAGTGTCCTGCCAGGCTCTGCCCTGAGAGTGGTGGCACAGGAAGAGTTGGGTGTTCCTGCCAGGGTTGTGCCCTGCCTGTAGGAGAGCAGAGCAAGGCTTTAATTAAGGCAGCAATCAGGAGCAGGAGTGTCCTGGGAGGCAAATGGAGAAGCCTTCAGAGCGCTGCGGTCTGGGTTCAGTTCCCACGTGGCTGAAAGCTTTTCATAAATGTGTGGTTCAGGGATGGGGTTGGGATCCAGGATTTCTGTGGCAGCTTGGGGCCGCCTCAGTCAAGGAGTTTCCAAACCCTTTTGTGCTGAAGGCTACATGGAAAGGTGTCTTGTGGGACACCCCTCTTCCCCAGCCTGCAGATGTCGAAACACTCTGCCAGCAGAGCACTCAACGCACTTGAATCTGGATTCGAGACCTCAGACAACAAAAGAAAAATGCTTTATAAATTGCTGACTTGCAAATTAACCCCAAAATTCCCCTCCTTAGCTGACCTGGAGGCAGACTTGCCTCATGGGGCTGCCCTGGGGCTGATGTTTGTGGTGCAAAGCTGAAGTTTGCAGGGGCAAGGAGTAGATCTAGGTGGTTCAGCCTGGATTGGGAAACAGTTTTATGTGTTTATATTTCAAAATGTGGTTTTATAAAGACAGGGAGGGCTGGGACGAGGCTGCATGGTGCTGCAGCCTCAGAGTGATCAGGGTGGTTGCTGGGTATCATCTTTAATCTCTGCCAAAGTGAAGGGTTTAATGGATCAATGTCAGGTTTCAATGTGTGCAAGGGGCACAGTTTGGGCACATGTGAGCAGCGCCTGGCCCAGCAGTGTGAGCTGCTTACCTTAAAAAACCCAAAGTGCCCTCAATGTTGGCTGCCCTGTAGTGAGGCTCTGACTGATTGCTGGGTGGTTCAAATCCTTCAGGACTTGTCCATGTCTGTGTTAGGAACTCTCCATGAGCACGGAGTGTTTGCCTGGCTCACAGGGGACAAGAATGATTCAGTTCAGTTATTGGGCTGTGGTTGTGCTCAGCAGCTGAGCAGGGGCCAGGATCCTGGTGCTGCATCCATGCTCAGAGAGGGATCTTCACTCTGGGGTGTGCTGTGGTTTGTCTCACAGAGCTGTGTCCCTCCCAGGTGTCCTGGTCGGCGTGGTCCTGCGCTACGGCATCCACGTCCCCAGCGACGTCAACAACGTCACCCTGAGCTGCCAGGTGCAGAGCAGCCCTGCCACGCTGCTGGTCAACGTCAGTGGCAAGTTCTATGAGTACACCCTGAAGGGGGAGATCAGTGCCCAGGAGCTCAACAATGTCCAGGATAACGAGATGCTGAGGAAGGTAAGGGAGGAGTGACTGGGGAGGTGAGCGGTGCTTCCCGCGCCCTCCATGGGGATGGGTCCTGCATGTGCTACATTAAATGGTTTTATTTTGGTTTTTTAACTTGTGATTGTGATGAGCAGTAATTTATGTGTTGAGCACAATGTAATGAAACTCTAGTTTTAGCTTATCTTCATTTAAGCTCTGGGATTTGTCTTCAGAAGATCCCAGACCCAACAGGTTTCACATGGTGGGAGTACAGTGCTTCCTCCATATATTACTTTCTTGTATTTTGTCTTGCAAAATTTTAACAAATCATTCTACCGTTGTTTTTTTTTCTTTTCTTTCTTTCCTAACAGGTGACTTTTGATCCTGAAGTGTTCTTCAACATTTTGCTTCCCCCCATTATATTTTATGCAGGCTACAGCTTGAAAAGGGTACGTGCCTTTACAGTGCTGATGTTTTTAGTTCCTCTGCCTCCAGAGAATTTTTAATACTTGTGAATGCTTTAATGCTTGCTCAGCAGGCTGAGGCTGTGGGGGTGGCTATGGTTTTACCCAGCAAATGTGGGATTGTGGGAAGCAGAGCTGAGAGTGCCCCTGTCATTCTTGTCTGCCCCTCTGCCCTGGGAAGGGTCAGTGACTTCAGCTCTTCCCAGCAGGGGTTTTTGGGGTCAGCCAGGCCATTTCAGCCATCCCAGCTTTCCAAGCACATGGGAGTGTGGGAAGGTTTTAGAAAGCAGCAGCTCTCTGAAATGCTGACTTGGAAGGAGAGGGGAATGATGCAGTTTAGCTTGCGGGAGAAGGAAGGAGGAATGCTGCTGGGTTAGGAAATCAGTTCCCAGGGCTTGGAATGGCACCTTATTAAACACCCAGCTTTGAGAACATGGCACATTCATGTTTATTAATGCTGCATTAACTCCTGGTCTGGCACTGGGCTGTGCTGGGCACCCTGTGCCTGTCCAGCTCATGGTGTCTGAGCTGGGTCCAAGTTGCTGTGGACACTGTGGGTGCTTGTGCAGGCTTGAAACAAATTGTTAGCAAAATATAATTCAGTTTTTGATTTTTTTTTCTCCTGCTAGAGGCACTTCTTTAGAAACTTGGGATCCATCCTGGCATATGCTTTCCTTGGCACTGCCATTTCCTGCCTGGTGATTGGGTGAGTAGATGGAGCTGGTCTGGTTCTTCCACAGGGGTTTCAGCTGTGCTTGGTAGAAGTGCTCTAAGCCTGGAGCTGAAGCTGCTAATCCCAGCCCTGAAAGGTCACACAGGCTCTGCTACTGCTGCTCAGCAGCAGCAAATAAAACTATTTACTGTGCAAACTTCTGCTGCGTGGGCAGGGTGGTTGCTGTCTAATTGTGAAGTGCTCTCTCAGCATCTGAACATCCCATGAGAACACTTGTTTATGGCAAGGAAAGTTTCACACTTCAGAGAAAATTGATAAATTTGATAAATCAGCAACTTCAAATTATTGGAAGCATAAGGCCTCCTAAACTTCAAGCACAAGAGTAGAGGGCAGGATTATAGAGGTGGGTGTCTAGTGAGCACAGATGTGTTTCAAATTGTTTATCCCTCAGTGCAGAGGCTGCTGGGTGGTTCCCACTCTGGACAGTAGCCCACAGGCTGACACAGGGTGTTCTCCACTGGAGTCCAGTGGATTCAAGCAAACTCAGCATCTGCATTATCTGCTCCTCACTGAAAGTTTTGGGCATTTCAGAGTCAGTCCAAAGTGACTTCACTGAACCGTGTTAATGTGCAGCACTGCAAAGTTATCTTGTGACCCCATAAGCATGGCTGCTGCTTTTCTTTAGGCATGTTGTGCTCCTGGAGGAGTTCTGGTCCCAGTTCCCTCCTGGCACCACGTTTGTGCTCCAGTTCAGAGGGTGCTTTGGTGTGTGTGGTCCAGCATTCACCTCCAAGGTCACTGCCCTGGGGTTTCACCAGGCTCTGTGCATCCCATGCAGTTCTTTGTTGTTCTGGCATTTGGATGGCTTTAATCTGATAAATGCAGGGAAAACAAGGCCAGGTGAATGTTGTTTTAGTGCCCTGCAGAGATGTGTAACTGCCTCTTGTGCTCCCCAGCTCCGTGGTGTACGGCTGCGTGGCGCTGATGAAAGTCACCGGGCAGCTCGGGGGAGATTTCTACTTCACTGACTGCCTCCTGTTTGGGGCCATCGTGTCAGCCACTGACCCAGGTGGGTTACAGGCTTTCCCTGCATTTTGGGCTGGTTTGACTTGTGGGGCAGCGGGGAAGAAAGTCTGAAACACCTGTGAGTTCCCTCATTCTGAATTTTGGAGCTTAATTTATTTGTGACATTCTTAGAGGTCAGATTTGTCTCTGTGCTTTTTGATTTTCTTCAGTTATGTACAATACAGTTTCAAAAACCTCTGCTTTCCTGAATCCTTATTTGTAGTAAAGTCCTAGGCAACTTCTCTGTTGACTTGGCTGGGGTTTGTCATTGTGTCTCTGCCACCCTGTGCCAGCAGCTGTTGCAGAACAAGATGTGTAATGTGAGGAAGGTTCAGTTGATAGTTTTTGTTAGTTTAGCTATTTTCTCTTGCTTCCAGTTTGGTTGGATTTTGACAGGGGCTAATCTGATTGAAATTAGATTAATGAGACACCTTAATGAGCAGTACTGAGGAGTAGTGACACCTTGGTTTACTCATGCACTTTATAAATCAAAACTGTGAAAAACATGCCTTGTCCAAATAATTGAAGTTAGTTCGTGGTAGCTGGCGTGTGGTAGCTGTTCACTTGCATGCTCTCATTTAATGCAAAAACACAGGGCCAGAAAAATGGCTCTGTTTGCTCCTGCCCTTTGCTGAGCAGGGCTGCAAATCTTCTAATGCTGAGAAATGCTGCAGATGAGCTGTCGGTGTCATGTCCCTTCTTTGGGCTTAAAATAGGAGCAAGAAGATTTCACAGGTAGAAATGGAGCATTTCCCTGTGCATAAATGGGTTAAACTCAGTGTGCCCTTGAGTGCTCTTTGAAAAGACTCACAGAAGTTGTTTGGAATTGGCTCAGCCCTCAGCCTGAACTGTGCCTGATGCACCATCCTGCTTGCTTTGGATGTTGTGATGTTTCTGTGAGGCTGACATGCAAAACCTGCTGCTTTCCATTATCTTCTTGGAGTTGCTGGATCACAGAAGAGCTTGAGGGAACTCTGATCTCTGCCATGTGGTCCTAAATCACAGAAACCCCCACATGGGGTTTGAGCTGATGCCTGGCTGTTTCCAGTCAGATCTGAAACGTTGTGTGTCTGTGCTGGCACTTAGAATGTGTTGAATCCAAGGATTTCTCTGAGAGTATCAGGAATGGAAAGGACAAGCAGTCATCATCCTGGACAAGCCTGATCCTTCTGGCCTTCTGCAGGTGCAGGAGGGCTCTCCCTGGTGCTCTGAGCTGAGAGCATCCCTGCAGCTGGGTGGCTCATGCCAGCCTGGTACTGTGGCCCAGCCCATGAGCTCAGACCCTGGGAAGCTCAGAGCAGAGTTTGTTTGTGTCTGCCTGCAAAAGATTCAATAGGCCAAGACGTGTTTTAGTGAAAGGAGGAGGGAAATGATGAATCAAATCCAAATCTGAAAGAGCAGAAGGAAGACTATCCAAGAGAGCACGAGGGGCAGCTGGCAGCATCGCAGCAGTGGCACAGATGTGCAGGAAGGCAGCTTTCTAAAAGGGACATTTAGTCTTTGATTACATCAAGATAACAGCACCTTTTTGAATGTCTCTCTATTTTTCTATTTTTCTGTTTGTCAGTGACTGTCCTTGCCATATTCCACGAGCTGCAGGTGGATGTGGAGCTCTATGCCCTTCTCTTTGGTGAAAGTGTCCTCAACGATGCCGTTGCCATCGTGCTGTCTTCGTAAGTGTCCCCTGCTTTTATGTACAATTGTTACCTGTGTTACATGTCAGCAGCTGGGGGGAGCCTCTTGGCCTTGCCCCTGTAAAATAGGAACAATGGGTGTTTGCAAGAGCATCTAAGTGTCCCAAAAAGCTGTGGTGACACCCTGATGCATGTCCTCATTGCTTACCACTGCTTGGGATTCCACATTGCCCTTACAACTTCCCCCTGCGTGATGGATGGGTTTGTTTTGCTTTTGTGGGAACTTTTTATACCCCTCTGAAACAGGAAAAGCACCAAGTCTCCTTTTCAGCCCCAAGATCCCACTGAAACCCCTTGCTGATGGCTTTGCTCCTGCCTGCATTGCTTCCCACCTGCAAACCCCTCTTTTGTTTGGGTGGAAATAGCTGGTGAAGCAGCTGTTTCCTTTCTCTCCCCACTTTGAGGAGTTAATGTTCTTACAGCTGGAGTTAATGCCCTTGCCTGAACACATGGGAAACTTGCTGCCTTTTTAAGGAATGTTTTATATTCTTTAATATTTTATGTCCTTTGCATGCAGGACATATTTTATCTGCATTTTCACTGTGTTGTCATCACTGCAATTTGTTCAGTAATATATAATACCTGCAATGGTGACAGCTTAACATATAGCTGAGACTAATGGAGAAAATATTTCTGGAATACTTGTCACTCCAGTGTGCTGCTTGTGTGGGTTTCACTGGAGGCAGCAGTAACACACTGAGCTGTGTGTTGTATTTACTGAATCGAGTGTTTCTGTTGGGGTTTCTGGAACTCTTTGTGTTGCTCACTCTGGCTTTTCTGCGGGATGTGTCACTGCTGGTGTGAGAGCAAACGCTGCACAGCCAGACTGGGTTTCAGAAGTGGTCATGAGAGAGGAGGGGATGGGGTCTTTCAGCCTGTGCTGGCAAAAAGAACTCATTATCTTCCCTATGGCAGGTTCTGGGTGGGAGTGGGTGGATTCAGCTTCAGAGGAATGGAATTCCTGGTGGATCTCGGCAGGGATTTGCCTCTTGCTCTGCTTCAGTGCCAGCTCTGGAGCTGTTGCTCTGATTTCCTGCTTTCCTCTCTCCACGAGCTGAGCTCAGGCCACCCCCTTCCCAAAACAGGATAATTTGCACCAAGGCAGCAGCTCTGGGTTCACTCAGCAGTTATTTTATTTTGCCCTAGCACTGCAGGCAGGGGATGATGGGGAGCCGGGCTCTTCAGAGGCTTGTGCCCAGTGTGGGTGCCCCAAGGCTCCTCTCCTGCTTTGAGCCCTGGGCAAATGTTTGTTCTGTGCTTAAGGAGCAGGATCTGTGCCTTTCTGTTCCTGTCTTGGCCTGGTGTGGCTTGGCGGCAGGAGCTTGTTGCAGGATGAAGAGGAATTGAACCCAGAACTGAAAGCTGGTGGGCAGTGAGGTGCCAGAGCTGCAGTTTGGGAGCAGAAGGGTAAATGCAGCTGCAGGATCCCAACCTGCTTCTTCCAAAGGGAGGATTTGCAGGGATTAAACACCACAGGAAGCCCCATGGGCAGCAAAAGGGGAAATAAAGGGCAGCTGGAAATAGTGTCTTATTGGCAATGCAAAAACAAAACCAGAAGGAGAACTGTAAGAGGTTAAAATGCAAAACCACAAAACCAACATTCAAGGAGTTGGTTATGGAGGGGAAGTGAAACAGAATAAAAACATGTTGGTGAATGAGGAGTATAAGATGGAATTGATGAAAATTAAAGCACAGAGAAATCTACAGCTTGCAGTGTAAAAGGCAATGCAGAAAAATGAGCTCTGTTAAAAGCAGGAAAGTTTAACAAATTACCTGTGTTGGAAAGGGGAGGTTTGTAATTTCTGTTGCAGAAAAATGTTGGTGTAGAGTTAGGGGAGAAAGCTGCAAGATGTGTGTGCAGGGCAGTGAGTGTCTGTTCTCAGCAGTTTTAACAGCAAACGTTTAAAGTTCACATCCAGGAGTTTTACCAGAGTGAGCCCAGGGATTGCTAACTAGGAAGTTAATGTTTCCAAGAAGTTTACAGCAAGGAAAGTGATGTAAGGAGATGATAAATGGGATTTAGGAGCTGGATTAGGGTCCCCCTGTATCTCAGCCTTTCCAGGTAGAACAGTGACTAATGCAAGGCTCAGCTCATCAGGAGTTAGGAAGGAGCAGACTGAGAGCACTGCAGGCCTGTTTGCCATCTCACCACAAAGGTCTGTTGAGGTCTGGTGGATGCAGGGAATGGTGCTGCTGCTGTGCATGGCACTGTCTGCCTTGGCTGCCCTGTGGAATTGCACTTTGGAGCTCAGAGCAGTGCAGACTAAATGCAGAGCATGTTAAATGTGGCAGAACAGGAGCAGTTACAGCTCTCCAGGGATGTTCACAGCAGCTGCCTTGCTGGAGAAATGGAGATTTCCCACTTGAATGCTTCGGGGTCCCACAGCACCTGGCATTAGAGAGAGCTGGTGCCAACCCCCCAGATACCACCATAAACACCACGTGTCACACAGGGCATGGGCTTTGGTCCCCTGCTCTCCAATGTCCAGAATAACTGCACATCCAGCCTGGGGGGTGGCTGATCCCAAACTCCCCAGGACAGGGAGGGAGTGCAGCCCCTGCACGCTGTGATCCCAGGGATTGCAGGGTGTTGTGCCTCCCTGGCT
This sequence comes from Melospiza georgiana, assembly GCF_028018845.1. Taxonomy (NCBI): domain Eukaryota; kingdom Metazoa; phylum Chordata; class Aves; order Passeriformes; family Passerellidae; genus Melospiza; species Melospiza georgiana. The sequence goes on along the minus strand of NC_080441.1, from coordinate 6,703,374 downwards.
GCTCAGGCTCGGTGTTTGCAGCAGCTGTAGCACTTTGCAAGGCTTGGTGTAGCACTGTGAGGTGCCTCTCCCTCCAGACTGAGCAGATTTGTTCTTGTGCTTTCCCTCCTCCTGCAGCTCAATAGTTGCCTATCAGCCAGCGGGTGACAACAGCCACACGTTTGATGTCACGGCCATGTTCAAGTCCATCGGGATCTTCCTGGGGATATTCAGTGGATCTTTTGCAATGGGAGCAGCTACTGGAGTTGTGACAGCTTTAATATCCTTTTCAGTTTGGTTTTTTTCCCAAGTGTTTGCGTAACAGCTTATTTGTTTTTTGCTGCACTGCACTTCACCCAGATGTTTAATTTGTTTTCCCTAAATTAATGAAGGACGGTGCCATAACCTTTTTAGGGGCAGACTGTGTAGCTGTGGTGCACAGTTGGAATTTGATATTCTCATAGCCTGCATAATGTCTCTCCAAATTGTCCTTAACCATCTGCAACGTCACCAAGTTCACCAAACTTCGGGAGTTCCCCTTGCTGGAGACTGGCTTGTTCTTCCTCATGTCCTGGAGCACGTTCCTGCTGGCTGAGGCGTGTGGCTTTACAGGCAAGCTCCAGCACAGCCCTGCCCCTGCCATGGACATCTGCAGGCATGATGGGGCCACTGAGTTCTGCTTCCCTCAGTACTGATTGCAGCCAGGGCTCTCCCTCTGCCTGCAGAAGTTCAGTGATTCTGGGTTCTGGGGTTCCTGCATTCAGTTCCCTCCAGGCCTGGGGTGCAGCTCAGCTCCCTTTTCCTGACCAGGACTCTAATGTGATGCTCTGCTCCCCAGGTGTGGTGGCTGTGCTCTTCTGTGGGATCACACAGGCCCATTATACCTATAACAACTTATCTACAGAGTCACAACACAGAACTAAGCAGGTGAGAACTCCTCAGACCCCTTCAGCCTCTCTGAATTTCAAATTCAGGTTTTTTTTCCTACCCTCTAGCCAGAATTAGGTGCATCTGTCTTCTTACATCTGCATTTCACTAGGGTTGCTTCTGCAGAAGCATTTATTGCATGATGGATGGGCTAACATGCTTTTCTTGTTAAATCTATATTATGTCTAACTCACTTTTAATTTGTTTTTCTCTTCCAGTTGTTTGAGCTTCTGAATTTCTTGGCAGAAAACTTCATCTTCTCCTACATGGGACTTGCACTGTTCACCTTCCAGAACCATGTCTTCAACCCTACCTTTGTGGTGGGAGCCTTTGTATCCTTTGGAGCCCAATTTATAAGACAGAAAGAAAGGGAGAGGTGCCTCATTCCCAATTTCTGTTTTTCTTTCAAATGAGTGGGTTTGGTTTTTTTATTCAGTCAGTCTAGCTTTATTTTTAAAAGGGGATTTCTGCCATGTAGTGGTGCCTTTGCTGGTTATTTTAAGAGGATGGAGATTCTTTTTCCAGCTTTTCTGTTGGTTTTTTTTCCCCTGTCTTCTCTCCTCTTGTGGGCATCGGAATCAGCTGCTGCAGGGACTCATCGTTCAGTGTGACTGTGATGCCAGTGCCAGGCTTTGTCATGTGCCACCAGGAGGGGCTTTGCCAAGGGGGGCTGCCTGGTTTAGCCATTTATTTCCTCTTTTCTCCGCTAGTGCACTTGGTTAACCCTGAAAAAAAGCCTTTTTTTGGTCAAACAGCACAGTTACAGCCACAGTGGATGCCTCTGAATGATGTCATGAGAAAGGATTTCCTGTTCTGCAGGCTGATGCTAATGGGAACAAGGGCCCTGGTATGTCTCAGAAAAACAAGAGTTTTGAAGGAATTTTTTTTCACATCACAGGGAAGCCAGTTAGATGTGCAGAATTATTTTCACCCTTTGTCAGCACTGATGCAAGTTTATACTGGTAAACAAAACATTTTTGCCAGTGCTGGTCCACGGGTTTTCAGCAGGCTCAGCTGAATTTCCCTGCTCAGCTTTTATGGGGTTGCAGTGGGGCAGAAGGGGTGGAGAGCAGAGAAATGCCATTTGGGCTGTTAGATTGAAATTTTGTGCTGTGCCTCTTCAGTGGGAACTGGCTAACTCGCTGATGAAATAGCTCATTCATGAGAGAGATCATGAAATACGTCTCTTATGCAAATTGTGGTGTTCAGGAAAGAACATAAAAGCTAGAAGCATTTTCCATATTATTCAAGGCTGTGCTGAATACTGGCTCCAAGATTATTTTTGCCATCTGGGTGCTGGTATTAAAAGATACAGCTTCAAAGATAAAAAGCAATATGAAGGGGCTGGTGATTCTTGTATCTCGCAGGCTATGAAAACAGAAAGAGTATTAGATTTTTTTTTTTTTCCTTCTCAACTGCTGCTGCTTTCATTTTGCTGAATAATCTTTGGGAATGAGACTTGGCTTAAAGCTTCAGACCCAGCTGTGAAGTGTGGCATTCTGGGGAATGTCAGAGGGGTTGTCATAGCTGTGATAACTTGAGCCTCACAGAAGACAAATAATTCTTGGGGTGCAAAATGGACCCCAAGTGTGCTCTCTGGCAGCAGAGAGCACACTGTGGGGAATGGTGTTTTTTCTCTCCTCTCACTTGTCTAACATGTCCTTTCATCATTACCTGTGTTTATTTGTGCTTGTCTCTGTGTGATATTCTGAATTGCAGTGTGTGCTGTGTTTCAGTGAGGCAGTAGCCTGCTCTTCCCACAATGCTGTAACACTCAGGCTGGATTGTTTTCTTTGCAGCCACAGCACCAGTGTTTGTGCAGCTCCCGGCTCCCTTTGGGCATAGAGACTGGCTCTGTGTGCAGGTGGGATGTGATGGGAGACACAGGAAGAGCAATTTCCTTAACATGTGCAAATACAGCTTGCTATTTTCCTAGGAAGAGCTGCCAATATTTACCCATTGTCATTTTTACTGAATTTGGGGAGAAGAAATAAGATTGGAACGAATTTGCAGCATATGATGATGTTTGCTGGTACGTTACTGCATCCTTCCTCTTGACCACGTCAGGGTGGGAGCATGAGGGAAATCAGGTATTGGGGCTGATGGATGAGCTAATTCCCAAGAGTATTTTGCTTTCCCAGCCTGCTGTTAGATAATGAAGGGGTTTGTGGTGTATTCATGGTGGTTCCTTATGGTGAGAAGCTGGAAATATTCCTTATTCAACTCTAAATCTCTTATGGGCAATGTCTGGGGAGGGGAGCCTGGGCAGGAAGGGACTCAGTGGTCTGAGATGTAGGAATGAGTTCTGTTACTATGGGACACGAAATAACACAATGTGAGCATGCAGCTCTCTCAAGGTAAAAAGAGAGTTTTAATTTCTGACTCCAACATTTATAGATTTCTAAAAGTGACAGTGGATTGGAGGGTGACAGAGCCACCTCTCCAATGACACTGGACAAACAAACAGTCCATCAAATCTCTCCTGCTCCATAAAAGAATGCAAAACATTCAGTTATTTACATAAAGTGTGTAAGAAAGTTTGTTACAAAAATGTAAACATCAGAAGTTTCATCATGTTGAGATATTTGATGGTGCTGGGAGGTCGATTAGGGCATCGTTGATGATTTTCAGGATTTGGTGGTTTTTATGAAGGTTGAGGGCCATTGGTTGTTTCTGTATGTGGATATGAGGATGATTCTTTTAGAACAGCTTAAAAAATCAGGGTGACAGAGCTCCTCCTGTCCTGCTTCAAGCACCTGGCACGGAGCAGGAGGAGGGTTTGCCTTTCTGGGCTCGGAAAGAGGGGTGACAAAACCATCACTGTGGTGATGTCCCAGCATGAGGGGACAGCAGGATGCAAACCCCAGGTGGGGAGCTGGCCCTGGGGGCCATGGGGAGCTGTGCTGACCCAGCTGTGTGCTGTCCCCTCCCTCAGGGCTCCGTGGGGCCATGGCCTTTGCGCTGGCCATCCGCGACACGGCCACCTACGCGCGGCAGATGATGTTCAGCACCACCCTGCTCATCGTCTTCTTCACCGTCTGGGTGTTCGGCGGGGGCACCACGGCCATGCTGTCCTGCCTCAACATCCGGTCAGTGTGGGCTGCCCTGGCTCTGCACAACCTGCTCCCTGCTCAGGCTGCTGGGCTTGCAGAGAGAAGAGGCACATCCTGCATTGTCCTTCCCCTGATCCCTGCCCTGGTGTGCTGTGGGACTGTGTGCTTGTTCTCCCTGGCATGGTGTGTGACTGTGCCTGTTCTCCCTGGTGTGCTGTGTGACTGTGCTTGTTGGTGTGTGACTCTGTGTTTGTTCTCCCTGGTGTGCTGTGTGACTCTGTGCTTGTTGGTGTGTGACTGTGCTTGTTCTCCCGGGTGTGCTGTGTGACTGTGCTTGTTGGTGTGTGACTCTGTGCCTGTTCTCTCCTCGCAGGGTCGGTGTGGACGCGGATCAGGAGAACGTGGTGAGTGTGCTCTGCTGGGGTCACATCCTGACCCTGTGAATGCCTTGTCTGTGCTCTGCTTCCTTACAGCTGCAGGAGGTTTTAGCTCCCCCTGTGAAAGAGTTTGCAGTCACAGCTTTTCTGTGCTCTCTGGTTCTCATGAGCCTTGTTTTGACTCAGCTGGAAAGAAGGGCACAGAAGCAATGCTGGCCTGTTAAGTCAGTTCTCGTTGCTGCTCCAATAGATTCAGTCTCTCCCTTGCTGGGTTTGAAATAAATTTCAAAGTGAGCATGACATGGAGGCTCTGCCTCATCCCAGTGTCCAGGGCAGTACAGGGACCATTTACTGACTCATTTTTTGTAGCATCTGCCCACCTTTTACCCATGGGTACCCTCAGCCCCTGCTTACTACCCCTTTTCCTCTGGGTAGTTCTGTGGCAGCCCCAGAACCACTGACCACACTGAGATCAATGCTGGAGCCCCACACCCTGGGAGTTTTTCTCCCTGGTGGTTCCAGCTGTCTCATTCATGTGTCTGCAGCTGGCTGTGCTGTGGCTGTGGCTCTCCTTGGTTTCAGTGTGGATTCTGCACCTTGCAGATTCATTTTATTCAGAGCCATTTATTGGGCTGTTCACCTCCTGGAGAGAAAGCATCAAATGTGACAGGCAGCCCAGGGCCATAAATCTGTAAGCCAGATTTCTGTGAAATATGTAATTGTAATTCACAGTCCCCTCCAAACAGTTTTATATTTTTTTTCTCTGACTAAAAGGAAGCCTGGAGTTCCCATAACATACAATTATTTGCATGCAGCAGCGTCAGGCGAGATCTGATGGAGGTTGGATCTGTCAGTCACTATTAAATGTGATGTCTGGCTGCTGGCTCTGAGGCACTTTAAACCTTGGGGCCAGACACTGGAAGGCTCTAGCAGCAAAATGGTCACTCTGTGCTTTGTTACCACCTCCCTGAGGCAATTGAATGCTGCTAAATGCAGCCTGTTGTGGTGTGAGCATCCTTACACACCCAGCCAAAGGCTTCTTCTCAAGAGGCAATGGGGAAGTCTGTGTCTCTTTGTGTCCCCTGCGGATAATCCAGTGTCCCGTGGGTTCTCCTGGCCCTGATCCAGCTCGTGGCATGTTTTCCTGCCCCTGTTTACTGTTTTTCTCTCCCATAGGGTGTCCCAGAGAGCGAGAGGAGGAGCACGAAGGCTGAGAGCGCTTGGCTGTTCCGCATGTGGTACAACTTCGACCACAAGTATCCTTGGGCAGCATTGGAGTGTGCTGTCAGATCCCACTCCAGACACCTCTCCCTGGGACCATGAGCTCCTCCCTGTGCTGAGTCAGATCCCACTGCCAGACAGCTCTCACTGGGACCAGGAGTTCCTCCCTGCTTAGCAGGGAGCCAGTGTTTGCTTTCCCCTGACTTTGCTGTGTTTGGGTTTGCACCTACTCGTGTCTGGGGCTGCAAGAAATAACAATTTCCACCCTCTGTCAGTGAGAAGGCAGCAGCAGTTCTGTTCAAAGCTGGGCTCTCCAAGCTGGGCATCCTGGGGGTCCTTAATCCCAGGGGCAGGTGGGCAGGAAGGGATGGGGTTTTCACACTTGCAGTTCCCCTTGGTAGATCCATGCCTGTCCTCCCTTCCAGATGCTGTGCTGTGCATTAGTGGAGGAGTGATGTGAGGCTGAGGGGCACAGGATGGTGGGACAAGCAGTGCTGTTGAGCATCTTACCAGGACTGTGTCCTGCTGTCTTTGGTTGCATTCTCTTTGCACACCAGTACAACTTCTGTGCTTCCACACATTTGTGTTTCTTTTCTTTCTGTGATTTCCTCACAATGCCAAGTCCTTCAGTGCTGCCCTCCCAGCCCTTTACTCACCAACAAGCCCCGTTCCTCTTTTTTCCTTAACCATCTCTGTAGCTACCTAAAGCCTCTCCTGACACACAGTGGTCCCCCTCTGACCACCACTCTCCCAGGGTGCTGTGGCCCTGTTGCCCGGTGCCTGACGAGCCCACAGGCGTATGAGGTGAGTCCTTGAGTAGTCCTCTTGTAGCCACAATATTTTCTGAAAAATCCCTTTGCTAGGATATTTCCTCCTGAGAAGTCGAGAGGCCTCAGGAACAGAATGTAAACAACAATTATCTGCTGGTGTGGAATGCACCAGGTGCATCTGTGATTGGTCTCGTGTAGTTGTTTTTAATTAATGGCCAATCACAGTCCGGCTGTCTCGGACACTCTGGTCAGTCACAAGATTTTATTATCATTCCATTCCTTTCTATTCCTTTCAAGCCTTCTGATGAAATCCTTTCTTCTATTCTTTTAGTATAGTTTTAATATTATATATATATTAATTTATCAGCAAACCTAAAGTTTAGTTGTAAAAGCAAATATTTTATTATCATTCCATATATTATTTATATTATCATTCCATTCCTTTTCTTTCCTTGCTAGCCTTCTGACGAAATCTTTTCTTCTATTCTTTTAGTATAGTTTTAATATATAATTTTCTTTTAATATAATATATATCATAAAATAACAAATAAGCCTTCTGAAACATGGAGTCAGATTCTCATCTCTTCCCATGTCGGGGCTGCCTGCAAAATTCTACAGCCTCTCAGCTCCTCAGGAGCAAAGATCCTAACAAAAGGATTTTTCATAAAACACATCCGTGACCCTCCTTTTTTCCCCCCAGAACCAGGAGCAGCTGAAGGACGACGACTCCGACCTCATCCTCAACGACGGCGACATCAGCCTGACCTACGGCGACTCCGCGGTCAACGCCGACTCGGTGCCGTCCAGCGGCGCCTCCCGGCGCTTCGTGGGCAACAGCTCTGAGGACGCCCTGGACAGGGAGCTGGCCTTTGGGGACCACGAGCTGGTGATCCGGGGGACACGCCTGGTGCTGCCCATGGACGATTCGGAGCCGCCCTCAAACGTCCTGGACAGCGCCAGGCACGGTCCGGCCTAAGGTCGCTCGGTTTCATTGACAGTAATATCTGCATATATGATCAAGAAGTATGTACTACCTAAAGTCTAATGCATGTCTCAAAATGTCTAAGCTGTATAAATATTATTTATATGGTGTCAAAAGAATATAAATATTCTCTGCCAAGCACTTGTAAAGGACAAGCTGCAAATTTAAGTTAAAAACTGTGTTGACTGCACTATGTAGGGTGGAACTGTTTTAGCGTCAGAGTCTTTTGCACACAGTGAGCTTCGTTAATGTGTGGTGGTTTGATGAAGGGTTTAGTTCCCAGCGGGTGAGTAAAGGAGCTGTGACTCCCTGTTCATCCTTTGAACCTGGGAGAGGAGGGTAGGGAGTTGCTGGTGAGCAGTGGAAATTGCTTTCTAGTCTGATGAGGATTGTTGAGTTTCTTTTGGTCTCTGATCTTTGGATAGTCACATTTGAAATATCAGCAAAAAATCTGCTCACAGACCCTCTCGCCAGGCAGTGGATGGTGATAAACTTGTTTCACTGTGGGAACCTGGAGACTTTCTGCTTCTTAGTGACCCTCTGCCCAAGCCCTGCTCTAGTGGGCTCATGGCAGACCCCAGCCAAAGCTGGCAGCAAGGGCTGCGGGTGTGTGGCTGCAGGGATGGGAGCAGGAGAGAGGGATGGTTGGTGTCTGTAGTTGTGTTCAGGAGAAGGAGGCGATCCCACAGAAACTACACCAGGCGTGCACAGATTTTAGGTCTCAGTCCATCTTTCAGCTGTGGCTCAAGCAGCTTTCTCGAACCAGCCATCAAAATCCTCTTTTGGCAACTAAATTTCACCTTTGGGAGCGGCCGTGTGGCTGCGCGGGCGAGTCCCCGTGCTGCGGTCACAGATGTAGCCGAGGTGTGCAGAGCTGCACGTGGGGCTGTGGAGCAGCACAGCCCACCTCAGACTCCAGCTTTAAGGCTGCAGATCCACACGGTACCTGCGGAGCTCTCCAGAGGCATCCAGCTGGTACTGAAGGGGAGCCGTCCGTCCGTCTGTCCGTCCGTCCTCCCGCAGAGTCAGAAACCATTGCACTTTTTTTGGTAACTCCTTAGCATGCTGTGTGTCTGCAGTCCCCACCCGACTTTTCTCGTGTCTCTTATCATTTAATGACAAATGTTTGTGAGTTGATTTTTGGTTTTAATTTACGGTTTTTTATTTTTCAAGGAAGAGCACAGAACAATTTGCGATTTCACACTAGTGTTAAAGGATTTATTCTGTAGTTATGGGAGTGGCTAAAGGTGCAGTCAAACTGCTAACCCTGGCATCTTTTTTATCCTGGAAAGGGGGAATCATGGAAATTTACTGTATGTAGTTTTATTGTCTATTTTATCTACAGTTTTTCTATACGAACCTTTCAGGGTTACTGGTGCACTACAGGTCCATTCTGGAGTTAACCCTCTCCAGAGGGCTTAAACAGAGATATTTAAAATGAAACGACATGAAAGAGAGCCAGGTTAGTCGAGCACTCCCTGCTCCATTAGCTGTCTTTGGAACAAAGTCTGCATCTCTCAGGATCTGACCCTGAGACCTCAGAGCACTGTCCCCACAGCTGTTTTCCCCAGCACCACCTGAGAGTTGGAGGAGACAGAAAATCCTGAAGTTTCAAGTGTATATTATAGTTGAGAAAATAAATCTACACTATTTGTTTTTTTTTTTTTTTTTCATTTTCTCAGGTCTAAGTAACATTGCCTTAAATTTATGGATGTGAAACTATAATTATTTTGGCAGTTTATCCCCAAGAAAAGGCTTTCTTTTTCCTTCTGAACAAAATGTGTAAGTGTTGCCATAGGACTTCCCTAGAAGGGAGGTAATGCTCTGTTTATATTTGGATATATTTGGGGCATCTTCCTTGCACCTGTAAATGGCATCCCGCTGTTAACAAAGCTGTTGGATTAGCACTGGCCTTTGTTTCCTACTATGCAGGAATTCCATAAAATGAGTGTGCATTTTATATGATGTCTGTAACTTAACTTCATGTGTTTAAAAAAACAAAAAAAAAAAAGGAGAAAAAAAAAGTAGAAACCTGTTGATTTTAGGTTTACTGCATCACTTCTACATCCTGTTTTTTGTTTGTTCTGCCTTTTTGAAGAGGTATGATAAATAACTACCTCTTGTTTTTTCCTGTATAGCCTGACTATGAATTCAGTTTACAGAGTTGGAGGTGCAGGACAGTTCTGCTGCCCCGGGGCTCCCTCCCAGACATTCCCAGCTGAGGTGCAAATTTGCTTCGAGGTGGCCACAAGCTGAAGTTTTCTCATGGCTGTGGCAGCATTCCTCTCTTCCTGTGACCCTTTGACTTCAGTAATTTATCCACTCACTGTGAACTTGTGATCACATTACGCAGAAGCCTCAAATTTTTGACACCAATAATAGTTCAGTTACATGAAAAGAAAAAAGTTAACCAATGGTGATTTTATGGATTACATTATGATCCATAGATAATATAATCAGGGCTGTTTTGAATAGCCTTAGTCAATGAATTAATTTAGGCTTAAATTGAGTGATTTCATAAATGAATGGGATTCATCCTCAGCTGATTATTTCCTGTGCTGGGCTGCAGCAGAGGACACAGGAATGCCTGGTGTGCAGAGGCAGAGCCCTGATGCTTTGTGCTGCAGATGGAGCTGAGGGTACCTTGGAAAATCAGGGCCTGAGACCTTTGCCAAATAGATAAGACAGCCCTGAGGAGGCACTTCACAGCCCCCACGAGGATTTAGAGAAGGTGCCCTTCTTCTGTAAATTGAATTTCCATGGTTTTTGCACATGAAAAAGCATTGTAGGTAAAGTTATGATTTGTACTGGTACTGTCAGTTTGTGTGGTAATGGCATTAACCCCGTAGCTGTGGTGTTTGTGCAGCTGATCTGTGATAGCTGATGATCACTATTGGACCTTCTGTTTACACTGACTAAATCCTTTACTGTTGCGTTGTACTGTGAAAGAAGGATTATGGGCCTATAAAAGATGATTTTTTTTTTGGAATTGTGTGTACTGTTTCATTAATTCACACGGAAATAAATCTGTAGCAAAGTGACCGCGTGCCACTTGACCTTCTGAGAGCAGTTTGTTCATGGCCTTGGCAGCAGCCGGGGGTGCTGCACCCCGAGGGCTGCAGGGTGCACCCTGAGCCTCCAGCCCAGCTCCTGGGACCCTCCTGCAGGAGCAGGGCTGGGGAGCAGAGCCGGGCTGGTGCCAAAAGCTCCTCCAGGAGCAGCACATCCAGCTGGGATTGTGCTGCTCACTCCCATCCCTGGGGCAGGGAATGGCACAGAGGCATCATCATGGGATGATGGCAAAATCAGGATCCCTGAGCTTTCCCAGGCTTTTATATCCCTGGGACTGTTGAATTTGCACTTGGGCTCCTGGCTGGTGGTTCTGCCCTCTGACTCCCACCTGCACCATTTGGCAAGTTGTTCAAATGCTTTACAACCCTTCAGCATGGAGGGCACCTCAGAAATTTCAGGAATCTCTTTCTGAAGGCTTTGGTTTGCAAAGGACAACTTTAATCCCTTGGATGGTGTAAAACCACATTGTCTCAGCTCTGCCTGTACACCTATTTACCAGGCAGAGACACTGATAATTATTTACCACACTTTGTGCTGCTTTCCAGAGGGACTGTGGCCTTTGTGTGGGGTGCTGGATCCTGAGCTGTCCTGCTGGGCTGTCCCAAAACTGAGTCTGCTGCTCCCAAAAGCTGAGTGAGAGAGGAATGCTTAGCGTGGCCTGTGCTGCTGGATGTCACAGCAATGGGACAGGAGACAAAGGTGTTACAGGATACAAAGGTGTTATATTATTTTCTTGCTATGAACTGGTGCTAATTCTGTTGTGCACTCCCACCTCAGCATCCTGACTGCTGGAGTAAACACCATAATCCCACTGGATATGTGCTGTCCAGCCCAGATGGGGCTGGGCTCGGGCATGTAACTGAAGCAAACAAGGACATCATTTAGCAATTGAACAAATGCCTTTTGGCAGCCCTTCACCTTCCCAAACCCTCCCAAGAAGTGCAGCAGACCCCTTCAAACGTTTCCTTGAAACAAGGTGTGATTCAGGCCCCTCACCATTGGTGAGTGGCCCCCCCAGCACCCAAAATGTAGCTGGGATCCCCTGGGCTGTGTCCAGCCCCTCCAACCCGGGCAGCTGCAGCTGGGCACCCCTGGATGGGCTCCCTGTGCCAGGAGCTGCCATCTCATCTCAGCCATGCTCACTTGTTTGGGATAGGGGCTGCTCAGGGGCACAGCAAGCAGGGACAAGGCAGTTCCTGCATGGTCTGGGATGGGGACATTCCCTGCAGGCAGGTGCACAGAGCTGTCATTGCCGATCAGTCCCTGTTTATCAGTTCTGTTCAGTTTGAGCTGATGAGGGGCAGCTTTCAGTCAGTGCCATCTGTCCATCTTCATGTGGGGATCAGTAAAGAGCTGGGAAATGGGCCAGCATTGGGTATCTACAGCCTCAAAAAAATCACAGGGCTGTGTTTAGAGCAATCCTGTATTGCTGTGCTCAAAGCCACCAACAGTTCTGCATCCTTGGCTCTCCATTTCCACATCATGCTGGGGCAGCATTTATATGAGGTAAAATTTTAAAAAAGCAAGGCTTTGATTCTTCCTTATCTCATCATGGCCTTTAAGGAGCTCTGGTCCTTGCTGGGCCCTCTAGATGGCAATATTGGAAAGGACAGCAATTGCCCATCCCCACGGTGTCCCTGCAGATGGGGCCACCAGGGCCCAGCCCAGCCAGCTCCAGGGACCCTCCCATGCCCCGTGGGCTCAGCACCATCCAGCTGAGTCCTTATCAGCACAAAGGAGAGGAATCCTGCTGCAGCACCAATGCCCTGACACCCTGAGCCCCTGGCAGGAGCCACCACCCTCTCAAACCCTGGAGTGTGGAGGTGCTCACAGACATCTCCCCTGTGCCTTGTTTTAACCTTTAAGCCCAGCTGCTTCTTGGCCACTTCCTCCCCACTAAGCTTTCAGAATGAGGAGTTTAAGGCCACAAGCTGACTGCAGGATGAGTTTTAGGGGTGAGCTGCAGCCCTTGCTGGAGCTCCCCGTGTCTCACAGGTGTGTCTCACATCACCTGAGCTCTCCATGTCTCACAGGTGTGTGTCTCACCTCACCTGGGCACCAGGCCATTCCCAGCACTGGGCTTTGCTGACATCTGCAGCCAATTTGTGATCATCATGGCTGCTTGCACCGCTGCAGGAGGACTTTCTCTTGTCACAACTCCACACAAGGGTTTCTCACCAGATGTGGGGAGTTTTGTGGAGGGAACTTCTTGGTGAGATGCAAATGCCATCTGAGATGGCCTCTCAGATGCAATGAGCCCAAATATAATCTTACACCAGTAAATTAAAAAAAAATCTCTTTTGGCCACACATGTCTGTGATTGGAGAATAATTGGAAGAGGTAGTAATATAGAAATGGAGGAATGGTGTCCTTGCTGACAACCCTGACAAGATCTGCCAGGCTGGTGAGGGAGCCCAGGGACTGGGAGTGTTTGTGCACTCTCTGTGTCCAGTGCAGGGGCAGCAGCACTGCCCAGCACCAACTCTGTGTGTGCCCCCTGCTCCCCACCCAGCTGGGAGCAGTGTGGGTCTCATTTATCCCAAAGGCATTTCAGCACACCTGGTGCCTGCAGCCTCCTGGGGACACTGTCCCAGCCATGGCCAAGCAGGGAGTGCCACAGTGGCTCTGATGTCCCTGGAAGCTCCTGGACCTCGGAGAAGAGGAAAAGCAAAGCCTCAGGGTGCTGCAGAGGTGAGGTGTGGGGCTGAAGCTGGGACTGGAGAGCTCAGCTAGGGAAAGCAGAGTTCCAGCCTGTCACCACTCAGTGCTGCTCTCAGAACAGGGTTTGGGGACCAGGGGCTCTGGAGCACTTTCCTTTGGGACTTGCAGCCCTTAAACAGCCCCTCTTGGTGCTTTTGCTATCTCCAGCCCTCACTGTCCCTGCACTTGGAACCTGGGTCAGAGGCTACAAATCTGTTAATGAGTGCAGGAGTCCTGAAAGGTTCAGGGTTGTGGGGTAGCAAAGTTTGAATCTGTTTTCCAATATTTAGACATGTGTATACACAAAAGGATTGGGGCTTTATTAATTGTCCTTTAGTAGGAAATTCCACCAGCTGTGCCCCCCCAGGGGTGCCAGGGGTGCTCCAGCCCCAAGGAGCCCTTATATGGCTGCAATCTCTAAGCCTGCATGTTCCACACTGGTGTGGTCATGGCTGCTTTTAAGGATATGTGTGAACATTTCTCCCTTTCTTGTGTGCATAAGCTCCCAGGAATGTGGGAAAAGATTAAAAATGTGCATAAATTAAAGCTGTCAGTTCTGTACAGCGTGTCAGCCCTTCCACCTGCAGCAGGCAGGGCAGTTGTGCCAGATTACCCACATGGGTGCTGGGGCAGGGTAGGCACTGCAGGGCAAAGGATGCTCTGAGAAGAGGAAAACACCAACTGGCTGAGCATGGAAACACCTGGCAATGTAAATGTGCCTGGCTGAGACAGCAGCAAAGATTTTCCTTGTGCCCTTCCTGCTCTCAGCAATGTCTGAACCAAAATGTACCTTTTCTGGGTAATAGCTCCAGGGGTATGACCTTAAAACCAGCTAAGGACAGCGGGTCTCCACATCCTCACAGCATCCTCAGTCCCTGCAGAGCCTTGAAGTGTCTCCTGTGCACCCTTTGATGATGGATGGCTGAATCTGCTCTTCTGTGATTCAGCTCACTCTTAGAATTCCCACAGGTACAAGAGAAAAGAGAGCAAGAGATGCAGCATTGGTTGCCTTTCCCTTTTTTCAGGTAGTTAATATTAATCACTGATGCTTTGGATATGTTATGTGAATTCTCACAGGTTCTGAAGCTTTTGACATCTGCAATAAGAGGGAATTGGAAATGCCTGTGTATCTCAGTGACAGATGGGCCAGGTTTAATGCAAATTTCTTCCCTTCTCCATGTACTCTGCCATTAATTTTCAGCTTTGAAATAGCCCTGACCATCCTAAAGCTGTTTAGCTAAACGATGTCTGAGTGTCTGAGGTCACTATTTGCACTGGTGTCCATTTCTCAAAGTGCAAAACCAAGGATTCATCTATAGGCCAGCTCAGGTGATGCAGTTCTAAACTGCACAGGGCATGTCTGAAATGTTTTCCACCTGGGACCCCAGACCTGTGTCTGCAGCTCACACAAAAATGTCCAAATTCTTACAAAGGGCGAACAAATTTCCCTTGTGATTGGTTTGTGCTCTGCAGGGGCTGGAGCTCTGTTGCTGAGATATTTGCTGTGTTGTACCTCAGTTCTGCTGAGATGCCTAAGAGGGCTCAGGGCTATTGTCCTGCTAAAGAGAAGCCAGGCCTGTGGCACTGTGACATTCCAAACTCAGCTCCATCAGGGACTTGTTGCTTCAGCTGCAGTCTGATGGCAGAGCTGATTATGGACTGATGGTGCTCGTGACAAGGGTTGAGAGGAAAAAAATCCCTGGAAAAAATGGATCATCCTGGCTTTACAGATATTCAGTTTGAGATTCCATAGCTGGCATTTGGCCTCAGCAGTGCTGGCAAGACTGAGTTCCATGGCTGCAGGGAGAAGAGTCCAGCCGGGGCCAGGCTGGTGCTGGAGCAGTTCTGAGCACAGAGCTGGCTGGGCTGGCACGGGAGCTGGGGCAAAACCTCTGCTGTGGACACACCACCAGCAGAGAGGGATGCAGCAGCTCCTCAGGCTGGGAAAGGACGATCCAGTCTGGCTCAGGACACTGAGTGGAGCTGATGGTGCTGCTGAAGCCCTGGAGCACCACAGGCAGCACAGTTAATACCTGCGCTCCGCGGCCGCCCAGCCTCTGATGCAGCAGAACAAGTAAAGCTGAGGCCAGTGTGTAAATATTTATAGCCAGTTACCAGGTTTCACACTGGCCAATCCCTCTGCCCCTCCTGGCTCCTGCCGCTGGCTGTTTGTGGCTCTGGGTTGCCAAGGACACTGGCAGGGCAGGATCCTCTGCAGGGCTCTGAGTGACCCTTCCTGCAGCAGAGCTGCTCCTGCCTCTGCAGCACCCACTGCTCCCACCTGCACCTGCAGCTCTGGGGAGGCTCCAGCCCCTCCCAAACCAGCCCCCAAAAGGGCCTGACCAGCCCCAAATGGGAGCATTTTTCAAATTTCTTTACCTGACCAGCTCAGGTTTGCTCCAGGGAGGTGCAAAGGGAATGTGCAGCACCCTGAGCCCTTTTTGCCTCTGTCACCCCTCCTGGCAGGGAGCTGCTGTCCTGAGGGGCTGTTTCACCAAAATCTAAATAGTCTGTGCACAATTCTCGTGTTCTTCCTCAGATCCAGAATACCTAATGCCAAATATTTTTCCCTGCTGTTGGTTCAGTTTCTTCTTCTGTTCCCAACTCTCAGTTGAGCTGCTGAGGGAAAAAAAAAAAATCCCAATCTGATTTACTGAAGAGATTTATTTCAGTTTGGAAGTGGCAGGAAGACAGCTTCTCTGTAGCCATGCATATGTCTGAGATCTTTCTCTTGGGTCTCTCAGTTTGACTTCAAATCATTGTTAAATCAATTTTCTTCAGCAGAACTCAGCAAAGGAGTGAGTTCTGTCATTTTTACTTACGAGATGATTCCCAGAAAATTTGGTTAAACCAAAGGCAACACACCCATGCTCCCTTTGTGCCAGCTAAATTAAGCCAGTTGAAAATCCCATCTGACTGGAAGGAGAGCAAAAGTCCAGCACAGACAAATCTCCTTCACAGCTGGGTATCAAATCTAAAATCTTTTGTTGGAGAAAGCTGCCTGACAGCTATTTACTGCAGCTCCTTCAGCACACTGAGCTCAGGAAATTACATTCATAATTTCCTTAGTGCCAAATTGTTTGTAATTTTCCCATGACTATTTCTTTTTTTGTTTGTGAAACAAAGCCTCTGGAAATCTTGCACAAATTTACTTTTTGCCTAAGTATGAAGCTAACATGAAGTATATAGTTTAATGGGCTACCACTCCCTTGATTTGTTTGGCATAAAGAACAAGAACCACAACCTCGTTTGTGACTAAGTTTTCCATCAATAGCCTTATAATTTTAATGCAATCTGTTTTTTCAGCAAAGGGAAAATTGATCTGATAGAGAAAGTCACTGGCTCATCTGGCCAGTGCTGTTGGACACAAGGGAAAAGCAGAAAAAGTGGAGAGGTGTGACCTGGCTTTTCCACATCACCGTCAGTGCAGGTCTGAGCACAATTCCCAGTGCCTTTATGTAGAAGAAAAAAGACTTTGATTTCTGCAGAGGCACTTGGGTGTGGTGAGCTGGGCTGGTTTCAGTTCCAGCCCTGGGACAGAGCTCATCCAGAGCCTTGGACAAGTGGCTGCTTTCTCCCCTTTGCTCCCGGTGTGACCCTGGGCACCACGGGGGTGTTGAGGTTGGTACCTTGGAGCACACCAAATTTACCTGTGCACAGACCCAGGTGCCATTAACCATGACACTAAACTTGATTTTCACTGGAATTAATTGTGAGTCACAGAAAATCTTTTGTAGGAGGCAGCAGAGCAGTGGTTAAGGTTCCCCAGCTCCAGGCTTTGCACCCAGAGAGGGAAGGACACGCTGGTGGCAGGGGCTGGGGGTGACTCTGCCCCATCCCAGGGACTGCAGGCTGCTGTGGCAGCACAGGAGCTTTGGGTGAGTCCATTGCTGTGGTTCCAGCTCTGCTCTGGAACCAGAATCATCTTCACGGGGTACTGCTGAGTCTGAAAGCTTCTCCTCTTGCTACCTGTCTGCTGATGCAAAGCCTGCATTTTAAATTTTCATGTATATTGCCTACCTAGGAGGGGAGCAAAAAATGCTGTTATGACTTTGTGTGCCCACAGGACCCTGGGGGACACTGAGCACATCCCTCATGGTGGCCAGGCTGGCAGGTGAACAATCAGGGGTGCAGCCCTGAGCACCTCTGCTCCGTTCTGGAGTGTTCACAGCATTGCCAGCAGCCCTGGAGCCAGGCAGGTGTTGGTTGAAGGGCTGAAATTGTCACCCTCCCCAAGCCAAGGAAACACTTTGCACCATGATGGGCAATTTAATTTTGGTGCCCTGAGCTGCAGCAAACACTGTGAGCCCCAGCTCATCCTGTGCCTATTGTCTCTCATCTTCAGGAATGATCTAATCCAATTGCATGTGTTTCTTCATGGTTCTCAGCTTTTTAATTTATTTGAATTTAGCTGCAGACTCAGGCAAAATGAAATTTGTCATGCTTTGAATTTGAATTTCCTCTGCTAATTAAGCATGTATTTTACTTATGTTAGTCTGTGGGTACCTGGAATGATTTTTTTCTTAGACTAAAATCTAAAGCTAAAATTAATAAAGAAGCTTAATTTTGGTCTGATGCCTGGCAGCCATCTTTTTAAATCTGGAACATGAAACTCCTGGTGAGTCTCACACCAAGGAAAAAGACCAATGTTAGGGTAATTATGTACAGTAAAATAAAGATAAAAATAAAAATAAAGATACACATGTGTCTATAATATGCATCATCACAAATTCCTTTGCTCTGTTTGAAGGAAAACCTTATATTATATTGCTATTTCTTTCCTCACTGCTATTAGAAACCTTTCTTAAATCTCTCAGTAGGTATCCACCCAGGAATTGATAACTGATAAGGACCAAGAACCAAACCTCTTCTGAAATTTTATCTGTTTGACATACACAAATACTCAAATATTTGATGGATTCCTGTTATTGTTTAATGGCTGGCCAAGGTGTTTGCTGGAAGGGCCAAAGTCTGGAAACACTTAAACAAACTGCCTCAGCAGTTGTTGAAGTCAATGGAAATTTACTTGACTTCAGCAGAGGGTGGCTGAAAAGTCCTGGAGACAGCAGCAGCTGGGCAGGAGCAGAGCTGGTTTTTGGCCAGGCTCCCCACAGTCCAGTTTGTGGCTTTGCACAGACACGAGGTTGGTGTGTGGGGCTGCAGGGGCAGAGCTGGCACTCCCAGGGATGTGGGGCCACAAGCTGCCTGCTGCTCCCACATCCCTGCCTCTGATCCAGCAGGACAAACACCAGCACCCAGCACACGAATGTGGGTGGAAATGCTGAAGTTCAAACAACCACAGAGCAGAAAACCTCAAGCCCTACCCTTGGCAGAAGACCTGGTGTGTTTGAATAGCCCCTTGCAGGCTGCAGATAAATAGCTGTGCCTGCTGCCAACATTCCTTGAAAACTTAAATTGTTGCTGGAAAGACAGTTGGAAACCTCAGTTTCTCTTGCCTTTTCCAAATGTAGCCTTGAAACAGTCAACAGATGGGTCCATTCCTGCAGGGCTCTGGTGCATCATCTTTTATAAATGGGAGTCACCTTTGTAATTTTCCATGCACAGAAGGAGCAGCTTGTTCTGGGAGAAGCATTTTGGACTCTGCCAAAGGACACCAAGAGGGCTGACACGGCTGCTCCTCTTAATCTGATAGCTGAGCCATCTCTGCAGCTGCTTTTTAAAGGTGGGAACAATCTTTAGCTAGATCCCTGCTCCATGTGCACATTCTGGTGTCACTCAGGAAAATCTGAGTAGCAGTGATGTCACAACACAGCCACTGTAATTACTCATGGGCTTATTCACCAGCAGGCTCTCAGCAGGTGATTGTTCAGCTTTTGGAAATCTCCTTTGATCTCTTGATCCAGGTTTGCTGATGGTATCTTGGGGCTATGCTACATAAATACTCTGACACTAAATTGGGGAAAGCTGAGTAGTCTTGTGCATGTCACCTAATACAATCATAATCCTTTTTTTGTGATCTTACAGCAAGGTAAAACTTGCTGTTTTACCCACTAAATTAAAAGAATCACAGAATCATAAAGGCTGGAAAAAGCTTATCTCGAGTCCCACCATTAACCCAGCACTGCCAATCCCAGCTCTAAACCAGGTCTCTACATGATTTTTGAACTCTCCCAGTGGTTCCACCACTTTCCTGAGCAGACTGGTCCAATATTTGACCACACTGTGAGCAGAGAAATATTTCCTAATATCCAACCTAAACCTCTTGTGGTGCAACTTGAGGCCAGGACAACTTGGTCCTTTCCTGGTTTGTTCAACCAGTAATGAAGAAGAATCCACTGATGCCCCTCATGAATTTCACCCACACTCCCTTGCATGTGCATGATTTCCAAACCACGCTGACAGGAAGCATTGCAGCAGGAGCACAGAGATGTCTCTGTTTTGGCAGCCTGGCTGCTCCCACTGGGGATCGCAGCCCACAGTGTGTGGCCAGCAGGTTGTGATGCTCTCCTGTGCATCAGTTTGCAGAGCAGTGTTTGTGTTCAAACTCCATGGAAAAGGCTTTGCATCACTGATGTTTTAACCAGACCTTCCATAAGCCCTCCCTGACTTACTCCCAGAGAGGAATGACTCTGAAGTGTTTCAGCTTTTCCATTACTTTGCCTGCCTGGAGACTTTGTGCTGCTGCTGTGAGGTAATTTGCTGGTGTCAGGTGAGTTCCAGCTGCCTGCAGGGCTGAGGCTCCATCTGGCCACCAGTTATCCCCCAGGGCAGCAGGATGGTGGGATGGCTGAGGGTGTGGACATTGATGGATCTCTTTTCCTGTTTCTTTTCCTCTTTTTCCTCTCTTGAAATGGCTCACTGCAGGGCAAGGTGTGCACCTGGGGCTGAACAGAGACTTTGGAAAAGTCAGAGGACACATTGAGGAGGGAGCCACTGGGACCTCAGGGGATCAGCTTTCCAACATAATAGCTCTCCCTTCAGCTGGAAGGCCCTGTGTGAGCACGGATGCTTTATATTCCAGGGGGAAATGAAGCCATCCAAACAGGATAGATGATTCTACCCAGGCAGGGACATGGATGTCACAGGAGCAGCCAGCCTGGGGGGCTGCCTGTGCTGGGGAGGCTCCCTGCTCCCAGGGATGGTGAAAGCAGGTGGCTGTGTGCTGAAAGGAGGATGGAGCCTGTCCATTAGGGAGTTAACAGGGCAGTGACCCTGGGGAGGCAGTGTGGGTAGGGAGACAAGAGGGTTTGTGATGGTACCTTAAGCCCAAAATAGCTGCATCCCTCAGACTGCAGCTTGGAAGGGAAAATAACCTTTCCCAGCTGTTTTGCACAAAGAGGGGAGAGGGGATGATGATGGTAATGACTTTAACAAGGGAGATTGGTGATTATTTTCACCTGGAGCTGAGGGAAGGCCTGAGTGGTGCCCTGGCAGAGGAGGGCTCTGGAGGGTTTGTGTGTGGAGATTGTCTCTGCTGGAGTGAGGAGCTGCTGTGGCCATGGGGTCCCACCTCGGGCAGGTGAGTGGGGCAGCTCCATCTCACACAGGGTGATTGTCACCACTGCCAGGGTGACACCATGGATGGGATGTGTCACACCCTGCCTGGCACATGGGAGGCAGGACAGCCAAACCCACCCATGGGGAATGTGAAGGGCATCCTGTAGGGATTCACCCCAAGGTGCCCTGGCCTCCTTCCCCTGCCAAAACCAGGCCCCAGGTGTGGGAGGGTTCCCCCCTCTGTGGCTGCAGAGGGATTTAATGGAATCAGAGACCCAAAGGATGAATCAAAACACTCCCTTTTCTCCTTTGGTGCAGATGATCCCTGCTCTGGGTGAGCCCTTGGCTTTGGGGGTGTCCTGCCCTCAGGGTTTCTTGCAGAGCACTTGGCTGTGGAGCAGCCTCCCCACACCCTCTGCAAGCTCTCCCATCTCCAAATAAAGTTTCCTAGCAGATAGGTTTGAGTGAGTAATTCAACCAACTCGGTTTTAAGTGCTTCTGCTTATAGTTCATTTTGTTTGGATAACTAGTCAAGGATGTATTGGATCATTGGAGTCCTTCTTTTTAGATTTATTTCCTCTGTTTGCCAAAAAATCAATTTGCAGGGTAATTGATTATCTTCCTTAGCAAGCACTATGGGTAGTAGGAGATTGACTCAGAGTTGACTCAGTCCTTTGCAACGAGTTGTGTCATTCTTGCACTTTATTCTTGATTATTCTGGTGCTTTGGCAGAGATTTTTGTAGTGCTCTTCTGTATCTGTAATGTGGCAGTGCCCCAGTGCCTGCTCCTTGACTCTGGTTGTGTGCTGTCCTTGCTCTCTAAATCATCCAGTGCTCTTTTCCAAACACAATAAAGCTGCTGCTGTGATGAGTGCAGGCTTTGGAGGTCTTAAATTCTTCTCTGTCAGGTGTACAGGCCTGATTTAAGGTCTGGTCCTGCACACACTCACTTTCTGGCAGAAGTGCCATACTGAAGATGGGGTAAAGCACTTGCTCTGTGCCACGTGCCTTTGCAGACCTTTATTCTGCTTTTTTCTGGATGTGGCATTGTGCACATGGGACTGGATAGTGAATCCAACAGGGATCTAAGGGATGCAGCAATTGCAGGATGAGGCCTTGAGCTGCAATCCAATGAGAGCAATGAATGACTCCAATAGCAACCTGCTCTGCTGTAACCACCGAGAGCCACATGAAATAAATGAATTTATTATTTAGCTGCTGCTCTATTAAACTAGCAGACAGGCTGCCTAGGAGTTGCTTTTGATGATAGCTGGTGTTTAGGATTTGGACATGAATTCTCTAGTTTGTGTTGTATGTGGAAGGCATCTAATACTTCAAATAATTATTATAAAGTATCTAATACTTTAAATAAATATTAAATAAGAGGCTCCTGATGACAATTCCCTGCAGATGTGGGACGCTTGTCACGCTGCTGGTGGGCTGCAATGCCTGTTTTCAAGCACTTATCAGAGCACTTGTGCTTCTCCAGGATGCATCCTCTGGTTGGGATCTTCCAAGATGCAGCTGCAGAGGTGCAGGATTAGTCCCCAAATACCCCTGTGGGTCTTGGAGAAGGGAATCCATTGGTACAGACATCCCTGGAGCAGAACCCTTCCCATCCTCTCTCCTCCTGTTTCTGTTCATGCCAGAGGCAGGAGAACTGCTTCTTTTGAAAGAAGAAACCCCACAGGAGCTGCCTGCAGGGTAATTTTTCCTGGGGATGTTCTCCTAGAGTTGTACAACACCTGACTTTGCATCCTCACACTCTGCACCTCTGGTTTCTCCTGGAGCTCTTGCCTTGATTTATCTGACTGGGAATGCTCTGTCTGAATGTCCCATCCTTGATGGGGCTCACCTCTGCAATTTCTCATGAATCCTGGAGCTCTGCAGCTCAAACACATTACAAACCTCATACCTGAGGGGCAGGGTGGCTCTGCTAATGTTCTTGTAGGTCTGATGGTTGGTTACAGCCACTAGAAGAAAGCTCTCATAATGGTGAGTAAGTTTCATGCTTGCTGGGAGAGCTGTTGGAAAAATGAGCTGGAAATGGGTATCTGGATTCCTTTGAAAATCAAGTGTAAACTCCAGTCCACAGTGATAAATGATGTTGGTGTTTCACATCTGTGTTTTATGCATGCCTGAAGTTGTTCTTGGCAAGGGGTGGCAGTCTGAGCCTTGAACCTCAGGGCAGCCCAGTGTTCCTGTCCCTGCTAGGGGTGTTGTTTATATGGGTGATGCAGTGCTGGAGGAATCTCTGGGACTTACCTGTTGAATGAACTGACACAGAAAAATATGAATGTTTTTATAAAGAGAGTGTGTTTGCTCTTACACAGTGTTTTTGTTTTACTAACAAAGAGAAATTCCTTGGCCCAAGTGTAATGATCTGCTTTCCAGGGATACTGGTGCTGCGTCCAGCACACCTACCAGCCTCTCCTGCCATTAGTGAGGAGCTCTGTGGTGGCTCTCCAAGGCACCACAAAAGCCTGTTTGTAGAGCAAGAGCTCCAACACAAGCACCTCTTGTTGAAAACAAACTTAGTTTCTTGCTGGGCCATGTGTCCAATAGGAGAAGAATGGAAGTAAGTGGGAGAAATTCAGAAGAATATAAAAAGAATAAGGGGTGGAGAAAGGGAGAAAAGAAAACAAATGTGAATGCTGTGAGATTTTTCTGGTGTGGTGCAGCAGCACAGGCATGTGGATTTATTTAAATTAGGAATTAATTGCTACCTGACAGTACTTTTTTAAAAATATCTATTTTGAAGAAAATACTCTTCTTTTGCCATTTTTTCTGTACTCTCTTCAGCTGGGTCTCCCCCTTCCCTTCAGACTTCTCACTTGAAATACATTCCTGCTGTTCATCTTGTGTCCTGCAAACTCTGTCTGTGATCCTGAAGGTGCTGTAAAACTGAGCTTCCAGGAAAGCCTTCGGCATTCAGAGAGAGTTTGGGCAGGACAGGCTCAGCATCCTCCTGCAGAGGTTTTGTCCCTCGTTTCCCTGTCGGGAAGTGCAGCTGCTGGCAGTTTTTGGGGCAGCGGGTCTGTCCGAGCCTGCAGCATCCCGCGGTTCCCATGGCAGCGCTGCACTGCCGCGGGGGCATCGGGGCAGCTCTGCGGGCAAAGCGCCGGCGCTGCTCGGGCTTTTCCCCCCGGGGATGGAGCGGTGACCCTGGGAGGAGCTCCCCGGGGCAGGATCAGTGAGTGCTCTGGGTTGGACTAACTTTTTTTTTTTTTTTTTTTTTTTTTTTCCCGTGTTATAAGCTGGGAGCCGCGTCCCTCCCGCTGGCCAGCCCAGCGCAGCCCGGACCCTGCGCTCTGTCCGTCCGTGCGCTCCCCGCAGCAGCCCCGGCTCCCGGCAGCCTGTAAGCACATCCATCCATCCATCCCTCCCTCCTTCCCTCCCTCCTTCCCTCCGTGCCGCTCAGCATCGTCTCTCCGAGCAGGGCAGCGCTCCGGCATCCCACGCCTCGCAGATCTCTGGATTTCAGGGCTGCGTTGGTCTTTTCTCTGCCTTGCGATTGCTCTGCCGGAGAAGGGTTTGTGGGGAGTGGGAAGCCTGTGGGTGTGCACTGCACTACTACAACACTTCAGCAGGCAATTCCTCCGTAGTTTGCTGAGTTAACCTCAGAAACTGCTTGTTTTATGGGTTGTTTTGGAAATGGGATTTATCCACATTCTTGCTTCTGATTTCTCTTGCATTCTCTTCCCCTGATATGCATATTGCCTCCTGGAAGGTGGTTGCTTTGAGCACTGGGGTATAAATACAACTTTTCTCTTTGCTTTCAAGTTGAACTGGTGCTCAGGGAGCATTTGCAGTGGTGCTGATTTGTGTAAGAGCTGTCAGCTCTGTGCTTTCCTGGGCTGGTGTCAGATGTGCCTCTGAGGATTTTAAAGAGAGGTGGAGAGGAAATAACTGAGGCAGAAACTGTTTTGTGGGCTCAGGTGATGTGAGGAACAACCATGGGAGCAGGCTGGCAGTAACAGAATTGGGGAATATGGGAATGCAAGCTTTCACCTAATAATTATCTCACTTTCCTGTATTATGGAGTATCAGGCGTTGCAGGGTTCCTGCAGCTGCACCCATGTGAATGCAAACACCATTAGCTTTGTGCAAATGCTGCACCCCTGTGTTGAGATCGATTTGGGAAGTCACTTGCATGAGTGAAGTTGTATTTGTCATGTGTTTGCAAGGTGGGTGTTTCTGCCATTAATCTTTTCTTTAGTAATTGGTCAAAAGATAAGTTAATGTGTGGGACTCTGGTCCAGTTTGTGTTGTGTAAACAGGAGCTGTCTATGGTTGAGAATGGGATGTGACTATTTTTTAAACCACTGAAATCTAGCATGTGGGATGGGGAAAACTGTAAAAACAATCCACCTACCAAACAGCCTTTTACCCTGTTTTGAGAGGAAGAGTGTTTTTTAAAAACGACAACAAAAAAAACTTCCGAGAGGAAACTGATTAAATTCTTAAGCCATGATGTACAAAGCAAATAGCTGATCAAGCAACCAAATATGGCTTTGGAACTTCAACTTTCTTTTGTAATGATAAAAGCACCCACATACTTCAGTGACAAAACCCTTTTTTCTTTTTGCCAAACACAGCATTCTTGAATACAAACCAGTTCCTGATTTTTCCTTAAGGAGCTCAGTATATAAAAATTCCTTCTTGACTAATACCTAAAAGAAAAATGTGGGTAGATGTTTCAGAGCTGGCACCACAAGTGCAAAAAACCCTAAACCCCTCCAGATCTCAGTGCAGCACAAAGGCAGTTGCTCAGATTATGGACTGTGGCTCTGAGGAAGGAAAGGAGTTCAGGGCTGGGATTTTACAGCTGCTTTCTGACATGCACTGAGGAATTTTGGCTGGGGAAGGTTTTGAGGATTGGGCCCTTGAGCTGATTCTAGCAGAAGTTATTCCCTGCTGTGAGAGATGGCTTGTCTCCCTGTATGCTGGTACAATTCTCTGCTTGGAAGTAAACAATGGCAGCTGTTCAAAAGGAGGCAATGTTTAGGGTACTCAAACAGTTGAAAATAAACACTCTCCTGCCTGTCTTGGCTGGCCTTTACTTCGGAAGCAGCCTTTCCATCGAGCTGCACTGTGAATGGAACATCCAGATATGTGGTAGGAAGCAGCTGGGAGCCCAGTCAGGTTCATGTATGTGGATAGGGGAGTGATGCTGTAGGATGCCCTTCATCTGTAATCTGAATCCTTATCGTGTGAATGTGGCTTGCAGAACACACCCACTGCACTAGGATGCAACAAAAGCTCTAAGGAACTGACCTCCTTGCCCCCAAGAAGGAATTTACTTCCTTTTGTATCACAGAATAGTTTGGTTGGAAGGGACCTTTAAAGGCCATTTAGTCCACAGGGACGTCTTCAACTAGGCCAGGTTGCTCAGAGCCCTGTCCAGCCTGGCCTTGAACACTTCCAGGGATGGGGCATCTTCCACCTCTCTGGACAATCTGTGCCAGTGCTTTGCTGGCTTTTCCAGTGTAAAAATCTCCTTCCTTGTATCTAGTCTAAATCTCACCTGTTCCAGTTTAAACCTTTGCCCTTGTCCTGTTGCAGCAAGCTCTGATTAAAAGTTTGTTCTCATCTTCCCATTGAAGAACTGAAATACAATATGGCAATAAAGCCTTTCCCTCTCCAGGCTGAGCCATCCCAGCTCTCTCAGCCTGTCTCAAAGGAGAAGTGCTCCATCCCTCAGAGCACATCATCCTTGTCCCCTCTGGACTTGCTCCGTGTCCTTCCTGTGCTGGCCCCCAGGGCTGCACACAGCTCTGCAGGTGAGCTCTCACAAAATGCAGCAGAGAGGCAGAGGTGAGCCAGGATAACACTGTCCCCTCAGCAGCAGCCTGGGTGAATTATGTTCTTTTACATTTATTCACCAGCCAGTGGAAGCATTGGGGGGTTTAGGTAGAAAATTCCTCTGATCTGTGCTGATGGGACAAGGATAACACAAGTTTGTGTTTAGCATTTCCCTTTTTGTGGTGCTGCTTACCCTGAAGTCCCAGGGGCATTAAATGAAGCAATAAAAGTCTCACCACCAGCAATGTGCAAAGTTTGCTCAGGCTTCTGATTGGTTTTGGTTTGATATCTCCTAAATCAGAGCAGCTCCCTGGAGAGCCATGGGCAGGCTCTGGTGCCAGCTCTCAGGGGTCACAGGGAGATGCAGATGTGCGGGGAGCTGAGCCAAGCACTCCATGCCTGCCTGTCACCCTCGTGGTCCCCAGGCACTGTCACCTTGTTCCCTGCTGGTGGGAGAGCAAAGGTAGCCAAGCTGAGATTTCAGATTTGATTCTTTACCTTGAGCAGGGTAGACTCACTTTTGCTTGAAAAGATAATGGAAATCATGTCTATGCAGTAAACCTTCCCAAACTGACCTGTGATTTCATTAAAAAAATACATTGTAAGTCAAAATACTACAGCTTGATTCATTTGGATTGCTTTTTATTTCATTTCTGTGTTATAGAAATGCAGACAGGGAAATCAACAAAGCAGAAATGTCTGAGATCAGTCATTTCGTGTCTGATTTTGGCAGAGGGAGTGTGGGAGGAAGAAAAAGACCTCATATTTCACTTAGATACTCTGTTTGGAGAGGAGTTTTAAGCAGATGGCTCTTGAGACTCTGTGACTCTAAAGAATTAAATGCTATTTAGATAAATGCATGCTTCCACTTCTGCAGTGGATACTTGAAAAAAAAAAAAAAAAGAAGAAAAAAAATCTTTCCCTAAGTCAAAGCCATCAAAAGGCATGGCATGCCATCAAGGGCAGGGACATGCACC
Source organism: Melospiza georgiana (assembly GCF_028018845.1). NCBI lineage: Eukaryota > Metazoa > Chordata > Aves > Passeriformes > Passerellidae > Melospiza > Melospiza georgiana. Next base: position 6,676,053 of record NC_080441.1, on the reverse strand, counting down.
AAAGATTCCTCTATTGGTTTTGGAAGGACTGTATCATGTATTCTGGCTCCAGTCCTTTTGTCCTTGGGTCCACTAAAACCCTGTTTGCAGCCACTTGGATGGGTGTAGGACCAAAGGACTGGAGCTTCCTTGGGCTTCAGAGACAGGACAGAGCCCAGCTTGTTCCTCTCCCCAGTGTGCTGTAACTGAGCAGCCCAGAGAATATCTGGGAATATCACCCCAGTTGGCTTCTGCAGGAATGAATTGGAGCCAAGAGGCTGAGGCTGGTGTGTGATGAGCATTTCTCTCTGTGAAACCTCCCCAGGCCTGTGGGCAAAACTCCCCTACCAGAAATGGCTCATTTGGCTGCTCTGGGTACTTCCTGCCAAGGCTTTGCTATGCTCTGAGCTGCTGTTGGAAAGCCACAGAGAAGCCCTTGAAGGGGCAGTGCTTGCCCTCCCTGCAGCTCTCACTGAGGCAGGAGCTGGCCCTGGGTGGTTCAGGCATGGGTGGTGCCAAGGACGCTGCCAGAGCAAATTCCTCCTCTCAGGGACAGATGGATGGATGGATGGATGAATGCTCCCTCTTCTGCTTCTCCAGCTTTTTCATATCCACCAGAATAGATGGGAAATAGGGTCTGTGTTCTATGGCAAGACAGGGCTAAAATTACACTTAAGGCTTTGGAGAATAACAAAGTAGAGCAAGGATTGCATTATAGCCATGCTGGAATGGTACAGACAGGGTTGGAAACACTCTTTCAAAAAAAGGCTGAACTAGAGTTCCCTGGAAGAAGTTGGAGAGCCAGGGCAGGGTTCCTGGCAGCTCTGGAGCTGCAATCCAGGGTGGAAGGGCAGCTATTTTGTTGTGTGCCTGGCTGGAAACTTCCAGGCAGAGTTACAATTTTGGTTTGGATGCTGTTGCAGAGTTGCATTATTTTTGTAAATAAGAAATTCAAACCCTCTTGACTTTGGACTGATGTTTTCAGAAGACCCACTCTACATTCCACAGATGTGCCTCATCTCTTTTGTGTCCCTTGAGGTGACCCCAGTGACTGGGGTTGTTTGGGATGCATCCCTCCTGCAGGGCTGGCTGTGCTGTGAGCTGCCAGCCAAGGGTCAGAGCTGTGGGGGGTTGAAGGTGGTGGGACACTGCTGCATTGGTGACCTGTTGGGGTCAGGTACAGAATGTCACTTGTCACCCAGACATGTAATGGAGAACAGGGGAAAACTATTCCTGCTGGGAAGAATCACTGCAGGGCAGCTTTTGGCTTTCTTGTCTCTAATCCCTTTCCACCCCTGGAAAGGGGAAGTGAGCAGAGTGGAAAAGAGGAGACTAATATCTGCCTCACAGATTTATGATGCTTTATGATGCTTTGACATATGAGGGAGCTTCAAATCAAATACTGGCTGGCTCCAGTGGTGTCTGCCTGCTGAAATGAAGGGTTTAAAAGACTCCTGTTCACAAGGGATTGTGTGTGCTCCATGTGCCAAGGGACTCCTGCAGGGAGGCACGGTTGGTACAGGGATCTATAATTCACTTATTTTGCTTCAAGGTCCCTTTAGCACTGCAGCAGCTGTCCCAGAGTGTGAGGGCTCTTGTGCCACACCAGCTCTCAGCTGCAGAGGAGCTCAGAACTTCTGGTAGAGCAAGAATTGCTCTTGCTGTTTTGCTTGGACAGGGCAAAAAATCCACTCAGTCCTCCAAGACTCTCTCATATGAACCAGAGCACTGGGCATGCCTTTCTTCTTGTGCTAAGGAAAATAGAAATGGTTCATCACACTAAAGCCACGACTGGTCCAGCCCACAGTGGTTGTTAGTTGAGTTTCCTGCAGGGAGCTGGCTCCCAGCTCTTCCTCAGAGCCTTCATATGGCAATATTCAGTTTTCATGTGCTTCCAGTGGTCTGTGACCAAAGATTCCCTTGACTATGGCACTACCCTAAATGGGGAAGCTGGGGTGTCAGAAAATGATGTCCTTTCTTGTAAAGAAGTGCCCCAAGATGTGGGAACCATCTGGACTTGGCAGGCTGCTCCCAAGGCATTTACTGCTTGTTTACCTTGGGACTGGCTGCCCCTGGCAGTTGTTGCCATCAGCCTTTCTTATCTGTTCTTTTCTATAATAAACACTGGAGCAAAGGTTTGGAATTAGTCACTTCTGAGGCACTGCCTGCCTCCCTTTCCAGCTCCTGTCTTATCCTCTCGGTTTTGGACTCCTGAGCTTTTTGCACTTCATTCTGTGCCTCTTGGTTTTCCCCTCATCTCATGGCACTGAGATAGCAAAGAGCTCTTTAAAATTCCTGGGAGGTGTGTCATCCCCAGGGCTGCAGCATCCCAGGAAGCTGCTGCCTGGGGACAGCTGTGTGCACTCACAGTGCTCTTGCTGTGCTCTCCAGAGATTTTTCTAGCTTGATTTACCTCATCCAGTGGGTGAATTTGAGTTTCTGACTGATGCCTGCTCAGTTCAAGAGCCCACAGAGGCAGTGTCAGGATCCCAGGAGCATTCCAGGGGCCTGGCACTGTGTGCTGCTCTTTGGTGCAGCATTAACCACAGGGCAGCCTGTGGTTCCAGGGAATGCAAACACAGAAAAAGCATCTCCAGAACACAGGTGTGTGGTCCTCATCTGGACTGAGTAATTTGAGATCGTAATCTGGAGACTGAGTGGCTTTGCTTCCACTTACAAATTCCCTGGTGGTGTCTAAGCATTGTCCTGGTGTGCTCTTGCTTCTGACAGCACTGTGGAGAGGCACTGATGGACAGCCCAGGGTGCAAGGATTTCCCTCCCTCTCTCTCTGGTCTTATCTCACATTAAAAATGCACAGAGCTGTGTATTTCACTCAACACAAGAAAATTCAGTTCCTGTCTGCCCTTGCTCTGCCCATTGAAAGGCAGCCATGCTCCCCAGGGCACAGCCTGCCAGGTGAATGCTCTTGGTGTATAATTTGTGTCAGTGCTGCCTCTGGAAAGGGCCAGGATGGGAGAGCAGCCCATGTTCATCTCTCAGCAGCACAAGGGCACACACTGGGGATGCAAATCTGTTAAATTCTGTCTGGATTTACTTTGGTGGATGCCAGAACATGTCATCCACCCCTTGCCATAATATTCCCTTCTCTTCTATGCCATTATCACCTTAATGATTTATAACCAAAGGTGGAAACTTCCACTCTGGATCTGTCCCTGTGTAAGGATGAGTTTCTTGCAGTGGGTGGGGGACTCATTGTTCCTGTTTGGGGAAGGATTTGCTGATTTTTGGCTGGAGAGGATTGCAAACAGCATCCCTGTGGTGATTGTGACATGCAGGAGAGGCTGTAACCCTTGTTTGGGCTGGCAGGGGGCTGCCCTAAGGGCTCACCTGCGGGGTGTGTGGGTGAAAGCCGTGCCCCACAGCTCCTTTCTTCAGTCCATGTCTCAGGGGTGAGCTGAATGCAGCTTTCCCTGCCCTGCAGGGCTCCCAGTGCCCATCTCAGGAGCGCTGCTGAGAGCATCCCCTGCCCTCCCTCAGCCCCTGCTCCAGTGAGGGGAAACCTCCGTGTGCTCCACTAGACGCCAAGCAAACAACCAATAAATCTCCTATAAACCGGGAGTGAGTTGTTTTGGTTACCAGGGAGATTGCCAAGTGCAAATTCAACCTGAAATAGCGATGAGCTCATCCCTGGAGCAGCCGGGGAAGGGAAGGGGGGCAGCGCCAGGAATGCCGGCGGCTCCAGGGACATTTGGATGCTCTGGGAGCCTCTCTGCCAAACAGCTTTGCCTTGTCAATGAGATCGTGCAGGGGACGCTGAGTGGAGCTGCCTGCTGGAACAGGGCTTTTACAATTGCTGGAAGTGTGGCAGTGACATTCCTCGTGGGACTGGGGGCTGGAGAGCCTTGGGGTGGGCTCAGGCGCTGCAAAGGTCCTTCTCTGCCATCTCCGCTGTTCTGGAAGCTTCTCCCTGGGAAAGGATTGTGGGCAAACTGAGATGCTTGAGCTGTAGGTGAGGGTTGGTTCTCAGCAGCTGTTTAGGCAGGAGCACTGACAGGCCAAGCCTCTCCTGCTGCTGCTCCAGGGGCTGCATCAAGGGCTTTGAAAAACGTCACCCTCTTCTGCAATACACCTGGGGCAGGAGATGGAACATTTGGGCTCTGGCATTACTTTGCCCTGAAATGTCCCCAGTTTATGCAGGTCAGGATTGGAGTTTTGGAGTCAGCTGCTGCCAGGGCACTGTGGGAGCAGGGATGGCATTTCTGGGATGATGGGATGTCATTTCTGGGATGATGGAGGGGGCTCTGGTGGAGTGCCAGCTGTGCCTGAGAGAGGCAGGATAAGGAGACTGTGCTGCTCTCAATCCCTTGGTAGCCCAGAAAGGGCTCCTCTGTCACCCTGCACCTCTCTCTGCTAGGACAGATGTTTCCAGATGCACTCCATTCAATGGACTCACATTTTCTGTAGAAGTACAACTTTTAACTGGAAAGCTCTGTCTGTAGGAGGAAGCACTGCCTGTCCCTCTGCACATGGTGCTGCAGGGGAGAGGCTGACAAAGCTGTGGCAGTGGTCTCTGCTTGGATTTTGTTCCCCACTGCTGAATTATCAAATATGTGAAGTTGTGTAGAAATATCTGAGAATATCACCTATCTTGATGAAGCAAGGCATGAGCCCCTTACCAGAGGCCCACTGATGGATTTCAGCAAATCTTTTAGGACATAATTACCAGTAAGTGAAAACAGGGAACAATTATCAACAGCACAAATGCAAACAAAAGCTGAGCCCCTGAAAAGTGATCTGTGAACCTACTCACATGATGAAAAAACATGATCCTTTTTTTGGATTAACTTCATAGCTTTCTGAAACAAGGGATGGAGGCTGCATCTATAAAAAGAGATTGGTTTCAGCAGGGGTATTTTGTATTTTGGAAGTCTTTTATTATAATTTTACAATCATGAGACATCTGTAAATTATGCATTCTTGCAAGTCCCTTCCAGGGCTGTAGGTGGATTTTTTCCAGCTCCTTTCTGGAGCCATGTGGGAAATGCTTTGGTGACATGACCCCAAAACATGACAGGCAGCTCTCAGTGCCGCCAGTGCATTCAGCCATCAGCTCCAGGGAGAGGCTTCAGGAGAGCCTGGTGCTTGGAGCAGTCTGGCATTTGAAAGAAGGGGATTTTCATGTGGGGACTCAGAGCTGAGTGAGATCTGGGTGAGACAGACATGAGTTCACCCTTTACAGCTGCAGGGTGGGCAGTGCCCTGGTGTGCCTGGGCTGTCCCAGGGGCTGGCCTTGAGTCCATGTCACCCTGCTCCATGGCACACCATGTGTCCCAGCCACCAGCACCCCAAACTGCCCAGAGCTGAGCTGGGCAAAATGCTGGAAAACTTTGAAACCTACAGATGCCACGTGGAGCATTTTATTTTCTGTTTTCAGCACCTCTTTGGAGATGAGATGCTGCTTATCTGACGTTCCTTTGTGTCACTTCTTTTCTGTGGATATTAACACTGGATGTTAACATTTGGGAGCAGGACAGGCATCCCTGCAGGCCTTCCCTGTGTCCTCCCCCAGTGTTTCACCCTCTTGGTACCAAGGTGTGTTTGCTGTTTGGCTGTCCATGGGTGCCTAAACCCACTGCTGCTCTTTGCAGATCCAGGACCAAGCCTAACCTTGCTCAGCCCTGGCACAAACCAGGCAAGGCTCCTACCAGGCTTCCTTCTGAGAGTTTGTCTCAAGGGGTGAAACTGTACCAAAGGGACAGCAGAGTCCTTGCTGTTGCAGGAAAACCCTCCACGATTTGGAAACCTCACCCTTTCCCCATTGTCCTGCACCATTCCCAGAGGGATGTGGTGCTTGTGGGCTCTCGTGAAATGCAGTTGCACAAGCTGGTTTTCAAAGAAAGCAAACCACTGTTTCACATCTGGTTTAGCTTTTTGACAGTTTTCTCTGGCATTTGTGTGCAATTAGCACTGCTTTTCTCACATGGAGCCCATCTCCAATGGCTGGATGTGGGCAGTGGTTGCAGAGCTTGCAGTGATTGTGTTGAGAAGGGCTGTTTCTCTTTGCAGACTGTATTGCTCGTTGTCCCTGAATTTATTGTCTCTCTGCTACTTGAGAAAGAAAACAAAATAATTTTTGGGCCTGAATCCATCCCAGAGCAGGGGATGGCTTAATCAAACACACAAGCACTTTTACCAGCTCCAGTTGGTTTATTTCTGTGTTTAAAATCAAGCACTGCTTAAAGTATCTCACTTCTCTTTTTCTGAAGTTTGTGTTTAATTGAATGTACCCACTCACAGGCTTTGCCCATTGCTGCAAGAGGCAGCACTGGTAGAAATGCAGTAGCACGAGAGCTGCTGTGAGACACTTGGCAGAGGAGAGGAGCCCTTCCCTTGGCTTGGTGGAGGGGGGAAATGAAGGAATTAAATTTGGCAGTTTCTGTAACCTCACCCCCCACCCTCCTTTGGCCCAAGCTGTCTCCTACCGAATACTGATCTTAATGTTTCCAAGACACAAAAGGAACTCAAATTTTGCTAGGTTACCAAAAAACTGGAGTGGGAGTATGTTGGGGAGGAGAATTCCCCTGCTTCCCTCTCCGAAACAGCAGATCCCTCTCTATCCTGCAGATAATGATACTCAGCTGGGATACCACAAACCAGGGCAGGGCTTTGAAAACCATTCTGGGCTGGGACTCTGGCTTTGGCTGAAATTGAAACCTAACCCTGATGAAAGAACTAAAGCTATTTGTTCTTTTTTTTTTTTTTTTTTTTTTTTTTTTTTTTTTTTTTTTTAACATTTGAGCCTATGTTTTCTAACCAGCCCCACAGGTAAAGCTTTCCTGTGCAGTCCTTGCCCAGCTCTGATCTGACATATTCCCAGAGAGACCCAGGATCCTTATCACTTTATGAAAAATGAGATTTACATTCCTGTATCACACAGGCACTTTGAAAATATTATCCCTGACTCCAGATAAATGGCTCATACATTTTAATGCCGTTATTAGAAATTGAATTGACAACACTTATCCTCAGTGGAAATTGCTCTGCGGCTCAGGGGAAAATGTACAGAGAGCACTGGTGGAGACTTCAGAGAGCTCTTGTCATCTTGAGATGTGTGTGCTGCTGGTGCAGTGTGTCTGCTGAATGAGAAGAGCAAGGTTTGATCTTTACCAGGAAAAGGAGAAAGCACAAGTCCAGGGGCTGAGACAGCAGTGGGTCTTCAAACATCCCAAAGATCTTCTGGGCTGAAAGGGAGAGCAAAGTGCTGGGGAAACAGGGGCTGCTCTGGCCTGTGTGTCCAGGGTGTTGTGGAGATGTTGCACACAGGTGCTTTATTTGCTGTCTTAGTGAGTGTGAGAGAGTGAACTGCTGGGTGATGCCTGAAACTGGCACTGGGTGAAGTCTGCTGGGGTGCTCAGGTTGGTGACAGAAGCAGCAAGGAACTGCAAGAGGGAAACCCACTCAAAAGAGGCTGCTTTTAGAACAAAGTCTTTAATGGTGAATAAACTTGCAAGAATTGGCTGATGTCTGCTCTCTTAGGGGATGTGGCCTTTGACATCAAATCTCTGCAGCCTCTGAACTGGGAGCTCCTGAGAGTGAAGGGAGGAAGGGGGACACTGGCACAATACACAACTGGCAAAATGCTCAATGTGGTGCCAAAGCAGCACTTGTGAATCTGAAGCCACTCCAAGGTGCAGAGTTTCCACTTTTCCTGCCCTTTTGTGCAATGTGGCCCAGCCTGGCCTGGCCTTTGTGGTGGGTGTTGGGGTGCCAGGAAGTTGACTACTTCTTCCATTTTAAACTGCACTTATCTGAAGCTGGAAGTTAAATCTAACCTTCCTAAAAGTAGAGGTTTATGAAAATAACTCTTGTCCTTAGGCCTTGCTGGAGGAGACTTTGCAGCTTTGTTTTTCCTTGTAAAGAATGCTCAGCATATGTCCTGACAATTAGTCAGAGTGCCCAAAAATACCCATCAGCCCTGCAAGCTGATCCCTTCAGCTCCTGGAGCTGAGACAGACACAGGGTTATGCACTGGGGGGCTTTGGGAAAGGTTATTTTTAAAATGGCCACATAACAAGGGTGATCTGGTCCTTCCAGCCACCAGCTCTGGCTAACAACTGAGGATGCAGACAGCCAAGTGTTGATCTTGCTCGAGGGGACTGTCCTGCCCAGAGTGTTGGGCTGCTTCTCCTGCTAAAGCATGTGCCAGTGCTGGCTCTGCCAGCTCTAAATCAGTGCTGAGGGCATGGCCCTGTGGCCTGTGCCAAGTTTGGGCAGTGCTTTGATGGTGTGCTGGATGCCAGGGAGTCTTCCCAGCTGGCATGCCAATGCTTGGAAGGGCACGTCCTCATCAAAGAGGTGGCCTGTCTTCACCCTTTCCAGGCAGCCCTTTCCTCAGGGCTTTTGCTTTCCCTTTTCTGACCACCTGAGCTGAAGTTTTCTATCCTCAGTGTCTCTCACATGCTGAACCACTGGAGAATGTTTTGCCAGAATCACAGTCCATCCACAAACAGCCCTTTCTTCTCCTCCCCTGAAAATCAAGGTCTGTAAAGGGAAACACCAAGGCTCCTTGGTGCCACAGAGCACTGCTGGTGTGGGGGTTTGGTTTGGCCCCTGTCCTGTGTGGGCAGAGGATGGAGGTCTGCAGAGCCATCTGCCCAGCAGCTTCCTGGGGATGTGGTATTTTGCTAGAAAGCACTTCCAGGCTTTGGAGGAAGAGCTTGGGCAGAGCCTGCAGCACCCACCTTGTGAGTCTTCCTTGCTGCCAGGTCCTGTTGGATGAGCACAGGAGGGTGTCAGGGGATGCTGGAGAGTGTGTGTGTTGTGGCTGATGTCTGGGTAGCTGCTAATCTCTGACTCTAGTGGGTAGATTTCCAAAGAATGACCCAGCTTTCAAACAGTGAAGCAAACCAGTAGCTGAACTCCCTTCCATGAGCTCCACAGTGAGCTGTTTACCCTGAGCACTGCCCAGCCAGCTGCTGTGCCCATGAGAAGGAACTGGGAGCTACTGGAAGTGCAGAGAGCCTGCTGGACACTGTGAAATATTATTTCAGTGATGGCTCACTCACTGCTTGGTGAAGCCCTGACATGAGCATTTATTGTGTGGGTATGGCAGGATTATATTGCTGTGCCTGTTCCTCACACCTCATCTGTCCTGGGAAAGATTGCTGTGCTGCCTGGCTGGGTCACTCTGGTATTTATTGGACAGGGACTTGAGTAATTTTTCTCAGCTCTGAAGCCAGGGCTAAGCCACAGGGGGAAAGCTGTGACTGGCAAATATCTGCCTCATGTTTGGCTCCATTGGTCATTCCCCCTGCCCATGAGTGTAACTGAACATGAACAAAGAAAGACCTAAAAGTGGCCAAGATGGCCCTAAGGGGCTCCACTGCCCCAGGTGTGAAGCTTTGGGGTAATAGGCTGGGGAATAACTGAGTTGTGGTGCAGCTGGTTGGCCCCATGGCTCCTCCCAGGACACATGACCTGGCAGAAGGGACTGAGAATGATCACAGCACTGCTGGCTGGGTCTGTGTGACACAGTTGTAGGGCTGCTGGGGAGGAAGAAGGAAATGCAGTATTTGAAGAATATTAGCCCAATTATGAGCCTGATGCTCTTATGAGGCTTCTGAATCAGACCAGTCTTGGCAGTACATGTGGCCCTGTCTCCCAAGAGGAGTAGAGAAAGTCTTTGTCTCCCCTCAGGGTTGTGTGACCTCCATGGACATGTTCACACCTGTGGTCTTCACCTTGCAGTCCATGAAGGGGGCTGTGGACAGCCTGCTGAGCCTCCAGCCCACTGCCTGCACACTCACAGCAGAGGGACGTGGCAGACAGAGCTGGGAAGAGAATCATGGCTCACGTTTAAGCAAGTGCATTTAAAGACTAAGACATCTGTCTTTTTAAGAGATTTTTAAAAAGTCTTCAGCCTTTTGAGGCTGTTCCTTTTTGAGTTTGCACTGAAGGTCTAAATCTAACTGTTGGGACTACGGCAGGCACTCAACATCCTTGGTGCTGGGAGATGCAGCCTTGGCATCTTATCTGTAATGCAAGAAAGACGAGCAGGGATAGGAGGAAATTGACTTTATTTTGAAGTTGATTCAAAACCAGCTCTGCCCAGCACTGCTGCGGCCTCTCCTCTCCCCAGTCTTCTCTGGAGCCTGGGGCTGCCATGGGGCTGTTTGATGCCTGCACCCCACCCCACTGGCACAGCCAGCATGGGGAGCAGGAGCTGAACAAAGCCTTGGGACTACAAAGCAGCTCCTGATTTATGCACAGACACTCCCCCAGGCCCCAGTGTCACTTGGCTCCCAGCAGCAGTGAGAGCTCTGCCATGTCAGCAACAGGTGAAGGGAAGAAGTGCCAGTCAGGAGCGTGTGTGGAGGGGAGCCACAGAGCAGATGGCAGCAGGGAAATAAATTTGGAGTTGCCACAGGAATAGTCCTGGAAATAGTCCAGCCTGTGGATGGAGGCAGATGGGGAAGGACTTGGTTTATATCTCTTCCTGGTTTTTCTTTTATTCAGATGGGTTTATTTCCAGCTCTGTTATCTCTGACCATTCCTTCCTATTACTACACCCTTATCCCTTTTTTTCCTCTCTTCTTATCCTGTCTTCTTTTCCGCCTTTTGTTTCTACTCACACTCTATCTGAGCTCCTGGATGTTGCCCACCCTGCATCTGCTTCCTTATAAATCTATTCCAGATTCCTCTATCCCTGCCTTCAGAGCTGACCCAAAAACTTCCCTTGGTACCGAAAGGCTCAGCTCAGTGCTGTGACCCAGCTGTGAGCTGGAGCTCAGCCTGGAAGAATCCTGCCTTTGGCACATCTTGCCACTTTCCTTCTCTACTGTCCCTGTGAGCTGTTCCCTGATGCCTGGGGTGTCCATTCCCCTGTCCCTGCAGTGATGTCCTTGCTGGTTTTGCTCTGGATGTGGGAACATCCCAGCTGTCTCTGCCTTGTGCTCCTGTGAGTGCCTGTGGGATGCTTCAGGGGTGCCGAGGCACCTCCATGTGCACAGAGCTGGATTTGAGACTTTTTGGGCATATTTTGGATACTTCACATAGAAACTGTCCAGATTTGAACAGATAAGGTAGAAAATTCCCACTGTGGTTCATGTGTGAGCGTGTCAGGCAGGGTCTCTGGCTGGGGGGACAGGACTCTCATCCCCTGGCAGTGCACTCTGGCTGATGTGCAAACACTGCCCTGCAGTGCCTGCTGCCAGTGCTGGATACTGAGTGCTTGGAGAGCTGGATCAGCCCCCAGTGCCAGTCCTTGTGCCAAACCTGTCCAGCATTTCTGTGCCACTGGGGACTGCTGCCTCTTATGTCTCTCTGATGGATCAGCTACAGCTTCAAAGATCTTTTCCTTGGAGAAAGCTGTATCTATGTTCTCTCTTCTTTCAAGCCCAGCTCTCTTACTGGTAGTCTTCCTGCAAACTTTGTCTTTATACTAAAGCAAAGAACTGTTTTTTAAAAACTGTTTTATTTCTGCCTCAGAAAAGCCAAGGAAGTTTATAGCTGAGATCTGTTGGGCAGGAGTGCTTTGCTGTGGGAAGACACACATGTAACCTGAGACATAAAATAAAATGTAAAAAAGAATTGATCTGCCCTCAGGACAGGAAGGGTAGGGAGCAATGTGGGACTCTGATTTCTGGGGAGCCTGGTGAATGGCAGCGTGCTCTTCTGTGCAGGTGCACTGTGCACTGCCAGCAGCATGTATGGAAGCAGGAGGCACAGCATTACTTTAGGAGGTGCACAGGTGCTCTGCTGCTGGTATTTACTGCTGCTTTCTTTGATCATGGTGACTAATAGTTCATCAATGCCTGACTTAGAACAGCTCTCTTTAGGAGTTGCTGCCTGTTGAATGACAGCAGGATGTGTGAGCAAGCTGAGAGACCCAGACCTTTTCTGGCAGGATTCTTAGGGCAAGAAAATACTCTGGAAATCACAACGTGAATCATTTGTTTATCCCAGTGGATGACACTATGGCCCAGCCATGCTGCTCTGCAGTCAGACCCCTGGGTGGGATCAGCGTGTCCAGGGCAGCTCCCTGGAAAACATACAGGACAGGTTTAATGTTAAAAACATGACATCCCAAGCCTGCTGTGCCCTGCTGTGCACTCAGTGGTGTATTTGTAGCACTCTTCCCTGTGGGTGCCTGGTGTACAGACAAGGGCTCAGGCAGGGCTGGCACAGCTCCATTCTGGGGCACCCTCTTTTTCCTGAAGGTGTCTGCTCCTTGACACGTTTCATGGGGCATTGATGTCTCTCCTTGGCACTTGTGCTACACCTGCAGCCCCTCTGTGTTTAATCACCTGGGCTTATGTGGATGAGGAGAGTCTTAGGAAGGAAGGGGGAATTGTCCAAAGTTATCTGGCTAAAACCAGGCAAGAAACCAAGAGCAGCAGTAAGGTTGTTCCATTCCTGCTGCTGGGCCAGGAGGCCAGAGATTCAAACAAAATGGCCTTTAATTAAAATCTTCTCTGGGGCTTTGCAGAGTGAGCTGTGCCAGGGAGCTCCATAGGCAACCACAGGTCTTGGCCAAACTTTCTCCCTCTCTTCTCTCCTCCAACCCAAGCATGTCATGGTGCTGTGGACACACGTGTGTTTGTGCACATGAGAAGACACCCAAGTGTCCATCCCTGCTCTCCACAGCGCTCTGCAGTTCCAAACTGCTGCTGGCTGCAGCCACCTCCGCTCGGGGCGTGGCAGGGCTGGCACCACGGAGACTCTGCTCCATCAGCCAGGATGGGAGCCAAGGCTTCTGCTGGGAATACCTGGGCATTCTGGGAAAAGCAGGAAATGACAGCTGGGTGAGAGGGTGCCAGGGCTTTGTGTAAGGAGCTGGAAAGGAATGAGAATGGTTAATGGTGCAAACTCTACGTGCATTGCCAAAAATGAACTCATGTCTGTAAATATTACACTGTGCACAGCAAGATTAGAACAGGAAAATACCAGTTGTTAGAGTTCCTGTTGCCATCTGAATTATGCAAACAATTTGCTGCAGTTTATAGATGAGCTGGGGCAGAATAACATTGGGTTTTTCCTCGCCAAAATGTTTCAGTGCATCAGTATTTTAGCACATTTCCCAGCCTCAGTCTGCTGCCCCAGTGGATCCATGCTGAGCTCTTTGGAATGGCTGTCAAGAGTGGCCTTTTCCAGGCCATGTTGGAAACTTGGAGATGTCAGGATGCTGGTGAGATGCTGAGCTTGTGGTTGTGCTGCCTGGGGGGCTGAGATGGGTGTGAAGGCTCAGAGACTCACCAAGGCCAGTGCTGAGGCTGGAGACTGTCCATGTGTGGCTGAGGAGCTCCTGGGAAGAAGAGATGTTCCTGGCTGGAGCGGGGCTGCTCTTTGGAGGCCAGACACCACCACCATGGGCTCCCTGGAAGGAATGATAAACATTGGCTCTTCCCAGTGGCTGTCAGGGAGGTTCAGTGACTTTCCCACGGCCGTGCAGTGCGTCAGTGGGAGGCAGGATTAGCAGCTGGGCCTCCCTGGCCCCCGGCCCTGAGCGTCCCCAGCAGTTGCATAACCCAGGGTGAGTACGGAGCTGCTGCAGCCCGGGGGTCCCCACAGGAGGGACCCCGAGCCACAGCTCCCTCTCCTCCTGCTGTGACTTGGGTGGAAACAGCTCAGTGGGAGCCATGGAGCTGGGATCTTCCTGAGAGCTTTGGGGACACCTGAGTCCAGAGGACAGAGGCATGAGCCAGTGCCTCCAAAGCCATGCTAGATGCTCAGAAGCCCCATATCATCACACCCATCTTTCTAAGTGCTGCTCCTCAGGGATTTGCTCCCTTTGAGCAGTTAATGCTGTGAGCTTCCTCAAGGCAAAAGCTGGGGAAGGACCAGGAATGGCAGTTTTACTGGCAGTGAAACTTCAGCGTGACCTCCATGTTGAGAGCAAATCCAACCCACCCATGAATGAGTGTGCTGTATTCCTGTGGGCTGTCAGCAGAGTCCTCTGGGGTACAGCACATCCTTTCTGGGCCAGACGACAGCCCTGGCTGGCTCCTGGGGCTGCAGCCCCCCTGGCCCCCACAGGGCTGTGATCACCTCTTCCCTTCAGCCATGGCAGAGCAGCGTTCGTGCTGGGTCTGTAATTTAGCTCAGGACTGCTACGAGACACAATCTCACTCTAAAGCCAAGGCCAAATAGTACCAGCATGGGGTCAAGTTCATGAGTTCATTCTGCCTTTGGGACTAATTTGGGTGCTGAGTAGCTGGGCAGGTATTTGTCTGTTGCCTGCAGAGACCTAGAGGTCTCAGGATCCTATTCTTCTCCCTCAGATCACCTAAAATGGTAAGAATTTCCAAGGGGGATTAAGGTTGAGATCTCTGGGGAGGGGAGTGGACATCTGGTAGGAGTCCTGTCCATATTAATAGCCTCCATTTAAATATATGTTATCAAATGGGGCAGCTCCTTATCAGCTTGTGAACTCCATTACCTGAGGGGCTGCTGGTGACTTTGGGCTGCTGACCATGGCTTTCCACAGGCACACAGGTAAAGTGGCTGTGCTGCCAGGGGCTGGGGGAGTACACCTGGTGAATGGGGAGGAAGGTCTTGCTAAAAGACTCCTGTGCAGAGAAATAACTTTGAAAGCAGACTGAAACCTCAGCAGTCTGCAGATGTAACTCCTGATGCCAAATGGGCTGATAAGAGTGGGAGGCTGGTGCTGGAGCACAGTGCTGGTGGTGGCCACGTTTGTTTTGTAAAATGCATTGGATTTTAAATGTTTTTGTATCTGCTGCTGTGGGAAGGCTGGGGCTCAGCTGATATTTGAGCAAGACGTGGTGAAAATGGGGGACAATTCTCCTTGCAGCAAACTTATTGCAGTGGCAGAGGGGAGACCAGAGTGTAAACCCAGATGGTTTGCTCTGCTCTGGTTGCAAGTTTGTGGTTAGTCCCTCTTCTCTGTTTATCTTTTAGTTCAGATGGGCTGACCCTTACCAGTGATAGGAAATGTTAATTTTTCCATTAACACTGACAGGAATCTTGAGATCATATTTTACATGTCAGGATGGGTGTCTTCCCACCCTGACTCATTCCTCTAGCCCTGCAGCTGAAGACAATCAGAAGCTCTTTGGGAATTTCAAAAGCCTATCTCTTAGCAGCTGTTTTTGTGCATATCCAGGGTGCATTCACAGCTCTAAGCACAGAGGCAGTGCCATTGTGTCTCTTGGTGAGACACAGCCCGGAGGGTGGATGTGCTGGGGACAGGGTGGGCACAGCTCCTGTGGCACCAAACTCAACTGCTGCACACCAGGAGCCAGGGGTGCTCCTGAGACTTGGGAGCAGAGAGACTCCTCAAAGCTGGGCAGAACAGGCACACTTTGCTGCTCAGCTCCCTGCTCACCTTCCCACACACCTGAGGCTGCTTGCACAGCACGTAACTGCTCGGGATTTGCTGGTGGGATGCACATACGTGTTATACAGGGCACCACTGTGAGTAAAATCTGACTTCTGTGGCATCACTTGATGTGAGATGTTTAACTTCAGCCCACAAGACTGACCAATGCTGTAGCATCCTTCCATTACACTCCCAGCTATGTTATTTTTTCTTTCTCATCTTCCTCAGGGGATGTCCCCTGAAGCAAGAACTCACAGACTTGATGCTGTGCTGTGATATAAAATGCTGCAGGGTGTTCTGAGCAGATGATGAGGTTGGACTGCTGCTGCCAAACAGTCACAGCACAGTATCTGATCCTGCAGACCACTGGGAACCTCAGGGCAGCTGTGGGGTGCTCAGGAAGGGGCTGGACTCTCCAGAGCAGGAGGAACTCTCATTTTGGCACCTGGGAGCACCTGGGTGTGAGAAGGGCATCCAGCTGCTGAAGTGAGGCAGAGCAGTGCTTAGCTGGGAACACAACAGACGAGTCTCAAAGGACAAAACTTAATGCAGCCACACAGCTAGTTACTGACCAGGATTTGTTTTGTTTTGAAAGGTTTGGGCTTTGTTGCTTAAACTCTGCCTGAAATGCTCAGCCTTACTTAGGCGGTGGTGCCTTGTTAGCCCTCACTGAGCTCTGCACTGAGTGCCAAGGCAATCCCTGGGGAAAGTGTTTGCAGGGCTGGGCCAGTGACTTTTAATAAATGGCACGTCCCTGCTTCCCTGGGGAACTGTGAGGATTTAGTAATGACTGGGATGTGCTCACACATGGTGGCAATAGGACCGTAGGGAATGTTTTTGGCAAGTGCCTGAGGAACTTGGAGCTGTTCTTGCTCTAAATAAAGAAGCTTTCCTTTTATCAACAGATTAATTTTTGAATTATAGAGTATGAGACTTGCACGTGCCCCAGCCTGGCACTGAGAGAACACAGCTCTGGTATTTTCAGCCCTCCCAGCAAAAAGGACTTACAAGAGATTTCTTCTCTTTCTTTTCTTGGGCTTTGCAAATGTTTGTTGCCCAGGGCATTGCGCCAGTGCAGTCCTGAGTGTCACTTTGCATTTGGGATTAACAGGACCCTTCTTTTAAGGGTTTCCCAGGTATTTATAGCAAACCATGCGACCTTGCACAGAGGAATGCTGAGAATAGTAACTCAGGTGACAGAGCAGGGCTGCCAGCACTGATCTGAAACAGGCAGGTGTAGCCAGTGCCTGGCAGAGTGGGGCTGTGTGCTCAGTCTGCTGAGAAAAAATAAAACTAATGTAGAATCAAAAAGCTCTTTTTCTTCCATATGCAACTGTGTGTAGGGCAGAGGATTAACAACTCCAACCTCATCTTCTTTCTTAAGTGGCAGAATAATCTGTAAAGTGTCAGTACAGTCTCTCTGGTTGTGTTTAGAGACTACACTTCAAGTTCTTCCTTGGTGGTTTATCACATTTAAACATATTCCCCAGAGACATTAACACATAGCCTGTGCTAAGTGCTTTGCTTATCAGCCGTGCTTCAGCTTCCTTCCCTGAGTGCTTTGGTTCCATTTATTGTGCAAACCACTGTGATGCTGCTTTGGCTGAACTGGGATGAACCAGCCCAGGGTGATGCAGGAGCCCAGCAGGAGACAGTGGTTGTGTGGGTGCAGCAGTTTTTGTGGGGTGGCAGTGCTTAGGTCTGTACCCTTTCCATCCCAAAGCTGGCCATACTGCAGGGTGCAGAGGTGGCCCTGACCCTCAGTGTCTGCTTGGTGTTGGTGGCCCTTGGAAGCCTCTGGGGCCCAAGTGTTTGAGGTCTCTGAAGGATTGAAGGTGTGGCTGTCCAAGGGCTGTTTTTGTGGAGTAGAAGATGCTTTCAGGGGACAAGTGGCAAACTGGCACTTCTGTGGTCAGGTAAATGTTAGGGTTGTATTCCAGTGGGTCTTTGTGCCAAATACCCTGCTATCTGAGAAGGCCACTGGCCTGGCCTTCTGCCCTCCAGCTGTAGCCAAATCCATCAGGGAGCTACATTTAGAGAGCCCCCTGCCAGGGCTGGTGGGACTGGGATCCCTTGCTTAGAGCAAGATTCATTTCTGGAAGTATGGCTGCATTTTCTCCATCTTATTGAGGGTCCTCTAGGCTATTTAAGGATGGGCACATTCTGCGTTTCCCCCTCCCCCCAGCTGCCTGTGCTTGCTGTTTTCGCCTGCTTCTCTCCAGCAGAACAATCCTCTGCACATGCCTGGGAGGGGAAGTAGTTCCAGCCTGTCCATGCTCTTCCTCTGCTTTCTAAATCCCATTCTATGGCCTCAGTGTCAGGCTGGCATGGGGTTTGGATCAGTGCATGTCCTCAGGGTTTGAGATTCTCCTGGGGCCAAAAAAGAGACCAGGCTGTCACCTCAGAGATCCCATAGTCTGGTGTAAAGGTACAGCCACAGAAACTCTTGCTCAAGTGACTTCCCAGCTAAAACAGCTGCATGTACTGCTCTCATTTTCAGCACAGCAATGTGAAAAGAAGCACAGAGGTTCAGTGCTCTGGGTTTTAGTGGTGGTTTGGTGAGTGATTTCTCTGGTTTTGGGTTGCTGTAGCACTGTTGTACCCCTGGTGTGGATCCCTACTCTGTGCTCAGCATCTGCTGGATGGGAAGGGATGATGAGGGCACTGAATAAAGACCCAAGGAAGTGATGATTTTTCCATGTACCCCCAGTGTACCCCCAGTTTCATAACTTGCCTACTTTTCGGACAGTAAAGACAGGCCAGGGTTAATATACCTGGAAGCTCTGGAAAGTTGTACTGTGGGGACCTGGTGCAGCTGGAGGGTGAACAGGTTATTTAGGAGATAAATAACTCCAAACCCATGACCTGCTGCCAAGCAGGCTTTAGAAATACATTTATTTTTATACAAAGCACAAGAAATATCTGCTCTGTTTACCTTCCATGAGAGGGGACAGGACTGCTGAGGAAACCAGCTGTAGGACACTAAATGAAGCTGAGCTCTGAAGTGTCCACAGATGTTTGCTCCATTTGGGGAAAATAATCTGGTGGTCCCAGCACAGCTGCTGCTGGCCTGGAGCTCCACGTTGCATACACTGGTGGCTTCCAGGGCTCTGTGCACCCTACCCTGGGTGGGCTGGTCCTGCTCCTGTGGCTGCTGTGGGCTCTGGACATGGCACAGGTGAGCAGAGCCCACCAGCACCCAGCACGTTTGCAGGGGCAATGGGACCCTGCATCTTCACTGCAGGCAAGGGGACAGAGGTGCCTCTCCTGGCTCCAGATCAGGAGTTCAGGGATGATCCTGCTGAGGGCAGGAAGTCTCTGGAAAAGCTGGAAGCAAATTCATGCCCCTGCCTGTGTACCAGAGGGACTTCCTGCTGTGTGAGATGGCACAAGGCTGAAGCAGAAGCTGCTGGCACAGCCCAGTCTGGGGGCTCCAGCCTGGTGTTAATTTGCCTGCGGAGCTGCAGAGCTTCTGTGATAAATGTGTCTCACATTAACAGGTGATGTGTTACATGGGAACACGGGGCTGTGCTGCTCCCTGAGCCATGCTTTCAAGATTATTGTTCAGGCTGAAAGCAACCCTAAACCTGAGATCAGGGACATTTCAATACCATTTGCCCTGGGTTCTGCAATTGCATTTCTTCCAAATAAAACCCACCTACTTGCAAGAGCTCTGCAGAGCTGGTGGTGGCTCAATAGTTTCCATGTTTCCCAGCTGTTTATCTGTTTCATTTGCTTGAACAGGTACCTCAAAGGCCCTTGGTGTAGTTGTCAGCAGGACATGACATCCCCTGGCCTTGCCAAGGGATTATTTCCAGACCTTGGCCCCTCCACAAAGTACAATTCCTACCAGCTTGGTCTCCAGGCTGCCTCTGTCAGTTTTAGGGGCAGGAATAGGGCGTGAACAGAGCCTCTGCCTCTGCTGCAGCCTCCCTATGTGAAACTTCTCTTTAGGGCTCTCTGTCCTGCTCTCTGAAATATAAATCCTTCAGTTTGTTCAGGCCCTGTGTTATTGAGAAGGTGACAAAGAGGAGATAGTGTGAAGACTCTTGGATTTTAAAGCCTGCAAAGAACAATGTGAGTCCCACTCTTCCCGGGCCCAGATGAGGCAGATGCTCTGCTGTGATGGCAAAGTGTTCATGTACAACTCCTCTGGCTTTGTACCCAGCGGGGTTGGGCTGTTCCTGGTGTGCTGCAGGGCTCTGGTGAGGCTGGGCCTTGTAGCTGATGGTACATCTGGAGTTACTGGGGTGGGCAAGTGTCCATGAAAATCCTGTGAGCCTTAGGCCTTAACAGGGCACACCAAGAGCATCCTGCAGCCAAGGGTGAGACCAGCAGGGTCCCACTGACCCTGCCTTGTTGTGAGGGGTGACACACCCTTTCTGCACCCCAGAACCCCTACAGGTTTGGTGTATAAAGGCACATTGTGCTGGGCTGGGAGCAGCACAGCTGGAATGGGCACTGTTGTTCCCCTGAGCTCTGTGAGGAACAGGTTCCAGGGTAGCCCCAGGGCTGGGTGGGGTGGTCCAAGGTGAGGCCGCGTGATGGAGGCAGCAGCAGTTTGTGTGGCCTGACTCTGTCCTTCCCCTCCCTTCCTCGGTCAGGAAGAGAGGACATTTCCTGTTGGCTGTCCCTGCTGCCAGACCACAGCCACATTTCCCATTGGGTTGGTGATGATGCAGAAGGTTCAAGGTTGTGTCCCTGTGTGTTGGTTGTGCAGGGAAATGGGCTCTGCAGTGCTGGGGCTCTGGGGGCACCAGGGGCAGGGATGGAACTGCCTCTATGGGACTCCATGGGCTTCTGTAACTCTTGTATTCTCTCCCTGGAAGTGCTCCAGGCCAGGTTGGATTGGGCTTTAAGCAACCTGATGTAGTGGCTGGCACTCCTGCCCTTAGCAGAGGGCTTGAAACAAGATGATCGTTAAGGCTCCTTCAAACCCAAACCAGTCCAGGATTCTCTGAATCCTGACAGAGCCCTTGTAGCTCCTTGCAAGAGTGTTAGTGGCTTTTGCTGAGGAAGGGTACATGAAATGGAGGGAGCCATTAGCAGGAGACTGGGAGTGCAGGAAGGGAGGGGAGTCTGGGGAGAAATTGTGAGCCAAAGTGGAAAATCCTCCAGTCATGATTCCCCACACCTGCTGACAGCGCCCTGGCCGTGGTGGAACATCAGACCTTGGCAGAGCCTTGATGGTGTGAACTGAAAAATATCTCTCCATGGAGGCAGACGTTTTTCTTGGGTTTTTTTCTTTTTTTTTTCTTTTTTTTTTTCCCTTATGATTTTATATGTGAAAGCCTGGTGAAAAGAGGCAGCTGGAAGCTGCACAACTATCCAGCACAAAAGGCCTTGGAGGGCTGCAGCTGGCTGTGGGCTCAGGCTGAAAACATGGAAACAATTCCACTGTGCTCATGTTTGCTGGTGATTTCTGCACACAAGTGATGAGGTGCCTCAGCCAGGCCCTCACTGAGGCCTGCAGTAATGAACTAAGGGACTCCCAGGGAGTGATCAGGTGTCATTACCCTTGCTTGATGTGCAGCATGTAAATAAACCAGCCTAGCATCCTTCCACTTACCAAAGGGATGGGGAAAAGTCTGGTTTGGGATTCTGCTCTCCTCAATTGGAGCTCCTTTACCTATCAAGAACTCACTACATGCTCATTCCTGAGCCACGTTCCTCCGACTGATCCGCACAGCCCCAGGAGGCTGGAGCAGCTGCCAGGGCCTCAGCACTGTCCCCTCGTGGCTGTGCTCTTGCAGGGCCTGGCAGCTACACCATGGGCACCATGTCAGAGCTCTTCAGTCAGGGCCTCAGGGCTGTCCCTCCATGGCTGTGCTCCTGCAGGGCCTGGCAGCTACACCGTGGGCACCATGTCTGAGTGTTTCAGTCAGGGCCCCAGTGCTGTCCCTCCATGGCTGTGCTCTTGCGGGGCCTGGCAGCTACACCATGGGCACCATGTCAGAGCTCTTCAGTCAGGGCCCCAGTGCTGTCCCTCCATGGCTGTGCTCTTGCGGGGCCTGGCAGCTACACCATGGGCACCATGTCAGAGCTCTTCAGTCAGGGCCTCAGGGCTGTCCCTTCATGGCTGTGCTCTTGTAGGTCCTGGCAGCTACACCATGGGCACCATGCACTTCAGTCAGGGCCCCAGTGCTGTCCCTTCATGGCTGTGCTCTTGTAGGGCCTGGCAGCTACACCGTGGGCACCATGTCTGAGTGTTTCAGTCAGGGCCTCAGGGCTGTCCCTCCATGGCTGTGCTCTTGCAGGGCCTGGCAGCTACACCGTGGGCACCATGTCGGAGCGCTTCGACTGCCACTACTGCCGGGACCCCCTGCAGGGCAAGAAGTACGTGCAGAAGGAGGGGCGGCACTGCTGCGTCAAGTGCTTCGACAAGTTCTGCGCCAACACCTGCATCGAGTGCAAGAAACCCATCGGGGCCGACTCCAAGGTCAGTGCTGAGCTCCTCGGTGGGTGAGGAGGAGAGGCAGAGGCTGGTCACCCTCCTGTTTGCTCTGGTCAGGCTCTAAACAGCTCTTAGGAGTCCTCTGGCTGCCAGCTGTGTGCTCATCAGACAAAGAGCAGTGCTGGGGTGTGCACATGGGTGCTCATGGTGGGCTGCTTGGGCACAGGATCTTATTCCAGGGTCTAGATCCAGCAACATGACCTGCTGCAAATGCTGAATTGCCCTGGAAAGAGCTGCAGGGAGCAGGCCTGCAAAACTCATCTTCCAGGCAAAGCACTGAGGTCTGATTTTTGTCAGATGCTTTTTGCTTCATGATGGAAATCAAGATTTCTTTCTGTATATATATTTTGAGAGCAGTTGGATGGCAAGATGGCTCTGCTGGGTTTTTTACCTTGTATTAATTTATAATAGTATCTCTGATGATCAACACTCTAATACCAGGCAGGACATGAAGAAATACAAACTGCAAATATCTGCAAGCCTGGTGGCTGCAACTGTTTTAATCTCCACGAAAACTGGAAATTGGTTTGTTGCTTATGTATGGAAATATGATGTTATTTGAAGTCATTAGCCTGTATCTTCAGAGCCAGATAAATGTTTATGGCAATAATAATGTACACCTGAACTAGAGGGAATGTAAGAACACGAGAACTTGCAGAACCTCAAATCTCCAAGCTGTTGGTTTGAAGTGTCTTCTGCCCCCCTGAAAGTTCAAAGTGAATGTGATTGTGTCAGTGAGTTTGGTTAAATGTCCTTCCTTTAAGTGCTTGAAGAGGAGCTGTAGCCCTACCCACTGAGTCAGACAAACTTATGAACAACAAATCTGTCCAGGCCGGTGAGACAGGAGCTTGGCTTTAGGGCTGCTCAGGGGGAGAGAAAAGCTTCTCACTCCATCCCTCCCTCCCTCCCTTTCTGTTCATTGCAGGAGCTGCATTTCAAGAACCGCTACTGGCACGACAGCTGCTTCCGCTGCTTCAAGTGCTACACGTCCCTGGTCAATGAACCCTTCATGCTGAGGGAGAACAACAAGGTCTGGTGCAGCAACTGCACTGCTGCTGAGGATGCACCCAGGTGTAAGGGCTGCTTCAAGCCCATTATTGCAGGTACTGTGCCAGTGATGGGTCTGAGGGCCATGTTCTGCTCCAGGGCATAACCAGGGGGGTTTATCAAGGGGGTTTATCATATTTATATGTGGAGGCTGCAGTTAGGGGTTTGGGCAACACAGTGGAAGGCTGGAGCACCTCAGAATAGTAAATTTTGATTGTTGCTTTCACCTGTCCATTTTATTCAAGTGCTGAAAGGCTGCTTTGCCATTAGCCCTCATGTGGATAATTAACCCTCATGTCAGTCTTAAACTATTTCTACCCAAAGCTTTGCTCAGTAAATCAAGGTTCTAAAAGGCTCAGGCAGCTGATAACTATTTTAAGAAAATCTAGCAAGCCCTGGCTAGAATCAGATACAGAAATTACCAGCTCATCCCTAGTCTGCATTCCTGGAATCCTGGGCATAGCTATGGACAGGTCTTGCCCTCAGATGTTACACTGCACAGGGGGAAGGGTTTGCCACAAGCCTGAAATCTCACAGGACAAGTTATTTTTATCTGTTGTAGGCGACCAAAACGTTGAGTACAAGAAGATGGTCTGGCACAAGGATTGCTTCACCTGCAGCCAGTGCAAGCAAGTGATTGGATCTGGGAGCTTCTTCCCCAAGGGTGATGACTTCTACTGTGTCTCCTGCCATGAGCACAAGTTTGCCAAGACCTGTGCTAAGTGCAAGAATGTAAGTCCTTCCCCTCTGCAGAGGTAGCTACCAGAACCAGCCCTCATGTGCCTTTTGGGAGCTGGGAGGGTGAACCAGCAGGTAGATCATGCTGAAGCTGTACCAATGCTGATGTTTCCTGTGCAGTACAGGATCTGGGCAGGGGTGGTTGGGTTAGCTGATGGCAACACTGCAGAAACCAGGTGATACCAGTCTTGCACTTGCCTTGGGGTAGTTTAAGCTCTGTAGTGGTACTGAACATTCAAGAAGTGAAACAGTAGCTGTTTTACAACTTCTGCAATTGGTTAGTGTGGAATTTCAGTTACTGCAGGTAAAAGTATTAGGACAGCGCCAGGTATGTGGGATTTCAGGTTAGAGGGACTCAAGTGCACTGTTCAATTAAGTTTTGATGCAAACTTTGCAAAGATCCTCTCCATGACAAAGCTTTCCTACCCTACACCCCTTGCATGTGTCACCTCTCTTGTCCGCTGCTGATTCTAAACCACATCTCTGCTCCTTCTCTCCCAGCCCATCACTTCTGGAGGCCTCACTTACCAGGAACAGCCTTGGCATTCCGAGTGTTTCATTTGCTCCAACTGCAAGAAGCAACTGGGAGGGAAGCGCTTCACAGCTGTGGAGGATCAGTTTTACTGCGTTGAGTGCTACAAGGAGTGTGTTGCCAAGAAGTGTGCTGGATGCAAGAATCCTATTACAGGTATGTTGGCTTAAATGCAGCTCCAGGGCAGTGGGTGCTGAAGGTCAGGACAGTGATCCCCCAAAGACAGGGAGCCCAGGGAGGGGTAACATCAGAAGCAGCTCTGGTAACCCAAGCCCAATCCCAGCATTTTACATGTGATCTGACTGTGAGCCACGTGCTTGTGCTGGATGGAGGCTGAGCTGGTAACTGAGCTCTTCAGCCTCTGCATGTCTCAAATTTACCTCCTTCAAAACTCCCCCAACCAGAACTATTCCCACCCATATCTTAGACTGGGACCCTTAAGTCTAAAATGATTGATGTTTTACTGTCCCAAAGGGACGTTTGTAGCCCTTCTGATATATTTTACACTTAAAACTCACTGGATGACAAAGCTCAGCTCTGAAATGTGGGCACTGTCCTGCCAGTCCCACGAGGCTCACATTCCATCCTGCATTTTAGAGCCCACAAGTGTTTATCCCAACCTGTCCTTGCTCCACATCTCTCCTTGACTGCTGGAGAAAGGAGCCAAGGGAAAAAGCTTATTGCAGAAACAAGCCATGCAAGCCTTATGCTTGTGTTTCTTATTCAAGAAACATCACAAGATGCAACAAAACCGTGGCTCAGTTGCCACATGGGTGTTTCAGGCAGCCCTTGTGGCCTGCAAGCCCAGGGCAGCTCTGGGGGGGCAGCACCAGGCAGGGCTGGTTGTGGGGACAGCCCGGCCAAGGCAGCGCTACTATCGCCGTCCTATAATTGTGTTCTCTCCTAGCAGGATTTGGAAGAGGAACCAGTGTGGTTAACTATGAAGATGAGTCCTGGCACGATTACTGTTTCAAATGCACAAAGTGTGCCCGTGGGCTGGCCAACAAGCGCTTTGTTTGCCATAATGGAAAAATTTATTGTGCTGAGTGCCCCAAACGACTGTAAATGAGCAGATGTAAGATGGATTTAAAGCCCTGCTTTCCCAAACAGCCCTGGTAAAAGAGCAGGTTTTTGCATGTTGAGAGTTTTAACTTTTTCCATTTTAGTGTAAGAACTAAATTAGCCTCAATATACTGGGTTTGACTTTTGAAGCTCTCGCAGTACAAAAGCATGTAGCCTTGCAAAAATCTAACCTTGTTTCCAAGTAGCTCCTAGTATAAAGGCTTGAAATGCTGTTAGATTTAGAGATCCACACACTGCATCACCTGTGTGTGGCTTAAAGTAAAACAAATCTAGTTTTAAACTTATCTGGTATATGATTAAGCTTGGCACTTAACTGAAGTGGGTTTGACAAGGCATACACCTCCAACAAAGAGATGCAAAGATTGCATGTGGGATCAGAGGGATCCATTATTATGCTTCTACAAGTACAAATACACAACAAACACTGCACCATTAATAAGTAATAAATACCTTAGCTTACTCTACAACACCACATTGCAGCACACGTAAGGAATGGCTTCATCTTACAGATAACAATGTTTTGGCAGTGACATTTAGCTGAGTTAAGTTTCCATAAACTTGTTTTAGTCTTGATTTCTGTGTGGTTTGCCTGCAAGTTTTCCTCATCAGCTTTTTTTATATCATTGTTTAAACAAGGCTGTCTATGTATAATTATTAATCCATTAACAAGTAGTAAATCTTTCACCTACAACATGCACATGCATTTACAAGTGCCTTAAAAATAGCTCATACAAGGCTAGCTCTCCTATCATGTCAGTGTATGTTTAGTGACTGAATAAAAGTGAGACTAGTGCCTGCTTGGAATCCAAAGTCTGGAAATTATTTGTTTTTCATTTTAACATCTTATATGATTGACATGTCTTAGGGCTGAGCTACTGAAACCAAGTCTACTACATTGATACTGGCTAAGTAAGAGTCAGCTGTGCTGTCATTGCACCCTTAAGTATCTGAGGACTAAAGCAACAATTTCCATAAACTAATTAATTTTTTTAATATATAACTGATACTGGACCATCTGCCAGAAACAGCCTGTGTGAAAAAGCCCTTTGGAGAGCATATGTACAGCCACTGTTCATGCACAGATCCACCATGCTTCAGCAACCTGAATGCTGGTTTAAGGAAGTTTTTTTCCACAGTAGTGAAATACTTTATCAACTGGATCTGCTCCAGCCATTCCCTTTCAACAACTGATAAAGAACCCTTGCAAGAAAAATGAAAAGGCAGCGCTGCTCCACTGCTGGACTCGCCCTCACAACACAGAGATGCTGCTGCTGCAGGGGAAAGGCAAAGGCTGGCAGGGAAAAGCAGGTTAAAGAATCCCTCAGTTCAGAACACACCATGAGCACGGACAAACACAGCAAGAGCTGAGGGTGTTAGTGCAAATCCCCTCCCAACCACACAGGCTGCTAGTGTGGCAATCTGGAGCAGTTAGAGCAGCACCAGAGTGCATATCCCAAGGCAGGTCAGCATGGCAAGGGGTGGAGAGGCCTAGTAAGGTCACATTTAACATTACAGAAATAAAGCATTGTTCAACTGCAAAGTTTATTTAACTGTGCACACGTATTTACACAGGGCTGGATCAGGCCAGCCAACAAATCTCAGCACAGAAAAATATCGGCATCTTTGTTAGAATGATTGTCTCTGCCAGAACAAACAGCTATCATACAAAAATACAGTTCTCCTTTCACCTAAGGCACTGCTCTAAAGTCTAAAACAGTTCTACAGGATCTCTGAACAGCAAGAGGGAGAAGGCTGAGGGCTCCTGTTGCAGCTGAGGAGTCGAGGGAAGCACAGCTGTGGTTCCAGCACTCCCACTGCACACACAGCTGCTGCCGGGCTGCACCACTGCCACTGAGGGAGCAGCCAGTGGCTTGCAGCAGGTTTTGAGACAGCTACTTTTAAAGTAATGACCTATCCAGTCTATCTGTTACAGGAGACAACAAGGCTGCATTATTACTTTTAGTAGCAATTTTCAGAAGATGCTTCGTTAAACTCTTCATGCTGAAAAAAGCAGGCAAATTCAGGTTAAATAGATTATTTAATGCAGGCTTTAGGGGAAGGGAAATATATATGCAGTTTGCAGCCACTGTTATAGAGTTGGAACTGGAACACTTGGAATAACATGAACAAAACATGACTTCAATGGTCTAATACTGTTATGTACACAATAAAATAATACTTCCATAAGTGTAGATAAATAAGTAATTCAAAAGGAAAAAATTTTTTAAAAGCCTAACACCTTAAACTGCACCAACAGACAAATCTAGGGACTCAACATTTTTGTAATGTATTAGAGCACATGCTGAAAAATGTTTTGATGTTTGCCAATAGATTAAAACATATTAGTGATGGTACAACACTTGCATTTTGAAACTGCCAATATTTTCACATTAGATAATAAGGGATTTTTCTTCTCCATTCAAAATTGAAGATACTCAATTTTGCATTTTTAAATAGCACATGAACCAACAAGCAACAACATATTTCTAGACATTAAAAAGGGAGTTCAGCTTTAACATACACTGAGTGAGTCTTTTATTTCATCAAGATCATTTTAGAAATATGCAAAATCTGCAGCTAAGTGAGGAGCCTCCAGTGGCATGTTCTACATGATACTGATATGAAAATAATAATAAAAAAAGACTCAATCAGGTTACTGTAAAGTCTGCAAAGGGGAAACGAGGAATACTTGAACTTGGAAACTTTATCTAACAATTAGCTAAACGAACAAAAAAAGAACATTAGCACAACAGTTTCCCTGAAATGTTTCAAGGTGCAAATTAGAAGTTTGTCATCCCTCCCCTGTTGTTTTTTGCAAACTTGAAGATGGATAAAGGTAAACAAGCAGCTTTTCAAAACAAGGCCTTCGGTACTTGAGAAAACACTGGATTACTGAAGTGCAATCAGATTATTTCCAGGTCTCTAGTGTTCACAGTTCTGTCCAAAGAGCAAAGAAAAGAAAACATTTAACCATCATAACTGTGTGTATGCCACATGCATCCATCATCACTGTCAGTCTACATCCAGGAGTGAGCACAGAACCACGTGGTCACTTACAGTCTAAAACCAGCACAGTAGCTTTTCTTTCTTTTTACAAGAACATTAGTTCTCAAAGTTA
Organism: Melospiza georgiana; assembly: GCF_028018845.1. NCBI lineage: Eukaryota > Metazoa > Chordata > Aves > Passeriformes > Passerellidae > Melospiza > Melospiza georgiana. Next base: position 6,647,801 of record NC_080441.1, on the reverse strand, counting down.
TGTACAGAATTCTTAAACTGTATTACATTTAAAAATTTTCAAGTTCAAAATTAAAAGGCCACACTTCCTTCACTAAAAAGTTAATGAGTCTGCTCACAAGACAAAGTGAACAGCAGAACCACAATAATTTTTTCTATTCCCATGGCCCTGTCTGGTGTGGCCTCAAGGGAAGCCCCCATCAGGGGGTGCCCATGGAACTCAAATTCACAAGACGCAGAGTGACAGAGGAGACTCAGGAAACAGCTCAGTCTAGGAAAGTGCTACACTTTAATCAAAGAAAGTGCTACACATCACTGGAAGGAAATGTGGATAGCAAGGCTTGTTTTTCCACTAGCATTCACTTCAACTGATCACACAGTCATTTATCCCATGGAAAGAGATCTCCTGTGAAAACAGCTCTTTGGGGTTTGGCTCCAACACCAGAGAAGTCCAGTCTTACATAAACTGGCCTCCTGAAGCTTCTCTGGCACACTATGCACTGTGCTACATCAGGGCTTGGCTTCTCAAGCACATGAGGCTTGAGATGCAGCCCTGCCTCTTTCAGAAAATTCAGAATATTTTGTGTACAGCTTTAATACTCCTCCCACAATGTAACACAACCATATGTGGAACTTCAGGTTTGTGTTACTTGTCTCAGTGAAGTGAAAGACTGTTCTACAGTAAGTAGAGAGGACAGCTAATACACTGCTAAGAGACTGAAGAGACCTTGTAAGATCACACAGGTCAGCATCAAAAACAGAACATGCCTAGGAGTGAAGAGATCTGGTGTGTAGAGTTACATCAGACACCTTTTAAACTATTTTGTATCTTCAAAAGTAACATGTGCCATTTAACATGTCTTAGAAAAACCTTAATTACAACACATGAGCTTCAATGCTGTTTGGAACTTCACAAGGGCTCAGCTGTGTCTTTGGAAGGGCCTTAAGGTTGGGCCTTATCAAGCCCCTAAAAAGGCATCAGTTGGTGACTCCTTTTGATAGAATTCAAGTTAAAAGCACTAAAGAAAGAGCCTTCCCTCCAGTCTACACACTGGAAAAAGTGCCTTGAAAATAAGAAGCTGTAGTTAAGGCAAGGAGAGCAAAACGCAAGAAGGTGAATTGCCTAGCCAGGGGAAGGGACAGACAGGGAAGTCAGCTTGGATTACCTGATGAAGCATCTATAGGTTTGGTCAATGAATTCACTGCACCATCTTCCTCAAAAGCCAATTTGGGACTAGAAGGTAGTGTAGCAGCATCATTCAAGTTTTGATTACAGTTACCAGCAGAGATGCTGTCCGAGCTCAGTTTGGTTGACTTGGAATGTACTCCAACATCAATGAACTCCTCAAAAGTCCAGGAACCAGATTTCCCATTAAGATTCTGAATAAGTCCAATTGTATGATCAGCTTCATGAACACCCAACTTCCCCGAGTCATCAATAACCACTTCTTTTGCAGGATGACTACAAAAAACAGAGAATGGAAAAATAAAAAGCTTGTACTACAGTTTCCACATGTTTAACCTTTACATTGATTCCAGGACAGATAATTAACAGTCTGCATACTCTGCAAAGCACTGAATATCCCACAGGGCATTCCCAGACAAGCTTCAGCTGCCACACAGGATCTCCCCTCCAAGAGCCAATGGGAAAGAACAACTCTGCAATATATACTCATTTTTTACTACACTAACAGCCCTCAGGTAAGGTTTCTGCCTCTAGAAATTTGATATAAGAAAGCAACAAGTTAAAGCTTTGATTATTAAGTCTTGATTTTTGTAGGGTGCATTTTCGTTTTTTCTCCAGCTTAGACTTTTTGAACCCAAAACTAAATCTCAGAAGACCAGCAATATTTAAAACAGATTCAAAAGCTAAACCCAAATTATGGATCAATTTTCACTCATTCTTAGGACAATCATGGAAATGTCTTTATATTCCATCACTGGAGGAATGACATTAATTTATCATCACTTTAAAAAAGTGTTCACAATGTCATTTCTAAATCATTAGCATTTAGATGAGCAAATGGAACAAGCATCAGAGGACAAATTTTCCAGTAGTAGATGAAAAAGCTTTATGTTAAAAAAAATTAAACAGTAAAAAACCTAAATTCCTCACTAAGGGAGGCTTCTGCATTGTATCAGGTGTTTCAGCACAACTGAAACTGTTCTAGAGCTTTGTGCAGGTTATTCTTCCTTTTCAGTGTTATCCTCCTCCCTCTTGTTTTATGATTTGTTAATAAGAACTGCAAGGCATTTAAATGGAAAAGGCTTCAAGGCAATATCATTTTTTATAACCAACATTGCCATGCTGCTGGCTGTGTGTCTCACTCCTCAGCAAAGGCAGCACTGTTAACGTGGTGCCATTTAAACAATGATGCTGAGCTACCTGCTCTGTGTGAGGCTGTGAGCTGGCAGCACAAACCTCAGGGCTGGAGAAAGGCTCACAGACCCCACAGAGCCAGCAAGGTGCTGCAGACAGCTCTGCATTTATTTAAGCACAGACAAGAGCTCTCTTGTGTGAGAGCTCAGTGCTCCCACAGTACAGCAGACTCACCTGGAATCCCTTAGCTCACAAACAGACAGAGACCCCTTGGGACTTTTCAAGTCACTTCCATTCATGAACACTTCACTGGCCTTCAGCTCTGACTCATCTTGTGCCTCACATTCTGCAGAGATCATGCTTTGTGCAGTCTCTAAACAATTCTCTATCTCCCCCTTGATGTCCTGGAGCAAGTCAACACCATTTAGCTTTTCTGAATGTGTGAGGAGGGGGGGAGGAGAGAAAACAAGGGAAAAAAGAATGTGAGTAGCAGAATTGCTATTCTAAATGAATAAAATACAAGTGCCAAATAACGCTTCCTAGTCAAACCCCGAGGCACTTGGCTTCAATAGATTCATTTGTCTATAGACAAGCTGCCTATATCAACATGAAATTTGTTTTTCATCTCCAAATGAAAGCATGCTGCCTGAATTTCACTCTCAAATAATTTTGAGCAATTCTCTGCTCAAGAAAGGAGTTCCCCTGGCACCTCTGGGACTGGTGTCTCAGGCCATCCCAGTGCTGTTAGGACTGCAACAGAGCTTAAAGATCACTGAAATTCACTGCCTCCCAGGCCTGACTCCCCCAGCTTCCTTACCTGGCTGATCAGTCTTCTCAAGACCCAACTCCTCCTCCTCTTCAATATCCTCTCCCTCCATCACCTCCGAGACAGACTTCCCTTCATTCTGCAACTGAATTGCCACAGTGTTACTTGGAACAACTCCCTGTCCTCCACAGTTTCACAAATTCAGTCACAGCTCCCACACAAGACCATTCTGTGCCCAGAAGTGAAGCCACATGAATTCAAAGGCTCACAGACAATCAGGTCACCCAGCAACACGAGCTCTGCAGAGCCAGAGCCTGTGGGACCCACTTCCACCTCCCACCTATTATTTCTGAGATCCTTTTCCCCTCTTTTCTCCAAGGCGTGTGCTAAATTTTTATTCATTTTCAGCTATTGGAAGACTTGAATAGTTGAATGTTCAAAGAGGAACAACTGTTCCTCAATATATACAATTTCCCACAAAACTTAGGTCACTGCATTAACAGAAATAATACATCCAGTTTTCTATAGCAATAGCAATCCAAAGAGAATTGCTCTAAACAATTCTTTTGCTTTAATCAAACAGATGATGCCAGAATTCTATGTTTTCTGGCAGAATGCACACAGTTAAAAAAAAATCCATTACTAACCAGTGTTGGGTTAAAACAGTGTTTAAAAACCAGTCTGGAAGTGATAATATCAGATAACATCCTGTCTATAGGCCTGGAACAAAAATGTAACAAAGACTCTTCATAACAGCCAGCAAAGCAGAAGATGTGTGCAGTGGCAAGGTACTGGAAATTATTCTGGTGCATCAGAACTCTGCACTTCCTGTGGAAGCCATTTTGTGTAAGGATAACAGAGGAAGACACATGACACAAGGCAAAAAGCCCTCTTCTGTCATTATACAGATCAAACAGAAAAGTACCTTGGACTCGTTTTGATCTGATTTACGTGTTCTTTTCATTATTTCTTCAATTCTCTGTTAAAACATGGAGAACATTTTAAGTGACATACAAAACTTTATATTTCAGCATTCTGGTTCAAATTCATCAATCATAATACATTTTCATATTTCACGAGTATACTATTTTCATCACTGTTTTTAAATTTCACAAACCAAAGCTGGCAGCCTTTAAAAAAACATGCTTCTATTTAATTGCATCTGAGACCATTTGCCCGTTCATTTTAGGCTGAGAATTCAAAACAGGCTACCTTTTTCCTTTCAAGCCTTTCCTGCATATTTTGCTGCATAATCCTCTCCCTTTCCAGTCGCTGTCTTTCAGCCTCTTCTTGAGCTTTTGCTTCAGCTTCTTCTCTCTGAAAATAAAACAAAAAGAAGAGAGCACCCAGTGCATAACTTATTCCAACAGTAAAAAGCAAAGGAGTTACAGAATCTGATTCAACACAGACAGGAACATCAGGCAATCACTATTCAATATCACCACACATTACAACTAAATGTCAATTACCTAGTTACTGACATGAAATATATATTACTATGACATTAAAAAACTGAAACCAACTATATTGAGGTAATGCAAATGTTCTGAATGTTGCTGAGATACTGAACATTGTTGTTCAGACTATGCTTTGGAATGAATATTTGGTTAACAAGGACAATCTATAAAGTAACAAGACAGCAATTAAATTCTAAATGTGTCAAAGTTAACTTAAAAATCTTGGCAGTCAGGTATTGCTACCAAGACACTTGGTGCTGAACATCTACTCCTTCTACACTGGAAAATCTTTTCCAGTATAACTGGAAAGAAGATAGAAACATAGTTAACACTCTGAGTAACTGTTGTTAACAAACATTTAAAGAAATATCCAGACACATGGCAAAGCCATTCACAGCTCTCTGAACACAAATAATTTCAATGTAAAACTGCTTTAGTTTTCAGAATTAATCTAACTTAAGGAAAGCCTGTTTTCTGCAGAACTGCTCCCTTCAGTTCAAAGGATGCCTTTGTAAAGATACTTACTGTGGAAGACTATTCAGCAACAGGAAAGGCAGATTTGAAAACACTACCAGTCTTTCTTTGAGAGGAATCAGAATAAACCAGATTACATTCCAGACAGACCATCTCCTTGTAACTCATAACAGTCTGCTGGTTAAGTGGGCTCAGTACAAATATTTTACATATGCAAAACAGCATCCTTGATGACTAAAAAAATATTCCAAAATAGCTGCTTCTGCCCACACTTGTATTTACTAAATGCTAGGGAAAAAAAATAAAAATCAGAGACCAGGGCAAGGAAAAGACCTACAGACAGTCCCAAATCCATCTCAGACAGGATGAACTCAGCCTCACATCATGCCTGACAGAGAACTGTCAAAACCATTCTGGGAAAGAAAAATCAAAGACAAGCCTCTTGAAACCACAGCAGCAGCTTCTTCCAGGAGCCCAGCTGGAGGCACAGACCTGCTGTTGAAGCTCTGCAAGTTTTTCCTGCTCCTCCTGCTCCCGGCGGAGCCTCTCCTCCTCAGCCTGTCTCTGCTGCTCTTCCTGGGTCTGTCTCCTTTCCTCCTCCTGCTTCCGCCGCTCCTCCTCCCGCCGCGCCTTCTCCTCAGCTGCTCTCCTGGCCACTTCTTCTTCTCTGATTCTACAATTTCCAAGGTACAGATTACTGGGTATTTATTGCTTTAAAAGTGTGCATGCACAAGAGACAGAGTAGGAAAGCAAGAAAGTTCTAGGCAGTTCAGAAATAACTGGATAAAGACACTGTCTGGTGTGGATTTACAAATGCCACCATCCAGACTTGTCAAAGCGAAAACTGGAATAACTTGGAAGAAATTATCTGTGAATAAATGCTCTTTGCTGATTAAGTCAAGGCAGGTTGTTCCAATAATGGAATGTTTGATTGAGAACTGGATTAAACAATGACCATTTAATAAAAACCATCTGCAACCACGGCATGAATGAAGCTTACAATCACTGTCAAACATAAATGTAGTGGGATTTCCTAAAAGACTCATTCTTCTATAGCCTGAATTCAGAGATTCTCTAGAAGGTGTATACTGCCAGCTCCTGCAGACATACAGAGCAGATCTGATGACATATTTCTAGAGCAGATTATATGCAAGTTTCATAGCCTCATATCCACAACTGGGAAACTGAATAAATCTGACATTCCACTGTTTATAGAAGCATACAGGCGACCCCTGATCTGGAATAAAGTTAGTCAGCACTAACTTAGCCATTTATTTTAACAACTTCTATGCAGTGAACCAAATGCACTGATTTAACACTTTTAATTACTTGCCTGCAACATTTCTGATCCATATTTCACATCACTAAAGTGAGATTTAATGTACCATCAAACCACTGCCTAAGCTGATGAAATGGAAGCTTAACACATAGAGTTTTACTCTTTCAAACCAAATACAAACAAACCAAACACAAGTGATGCACAAAGCACATTCTAGTTGTGAAACAAAAGCCCCACTGGTGTCTGGAAGGAAAAAGCAGCAGGGATTTCACAGGGACTGTGCATTACATGTGTACTGAGATATAAATTGATGTTACACACAGTAACCTGTCCCAGGTTGTTGCCAGCGCCTCTCAGCTTCAGGAACTGTATGAACATATGCAGGAACTTAAATTAAAACTTAGAAAACATATACAGCTGGATTGTCCTTTCCAACCACACCCCACCACTGAAAGCATCCCTTTCTTCCCCTCATTTGTTACCTTTCCTCTTCTTGTCTCTGAATTCTTTCTTGGTCTTCACGCTCTCTTTGCTCCCGTGCCAGACGTCGCTTCTCTGTCAGGATTTTAGCAGCTTCTTCAGCTGTGGTGGTCCCTGCTACTGTTTTGCTACCTGATTCTGCAAAGGTTAAAAGAATCTGCTGTTAGAAAGTTCCAGGAACTTAAAATGATGAAAGACGTTATCTCTGTGAGATGAGATCTTATGGCCAACTGATTCAGTATCTTTTCCATCAGTGCTCATCACAGTGATTGCATCCTTATCTGTAACAGGCCTGCAAGAGCCAAAGGGGAGCCCTGGAGATGCAGAGCCACAATATCTGACACTGAAATAGTAACAGCTCATTTCAACACTGATCCAGCCATATTCCAGATGATACACTTAAAGATACTCTCCAATTATCACAGCATTTAAAAACATGTTTCTGACAAGACACCCTCATTTCTGTAATGCTTGAACACTGATAAGAAAACTGGAAAAAATCTGCTGTAGGAAATACCTTTCACTTCCTTCTAATAAAACTGGACACACAAGACCCTAAAGAAGAAATTATCATTCTTTTATTTTTCCTTTTTCATAACATTAACATTCATGCTTTTATATTTACTGAGTATCTTAGAGTGCAAATGATCATCATTTTATCTGGCCCTGAAGGCACATACTAATGACTTCAGTAATATCACATTTCTATACATCAGCAACAAATCAATTTCCAATTTACATGGAGATTAAAACAGCTTCAACCACCAGGTGAGCAGATCTTTGCAGGTCGTGCTGTTTATGCTTTCTCATGACCTGCCTGGTGTTCATGTGTCTGAACATCAGAGGCACTATTACTAATTAACATCAGGAAAAAAGTCAAAACAGAACCATCTTGCCATCCAGCTGCTCTCAATATGTATACTGAAAGAACTCTGATTTCTATCAGGTATTCCCTAGAAATATTTCAGTTTGAATGAGATTTAAGAGCTCATCATCTGAATATTCAGAGAATCAGCTCTTGATGTCAGCAGAGCAGCAGCATCATAATGTTGGTGAGGACCTGCCTTTCTCCTGAACACTTCACAAATCAGCACATTATGTTTGCTTAACATTTATAAAGCCTTGAAATCAAGGTAATTTTAATGAACTATGACATCAGGGTTTGACCACTTGTTTTACTTCTGACCTGAAGACAAATCATTCAAAACACAATGTCATTATTAGGAACTTTAATACCTGAAAAGCTGCTTAGGCCCCATGGACACATAATCACAACCTGCAGCTGCAGGGTATAATTACACACAGCAAACTCTCAGCAGCTGAATCATGGCTGTCTTTTCTGCATAAAAATTGTTCTTGCAGTCCTAGGAAAAGCATTTCAGCACCGATGTAGTGCAGGCATAGACAGTGTTCTAACATTTAGATTTACCCAAAGCTGAGAAAACACCACCTCCCCAGACAACACATTGCTTCTCATGTGGGAAAAAGTTGCAGTCTTGTTGGTACTAACAAAAATCAGCCATGAGTGTTCCAAATTTGAACTTGGTCAAAAGGGGTCCTCCTCCTCCTGAGCAAGGAAGACCATTTTGCATTTACAAAACCATTAGCATATCTGCCTATTCAAGACAGGCAGATGCTTTTCTTCCAATATTCTGTAACTTACTAGGTTTCATTTACTGTTGCCAGTGTACAGCCATGAAGAAGTCAAAATGTCTCTCTTCCTCTGCCACATGAGTGTACTTTCTGTTCAGACTACTCACTTTTCACAGCAGAAGCCATTTTTTGTTGCACATTTGCCATCTCTCCCAGTTATATCAAATCTGGTTGACACCTAATGTCATGTTTAACCTATTTCCCCTCCTCAAAACTGAACAACCTAATGCTCAGCAAGAAGACTAAAGGTTTTAGACTTAAGTTCTAGGATTACAGCATGACAGCTTAATTATGATATCTGGATTTGACAGAAGAAAATTAGTCACAACAGAACATTGCAGATATGGAAAGAACAGGGGGAAAAAAAGAAGAAGGGATTGGGGACCTTCCCATTGCATTCTCACTTCTGCAGTTTTATTGATGATTTCCATATGGGTACTTCAATACTGTTTTCATCTCCATGTACCCCTGTACAGGCTGTTTCCATAGGGCAGGACATGAGATTGCCCAACATGATTGCTAACATGCCATAAGAAAATTCTGACAGTTTTTTACACTCAGTTTCCTTTTCCGTGTACTCCTAGTCATTCTTTTCACCAAAGGACTTCCCTCTTTGTAAGGGAAGGGGAAAGAGAGAAAGAGGCAAGAGAAACAATCTCTGAACACTGGCAAAATCTAGTACTAGCTGGATGGAGGGAAGATTCCAACAGATTTTAAGGCAAATAATTAATTCACAACTAATCTAGGAATCATATTTCAAAGCCTTCAATACCCAGATACAAAATGTGAGGCTCCATGATAGTTTATTACCTATCATCATGCATAAGGTGAGAGCTCATGAAGGAGCACTTCTTATGCTTTAAGTTGAACAAGCCTTTTAATTCTCAGAGAAGCTGCGAGAGGCTGCTGCCAGAAATGACAACTGCTCCAGTCACTGCAAAATAAAAAGTGTTTTACTGTGGAACAGTATATTGCAGGAGGAAGACACAAAAAACAAGACAAAAACTTGATTGCTGTTGACAACAGGCAAACAAGTTCAGTTTGAAGAAGAGATGGGATGAAGATACAATTGCACAAAGCTGAAAGTAGGCTAAACCTACAAGACCTAGAGACTGATTTGCCACATGCCATTCACTGGTGTGCTCTGACTTCAGAAGCTGTCTGGGACAGGGAATTGCACCAACCCATGGGTGAACTGCTGACACAGACATGTAAAATGAAAATTGTCTTGAAAACTGAAAGTAACTTCTTAAGAAAAAATATTTTTGCCTCACATAGCAATATTGCAGGGTACCAAAATGTTCCAAGAGAGAAATGAAATAATCTCTTATTTTGAAGAACATGCTCACTATTTCCTTTTGTTCTATGTGTCAAACAAAGAAGAAGAGCTTTGCCCAGCCCCAGTAGGAATCACTACAAAGATTACTATTTTGAGATTAGAAATAAACTAAAAGGAAAACAGATAAACTGGGTTAATACAGTTTCAGAAGTCAGTGTAGAGAGGAGACAGATCAGGCATCCAAGGAACAAGGACACAGCTTCTTGTTCCAGAACAACGAGAAGATACAGGACTAGGACACATTGTTATGGAGGCTTCAACCAACTGATGACATTGATCAGAAGTGATGATGCTCTGGGGCACACAAGGCATTTATCCACAGTATGGCAGCACACTGAGGGATGGATGTTCTCACTGCAAAGACAAAGGACATGACAGCAAAGACGGATGTGGAACTTTGTACAAACATCCACCTCTGACAGCCAGGCTTCCTTCCACAGGAACACATGCCCAGAGAGCTCTACCATGAGTTCTTCAGGTGAATGACACTTCATATCCAACAGAAGCCATATCACAAGGAGCCTCAGGAGTGGCAGAGAGTAGGAGCAGCCCAGGGAAGCACACAGGAACATGCAGTAACGTGCAGCAGGCACATGTTCCCACTTACCTGCTGTGTGAGGGACTCAACCCCAGCACTGCACACTGGCACTAACTTACACTCTAAAGATCCCTCCTTTTCCTGTCAAGGGTCCCCTAAGTCCTTCTGCAAAGCGTATTGCCTGCCAGACCTCATCAGCAGGCTCTCCTGGATTCTGCTGGAGATGGCAGCTGGCATTTTCCCCAGGGACAGAAGCCAGGCTCAGGGCACAATGGAGAGCACTAGAACACTAATTACTTATGTGGTACATGACTTTCCTGAATCTACCACGTTAACTTCTTAGTGTGACTTGTGAACTGATCACCCTTCACAAGGCAGCAATGATTGCACACTCACTGGAAGTGGCCAGTGGCAGCCTTCAAGCACTGAGAAAACTCACTCTCATCCTGTGGTGAACAGGAGCTGATTTTGTCCTCCAAGAAGGTCTCTACAGGAGCACTTTAAGAACCACCAGCTGAACTGAAAGACCTCTGTGTAGTTTAACTACTGACTTTACAAACCTAAGCTAGTAGATCCCTCAGCTAGAGCAGCTGAAGCCCAAAAGGCAAAGAGGATTTCTGCTTTTCTTAAAATTACAGTACAAGTAGTGATATTAACAGCTCCTGACTTAAATCCCTGAGTCAAATAAACCAACTGCTGCATTAAAATTCACATCCCAAAGTCGTATCATGAAAAACTCATGTTTTATACAAAGAACAATGAACAGCTTCTGCCTTAAAGCACCCTACCCTCCAGGGCCCTGCCTCACCAGCCAGTTGTTTCCCCACTCCGAGCACACCCTGGAGAGGCCTGGAGCAGGAGTCAGACACTGAGGAACACCCACCTTCTTTGGTCTTTGTGCTAGCTGCTCCTGTATCCCTCTCCAAGGCTGGGGAAGCACCTTGCTCTTGTCCTATTCCTTCTGTGCTCTTATCCTTTGGTTTGCTCTCTGCTTCAGTTTTCTTTTTGGTAATGTTTATAACAGTTGGTGTGAGAGATGGACGCTGGATGGGTGCTGGTTTAGAGACTGGAGTAGGAGATGGTGGCCTTTGTTTAGACACACCAGGTGAAGGTGGGCGAGTCTTCTGCCTGTTGAAATAAAGAGTATTTTTCAGAGCTGCCTGCTGAAATAAAGAGTATTTTTCAGACCTAACAATGAAAACCTCAACCACACACCTCAGAAGAGCAGTCTCCTTTGTTTAGTTTATATTACATACCTCACATTTAAAAATAAATCCACCCACAAATTACTGGTGCCTTCCCTATAAAACTCAAACCAGGATTCCAAGACACCTTGGGCACCCAGCCTTACTACCTGAGGCTAACACCAGAACAGGATTCCTGGCCCAGATCTCCATTTACTTCACATCTAGGATGAACCTTCAAGAAACTTCCTATGCTAATACTTTATTCAAAAGCTTGCAGACTTTTGTTGCTTTTAGTGCACAGACTGCAGAGAAGATTAGGGTGTGTTTTCTGCACAACAAAGGTTGAAGTAAAAGCCTCATCCCTACTATGGGAAAGGGAAATTGGACCCAAAATGAAGACATTTCTGTACAAACAATGCACAGCATAGGTCATCCAAACTCTAACAGCTCAGCTGTCTTGAGATAGGAAGAAGCCTTCATTTTGTGCTGAATACAAGGTGTTTACACACACCTGGTTGCAGGAAGGGTTTAACCTGGGCACATACCTGACTGCAGAAGGGGACGGAGGGCGCTTCACCAAATTAGCAGGAGAGGGGGATCTTCTATGGGCAGACACGGATGGAGAGGGAGGGCGCCTCAAGCCAGAACCTGGGGATGGTTTTTCTGTCTCTGATTTCTAGAAGATAGACAAACCCAAAATACTGCTGACTCTAGAATACACTGCAGACAGAGGAGCTGCTATTTCAAAAAACAAGCAAGTGGTCAACAAGACACACTTTGAATTTCCTTTATGTTCCAAAACACAGACCTGGTCTGTGTTTAACTTTTACATAAATTAAACCTTGGGAACCATAAGCAGCAAACAATATGCATTCAAGATACAAGAGAGATCAAGTACCATAAAATTCCAATTTGATTTTAATCCTCTGTATTTTTTAGGCAAATGCTATTGTACATTTCATTAATGCTTACTGAAAGCAGCAGCAAAGAGGGAAACAGGATCGCATCCTGAGCTGTTCCAACCCCCCAGTTTAACAGAAACTTAATTCCTGTGGGTTTTCAACAAACCTGGGTTGAATCAGGTGAGCTTGCATCAGATGAAGACACAGAGGACTTCAACCTGTCGATGCTGCGGCTGCGCACCGGCACTTTGGGAGCTGGGACTGGGGAACTGATGGAACTGGCTGAAGCTGAACGAGGACAGAGGTGAGATTCTATAAAAGTTAGGAATTTGACAAGACAAAACAAGAACCAAGTGCACAGCATAAGAACAGGAGAGAAGGAAGAGGGAGAAAAAGAGAAAGAGAGATTGTGTGTGTTAGAAACCATACAGGGAAACACCGCAGGCAGTGCACAGTGCAACGGGTCACAGACAGACACCACCACACAATTAGTACTTGGGAAGCAAAAGCACCAAGAATAAACACTCTGAAAGCAGCAGTCTGGAGTAGATAAAAATAAAATGCTTTTCCAAAAATGGACCAAATTTGCAGTACACCAGCATTACTTTCATTTTAATCAAGTTGCACTTGATCACAAATGCTTCAGTTTTAATGGCTTAGCATCTTTCCTGACAATTTTTTCATGAGAGGTTCAGACTTTAAGCATGTTTCCTCTACACTTAAGGAGGAAACCTCCCTTCTTTTCAAAGGTGGTGTAAAAGAAATCTATCAAGAGAAAAAGGTTAACTATTTAACTATGATACCTTTCCTACCTGAAGTGTCAATCTTCTCACATATAAGATATTGGAAGAAATTTTATCTTATTGTTTTTTTACATGATCACAGACATATAAGCACATATAGATGCAAAAATATTCTAAAGCTAGATATTGGATTCTTCGATAATTCAAATACATTGTGACAAATGCAGCACTTACTTTTGTAACTTTATGGAAAATACATTTTATTTTTGTATTTACAGCATTTGTAAATGGAGACCTGCATTCTATTTGTGCACAGGTTGTGTTAAAGCACAGGTACTTTTCTACTGAAATGAAAAAAGTACCTCTGAATAAACTTATAAAAATGTATTTTAATTCAGCAATAGGGAGTGTCATGTGCTAACAGTAACAGAAAAAAAGATGGCATTTCCCCACATGACATGAACTGAAGTATTCATGGTAAAATAAAAGCAGCACATACAACAGGTATGTAAAAATATGACTACAAACAAAAAAATAAATACTGATTATTAGACAAGGGGAACTGTGTGGAAATGTCACCATTACTGATAAGGATCAAGTAAAATGGTGTAAGATAAAAAAATAAGATGTGATTTCATACTAAAGAAGAAACAAGCAAAACTGGGAACACAAGTTGGAAGGTAAAAGAAGAGAAAGGACTCCACATTGGTTCCAGAGAAGCATTTACTGAGGCATTATTAATTAACCAGTAACAATTCCAGGACATGTGGGATGCAGCTAGGGGGGCTAGTTCCTGCAAATTCCTGCTCTAGTAAACTGAGCCCTGCTGTGGATGTATCAGGTCAATCTGGACCAACACAAAACTGCTTGAGTTAGCCAGGGTTTCTCTCTTCTATTATACCTTGACTTCTCCTATCAGCTGAACAAAACCAGCTCAGGGTTCCCTGGACTTATCTCCAGGTACTCCCACTGTCATGTTCCTGCAAGTGTTTCTTCCTCTAAAGAAATTTAAGTTTTGCACTTTGAAATTACACGTTTGCTTGTTTTGATTCTTTTTCCCTTTCGTAACCTAGTACTGCTCTAACCAGAATGTCTCAGACTGAGTTGAGGTACAAATGCAGATCTCTGTCAGTTAAAAAAACCACACACAAAATCCCCAGAATCAACACCAGCATCTGGTTCTCTCCAGAACAAGTAAACCAGCACTGGAGTTTAAAAGCCAATATTATTATATGGTTTTGTAAAGTAAACATGCAACACAGCATATGAATTGGGTATTAATGACCACAGAAAATACTGGGTAAGTAAAATTACACACAACCACGTTTAACTGTGTGATTCAGACAGAAGTGTAGCACAGTTAGCAGCTACCATCTAAGTTCTTGCTTGAAGAGCAACTGTGTAAGACTTTGAGGCTTTGGTGCCCTGCTGTTACCTGAGGGGTCCTGTCCATCAGCCAAGGTAGCAGCACTTTTACTCCTAGCTAGGGAGGCCTGTGTGGGGGCCAGCAGGCGGCTGATAATGCCACTGTCCAGGGGACTGAGCTGGGAGCGGCGAGCTGGATGACAGGAACAAACCAAAAAGGATCCAACATGAAATCGTATCATGGAAAACACAAGCAGTACAAAGCAAAGGAAGACTGAGCATTGTTGCAAATTATAACAGTTTTGGAAGAACAATACTGAAGTCATGGAGGGGGAAATTCCAGAGGAAAAGCACAGAAGGGTTAAACACTGCAATCCCTTATGTTGCACTTCTTGCCTTGCTTAGTACAAGTCGTTTTAATGTGCAGAGATTGGCACATGTACAACAGAGGTGAATGCTGAATCCAGTCAAAGTATGAGACATTTTTGACTGAGCTCTTCAGAGCTACATTCTCTAGATTGCAGCAAAGGCTGTTTTGACATAATAAACAGAAGGCTTGCAAGTCAAAGCCAGCAGTTATGGTCAAGCATTGCCTGCACACACAGATTCACACGGACAGCACCCAACATTCTCTCATACAGGAAAGATTCTGAAGCAGAAATAATTTCAACTGTTGGCAACAGCTGCTAAAAAGGAAAGTTTCAGAATTGTTAACTCAGAGGGAAAAACATGTTAGACAAGGTGCTATTCCTCAGGTTTAGGAGTAGTTCCCAGGAAGGTTATTTGTAACCTAGTGGGGAATACAGAGATCAAAAGAGACTGAAGTGAGGACAGGTTTCTTCCTTCTGCATGCACATGGTTTACTCCAGCAGCAGGAACAGAGAAGTTGCTTTTAAACTGAATAGTAAAACAGAACTTAATAAAGCAAAGGTAAGATTTAACTAAGAAGTGAACAGATGAGTGGCATTTTTACAATTTCTGTACTTCAATCTACCAGCTCTCAAACAGATTGCTTTCTTAAACAGACACATGTTGCTATCTGCTTGCAGTGCCATTTAATAAAGACAAAGGCCTTCTCAGAGGATTTTTTTTCTGTTCAGAAAAAAAAAATTAACATTTACCATTTTATCTTTAACACTGAGTAACTAAAAAGCCATTAAAAAATCCTAGAAATTTAAGAATCTAGGAAACTAGTGAAATCAAGCCTATCCAAACTTTAAAAGCTTAAAAAAAAGATTCAGTTTTATGAAACAACCACCTGGTTTTTCTTCCTTTTTCACTTTTTCTAGCTCTGGAGAGGATTGGGGTTTACTACTCATTCTACTCAAAGATGTGCTCCTCTTCTTTTCTGTTCCTCCTAGAGACCAAGCGTAAGGAAGATTATTTTTAACAAGATATGATTTTCTTAATTGCCATCCCATGCTTTGCTTTCACTAATCAGCTAAAATCATCAATGCATCATTATGAAGCACTATTTTCTCATTAGTTAAATGGTTTGGCTACCATTTGTCTACTTTCCCCCCACCCTTCCATTTTTCAAAGGAATAAGGCTGGTTTAGAGACAGTTACCCAATATCTAGCACTGCAATGTGCATAATGATATTTATGCCACAGTGCTGCATAAATGCCTGAGTGAAAATATTTATAAAGGACCTGGTTTAAAGTCATCTTTGAATATCCCATTTACTGCCTCCCAATTCTCAAAACAAACTGGTTTCTAGCACCTTTCTGTTCCACCTGCGAACCTTTGGGTGCTGACTGCTGGGAATGTGGAGAGACTTTGTTACTCAGTCTGTTTAATGAGGCACTTCTCTTTGTGGTACCTGGAAGTGAAAGTGCATGGATTAATTATGCTGAAAAGTCCAGAGGTCCCCTCCAACACCTACCCCACTGCCCTGAGAGAGAGAGAGGAATGATTAAGTTGCTTTATAATATTGAATTCTTCAGAAGCAGAAAAACTGGATCAGGGAAGAACTACTTTATAGAAAGCATTATTTATTTTATCTCTGCATGTTTCTGATCACAGCAGCAGGATGTCAGCTACAACAGATTCTTGTCTGCCCTACTGAGGCCATCCTTGTACACCTTTAAAATACATGAGAATTTTAAAAGACAATTGCTCACATTCTCTATGGGTATGAGTGAGCCTAGAATTAACACAGAACACAGTGGTAAGTGGAGATACTTCACTGATCCAGGACAAGCATCATTTTCTCATTTCCACATTCTGCTCCTTCACCCTCCCAGGCACACATGCACAACAGAAGCAATCTGGTTCATTCTGTGGCTGTATTTAATGTCCTGTGAATTTACCATTTTTTATCAAACAGACAGTTCTCTCTGAGTGTCAGATTGAGAGCACAGGATCACTCTAAGTCACCCTCTACATCCTGATCACACAGATCACTTGGAGTCCTGTCCAAATTTGTTGTATTTTAGGACACCTGAGAATATTTTCACCGAAGTGATTAAGTATTCACAAAGGATTTCAGGGTATGACAACAGATTGAAAGCAATCCCAATTAGCTGATAATTAGTCACTTCCTTTGTAAGAGGTTTAATTTGTACTTTACAACTCTGCTTCTGACTCATATCCAGAGCTGAACCCTGCAGACACATAATATATAAATATAATTTAAAATCACAAGCAGCCTCCAGTGACTCAGAGCCCCTGCCAGTATAAATACAGTCACTGATTTCCCCACCAGGCACAGAGGGGATGAGCACAAATTTTTCTGCTGCATCACCTTCCAACACGAACCAGCAAAATCACCTTTAGCTGTGTCTGTGTCAGGGATTCTTTTAGCTCAGTTTGCTTGATCAGAGGCTGCAGATTGGCAGAACACTGCAGCACAGACCTAGCTGAATCTGCTTTTGTATTAAACAGCTTTTAGCTTATTCATCATTTTAGACAAACAAAAAAGCAAAAGCAAAATCCTCCATATCTGTGATATAGGCAGGTTCATATGAAACTCTGGGAAGAATCCAAGTAAGAAAATCTCATGCTAAAACAAGTCAAAATATGTGCTCCTACAAATAGTTTTTATCTTAACAAGTATATTAGGACAATTCCTTGCCAAAATTGATTTTTTTCCATCCCATTGGCAATCAAATGACTGAAGCTGTCTAACAGAACAAGGCAAACTTTATTTTTGTACTGTTTCTATTTTGCTGAAATTTTAGGGTGTGAATTAAGCATGCAAATCCATAGAGATGATGGGAAATTATCTGTGAATCATTCAGCAAGATTTGACTTTAGTAACAGAATTACAGAAATAAAAAATAAAAAAAAACAGCAGTTTTTACCATTTTTACCATTGCTCTTCTTCTCTAACAGAGATCACACCAACTGGGTCAAAGCCCTGACCAGTCAGGCTGGATTAACAAATTGCATGAAATGCATCTGAGATCAAAATACGAAGTGAGTCACACAGCAGGGGAGGAGGGAGGAGTTCTCATTCCACCTCCTGTCTCCTCCCCAGGCGCAGCTGAGCAGTGCCCTGCTCCCTCCCAGCACCCCACACATCCCCACTCACCTCGATCTGAGGCATTTAACTGAGCTGCAGATGACGAGGACAGGCCTTTGCTCACGGCAGCCTCTGCCTGTTTGAGGTTGGCTGTGGAGGGCGAGCGTTTGCTGGCTGTGGAGAGAGGTGAAAACTTGAGAACCTGCCCTCAATCTGAGCCTCCCACACCTTGCTGAGAGCTCACTCTCCAAGTATTACATCCTGAAAGCTATTTCTGCTTTTGTTTGATGACAAATACAAAATTTTGTTTTCCTTTGAACAGGCTTGATACCATTAGCACCAGCTGAGACAGGCACAGAAAAGGCAGAGTTTAGGGGAGTCATGCCAGGATTTATGCATATGTGTGCAAAAAAGGGATTTTTAAACCCCGTGCCCCTAACATGTAAAGACAAAAGCTACTGAGGTTGTCTGCTGTTATCAGACTGGCAAGACACAGAAAATAACAACAAAATCTGGAAAATTTCTTTCTTCATTCCTGCCACATAGGTATGTCAAAACAGTTTTTTAATCACTAGTTAATACATCCAAACCAAAACAAATTATTTTGGAGGAATAAAACCAAGTCGTGAGGAAAGGCAAGAAAGCATTCCTGATTGCTGTATTTTAGAAACTGCCAATTTTTCTCTAAAAGCTACTCTTCAGTTAAAGTTTCCTATCAAATCTGCAATTTTTCAGAAAAAAATTGCCACATGAGGCATTAATTTTTTTTTGTATGTGTATACAGATATATATACATGGATAAAAATCGCATCTCGTGTGGCAGAACTGAAAGTTTTTTACAAGGCAGATAAATAGATACCTTCTTTTTAATTTCAAATAATGTGCTTTCAGGATGAACACTACTCCAGAGTGTGAAAGCCTTGGAAAAGCATATACCTGTTGCTATAGAAACTCAATAAGCAGAAAACATTAATGTACACAGAGTGGTGCAGACCAGCACAACAAACACACAAAATTCTACACATCTAATACAAGTAACCAATTTTACTGACACACTGCACAGCAAAGATGATTAATCTGAACTCATTAGTGCATAAATACCAAAGGACACAGCAGCACTACTCACCACAGAGGCAATATCTTTTCCCTTTGCCAGCTTGCTACAACAGCCCCTTACAGCCAGAGCCAGGACATGAGGATTCCTATGGACAGCCCTATGGGAAGCTCTTGGGACAGTGGAAAAGAGCACAGTCCCCATGGGATAACAGGGAGATCTACCAAATCCAGTTTAGAAATAAAGATCTGAGCTTAGTGCATGCTTCCCCAACATATTAAAAAGAAGAAGAAAAAAAAGGGAGCATTTTATGAATGGAGTCTGAGAACTGGGATAACTAAACAGCCTTAAGAGGTTTTATATATGAAAATGAGGAAGCTCATAATTCATGTATTCAGTGCGTTTGAAGGG
This sequence comes from Melospiza georgiana, assembly GCF_028018845.1. Lineage (NCBI taxonomy): Eukaryota > Metazoa > Chordata > Aves > Passeriformes > Passerellidae > Melospiza > Melospiza georgiana. Next base: position 6,628,388 of record NC_080441.1, on the reverse strand, counting down.
GAAGGCTACCCTCTAGTGTCTGCTCTTTAAAGGAAATCCTGGCTCCTGACTGAACTCAGCTGAGTCCAAGGCCTCCAAACATCACAGAGACACTTCACACAGATTTCTCTTGGTTCAATTTAGCACTTCGGCACTTGTATGAAATCTGAGATTTGGTCTATCACCTACTGGGACCCAGCTACAGAGGTCAATGCTTTTTCAATCAATACATTTGCATGATCAGATGGCCTCAACTTCTTCCCTATTTCATTCACAGAACAAATTCTGCAGACTTTAAAGTTCCTTTCTCTAGAAAAAAAAAGCTTTAGAAGACAGGCAGGATATTCCTGCCTCCATCAAGGGGTTTGAAATGCAAGAAGCACACAGCCCACGTGACACCAACTTCTCTATTTTTCTAATGGAAGGGGGAAAGCAAACTGCAGCAGCAGAGCTGAAGAAAGCACATGTCTGCCATGCAGCAGGACTTGGAACTGGGCAAGGAGCTGGGAAACATGGGATCTTAGGAAAATCAGAGGAGGAGCTTCCAATCCTCGCAGGATTTCACTGAGAGAGGGTGCTGCAGCATTGCCTGAGGCTGGGTAACATTAGGCTACATGAAATAAGATCAGCTGTCTCTCACTTCCTCCCAAATTTCTACTAGGACAAGGAAGCTCTTTATTTAGCAAGGAGAGGCTCTGGCAGCCCCATTTCTATTCTAATTGCATGTCTCCAGTCCTGATGCACCTGAACCTCTTGTTCTGCTCAGCAGGCACCACTAAAACACCCCTTTAGCAGGGCTGTCATCAAAGATGCTTTATTGCACAGCCTGGCCATTTCTCCTGGCAGACCCACACCCTGCCTGCTTCATCTCAGCACTGACAGCAATGCCATTAATGTAACACTTGACTCTGGGGCTTTCATCCCTTTTTACATTTCTCCATCAGCAGGATCCCTGCTGTGGTCTCATGAATCACACTCAGCATCCCACAGAAGTGCTGATGGCTGGGGAAATGTTCCATTACATGGGCTTCACTTTCCAGAGAAAACTATCACCCAAAACCTCTGCTCTGCCGCTCAATGTTCCTCAATATTACTGTTGACACACCCTGTTCATGGAAGACATATCTGATTCTGCATTTTTTTTTGCACAGCACTACAATAGATAAGAATGCCTTTTGTCCTAAAATATTTAAAGAATATTTGAAATCAGTTCCCCAAATGGTTCTCATTTCAAGAAATGGGGATTTAATCCCAAATCTGCCACAGAATTTGACAGTGGAAATATAATATTGCATTGAAATTTGCTCCAGACATGCAGTTAGAGAAGATGCAGTATTCAGCCACAATGATGTAATGGACTAGAGCTCATATGGTGTCATTTTTCAGAGTAAAAAGAAAAGGTAATTGTTGACCTTCCAGAAAATACACAAATATAAAGCAAAATGGACCATATAAGGATTTTTTAGAAAGACAGCTGGACTTAAATATCCCACACGGCTTAGGAAGATTTTAAATAATAAAGTAACGAGTTCTCAAAGTTAAAAGGAACAACCCTGAAATAGGAATAAATATGAGAAATGTAAAACCAGTCATGGTTCCACATTATCCACCCCACACATCATAGCTTCATGTTTGAAACATTAACATAAAATCAAACACAATTTTCAAACAATGTGGGTGCACAAGGGTTTGCCTAGGACATTGCATTACCTGTTTATCTCCATAGCAATTTTTTTCCAGATTGGTGCCAAGTTACCCAAATTGATCTACTGCTGCTGAACTATCTACATAGTTATTTTATGATGCATAAATCACAGTTTAAACACTTATTATTATATCAGGAGCATTTGTGTTGGAGGATATTTTATCTTAAATGTGCTTCAGCAGCACTGAAGATCTTCCTCCACAATGCAAAGAACAGACAAAGCTCATTTCCTCACACAAATCAGGAGAGAGCAAAGAACATTATTTTGTGCTTGTTAGTAGAATAAAACCCAGTGCTTCCTTAAACATGTAGGACAAATGTGATTTCCCAGTTTCAAGGTTAAATGATACTTGGTAGTGTGAGATAGTGAATGGATTTATCTATGTATCCAAGGAAAACATGTAAAATAGATAAACTAACCCAGCCAAACTGGATGATTTTGGAGAAAATCAGGGGCTCATGATGAGCAGGGCAAGGGAGGAGAAAAGTTAACTAAAATACACATGCTTCTGCTGTGTTGCCAGAGTAGTTAAACCATGCTCAGTCAGATCAGACCTCAGTGCATTTTCAAGTCTCACTTGTGTGTGTCACAAACAGCTGCACTGCATTAGTAATGTTGTGGGCACGCACAGACTGCCAGGACTCAGACTCAGCTGGGTCTCAGCTGAGAGTTTTCATCCCAATCTAGCTACAGGAAGTAATTCTGCTTATTAAACATTTGTATCAGTGATCCAAAGCATTTCTATGAATGGCCCAGTCTGTAAACTGGAAAGTGCCAGAAATCCAATGAAAGCACATTTCATGTACAGAATTATCTTTAGGTAACTGGGACAGCTCTGATTTTGCAATACCCTTCATGGGAAAAGTATCAAACTGCTCAAGAGACCCATTCCCTTTCAAAAAGTTTCACTAAAATATCTTTGATTTTGCAAATGTGACTTCAACTGCTGGTATACGAAAGCAAGAGGGAAACAAACCAAGACCTACCATGCACTTTCTGCAAAGCAATGAGAGTCTGAAACTGCCCTTAAACCCTCCAAACACCATTGAACTAATTTATGTTCAAATACATGCCCATAGAAATTTCTCTTCTCCCTGTGCTGTATCCAGATCTCTTTAAAAACCCAAATGCATGTAGCCTTTCCCTGAGAATTCCCTCAGCATGCCATGACTTAAGCTGTAGTTGAATTAGCTGGGAGGGATAGCCAAAATGAGGGGGGCTGCTTTCTACTTAGGGATCACATTTGTTGCACAGCTGGCCAAGATCCAGGAAAAGATCTAAAGAAGATGGTTTTCCTTAGTGTGAGAAGAACTCAAGCCTCAAAGGTTAGTAGAGAGTGTAAAATAACAGAAAAAGAAAATTTTATAAATCTATACCACCAGTTTCACCTTCATCAGTGCTCTGTTGTTCTGTAGAAGAAGAAGGTTTGTAAGTGAAGTCATGAGGTCAAATAGCAAAAAAATGCAAATTAACCACAAATTGGGGATGCTGCATATCAATATCAAAGCACTTTCAAACATGTTACAAACACACACTCAAGCTGACAGAAAATGACAGTACCACACTCCGTACAATTCCACCAATATAGAGGATATGCTGAACTAAAGCATTTTTGATTTATTTTATTCTTGGCCAGTAACTTATGTTATTTATTGGTGGTTAGGTAGTGCATGAAAAGATCCCTTCCACTGCAATCTTTATTTGCTGGTCTGATTTCAGAATGTTTACAAGCAGAAATAGTTAATTGTGGAACAGCAAATTATCTCAGTTCAAATTAAGGACTGTTAAAATGCATCACCTAATCCAGAACAGAATTCATGTTCCAAGAAGCTTGGACTGTCCACTGCATATCCTTACCCATTACTGGGCATTCAAATGATCAGTCAGCATTCTGTAACTCCAAGGGTGTGTTTTAAACATTTTAGATGTGATACTAGAGGACAACTGGGTACTTTTGGTTTCATCACCAATCCCAGCACTCCATTACATGAACTGCATTTGAAGGATTCTGAATTATCTCAGTATTACAGATCATGATTCCCCTTGGCTGATGTTTGAGGGCTGGCAGTGCTGTCACGTGCTGTATCTCCCACGGAGCTTCTCTCCAGCTCTTCCCAAGGTCAGAAATAGCTCTGAGTCTGAGCAGCATTTCAGGGCAAGTACAGATATGACACCTCCCAGGAGCTACCCACAGATCCTGCTTTCAGATCCCAGATAGGAAAGGATGCCCAGGTCCCTGTGAACAGTGCTCCACCTGCCAGTGTTCACACAGAATATTCCATTATTTCAGTCCTACTAAACCCAGTACTGCTTACCTGTTTTGCCTTCTGAGTCTGGAGTTACAGACCCCCCCCATGACCATCTCTTCTGTCGTGTTTCCAGGCGCTGACTCCGCTCCAAGGTGCGGTGCAGAACTGCTTCATAGCGCTCCTACCAAACAACAGCTCCATGAAGCTTCACTGCTAACCACAGCCATGCCAGGGAACAAAATACAGACCCCCTCCCATCCCCAGTATGATTTATAATCTGTTTTACCAGGCTGCTGTTACAAAAATTATCATGCAAAGAATGCTGGAGGTAATTAATGGCTTCAAAACACTGCAAACATGATTAGGTTGAGCTAAAGCACAGATAATCTATTCTACTCTTTACTTAAAATAGCCACCAAACAGATTTCCTATTCAGTAAACAGCACTACTTATTTTCTAAATAGGGATGAACCCCAAAGTGAGCAAAAGTAATCTGTTACCCTTGAAATTATTTATATCATCAAGTTATTTCTAAAAGGTGATAAAAATTCTCCATTATAAAATACCAAGTATAAAGTCAGAACTGTAAAAATAATGACCCAGGTCCTAACAGACACTGACAGAATGAGAGATGTGATGAAATCAGAAACAGCAAGACAAGAAGGCAAAAGTACAATAGAAGACCAATCAACTTCAGGCCTCAGCAGCCATTGCTGACAGGACAAAGGGGGCTGAAAGAAGCTTTTGCTGCTGTCTCCAGAACCAGTAACTGCCAGCAGGGGAGCTTCAGCTCTTGTGCATAAGATGAACTGTGCTGGACTCTTTCTTGCCAGCCAGGTTTCCACACGTGTCAACAACACATTTCTCTTGTGGAATAGTTATATCCCAAGTGATCTTTTGCAGCAGTATTTTCTGCAGATACACTGCAGTAAGATGTCAAGGGAACTCATTATACAGTCATTTCTCCCACTTGGGGACACTAGACTTTCACCTCCTTTCAACACCATTTCACCACACAAACTGAAGAAGTCACCATGCAAAACACACAATGTAAACCTGAAAGGAAGAGAGGATTCTGCTCACTGGTAAAAGATAAAACTAAAAGTTTTTGTTTGAAATATAGAGCTTAGTTCCCCTCTGTTAGAGAAACCTGAACTAGAGTTTACCTAAGGTGCCAAAGTACCCAGACATTATGTAATCTGTAGATTGTATTTCCATGGAGGTATCTGCAGTGCAGCAATTCTTCAGTCAGAGTTAAAGGCATAGGCTTCACTTTAAAAATGACAGAAATGAGCTGAAGACCTCAATACAGTGAGCTCAGAGATATGCAGAATACCTGAGGAGCAGGGGGGAGACAGGTATCTGAATCCTCACCACAGCTAGTGGTCTTCAAGATTTTTAGAACCACTCCCTTTTCCACAGTATTTGCTACTGTGCTACTGCTCCTCCCTTATTAGAAGATTAACTAAACAAGACCGGGCTGAAAAAGCTAACAATAAGAACTTGCACATTTAATATGCACTAACAGAGCTACTTGTCAAAAGGATGGAATAACTTCATGTATTTATTTCTGCTGTCAGCTTCTATCCATTGAGTAAGTCCCAAACTCAAATTCTGCTCTGCCTGTCCATGTGCAGTCAGAGCAAAGGCCAGTGAGAACAGACACCACACAGTTCAAAGCAGCAAATGACAAATACACAGATAACATCAGCACCTTTCATCATACAGGAATGAATTCTGGTTTAGAAGAATTAAGAGAATGTGAGTCTCAGGCCACAGCAGGGCTCCAAGAGAAGTCTAAGATCTGTCACCCACACTGATTTACAGAGAGACTCTACAGGTGCTCTGAAGGTATCTGGAAATATAGGAATATGGGGTGGGGGTTTTGCTCATGTGAAAAGAGCCAGTGGTCAAACAGCCACAGCTCCTGAAGTCCTGAGTGCCTCAGCTACAGCCAAAGCTCCATGGGGAAGGTGGACATGTGCCTACATAGCCCACTGTAGATGTGGAAAATACTTTTATGTTCTAACACATTCATCATCTCCCTGAGTTTCTCATTCACAGCACTTCAGAGCATGGTAATGTAGGAAAACAATGTAGTTCTTGTAAACTATGGAACTTTGATGTGTGTTACCTTTTCCTCCTCTATTTTTTGTTTCCTCTTCTCTTCTACTGCTGCCCTCCGTTGTTCCTCTTTTTGCTTCATTTCTTTTAGCTTTCTCTGCCTTTCTTCTAACTGTTTTTCATACTGGAGTTTTGCTTTTCTCTCCTTTTCAAGGATTTGTGTCTCTTTGGCAGCTGTAAGAATATTTTACAGAAAAAATTAAAATCAAACTTAGCCATTCATGGATACTGCAATGCAACTTACAAGCAAGAGACTATCCAAGCAGAATTCTTACCACCTGAAGTGAAAATGTACAGGAAGATGAGCTTGCAGAGGTGACAACAAACAACAGACTCATCTTTAATTCTGTCCCCAGGCTGGAAGTGGAATTAGAACTTTGCCTGCTACTAGGCTTTACTGTCTAGACAGGAATATCAGGATATGTATATTCCCTAAATTAAGCATACACCTTTCTTATCAACATAATAGTGATGTCTCTGTAAGGAAGCTGTAAATTAAAAATCAAAAAGCAGAATTTTCTATGTTGTAGCTTTTTTTTAAAGAACAAAATATAATAGTATTTAAGGCACTGAATGACAAGATGGGAAGACCCTACAGTTCCTGCATCAGAGTTCAAAATAGTTCTATCACAATTCCCTGCAGCCTCCAGCAAGAAACAGCTGTGTGCAGTTCAACAGGAAGCCTCAGGTCCTGTGACACAAAGCTAGAATGCACAGAGAGTATTTTCCATGGCCAGACAGATGAAATGAACCAAGAGACAAGTTAATCACACCAACAATTCACAGGCAGCATCTACACATAGGGCCTCCAAAATATTTCTGAATTTTATATGTGTCATAATACTACCCTGTTCTCATATTAGGATAACACAATAATTCCTGTTGTTGTGGGTTTTTGCTTTTATGTTGAGAAACAGACACACAGCTCAGAGAGACATCTCTCCTCACAAGCTGGGAGCCCAAGGCCCAGCACTGCAGGGCACACTGTGACCCTTTCATCTCCTGCTACACACACACATGCACTGATTCACATCACAAACAGCACAAAGCTGGGTGAGAGCTTCCTGCTGTTATCTAGTTCAGATTCCCAGCTAAGATAAAGTGTATACTGCTGACACTTCAATGCAGGAGTCATTTCAGTGTGCTGGGAAACAAGGGAAGCAGTGTTCAAGGCAAACAAGCCATTCAAGTAGCTAAATCTTTTTTTGTTTTCTCTGAATCAGCATTCTCCAAACATCAGTTTTCAGGGCTATAGGAAGGAGTTCTAAGCTAAAGGTTCTATTTTCCAAAGTGGTTTTGTTAAGGCTTTCAGTAAGGAATTAGCAAAATTTGCTGGGTGGTCATTAAGAAATGGAAGGTCAGAAGTGACACAGAGCTTGAACAAGCTACAACTCTCTACAGTGTTCTCCTCTCAAATCAAAACCTTCTTCATTCAGGTTCACAGATGGACACTGATGCAAGACCAAGAGCAGACCCTGTCTCTTGTCCCCAGCAAGCTGACAAAAAGTGACAAAACATGGAGTAAGTGGGACAGTAAATCCTTTAAGAGAAACATTTTAGAAAATGATATTTTAAGTGAAACATGAAAATACCATGTTGCTTTTCCCGCTCTTCTCTCCGCTCCCTGGCCAGCCTTTGCCTTTCTTCTGTTCTTAGCATGGAACCATCTATCACTGTCAAAACAAAAATTGAAGACACATAATTGTCAATGATTTTGAACATTCAAATTTAAATAAAATGTCAAAAGTTTTCCCTATCAAAAGGAGAATGAAACTTCCTGAGAGATGCCCACACCACCAAATCACTGCACACTCTATTTAGAGATAAAAGACACCATCTGAAAAATTCACAGAAAGCTGAACATCCCCCTCTTCCCTCTTTCCATTCCCTCACAATTCTATTTTTAACAGGTGCAAGAGAAAGCAGACATCATATTAAAGGCTCAATAGGTACAGGCAAAGAAAAGCCTAAGTCAGACATGTGAGAACATACCCTATTCCAAATTCAGCCTGATCCTCATTCTTGTACATATTAACTCCCATGAACAAGAATGACAGGAATTTAGGAAAATGTCATCTGGGAACAGATAGTTCACCTGTCATTACAAATTCAGAGCACTGCAGGACAGCTCATTTGCAGACTAAGCAGAACCAAGACTTCAGCAGTCTTTGCAGGTATAAAAACTTGAATTTCAGCAAGAAGTGAGCTGGTAACTTGCCCAGTTACCATCATTTATCTTTGCTGTCATGCCCTGCTTACAAGACAGGCAACACCAACTGAACTCTGAGCCAGTGAAAAACAGAAACCTGTCATCAAAACCAGACCTACAAACCATTTACCAGGTGCCCTGATGCCTCCTGAAGAAAGAGCACCAAACTTTTCTCTAAATATGTTCTTTTCAACCCCTAGTAACCCTCCCTTGTGAGCCCAGCACTTCATTAAGAGCAATGACCTGTAATTATACCTGGTTTAGTTGCTGTCTTTATTGAGGTCTGGACTGTGAGAGGGCTAATGCCACTTTGGCTTCTTCTTTCTTCTGCTATGGCTTGGGCTGCAGCAACTGTGAGAAAGAATCAATCCACATTAATAGAAGCTCTACAACTGAAACTCATGAAAGAAATATCCAAAATAAATACATAAAATTCTACTTGAGGTCGCTGATGCTTTTATTAAATAGCTAACTGGGGGCTGCTCAACTTGTGAGGAAAAATTTGTCATGAGACTTGAGACCTGGCAAAGCATTTTGTTGTAAAAACATTTATCAAACCTTATGTTTTAAGACTACAGAGTTTCAAAGATCAAACCTATTTAATAACACTTCCAAAACAAACTCCATTATTTTGCAAAGCTGTATGTGACTTACACTTAATAACAGAAACTCTTTGCTGCCACATGAGCATTTGTGGGCTGCACACATGTATGTAAAAACCCAGCAGCACTACTAGAATCATGTTCTGATGAGACCCAAGCAGGGAGAGGTCTATGAAGACCTGTCATTACCTCATGACATGAAAGACAAAGGGGATTAGCTGCATAAAGTAAACCACTGAGGGAGGCTTACAACATACTTCTGAAACAAGAGCTTCAAAAATAAATTTTAATTATAAATTAGACTCCAAAACAGTAAATTGAGCATTTGTGCAGAGACTCATTCACATTATCTGAGTTTCACCAAGGTAACTTCAGCAAAATGCAGGGCTACAACTCACAGATAATCACACAGAAAGGAAATGCTACCAATATTAATTTTGCTAAATAAGAAAAACCATTAACAATTTACTGTATCACTCCTCCCAGATTTTGTTTTGGTATCAACCTTCACCAATCACCTTGCAGGGTGTGAAGAGTTACAGGGAAAGCAGGCAGGGCACCCTGTAGGACAGCATCACCCCAGTGCCCTGCACAGCTGCACACAAGTGTCCCCAGACACTGCCACCCTGCTGTCCCCTGGCCTGACAGGCCCTGGGAGCTCAGCTGCCTTCCATGGGAAAGCCCAGCTTCAGGGGAAGAGGGAACAAACCCACACCTGAGAAAGTTGAGGGCAGTTTTACACAGAAAAGGCAAACCCACAAAAGGAACACGTAACGTGCTGTGATCTCACCCAGAACATGAAGGACCAATAGTACAAATTGCTGTTATATTTTAAGAATGGCAACTACAACTTTGCCAATGATCTGACTTCCCTTTAATAAGAGGAGTGCAAAATGCAAAAGAGGAAGGAAGAGTCTCCCTCTTCTCCATGCATTGCCATGACAACTAGTTGTGTCATGGTAATAACCCTCCCTAAGGCTGTGCCCAAGAACAATCACCTCAAAGTGCTTAATCCCATGTGATTTCAGTGATAAATGCTGATTACAATACTTATTCAGCAACTCTAAATTGTCACCCGCAGCTGTTGCCATGTCTTGAATTAATTTCTCACTGCAGCAGCAAACAAAAGTCTTCCTCAACCCATCCTATACATCTCTGAGGCTCTTTTCACACAAGTCACAGACCAGATACACTACAACACGATGAGATTACCAACTGGCAAAAAATAGCTTAAAAAAGGCTCACTGTTTTTTCACTCTTTAGATCAGACAAAATTCTGATTTTTGTACACTGTTGCATGTCACATGGATGGGAATCTGCCCAAAAAAACACCAAGTGGAGAACAACAGAATTATCTATTCTAACCCAAACAGAAGTGCAAACAGCCAGAGGAAGAGCAGCCCCACTGCAGGTGCTCTGAGTGCAGAAATGTGCAACCAGGGCATTCATATCCAATGACACCTTTGTACATCACAATGGCTGAAGGAACACAAGCTTCTTGAAACACCACTGAGATTTCAGACAAATCCAGAAATCCAGATACATCTTTCCTCAAAGGAGGAGGCAGTGGTGCCCAGGAAGCCTGAGCTAACTCAGGCAGGAAATTATCCCAACAGAACAAAGTCACTCTGCAGCTAAACCAGCTTCAGTTAAGACCAACATTGGAATTTTGCTTCAACTCTCAAAGTTGAAATATCCAAATTTCCATAACAAAGTTATAGTAAGAAGCAACCTGCAATTAAACAGGTACAATATTAATTTTATTTTACTTGCAGAAGTATTTTCCTATTAGAAATCTTGCTGAACAAAGCAGCCATAATGGATATGGGGGATTATGTATTTATTTACTCAATCAAAGATAAATGCACAGTTGGAATAATGCTCATGATTAGAAGGCACTGATTTAAAAATGTGTTAAATCTGCAAAGCAATTAGTCAGTTTATTTTAATTAATTCAGGTTGCAAAAGATTATTTGAGATTCTGTAAGACAGGAAAGTGGGTTACAGAAACAGTTCAGCTTGCAGAGGACACAGAGGTGAAAAAACTCTAGAAATATCCAGCCAGAGGACTCTGCACATCAAGGTTTTTTGTATGTCAGCTAAAATATTCTATGTTCACTCCTTCAGTGCTTCATTATTTGCATAGAAACAATGTGCTTCCACATTTGAAAGCAGCAGATTTAAGCTCCAAGGTGTGCACCTTCATGTCACACGGATGTGATCCGTTTCACCAACAGAAAGCCAGAATCAAATGCGAACTGGGGATCTGAACAGAAGATTAATAAAAGGGGAACAGACATCACATTAGATACACTCCTGAGATACCTGAGCTCAGTTTCACCAAGTTCTAGTCAACAGACAGGTTTTATGGCCCTTGACAATTTCATTGTAAATTTACAATACAAAACTGTGATTTTCAAAGTCCACATTTTCCTACAGTAAAAGAAAATGCATTGCATGTTGTTGCACTATGCAATCTTTAAGAAATACCTATCTTATTTTGCTTTGATATGATAAAATATACCTTAATAATTACTATATTTAAATGGTTTTTGGCACAGATATTTATAATTTCTCTGCCTAGTTTTCCATAATGAATGTACCAGTCTGCTATGGAGTGAAGCTTCATGGAAAAGTATTTTCCATAAAATATATCTCTGTAAAATACAGAGCCTAATACCTCTGTAATGAATCAGAATACCCCAGAACAGGAAACATTTAACAACCATTTCACTAGAATCTGTGTCACATGTTGCATTAATGGGGGGTGCCTTCATGGACATATTCAGCAAACTCCCTGGAGAGGAAAAATTCTCTTAAGAGTCAAATTATATCTCATTTCTATTCTGAGCTTGCCCTCCCACAGCAGTCTTTCACAACAATATTTTGTGATCAGCATAATTTGTGTGTTTATTTTACAGTAGTCTACCTTTAAGTGCTCCAGGTAAAATCAATAAAAATATAAGTAATGCATGAGGCTAATAATAATATCTGCATTCATGCATAATAAAATAGAGCTATTTGAACCATGAAATGATTAGGTAATTTGGGAAGCAGTTTTCCTTCTGTGCCCTCATCACCATTTAGCACCCCAGGTCTGGCCAAGCAAATCAGAGATAAACCAAACCCACAGAAGCACCAGGAGGTGACATTCTAGATAAATCCAACTCTCCCAATTTCACTTCCAGCTCACAATCCCCTGACAGTGCAGGTGCTGAGGTGCCTCCCTCACACAGAGCATGGCAGTGCCTCCCTTCCCTGATCAGGTTTCCAATATGCCCTCAAGAGACCGGCGCTAAAAATAAACCTTGATTTCTATTTCAACCCCTGCACACGGCTAATACCCCTGGCCCTGCCAAGACTGGCAAAGAACCCACTGCTGTTCTTAGTAAACCTCATTAGGGACTGAGGCAGCTCCATCCCTTCACCCAGCGAGCTCCAGGCCTTCCATCCCATCCCATCCCCTTCCCCTTCCCATTCCCTTCCCTTCCCTTCCCTTCCCTTCCCTTCCCTTCCCTTCCCTTCCCTTCCCTTCCCTTCCCTTCCCTTCCCTTCCCTTCCCTTCCCTTCCCTTCCCTTCCCTTCCCTTCCCTTCCCTTCCCTTCCCTTCCCTTCCCTTCCCTTCCCTTCCCTTCCCTTGTGAAACTACAGAGAGAGCAGAATGTTCTGACTTTCACAGCAATCCTTCTGCTTCTTATGATTTAATGACTTGTTATGCAAAGCAAATGAAAAAATCCCAGGCTAAGCTTCTGAAATGGGGGGTGTTAGGAAGGGTCCTGAATGTTAAGCATTGTTATGATTTTAAGTGTTCATAAAAGTTTAAAGCAGCTAACAAGAAGCCAATAAGCAACCCATGAATCAAAAGTGAACCTTCCAGCAAAATATCTCTGATTTTATAACAAGCTGTGCCAAATCTACAAGCCTCCATTTTTGTCTTGCTCCACTACAGGGAGATACTGTGTGCCAGTAAGTGTTCAGATCCTTTAAAAGTTTTGTACATACTTTCAGGAAAGATGAGGAAAGTCAGCATTCAAGTTTGAGATTTCCATGCACTGCTTTTGAAGCTGATTTCCAATCATTAATTAGCATAGGTTAGGACAAACAGATGCAAGATCATATGTTTGAAGCTTTAAGAAAAATTAGGTATCGGCTTTTACACTTCTCCTTGCCAGATGACAGCAGAGGAAGGATGCACCTTCACACAAACAAGTGGACAACACAGAAAGTTTTTAATGATGAAGAGAAGCCCTCTCTGTGTGCATTCCTCTTTTCCCTGTTTTCCCCTTTTCTGTCTCCCCCCGTTGACCCTCACATCCCATCTCTGGCCTGCAAGGACTGACAGGCTCCACAAACAAACACACACGTGAGCTTCCCTGTAGGCACCTTCTGACGGAGCAGCTGGGAGGCAGATGGTTCTCCTGTTTTGTCTGGGCAGCCACCAGATGGGAAGCACAGACATCTCCAGAAAGCAGTGCACACTCTCAGCTTCATCAGGCTACAAGAGCTTCCTGTCGTCTTATCCCTATCCCAGACTCCATTTGCAAACTTTGTCCTCTATTTATTCCCTACATGGGATACCTATTTTACTACCTTTATGTGCTTTCCTCCCTTGAATACCATTTCCTCAGCTAATCCTGTACAACAATCTGGTTTTGCTCCCAAAGCTCAAGGCAGTTCAGGGTGATTTCTTGAGTTCATCACAAGTTTTGAACCCACTGACACAAGCATTCCTTTGCAGTATATGAATTAGCAGCTCCACAAGCAAGTATTTGAGACATACTTGCAAGAACCTAATTTTTTACTTCTCTTCAAACATTCACATTCAGATCAAGACCTAGAAATGTTTTTTTAAAATCATATAACTAACAAAATTATTTATTTCTTATAAGGAAACCTGCAAAGATACAGCTGAAGCAATCTCAAAGACGTATGGTACTCATACTATGTACTCAGCCTAGGGCTGAAAGGCACCAGGAAGGTTGCTGGTTAATTTTTGCATTGATCTCTGCACACTTTGCCCTAGGGGAAGCACATAATCTAAACCAAACTTGACTATAATATAAGCACAGACCAAGGCATTGAAATTTGTCCTTAAGAGAATTAGCAGCCATCTCCAGAGACTTTCTACAGTCAGAGATGTTACACCATTGCTCAACAGCCACACCATCCTCACTTCAGCTGCCTGAACACTACTGAAAACACATCTGTGGAGTCCCACTGACACTTATTCTCTTATTTTAACCTCACTTACACTGCTCAGCCATGAGTTATGCTTCTTGCTACTTAATGGAAAAAGCAACTGCCAGGATAATGCTTAGAAAGGACAAAGACATGTCACCAACTCTTGCAGAAGCCATCATAAGGTTAGTAAGAAGCACTGTCTGTGCCGTGCACACAGGGCTGATAAGATAAATCTATCTCCTTCTCTAGAAAAGATACCTGGCTTCCACAATTTGGGGTTCTTTATTAGTGAGATGTATTATTATTCATCTCCTGAAAGAAATTAAGTGGAATGACAGCAGAAACTCCACTCTCACAAAGACCCTTGTGAACCTTCTCAAGTTTACCTGAAATATTTACCTGTTTTCTGCATACTGGAAATTCCAAAGTATCCTAATACACAGGACTAAAATGAAATGCCCTTACATAATTTCAAGTGGATTCATTGTAAAATTTACTAGTTATGTGACATCAATGCTTGTATATAGGTGTACACAGATTTAACATTCTCAACTGGGCAGAATTAGATACAGGTTTAACAGCTGCAGAAGGACCAAAAGGTAAAATGGATTATCAATAACCAGTCTGCTGTACAAATAATTGTCTCTACTTTATAGCACTGCCCAGTGCTCAGGAGTACATGTGTCCCTCAATGCAGGGCTGGCTCCACAGATGCCAGAGCAGTCCCACTTTAACCTCCTCTGCACAGCTCACTGGAATTCCCACTGGAATTCTAGCTCAAGCACTGGCAAAAGCTGCAGACAGAAATCAGCTCTCTGCTTTGGGCTGCCTAAACTGACTCCTCTTCACACTCCTGCAAGCCATGGCAAAAAGTAACTTCAAGCCAAGCCCTTGCTCTCTTCTCTTATTTCACATCTGTTTTTTTCATTGTATTGTTTCTTCCCCTGCCGTGCACTATCCCTAACACTGGCAATAGCTCACTTCTCTCCATGACTTCCCTCTTTCCTGAACAGTCTGGGGTTTTTTGCTTGCTAGAAGCACGGCCTTGAAAACGCTTTTGTGCTCTTGTTTGCAGACTGTGCCCATTGTTTAATTCACCCGGGCCAAACAATGCCAGCCCAGAGCACAGCCTAGCACCGAGAGTCACAACACACTCAGGCAAACCCTGGGAAAACTCCATTTTGAGCTTTCTTCTGGTGCAAGGATAGCAGTTCCTTTCCAAGACAGCAGTGAAAACTACTGCTTTTGCTTTTTACACTTGAAGAATTTCTCATGGAAAATGTAGAGCTCATTCAAACACTGTCTGTGTGTTTCAGAAGGAGAGACTGGTGCTGGCATTTACCCTCACAGGCCAGTCTCAAATCAAATCACTCCACACAGAAAGTGCTGCAGGACACTGACAGGTCCACAGTGTGTTTAATGCAGCAAACCCTCTTGTCTACAGCAGAAAAGGGGAGCAAAATGTAAAAGGAATTAAACTGCACATTTTCTTACAGCGGTACAGTTCACCCAGCTAATCAGAAAATGAAGGCTCTGGGACACTCCAACATGTGCAATGTAAGACTCCAGCAAAGTGACCATGAATCAGTTCCTGCTCCAAAGAGCTTGAAGGATAAGTGAAAAATGGCAAATGGGTGTAAAAAAAACAAGTAGGAAAAAAGAGCTAAAGAGAAAATAAGGAGACCATATTTCTTTCTAAATTCATTACCCAAAGGCAGAAAGTCTTTTCAAGAAATGTAATGTGAGTGAATGTGAGTGAATGTAAGTGAGTGAGTGAATGTGAGTAAGGTGACACTCCCTTATCTGGTCTGGAGATGAGTGTCCTTGGTTTTAATGTCCAGAACACAAAACACAATAATATTGATCAACCCTGTGCTGCAAAAATGTTCCTCTAAGAAGTTCTCTTGGCAAAATTAAACAGAGGATAATCTTTGAAATTAATAAATTAATGAATTCTATTAAATTATGTTCTTTAAGTACAAAAGTCCCTACAGTATTTCCATATTCTTGTAGCCAAGCCCTCTTGGGCTTGGGAGAGGAATTCTAACACTTGGAAGCTTTGAAACACTTGCCCAGAGAACAAGGCACTACAATATCTATTCTCCCTCCCAAGATTCAGGTCAGTGCATTTAAACAACAGAGAGTGTCTGTAAATTAGGAGTCAGTTAAGTACTCATAAAGGAGTATTTTAGAAGTTCCCTGTGAATTATGAATGGAAAAAAAACACTATGAGAAAAGACAGAGGTATTCTGAGCATGGCCAGTGGTAACTGCTTTCTTCAAAGGCAACATCAGCTGGGGATCCTTCACCTAGAAAGCAGAACTTCCAAATTGACTGGAATATAAAAATAATTTAGATGAAAACATCTAAATTATTCTGTAATAATTAATGCCAAGCAACTATGTCAGCCTTCCTTAAAAGCAAAGGCTTGGTCCCTTTATGCACAGGCATTAATGATGCAGCACAGGGGAGGTTTCTGTCTCTTTCAAACAAAAACAATTCTGAGCAACACTTTTTTCTTCCACGAACCCCACGCTCCAAAAATCTTAAACCTCCAGCATCTAGAAAGGTTCTGATTATTGGACAGGCATATGCAAACACACTGAAAGCATATAATCAAGTAAGATTAACCTGGTTGTAAGCTGCATAATTGGAAACTAAATGGCACTAATTTATTTGTGGCAGACAAGAAATTTGCAGTCCCAGTTGGATTTTGAAGTACCACAAGTAATCCGATAACTCATATCCACAGAAGTCATTAAAATTGCATGCTCAGAATTTTATTTGTCAGAGTGTCCTTTCACAAGAGGACTGCAAGCATCTCCAATTATTTAATCAAATTTAAAGACAATCAGCAGTTTTTGATACCCCTACTTTATTATGACTAACCTAGATTATTTTTTCCATTTATCTTACAGTAACCCATAGTAACCCTTCTTTATTCTCTTATCGCCTTTAAGAACTGAAAATTAATAATAGCATACCAGTACTCCCTTGTTTTCTTTTTGAAAAACACAACTGTATGAAGAAACAGCAATCCTTACTTACAGTCACATTTTAGGACTATGCACAGTTAGGGACAGTGTAAGCCACAACATCTCTGGGCTCTCACCATTGGAGTTATGACCCTTGCAAATCATTATTTGCTGAATAGTTTCATCTGAATTGAAGCATGGAAGCCAAATTTATATTCTGCAATTTCAACACATGAAGAAATATGTAGAGAATGGAACACTCAACACAAGAAACTGAAAAAAATATTCTGCATATGCACATGGTTTGGGTGGGTTTTTTTTGTTTGTTTGGCTTTTTCTCCTTACAGCAAGGAGCATATCTCTCCTGAATATATTTGGAGAAATCTCAAGAATTTTAAGTTTTAAATTCTAAGAAAACCTTTTATAAACCACTTACAACTGGAAGTAATCTTCAGAATGCTAAGCACCTCAATACATAGCATTCATCTTTCTGAATCAGCATGAAATTATCCCTACCCTATATGATTGTATTTCCCTGAACAAAAAGAAAATGAAATTAGAGCTCATAGCCATCACAATTACATTAAGTTCTCAGCCTGATTTGGGAATGTTCTCTCACCACTGAGATCTACATGAAATCCAATTTCTGTGCAGTTCTTTGCACTTATTGCCTTGGCAGTCTGCAAAGCAGTATTACTGATTTCATGCAGGGAAAAAAGATGAAGCACAAAAACCCCTCAGAACTTTCTCCAAAGTTCTGAGGAGTTTGACAAATGAAGAAATTGAAGCCAGCCCCAGTGCTCATGAGCTGGATGCCCCAGTGATGAGCTGCCTTTGCTCTGCAGATGGGATCTGTACCAGTCACTCATTCAAACATCACCAAGTAAAACAACAACTGAATGCTCAAGATGCCTTTCATGCAGCACTCCCACACCGTGAGAAACCTGGCAAAGAAATGCTTTCCTTGTCTTGCTGCTTCCCAGGCAAGATCTGAAGCCCACCTCTACTGACAGCCACACTGCAAATCCCAAAGATTTTAAAGGGTCCAAATTTGTAAATAAATTCTTTCTGTCTTCCAGCAAGCAGCTCTGACACACAGGTCAACTCATCGTCTGAGATGCTTCTGGGTCCCAAATAATTTCCTCTGACCATCTTCTGTTGTGGGACCAAGACTGTACCCAAGAGCTCTCTAGTACTCCTACAGATGTTGGTGCAAACTTGTGTTCTTATGTTTTATAACTGTGATCTAGACACCAGATAAATCTGTGCATGTCCCTGACTACCTGCCTGAGCAATGAAGATGCATTATTAATTATCCATCCATCCATCCATCCTCTTTTCATGCCAATTCTGTGTGCATGCACTTGATAAAGCTGTTGCTAAGAACTGTGATCTGGGAAAAATGGACAAAGCCAGACAGTGCCACTTACACTGGGAGAAAAGAACTGATTACATGGAATGAAGTTCTTGTTTTATTAGAAAACTTCCAACCAAACGGGGACCTGCAGGTCATGGAATTTATGCCTGTTGAAAACGGCACTTTATTTTTTTTCCCCAAACCTGAGACAGGTTTCCTAAAAGATGATGCAGGTCCTGGAAAGGAAAATATGTATGAATAGCATTTAAATATAGTGTTTTGAACAACCTTTGCAACAGCAATTCAATATGTGAGTGGAAATTCTGGCAACAGCACAGGAATACCAAGCTCTAGTAAAAAATCCAAACATTCTCTACCACCCATACTATGAAAAACAGGAGTTTATAGTATTCCAGTGAAAATGAAGACAATAAATATAGGCTACAGCAGCTTAAATTACAGGTATTTTTCCTCTGATTACCCACACTACTCAAGGAAAACCTCACTTACTGGATAAACCACAAGTACGCGACTATTCCCCTCTTCTCACATCTTAACAAGCTCAGAAGTACTTATGGCATTAGAACAGGATCAAAAATTCCTCTTCATCCCTGAGGGATGACAGCAGCAAGCATGGATAACAAAAATGGGGTAAGCAACACTGCTGGTTCAGTGTACAACTACAATGTTAGGTGGTGTTCAGAAACCTTAACTGCCTTCTAGTTGTGGTAGCAGATTCTGCTTTTTGTCACCCACATAGAGGAAATAAGATAGGACAAGTGTGTCAGGGCAGAAAATTATTACAAAGGAACTGCAGAACTGGCACTGCAGGCATGAGGTGGCCTGCAGAATCTTAATTACAGTTGATACTCTCTCAAAGAAGCAGAAACACCTTCCCCTTACCTCAACACTAGACTGAATTTGAGAGAATATTTTTCTTGCTAAACATACAAAATTGGAAGTTAGTTACAAGTGGCATCATGGGATTCTAGGTGTGCAAGGCCTAAACATTAACAAGCACCATCAAGAGGCTGGTCACAGAGAGCAGAAGTGAACAGAACAAGAATTCAGCAGTGTCCTTTAATAAGGACTACAAAGGTACCTACGCAGAAGGTGACTATACAAACAGTATGTACACACACCTCTTAGGCTGCCAGAAAGAGCTGTGGTTTCTCAGCAAGATTCTCTTTATTTATTGTCTTTAAACGTGAGATTCCCAGACACAAGTTCACTGACAAATGGCTGAAGGCACACAACACTGTATTTATTTTGCATAGATGCTTGTTCTCCAGATTGATTGAGACAGCAAAGTACACAACTGCCCCCAGAGCAGCAGAAGCTCCAAGCATTTTTGTTAGCAGGTATTTTGGAAGTGAGGAGTCCCCCCACGCAGCCAAGAGAGCTCAGACAGGCAGGAAGTTCTATCCCTCCCCAAACACGCCCAAGGGGAGCGTGGGACTGAACCTCGAGGTTCCTTCGGGTGTCTTTCTCTTTTTTTTTTGTACATCTTCTCCAAACAGCTGCGATATCAGACTTGGCTGCTGCTCACAACTTCTCCAAAGAGCAGCAAATACTGTGGCAAATTATCCTGCAAATTCCACCGTCAACCGCCGGATTGCAAGGATGATTTCTAAACATCATTTGCTCTCTCCAGGGAGTGCTACTGACCAGAAGTCGGGAGCAGAGCTGCAGCAGCCTGCGAGCTCACAGTCAGCATTGATTCACTGCACATTAGCACTGAGTTTATCTTTGAGCACGTAACTGCTACAAATGCATTCTATGTACACTGAAGTTCAGATTCTGGTTCAGTGACTTCTATCCCCTCAGGGGAAAAAATTCAAAGTCTAGCCTTTCCAGGATCTAGGGAGGGGGGTTGTTTATTCAACATGATGTGCATATTACAACATGTGCATATCTGAAGGGAGATGGAGCTGCCCGGCCCATGGAGCATTTCCCCTGTGATTTTGGGACTAAATCTAGGTCATGACAGCAGTAACCAAATATGGGTGCCCATCCTTAGAAAAACTTAGCAGCCACCATGTAAGTGCATCCCATATGCAAAATAAAACTCAGCAGTTCTAGCGGGAAGAATAAGGTTCAAACAGACACAGCCTTTGCAGGTGGGAAGTGCTATCTTTTGGTAGATCTTTATCCTTCTGAAGCACTAAACTGTCTTAATTTTGAAACAGAAACAAAAAGTAATTAAATAGTATTTCCAACACCCACCACACTGAAGAAAAATGCCAGATGAGAGTTGTGCATTCAGGACCCTTCGCCAGCACGCCTCTTTATGTAATTACACAGATACACTGAAAACAATCATGCAAGAGGCTCTGAAGAGTAGTTGCTGCACCTAGCCCTAGTTAGTTAGCTTAGATCAAACCACAAGTCTCTTTACTTATTGTTTTTTGTAACTGGGATAAGTAAATGTTTATCTTTTCTAATGCTCACCCACAAAGCTTTTGCATGGAGATGTACCACGAAATGTTGCTGCAAACACACATCGTGCATGCACAATACTCCTTGCAGAGTATCTTATTAAGGACCTTAAGAATAAATAGGCACATAAGCACAGCCAAGACAAAAAGACAAAACCAAAGCAGAGCTTCTTCAGCCCTCTTATAACACCAGTTTAAAAAAAAAAAAAAAAAAAAAAAAAGTGAAAAGTAAAATCGGGAATTATTCAATCTTTGATTAGAAATCAATGCCAGGGGCTGTCTCTGCCTTCTGCACTCGGGACCGAACACATCGCTGGAGCAAACCCTCCGAAAGCAAGAGCCAGCACAGACACCGCCAAGTTGGAGAACCGGTGAAAAACGGGCGGCTCGTGTAACGCAGCCTCCCCGCACCGCCGCTGCTGAGCCCGCGAGCTGCGGGAGCTCCCGAGCCAGCAATCACCGCCCGGAGCTGCGGGAAGCGGGAGCGGGCGGGCAGCGGGCCGGGCCCGGGCAGCCCCGGCGGCCTCCGCTCGCGGTGCCCCTTCCCCGCCCCGGGACGGGGCCGGACGTCCAGCGGGGCGGCCGGGGGAGGGCGGCCGGCGCCAGCCGCGCCCTTGGACCGCCGGACCCCCCACACACCCCCCGTGCTACCCCTCCCTGCCCGCTCTCACCCATCTGCTCCCGCAGCCCCTTCAAGGAGGAGGAGGAGGAGGAAGCGCAGGACGGGGGCGCCGCACCGCCCTCCGCCATCTTCAGCGCCGGGCCGCGGGAGTGCCGGGCGGGCCGCGGGGCGCGGGGCGCAGTGCGCAGGCTCCGCCCGCTCCCGCCCCGCCGGCACCGGGAGCGCTCCCGCGTCCATCCGGGGCGGCCGCGGCGAGAGCTGGGCACTGCCTCGGGCTGCGCTTCCACAGGGACGGGGCTGCTGGAGCGGGTCCGGCCGGGGGCAGGGAACCTCCTGCATGGACTGGGGAACCTCCTGGAAGGACTGGGGAACCCCCTGCATGGACTGGGGAACTGGGAGAGACAAAAACTGGGGAACTGGGAAGGACTGGGAGTCTGATGGGCAGCGGCTGAGGGAGCCGGGGCTCCGGGAGGCTCAGGGGGGAGCTCATCACCCCTGATGGGAGCGTGCAGTGAGCTGGGGCCGGTCTGCTCTGCCGGGTCTGTACGGAGAGGAAACGGCCTCAAACGGCGACAGCAGAGATTCAGATTAGAAAAAAGGAATCCACTGTTCAGGTGGTCAGGTATTGGAACAGGCTGCACAAGGAGGAGATAGAGTCACCGTCCCTGGAGGTGTTTAAGAGGTGTCTGGATCTGGCGCTGAGCGATGTGGTTTAGGATCATGGAATTGTCAAGGCTGGAAGAGACTTTCACGATCATCAAGTCCACTCAGAGCTGGCACTGCAACCCATAAACCACATCACCCAGTGCCAGATCCAGAAACCTCTTAAGCACGCCTTTGGTTTAGTGGTTTAGGGGTTGAATATTTTGAATATTCTCTGAACATCTGCCAAAAGGGCCAGTGGAATTGGCCGTCCCACGGGAGCCATCGCGGTCCCCGGTGGCCGGTGCTGAGGGGAGCCTGGCAGGGCACGGCACAGCTCCCCAGATACCCCACGGGGGGTATACCCAGTTTGTGTCCCCACAACAACTGCACATGTCATCCCATCACTGCAAGGAGCTTGGAACTGGGTGGTCTTTAAGGTGCCTTCCAACCTAAACTACTGTGTTATTAACCATGATGAGTTGCCTCCCATTAGCTCTCAAAGAGAGATGCTGCTCTAGTTGGGTATCAATAAATTTAGGAATAATCTTGTTTTACCTCTGGGTTTGCACTCTGGGAAGAATGAAGGTAAAGCAGCATCCATGGCCATTCCAAAGGGCAGGCTCTTTGGGCCTTGTGCAGGAAACTCCCTTTGCAATCATGAAAGTTTGCCTGCCAGTGGGCCAAAAAATTAACCCATAATTGTGATGAATGCAGAAAAAGTAGCAGTAAGATCAGGTAGTATTTCAAGAGAATGAAAAAGGAACCTTTTAAATATTCCAAGTACAGCTCCATTTTAGCTTGAATATTCAGAGCACACACAGACTTGCCCTGTTCTTTGTTTCTTTTTTTTATGTTGGCTATATGTGTGTGCACAGAATCCTTTGTCTGTTGTTTCCTCTCAGTGTTAATAGAATGTCAATTATTGCTAGTAGTATTTAAAACTAAAGGGCAGCTAAAGGGGAAAAATCCCCTACACATTCAATGCCAAATTTCCTAGGTTTATATTTATAATATATGGTAATAACACCTTGCCACTTAGCAATCTCCATGTCCTTTTTACACATGCTGAAATCAAATTTCACCATTCCACTGAGAGACATTCAGATGTTATCCGTATTTTGCAGATGAGAAGACTGAGTCATTGAAATCAAAGTCTCTGGTTATGTCATGAGCAAAGCAGCACAGCAAAAAAGCCCAGCCCAGGTTTCTTGATTCCTTGTTCTGTATCCATGTATTTTTCCATCTTCCTTTAATCAGCAACTATCAGAAAATATCACCAAAATGGTTCGTATGCCTTCTCAACAGCAAAAAATACAATACATGTGGTATTAAAAAAATGGTCAAACTGCCTGAGAGAATGTAATTTTTATGTTTTGCAAGCCCCAAAAGCAATATGAAGTTACGGGGCTGTACTTTCCATATCTGTAATAATAAAGTGTTCATTAATGTTTTGAGGTGCCTCTGAATTTTTATTAGGTTACAGTTATTTTCCTTGACTTTCCCATTTCTTTACCACACTGCAATAAAAGGGGTCAGAGTCTATTTATACATTTTTGTTCTTCTGAGAAATGGCATGGGAGCAATCACACTGAAGGGAATGCTTGCAAACAGAATGGGCAACTAAAATTCACTTTCAAATGAGATGGCATTTTCTTTTCTTTCCACTTCAACCAACACATACATGAGTGGTCTCACTGCTTGCAATTTGACTTGCCTGATATTCTGCATGTGCAAAGCTTCAGAGTAGAAGCTATGAATTACAGGAAAGGAAATAAACCAAGTGTTGCACACTCAGGATGTTTGTGGTGGTGCAGTGGAGGCTGTAAAGTTAAAATAAAAAGGCCAAGCACATATAAATTCATGAGAGATAAAAGGACTCTTGAGGTAGAAGTGGGGCATTGTCCCTCCCTGCTCTCCATCTATCTACAAACTGCTTGACAAGCAAATCTTTTATCTTTAGGCACACAGGAACTGAGCTGAGAAAATCTGCCCCAATGTGGAAAATGTGTTATCATTTTCTTTGATGAGCAGTTTAGGAATTTTTGAGCTAATGTTGCAGCAATTGTAAATGTAACATTTGTTATAATAATGTTATTTCCTTTTAGACCTTGTTTCTCAGATTTTCAGTTCAATCATGCAATTACTGCTTTTGCATTTTTAGTGGAACTTCATTAAAATTTTGACCTCACGTGGCATCAGGAGGACTTGGAATTGCCTTTCAACTTCGCACAATTTGCAGATTTGATTGTAGTAGCTGATTTATCCTAATCCTTGAAAGACTCCTTCTTTCCATGTCCCCGTGGAAAAATGAATAATTTAATTTTACAGTCACTTCTTCTGTCCTTTTAATTTTCATGTGATAGTTTCTGACAAATCTTCAAAGCTGTTTCAGGCCAAATCACTGATGGGTGCATATTGGCATTGCGAGCTCAGA
Source organism: Melospiza georgiana (assembly GCF_028018845.1). NCBI lineage: Eukaryota > Metazoa > Chordata > Aves > Passeriformes > Passerellidae > Melospiza > Melospiza georgiana. The sequence goes on along the minus strand of NC_080441.1, from coordinate 6,603,867 downwards.
ATCAATAGAGCCCTGGCACTGCATGCAATGTGAGATTCCAGGGGGTTATATTATCCATTTCAGTTTAAAGAATACTGAAAGTTGTTGGAAAATAGTGGATGAAATTAGCCAGGTAGAACTTGCACATGTGATGGCCCAGCTGCAAAAAGAAATGCTCAGAAAATACCTAAGCCACTGATAGATCTGGGGAGGGTGCCAGAGGAAGAAGCCCCCACCCATTAATTTATTCCTTACCCTGTTTCCCAAAGTATCCATTGTTACACAGTATTAGATGTTGTGCTTTTCTGGATTCAATCTGAAATCTGATATAATGGTTCAAAAAAACAGCTCCCAGATTTTGTTTTCTTTGAGACTGCAGCTCTTCATTCCTTTGGTCATTGAAGTATCTAACACTGAAATGTTCGTGTGTATTCAACTTCATTTGTGTCAGTCTTGCTGAGTAAGAGCTAAAAAAAGAAACCAGGGAAAATAAATGTATCTTTATATTAATATCCATGTGTAGGATTTGGAAGATTTATGAACAAGTGTTTCAAAATGTTGTAAGTCCAAAAGTGTAAGGCCTGTATTGTGACAGATTAGAGTGGGTTTTCTGTGGTGAATGTAGCTGTCGTGGCTGATGGAAAGGAAATTGATGGCATGAAAACTACTGGGCTTTAACTGCACATTCTTGTTTATTGCTCTCCTGCTGGGACAAATACCTGCAAACCTTGGTGTAACTAATACATCTGTATGCTTAGGACCTCATTTCTCAGCTCTGGCTCAAGTTCACTTGTATTTATCTGGGTGAATAATTCCTTAGATGTGAAGTTATTAGACAGGATTGCCTAATAGAAGAGCTACAGAATTCAGCTGTTAGTTTGTCCTTGTCCCAGTGTGTTTATTAGTTACGTGGATGATAGAAGGGGAAACATTCCTTTATCATCTGTATGCACTGCTGATATGGTAGAGTACAAGCATAGAATTCTGAAAGTTACACTCCAGGAGAAGATGAGGGTAAATAGGGACTGATGCAAGAGAAAACATTTAGACAAAAACAATTCACTGTGGAAAGGCATGACAGAGGACAGCTTGCTAATAGCAGATAGAGCAGAAAATAATCTGGGTGTCACAAGCTGAGCATGAGTCAACAGTGGCCTGGTTGTGAAAAGGGAAGAGCCCCAGAGCAGGGACAGAGGCTCTGGGACACACAGCCCCTCTCTGCTCATCAGCACTACTGGGGAGCAGCAGGACCACTCTGGGGGTGCTGCCCAAGGAGATGCAAGCCAGCTGGGGAACATCTAGAGCAAGTCAGAGGAAATAATAAGAGAATGAATGAAGAAAGTTAAAGAATTTGAATTTTTTTTTTCAGTCCAATGAAGAGGGAAATGAAGGATGAGAATCTGCTTTCTTTGAAACAGAGATAGTAAAAGATGATTGATGTGATTTTAATCAGGGAAGATTATTTGATTTAAAGGAGAATATCATCAGGTAGGGGTGGGGAAATAATAGTGGGATGGATTGCTGGGGAATAGTAAAGCTCCAGCATGGGGGGTCTGTGTCTGGGTGAATGTCAGCCCAGAAAGACAGGTCTGATAAGAGGGACCCCATGACCTCTTGAGCTCTGCCTCAGCTCTGTGTTTCTGTGATTCTGGCACTCCTACTTGTGCCTTTTGGGACTATTGGCCAGAACAAGTATTATTCACTGCAAGGGTTGCAGAACTGCCTTCTAAAATTAGACAGAGTGTTCTAAGCAGTGACAAAAGATAAATGAGTTCAAGGGAAGACATGGTGGTCATGTGGCTGCTTGGTTGGCTGGCAGAAAGGGTTTGATGCTTCAGTGCCTAACACCAGTTCTGTCTCTAAGACCATCCTTTCATGTATAATAGTTTAGTCAGGGCAGGAGACCAATTTACACATGAAGGAATTGTGAAAGAACATGCACATGTAACACATGGAAACAGATCCTCTCCTTTCCTATCTGCCATCCTGTGCCTGCCCACCAGTTCTCACTTCACAGAATTATACCTATGTGTTGTCTTAGAAAACATATTCCCACACAAATTTAAGTGCTTGCAGGGGTCAAAATAGGGATAAGTAAGTCTGTTCTCACCATCTCTCATCTTTTCAGTGTTTATGGACCTCCTTATTTATTCTGTGGCATTCCATCAAGCATAAGCTCTCCCTGAGATTGGCAGTTGCTGTATTGTGTATGGGTGTGTCTGGGAGGTTGAGCACACTGAAGATAGTAAAAAAATAATAGTAGGTTATAAAAGTTAAGCTCTCAGGCCACTTCTTGTGACAGTGGCTGCCTAGCAGTGTGTGTCAAAGCTGCATCTGTTCAGCCAAACTGAGATGCTCTGTGCTCAAGTTCTCACTGCATGTGTCATCACTGCCTATTTACTTGTGTTGCCACATGGTCTGTGAGGCTGCAGGAATAATGGATAAACACAGACCACAGTAGGCTGCTCCCTGCTCCAAAGAGCCCAAACCTTGTCCTGAATTTCCTAAGGAGCTGTAGAGCAGCTGGATAATTTTTAAAATAACTTCCATGCTGTTTCCTTCCTGCCCTGCTCTGATTTGGAGCAGTACATTCCCCAAAGGAAAGACTAAGGGGAATCAGCTCAGTCAATTTTCTTAAGGTACAAATCCCATCACACTGAGTCATTGTACAAATCCAGCACTGGCTGTGCAGATTCCAGCATCTCCCTTTGCCTACAGCACAGTGTGGTAATTATTACTGAATCATTTGAAATTATCCAGAATTTCAGTGTGATTACCATCAATGGCACTAGGTAATATGATTTCAACAAGCTAAACACTGATACGGTAATCCTTATCACTTCTAATGCCAAACAATTTAATCTTATCACCACGTGCTGATGAGATAATATATTTCAGTGGGCTTTTTATGAATATTTTATTATAACAAGTGGTGTTGAGATAAGTCACTGATGTGAGTTACAGTATTTTGTTAGCAGTGCTGTGCATCTGACTGAAAGGACATTTTTGAAGACTCTTAAAAGACTTCTCAAATCTATGTAATGATCTAAAAATCTGACTGATTGATCCCTGCCTAGAAGTGAGCACTTTTGGGAGCTATGAAAATACAGAATAATTTTTCAGTTGTTTGAGCATGAAAATATTTCTAAGTAACTTAGCACTGCTTAGATGTTTTTCTTTGTAACAGTTTGAAGGTCACTGCTTTTGAAAGATCAGTTGTCCAGGAAGTCTCCTTGGACAAAAAGAAGAAAAGCCAGTCATGCAAATTTTATTCTGTGCAGAGCTCCTTGGCAGAGAACAGGAGAGTCCCTGGTAACTGCCTCACTGCCTTTGGAAAAAGCAAGAATAAAGAGCAGGTTGTAGGGATGATGGGGAACATTCTTAGTGCAAGGACAGAAACTTGGTCTGAAGTATTTGCTTCCCTAAGGTGATGTAAGATATTTGCTTGGGGTTTGAAGAGTGGCTCTTCCTGCAGTAAAAACAAGATTTGTCAGGAATAGTTCAATAGTTCCCATTTCCCAGACTCTGTGCAGACTTTTTGCTTCAGACTGCCACCTGCTCTCCCCACATTTCCTGGCAGGCCTGGGTTTAACAGCCCCATTACATTGTCTGGATTCCCTGCAGAGGTTTGGTGCAGGCAATGGGCTGCCTTTGGCCAGCCATTCCCATTCTGAAGGAGAGGGGACTCGAGCCAAAGAGAACCCTGGAAATGATGGTTACACTGTCCCACTCACACAGTAAGAGACAACAAAGAAATGGCTTTTCAGCAGCAGCAGCAAAAATACACCAAAAATCTAATATTGATTTTAGGAACGCACTTGATATCTGGAGCTAATTTAATCCAAATTTTAACTTTCTGCAGTATTTTGACATTTACCTACCTGAAAATCCCTCCTTTATCCCAATGCCTTCTAGCTGCTGTTCCAAGCAGTTTGTAAGGGGTGTGGGCACTAACAAATTGTGTTTTAGGATGACTTCCTCCAGTTTCCTTTCCTCTCCCCAGGATCAAAGATGCTCTTGGTGTGGGATGGATGCTGTTGAGGCTGCACCATAAATGCCCATAGGTGAGTCTGGCACAGGGAAGTGCTGGCTGCATTCACCCTGCTGAGGAGCTGTGATTCCATTTTTCACCTGGAAGTAACAACCAGTTACTCCAATGTGTTAATTCTGTTACTGAATTTGCCTCTCCTCCCTTCAATTAATCCAATCTTACCAAGTTCAGTATGGAGTAAAGTCTATGGGTCCTATTCAGCAGCATCAAGAAAAATGTTCAGCTCTTGGATTACTTAATCAGTTTCAGGAGACCAATTTCATACTGAAACAATCTTTAGGCAAACAGCAATGTTTATTTCTGTAAGAAAATGCATTTGGAGAAGAGCTTTAGCAGTGTGGTTGCTACTGAACTCTATGGTGCTCCTTCCTGTTTTGGCTTGGAGTTTGCTGCCTTGGCAACTCCCACTGGCTCCTTACATGGCTTGGAAAGACCCTGGTCTCACAGGCTGCCTCACCATAGACCCTACCTTGTCCTCCCATGAAATGGGCCCTTCCCTCCTGCCCAGCTGAATGAACTGCAGTGGGATTCTGCAGGGACAGGGGGAGGCCCCTGCCACGCTTTGGGACTGCAGCACTGTGAAGCTCCTGTATTCCAGCACAGGAAGAGGGCAAGCAGATAAATGACTGCAGTGTTTGTTTGTTTGTTTTGCCCAAAGAAGGTTCTTTGTAAGCGTATTCCACATGAGGATTCTTCTAGCCACGTAAATAGATCCCTTGTGTCTAAATTAAATTGTGTGAATTTAAGTCTCTGTATATTGTTCCTTGTGCAATGGCTTAGAAATACTTTGGAGGCATTATCTGGGAGCTTTTATGGCTTCTCTCACATATTTCCTCTGCCTTCCTGCTCCTACACATCCATGCACACACAGCGAGAGATGCAGGGTCAGATTCTGATCAGACTTCTGCTCATTTTACACACACAAAACTCTCTTTTTTCACTTTTTTATTTTCTGAATTTCATCCACAAACCACTTTTGGATGCACTAAACAGCTCCTTGTAAACAGCCCAACAAGAGCTGTGCTGCTGAGGACCTCAGACTCCAGGAGGAGAGATAACTGGCCAGATTTGGAGCTGAGAGCCTTAAACACAAGCACCAGCCCATCTGTGGCCAGTTTCCCTGCCTGGTGGGGTTGTTTTGTGAAGTTGTTACTACAGAATCACAGCAGTGCCATTTATTCCTGACACTGTGGATTGCATTGCAGGGACAGCCCTAATGAATTGCTTGCATCTGCAACAAGCAGGTTTTCCATTTGGGTTACTCTTCATAAAAAGCTTTGACTGGTGGCATGGAGCAGGAAGAGGAAGGCCAGATGTTACTCCTTGAGCATTTTCTGATTGTGTCTTCCTCAAAAGTTAACCAGTCCATGATTCCTCTGGCTTCATGTTTTTATTTAATATCAGTTGTGAAGTCTTCAAGAGTAAATCTAAGAGAGCATTTTCTAGCTTTCCTAGCAGAACACATTTCAAAATGTGGCTGTGCAAAAGAATTAGGCTTTACACCAGAGAAAAAAGACATGTTCTCCACTTAAAAAAATTAATTTATCAAATTAACTATTATAAAATTATCAGTTTTTAATAGGCAGGTAATGTAACAAGAAGGATTGTGTGAAGGTGATTGATGTGAGGCTGTCTGTCTGTCTGTGTGAGTCCTTTCTGTGGTATCTGGAGTTTTGGAAGTCAGAGACACAAATCATGCAGATGCTCACAGTCTGGCAGTGGCCCTCTGCCTGCAGAGCCAATTGTTACCCAGCCCCTCCAAAGCAATCAGGGATGTGCTCTGCAATTAGGCCCCCGGTGTAGCTGACAGTAATGAGCACTGGCTCTGTTCCTGGAGCACTGTGAGTGTAAAATAATAGGTAAGTTCCTCATGATGAGTAAATTGATGCTGTGGGCAGCAATGAAGGATTGTAGCCCCTCCATGAAATCCATTCTGTCCAGTCTGGTGCCTTCTAGATCTACATTTATTTACATCTTTGGCAAGAACACAGATTTCTTCCTTCTAGAAATTTAGGGGCCAAACTAGCAAGACATTTAAATACGTCTGAAATAAATGAGATGTAGCATAGCATGTAGGAATCCTTTAGATACATTTTGTGGCAATGCTGGGTGATAATTTATAGTGTGTCCTGAAGAACCCTCCATAGGGTAATTCCCTTCCACAGCCCTGCTCAGTGAACCAGGCACAGCAGCCACCTGAAATCCCAGCAAAACAGCTTCAGTCAAGCACTGAGCACAAACTCTGTGAGCTTTTCAAGGCAAACCCTTCAGTCTTGGTACTGTCCAATCCACGCTCAGCTAACAGAACCCTCTAGTCTCTTGTTTTCTGGGAGTTAATGGCTTTCAGTATGACTGCTAATTAGCAGGTCACAGCATTGCTAATAGAGTTTCCACTGGTTTCCATGCCACGACTTTGGCTTTCACGTGTGAAGGTTTCTGTCTCAAGTCAGCAGTGGTGAGCCCTGGGTGGTTTGAAATCCTGTGGTGAGTAGCCTGGTATCAATGAGCACTGTGTGGTGATACCCACATGTGCATAAACTGGGCTGCAAGCATGGCTGAGGCTGAATGGTTTGTTTAGTGAAGAAGAAAAAAGGAGAGAAGTCTGAAGAGCCCTAGAGATTCTCCTTTGCCTAGCTATGGTGCTGCAGCACCTGCTTTGGTTTCCAAGATTCCCACCTCAAGGTGTTTTAGCCTGGATCAAAGCTGGTGGCTGTCACAGGAGCCCTTTGAAACTTGTTCTGCTACAGGAAATGAAGAAGAAAGGAGCAGGCAGTGCCTTGGCAGGGCTGAGCACGAGGTGCTGGCTCTCCACCAACAATACTGGTTCTGCTTCTTAGTGTGACAACAACCTGCTCAGCCTAGCAGGGCTGGAGCCTTGTCCTCTCTCAGGCAATTCCTGGGGGCAGGATTTTCAGCCAACCTGCACCCCAGTGCTCAAGGGGGTATCGAGGCTGTGTAACTTGTGTGTAAAGAGGCTGTGACAAGTCCTGTCATGGCAGCATTTCAGCTGCACAAATGTGGCTGCTGAGTGCGTGGGGAGTGGATGGAGGTGGGGGGTTTCCATCTGAAGTTTCATTTAAATCTGACATTTGCCAGTTATTACTGTACTGTGGCATCTGAGCAAACTCGAATATTTTGCCTTTCCACACCTGAAAAAATAACTGCTGTAGTTCAGACCTCAGGGTACTAAGTGTTGGCTGCTACTTATTTTTCAGTGGTAGTTCCTTATCTGCTTAAAAGTGCTGCCATGAACCTCAATTAGTCAGTGCTTATACAGTGCTTTGAAATGATAAGACACTATCTACCTTTTAAGCATTATAATGTTTCTACAACATATTCTAACAAGTACATGCTTCAGTGCACAGCTGCACACTCAGTGGTAGGCCAGAAATGCCTCCTAAGGGAAATCATCCAGGAGTTTCTGTCCCCATGGCAAAAGGAAATCTTCATCAGTTTTAAATTTGTAGTGTGTGTACCTTCAGAGCATGGAAAAGCAGACTAAAATAGCTGCTAAAAACCCCAATATTTGGTGTAGTGCAAAACCTCTGCACAATCTGATCACAGAGTAGAGCAGGGCTGGAGGCAGATGGAGCAGGTACAGCACCATTGATTTCCAGTTATTTCCTCCAATATCCAGCCCAGGAGCTGCTGGTTGCCAAGAGTGTGCTGTGCACACTACAGATGTTCTTTTATTTTGATGCATTGAAGACAAGGATGAATCTGACTTCCTCATTTTGCTCTTCAGCCAGTGCTGCCAGTGGTGAATTAATTGCCTTGCTAAATTAATAAGTGATCATGCTTTTGGGCTGGGGCCAGGCAGCTGTCAGTGCGTGCTCTGCACGTGAGCATGGCAGACAGGTTATCCTGGGGATAGAGTGACAGCTCCAAGGGCTGCAGTGAAATCAAATCTGGATGGGACACGGGGCAGCCAGCCAGGCCGTCTGTGGGAAGGGGCACCCAAAAAGGCGACTGGCTCAAAAACTCAAAGCACCCAGCCTGGTTGTATGTGGCAGCTTCCATCTGGCAAATTTGAGAGTTGTGAGTGTGGCACTGAAGTTTTACAGTGATGGAAAGTGGTTAGGAATATGGATATTTAGTATTTTAATATCCATTATTAAATAACAATATCTAATAATATTATTAAATATTATCAATATTTAATAATATTAACTATCATTAATATTAAGTATTAATATTTAAAGAATTGGTAAATATTAAAATTAATAATTAAATTTAATAATAGAATAAATAAAATTTATTATTTAAAACACATAATTTCTGTGCTTTGTCCACTTTAGTCCTGGCTCTTTCCCTGGCTCACCAGGTCAGCATGGGGTCTGTGTGGATTAGCTAGAGCTGTCACAGAACAGGGATCTCTGGCCTGGTCCTTGCATGGGGCTCTGCAGACCTCACAGCTCAAAGGCTGCCCTGGCCATGCAGCACCAGCCCTTTGGTGTCTCTGTGTCCAAAGTCAGCCGAGAAATGACCCTGTGAGAGCAGTCTGGGCACAGCAGCAGCTCAGACGTGCTGGGAGGATGGGATGGGACTGCAGGGCTGGGACAGGGGTCTGATCAGCAACACCCCTGCCAGGCTCTTGCCTTGCTTCAGCTGCAATCCCACACTCACTCGTGCCACCGGCCCCTGTCCAGACTTCACCCCGGCTGGGCTATCCATGGCTCTCACCTCAGCTCCCAGCACCATCCCAGGGACAGCGAGGATGGATGGGGATCCCCTCCTGGAGCATGGGCTCACAGAGCTGCAGAGAGGCCATGTGCAGCCACAGAGGGTCTGCACAGCAGCAGAACATCTCTTAGGAGTTCAAAATAGCTTTGAAAGGACAAACATGTTTCAGAACTAAATGTTTGGTGCCACCTGCAGAAATAAAAGGAGAACTACTCATGCCTGCTTGCTGCTTTTCTGACAAACAGCTCCAGAGAGAAGTGGTACAAGCACAAAGCTGTTCTCTACATTCAGATTTCATCCTGCTTTCCTTAGGGACTATTTTCCTTAAAAGCCTCTGATGCAGTACAGCCCCTCAGAAATCATCCACTTGAACACACTGCAGAGTTGAACACTAGAAATGAACTAAGATGCAGCTTGGCATTTGCAGGGGCAAAATAATTCTCTGTCTGTCCTGTATTTATTAAAGCAGCTGTTATATTCCAGCTGTTATATTCCAGCCTCCCCCTCCTCGTTGCACGGTTTGTGTGCGTGGATGTGGCTGTGCGGACGAATCGTGACACAAAGTAGTCCCACTCTGTGCTAGGAGTGTGGAAGGCGAATACGCGGAGGCACACCAAGTGTCGGTTGTGCAGTGTCCCGCGCTGCGGAGTGATCTCTCGGTGATGTGAGTCCTCAAGGTCCGGCAGAGGCAGAGACGCGGAAGGATACATGCAAGGCGCTGCAGTATTTGCCTGCTGCGGTGCCGTGAATAGACCCGGTGGCGGCGGAAGCGGCGTGACAGGGCACGGGGGTGCCGGCTATGGCCGGACAGCGGCACGGAGCGGCTCGGAACCAGGACCGGGCTGTACCAAAGCTGCGGCGAAAGCGGGGGGGGGGGGGGGGGGGGGGCGGGGTGGCGGCGGGACCGTGAGGATAGAACTGCGCATGCGTGCGGGTGATCCCGGAAGCAGCGCTGTGGTTGGATGAAGCGGCGCGGAGTGATATCAGTGCCGCGGCATTGTAGCAACTGCGCATGCGCAGCCCGCCCGGCGGCGGCGGGGCAGGAGCGGGGAAGCGGAGCACGGGCGGCGGCGGGGCGGCCTCGGCAGCGGGAGATGATCCCGGGGTGGCGGGGGGAGGAGGAGCGGCGTGGAGGCGGCGGGTGTCTGCTGCGGGGGGCCGTGGCGTGCAGCCGCTGGGAGCTGGGGTGCCTGCTGGCCGGGCGGGCACGGCGGCGCTGGCAGGAGGCTGGGCCGGAGCCGCGGCAGGCACGGGAGCGGGTGCAGACGCCGCGGTGCCGGCACGAGGCGCCTTCGCGGGCTGGGGCGCTCCGGTGCCAGCGCAAGCGGTGCTGTGCCGGGACGGGGGGATTGCGCCGAAACGGCGGCAGGGACAGGGTTTGCCGTGGGCGTCTGCGCTGCCGCGGTGCCCGCGGGCGGCTCGGGCTGTGCCGCGTCTGCTTGAACGCCGGGGCGGGGTGGGGGAGGCGGCTTCCCGCGGCAACGCGCACAGGGGGCGCCGGGGACGCGGCAGCGCCAGGCGCGCTCGGCACCGCAGAGCCGGGAGCCGCCGGGGACTGCGAAGACGCGGCAGCGACGGGACTTGGGCCAGCAGCGGCCCCGCTGTGTCGGCAGAGGGAGCGAGGGGGACTTGGGGGGGGGGGGGGGGCGGGAGGAGCGGCCGCACTCGCGGGAAGCGGCGGGGGGGGCTGGGGCGGCGGTGCCGCTTGTGGGCGGGATTGAGGGGCGGTGCCCGCGGTAGCCGGGACAGCTGAGACCAACGGGATGGCGGGGGTGGCTGTTGGGACCGCGTGGGAAGGGGGTGGGGCGACAGCGGGGAGCAGGGCTGCGGTTACCGGAGCCGTGGCGTCCGACGGGGAATGGGGGGCGTGTCCCTTTGGGGACGCGCGGGGGCGGAGCTCGGCGGGGCGGCTGCTGCGGGGCATCCCCCGTGCAGCAAATAGCTCAAGCTGCGCCCTTCAGGGTGGGAGCAGCACCGCGGGAGCCGTGGCCCGGCAGGAGATAACAATTAAAGTGCTTTATTCCAACTGTGTGCAAAAGTCTCTGGTAAACACAGCTGAAAATCAGCATTTGGGAAATTCAACTAAGTGCATTCTGAGATTTTTTTGAATCCCGTTGTGGTAACTGACTTAGCATGGAACTGAGTTGCTTATCGAGATCTCTGCTGTGGGCAGAGTGAGTTTGTTCCATTATTAGACCCGTGTGTTACCAACCTCGAGGTTGTAGAAGCAGTGCCCTCAAGCAGATTGTTATGGCACGCCCTTTTATGACAATTGCAGCGTGTGGCCAACTTTACGACAGTCGCGTTTTAAGGCCCCGCCCCTTTTACGACAGTCGCGCTTTACGGCACCCTTTTTACGACAGTCGTGCTTTGCTGACTACCCTTTCACGACGTTCGCGCTTTACGGCACCTTTTACGACAGTCGTGCTTTACGACACCTTTTACGACAGTCGCTCTTTACGGCACCTTTTACGACAGCCGTACCTTACGGCACCTTTTACGACAGTCGTGCTTTACTGCACCTTTTACGACAGTCGTGCTTTACGGCACCTTTTACGACAGTCATGCTTTACGGCGCCTTTTACGACAGTCGTGCTTTATGGACCGACCTTTCACGACGGTCGCGCTTTACGGCACCTTTTACGACAGTCGTGCTTTATGCCCCCCCCTTCACGACAGTAGCGCTTTACGGCCCCTTTAACGACAGTCGCGCTTTACGGCAGTGTTTTTAAAAGAAAAACATGACAGTGTCTCTGTTAGTCTTCTATGCTCACTTAAGCTGTCCATTGGTGATTTGTAATATTTTTTAAAATAAAATCCAAATGCTTTCCTTTTATAACTAAATATGCTATGAAGAGGACTTCAAAGGAAATATGATTACTTAGCATCCAACTGTTGCTAAATTCATTGGTTGATTGTCCATATCATGCATCTTTTAATGTTACTGATACAGACCATTCCCAAGCTGTCTGATAATTATTTATTAGCCATCTGCATCAGCATCAGCTGCATGACCAGTGATGGCCAAAAAGCAGGAAGGAGAAAAAGCTGTTAAGCTGTAGGCAGGAAAGGGAAGGCAGAAACCAAGCAGCAAACAATTGGCACCTGGGGTCCACTGAAGACTAAAAGTGGGGAAAAATGGCTTAATTGAAAAATCTCCCTATTGTGTGTACAGTCTCCAAGGGGAAACAAACAAACCCATTCAAAGGAAGGGGAAAAATAGACAAAGATTCCCTCGGCATTTTCTCCAAGCGGGGCTCCGTGCCCGGGCGCACCGGCCCACTCCATGCCCCTGCTGGATGCTCCGACCGCCGTTCCCCGAGGGACATTTGGGATATTTCCATTTCCTTCTCTGCGCTGAGAGTTCCCTATGCGAGTGTGCCCAGGTAAAGCAGCCTCTGGCAGGAGCTGCCCCCCCGCCCCCTTCTCGTCCTCACTGGTCATGCCTGGAGCTGCTGCACCTTGGAGTGGGGGGATTTTAGCCAGGTTTCTGGAATGCTTGCTGCAGGACTCAGTAGCTCATGGTCAAAAAGATTTTCTCCAAGTTGTGAAATTAAAAAAAACCAAAAAAACAAAACCAAAATAAAGTCTGTGAAAAATGCCAATCACTTGTTTTTCAATTTTTTAAAAGTTTAATAGTAATAAAATGGTTAAAAAAATAGTAATGCAATTAGAGTAATAACAATTTGGACAAATTGAATTAGGACAATATGAGACAATAAAAACAAAGAGTTATGGACATCTGGGTACCTTTTTCTGGGCAGCACGAGCCCAAAAAAGGACCCACGTTGACAAAGGATTAACCCTTAAAAACAACAAATATGGGATTCTGTCTTGTTATCGTCAACTTCTTCCTCTGAATCCTAACAGCCCCTTTGAGGCAGGAAGAAGGTAGTTTCTTCTGATAAGAGGGCAATAAATTCTTTTCCTCTGAAAGATTTAGGTGTTCTGTGGCTGCTATCTCGCTGTGAGTCCTTTCTTTAAAAAAAGTACACTACATAACATCATTTCTATTTTAACAGTTTTTGTAACCTAAAACTATATTTAACACAGTACTTAAGAGAATTAATATGGCATTACTTTCTTACACAACGCATATAATATTCATTTTAATATTTGCAAAAAGCCAATCATAAAATACATGCATTTTTCACAAAGTCAATCTTGTACTTAAAGCAATTTGTAATCTAGAAGTTTGTATGGGCTAACTGTCAGCTCTCAGGAAATTAAACACCCTGCTATCTTTTCTTGCCCTTACATAGTGAAACAATTGAATATTTTACAATAAAATTTACTGGTTTCTAGTTCATGAACTCTAAATGGTATTTGTTATGGTTTTATGATGCTATTTACAGGTCAGTGTTCTGAGGGTAGTTCCAGCCCTCCCTTGTCCCACTGCCCTGTGCAGCCAGGCCCCTGTGCTGTGTGGCTGTAAAGGGCAGCTGTGATGCATCTGTTTTGAAGAAAAAGAGTGAGAATTGTGTGTTGAAACTTAGTACCGGTTCCCTTTGCTGTTCAGTATTTTACACTGAATCAAAGAATATGTGTTCTGGCCTTTAATTCTTTTTTAATGGTGCCTTATCTCAGGGGAGCTGGGCAGAACTGGATAAGTCTGATGGCTAGAGAGCGTGAATAACATTTGCACAGCTTTCTGTGTTTTCAGTGCTCAGTCACTGACAACTAATATAAATTACAAAAGCTGAGGAAATGCAAGAATGCTCCTGTCATTGTGTGCTTTTTAGTTTAGGTACCAAAGTGAAATGTGCAGTGATTTGAAGAAAGCTCAGCCTAACTGAAGCTAAACATCCTTTAATTAACCTTTGCAGGATGGAGGTGTTCTGAATAGGAAGCCTCTTAGTTTAGAAGTTATTCAAGAAGGTCTTGGGACATGGCAGCCAGAAATGCCTGAAGAGTTCACAGAAACTGCAGGCACCTGTTAAAAGCACAAATATATGGATCTTTTTGTTTTAGAATAAAAATGGCTGGTTAACAAACATCCTGAAGAGTCAGCCACCTGCATTCTTCCTCCAAAGAATTACAGATTCTTAGCTCTTGGGCTCTGAGATGTAATTACAGTGTAAGGAGGTTTGGGAGAGCTGAAAAGTCACCACAGCAACCTCCTGGCAAAAATCTTCACTCATCCAACATAAAGCAAAATTTATTTTTATCTGAATGGCCATAGTGAGCCTGAATGTGTTCTGTGTTCTGGCTCTCTGCTTCATTTCATTGTACTCCTCAGACACAGTTTTTTCCTGCTCTAAGTCCTAAAAAACATCTTCTAAATCTTCTAAATGAAAGTTTTGACTAGAAATGGGTGCAGGATGCTGGCTGTTCAATTGGAGTCTGCCTCTGAATTAAGAGAGAGAGTCCCTCTTGTGGCGTTCCAGATCCTTTGCAATCACCTCCAGTGAAACTGATAAACAACCTGTGGTGAATAATTTTAAGTATGGATGATGATGGCATAAATGCCACTGGCTATCAGGTGTGGCTTTTCTCCTTTCAGGAAGGACATTTTGCTGGATGTGTGTTGGGAAGCCTCATATTTAAGCCTCATTCTCCATGGTCTGAACAAGGTCCTTGCGCTGAAGTGAGACAAGGACACTTTTTCCTTAAAGCAATGCTACTGTAGCTGGTAAATCCCAAACTCCTCCTTTACCTAAAACCAGGGTGGGTTGTTTTGGTTTTTTTTTTTTTTTTTTTGGTGGTGGTTTTGTTTTTGTTTGTTTGTTTGCTTGCTTTTTGTTTTTGGTGGTGTTTTTTTGGGGGTTTTTTTCCCCTTAAATTATCTTGGCACAGCACATCTCATTCCACTGACTTACTTGGGCTTTCACATCCCAGAAGTTTGGTAATTCTGTACAGCGAAAAATAAACTCATATTAGGACAGTTCTAGGTGATAGTCAATGTCAACTAGTGTAGAAGAGTGTATTGAAAACCAGTATATACAATTTTTATATGTATGTACATAGATTTTGGATTGGATATTAGGGAAAATTTTTTCACTGCAGGGGTTGTCAGAAACCAGAAGGGGCTGCTCAGGACAGTGGTGGAATCACCATCCCTGGAGTTCTTAAAAAAATGTGTGAATGTGGCACTTGGAGACGTGGATTAGTGATGAACTAGGCAGTGCAGGGTTAACAGTTGAACTTGTCTTAGAGGTCTTTTCCAACCTTAAAAACTCCAACTTCTATGATTCTTGGATATCCTCCAGGCATCTGGTGAGAATGAAAAGGTGGCTAAAAGCTTTCATCCCTTAAGTCTGTTTTTCCTATTGACAAGATTGTTTATGCCAATATTATTTCAGTAATGTTTCAAAACAGAAACCTGAATCATATTGAAGCAGTTCATATCTTCATTAAGAAAGGGTTTTTTTTTTTTAGGACGACTAAAATGCAACTTTTCTCTTGCCTCAAGACTAAATAATTATACAACTGAAAATGGAAATTATTCTGAGAAAGAACATCAAGAGATCTTTGGGGTGGTGGTATCGATTTTACAAATACACAGTGAAATCCTGTTGCTAATTTTAACAGCCTACTTCAGCTAAGAAAGGAAAAATACCAGAAGATGTAGCAAATGTTAAGAGGAAGTACTGCAGAGTGAACCCAGAGGATTGCTCAGAGAGGAAATGACTCAGGCAGTTGCTAAGTAAAGGCAGCTGCCTATTTACAGAGGAATTCAAAGAGTTAAAGGAGAAATCCCCAAACAAAATATCCACAGCAGAGTGTGGATGGCATGAGGATGCACTAAGAATAAATGTGTCTGAATGAAACCACAGAATTGCCTGAGGTTTGCCATGAGGGGCAGGGGTAAAACAGCCCCAGCCATGGGCAGGAATCAGAGGGCACAGGACCAACCCCTCCAGCCCCAGCAGGCACTGGTGATGTGGGCACTGCTGTGCCCTGGTCGGGGTGAAGGAATCCCTGGGGCAGCCAGGACGTATCACCTGTGTTAGACAGTGAACTTCTACTCTAAACCAACCTACAAGTGCCAACATCACAGCAGAAGACGGAGGCCAAGAAGAAGAAGAAGGAGAAAGGCTGGACACACCCAGATTCCTCCATCTTGCCCCCTTGAACCCCCACTCTAGAACCCCAAAAATCTATTTTTCACCCCGCGATAAATTCACTATCCTTAAACTGTCGTGCCTTGCAGATCTTCATCTAAGGTTGGTCATTTGCTCCATGGGTCATAATCAAAACCACAGGGTTCTTGGGCTCCGTACCAGGGTCTCTGAGCCCCTGGGAGGGGTCTCGGCAGTCCAGGACAGCCAGAGGGATGTCCTGAATTCCAACAGAGACAAAAGCCGACTCCCATGACCAACCCTTGAAATGGTTCTGGGAGAGAGGGGGGAGCGGGCTTCTTCCGGCAGTTTCTAACCGGGGGTGGTCCCTCTTTGCCCGGCTCGGAGGGGAGGCAGTTTGGGTGGGTTTGGGGCTGGATTTCTTTACCCGGCTCGGAGGGGAGGCAGTTTGGGTGGGTTTGGGGCTGGATTTCTTTGCCCGGCTCGGAGGGGAGGCAGTTTGGGTGGGTTTGGGTGCTGGATTTCCGCTGCTCGGGGAGATCACGGTGTGGCCGCGCTGCGGCCAGCGGGAGGCAGCGGCGGCCACGGACAGCCCCGTCTCCAGCTCCAGTACTCGAGATTCTTTCTGGCGGCAGCACTGAGTGTAGAAAGGGTAAATAGTGTACAGAGTGTAAAAAGAGTAAGAAAGTGTACGAAGTGTAAAAAGCCCCGGCGCTTCCCAAGTCCCTGCGATGGTCTCGTTCATATTTCTGGGCTGCAGCGCCGCCTTTGACGCGCAGGGGGCGCCCGCGAGGCGTCCGAGTGGCCGCGCAGGCGCGTTCGGGGGCGCGGTGCCCTTCCTGGCCTGCAGTACCGCGCGCTGCCACCAGGCGGCGGCAGCGACCCGAGCGCTGAGCTCTGCAGCGACACGAAACGCGCGGAGCTGCTCCCGCTGCCTGCACAGAAATCGGGTTTTTTTCTCCCGTTTTCAAGCCCTTTATTGTTTCATTTATATAATTTATATGTACAGAAGTTGCATTTGTATTTTCAAGCCCATATGTATCTTTATTTGTAGGACCAAAACAAAAAATGTGACCTAGAGACATAGGTTAAAACCTGTTATCTCCCTTTCTATTTTCTAAAGCCCACTTGAAGGGATCTTTCTTACCCCATATTTATTTCCTTAAAGTTTCTATAAAAGTATAACAGAATTGTGGCTAAGTGTATTCTTTAAAATCAGAGAGCTGAGTTTTACCACCAGGGCTTCTTAGCATAAGCAAATAACAGATGTGAAAGTACTCTGCAGGAAGAAAGCATGACATGAAACAAACATTTATTTAAAAGGACTGTACAGACAAATTAAACTCACACTGTTACTCCTATGAGGCACAGGAGTGAAATACTTAAAACACAGAAGCCAGTGAAAACACCAGATATTGCTAGAATACCTAAATACTAAAATGAAAATGTATGCTGGAGGAATTAGGAAACTGTAAAATAAAAGAATAAAGCACTTTTTAATGTATTTAAAGTGCTAGTGAAGTCTTAATTTCTTGAATAGTATGCTATTTAAAGTAACACATCAATGTCTACTCTTTCAAATTTAGATTATGTAAATTGAAGCCACTGTCAGGTTCAGTCAGGGTCCTGTTTATAAAGCTAAGGTTGAATTCAGGAAGTGCAAGTATTTAAATTTGCCTTACATTTTCTCTGTAGTTAATGTGTCCTTGGCACTGAAGTTTGGACAACTGATCCACCCCAGCTTGGGTGTGAAAATTTCTGTAGCAAAGCATTTAGATGCAGTACAGTGTTTGCATCCTTTTACTTATGAGCTTAGGGCTGATGGCAGGGTGAAATTCTTGGGATTTTGGTTTTTTTCTGTTTGGTTGCAGAAGAACAGGACTATCCTTTGAGGCAAGTGATGAACAAAGACCCTGAAAACCATCTTTACCAAGAGAATCCAGTTCTTTTGTTGTTGCATGGATACCCCTTTTAAAAACAGAACGACAAAGACAGGGTTAAACCAGACTTCAATAATATTAACGTCTCCTAAGCTTTGAGGAGGGTCTCATTGTGGCTACTCAGACAATTTGACCCAAATAAGAATAAATTTAAGTGAAGTGGAGACATACCCACAAAGACTTCAGGTACAAACGAAGAAGCCATTGTTGCTCCATGAAGCAAAAATGCAGCAGACTTGTGTTAAGAGCTGTACTTCAGACAGCTTCCTCTTCTGTCTGAATAGCAAGAAATCAATATTTCATAATTACTCCTCCAGTCTCTTGAGAGAGTTGCCTGGGAGAAAAGAGCCTGGGGCTGTCACGAGAAGAGTTCTTCAGGTAAACTTCTGTGATTGTTCCATGAGAGAAAAGAGAACTCGTTCCCTATGAGAGACACTGCTTCCCTCCCTGCCCCCACCCCATGGTCCCCTAATGCATAACACATATTTTATCTCCTGAAATGGCTGGAATCATAGAATAGCTCAAGTATGAAGAGATCCGTAAGGATCATCAGGTCCAACTGCCTAGCATTAAACTGTATGGCTGAGAGTGAAATCCAGGTGATGCTCCAACCCTGACAGGCTTGGTGCCTTGGCCACTTCCCTGGGTCACTGGGCCAGTGACCAAGCACTCTCTCAGAGAAGAACCTTCTCCTGGTGTCCAATCTGAGCTTCCCTCAATGCAGCTTCATTCTATCTCCTCATGTCCTGTTGCTGGTCATCAGAGGGGGATCAGCACCTCCTCCTGCCCTGGAGGAAGCTGTAGGCTGTGATGAGGGCACCCCTCAGCCCTCTTTTCTCCAAACTGAACAAGCCAAGTGTCCTCAGCTGCTCCTCAGAGGTTTTGTCCTGGTCACACAGGTGACTCCAGAGTAACAGTCTGATGTCCTTCCTGCACTGGGGCATCCCAAACTGCCCCAAGGCCCCACCAGTGCAGAGCAGAGTGAGACAATCAGCTGGCAATGCTGTGCTGCATGTACCCCAGGCTGTGGTTGGCCCTTCTGGCAGCCAGGGCACCCTGCTGACTCATCTCCAGTTACACTCACCCTCAGCAATGATGCTATTCGTATGGCAGAATATCCTTTGTAAAGGATGTAAAAATTGTAAATACTAGTACAGTCGATGCAAACACAGTGTGTCAGATTCACTTTAAAAAAACCATAAACCAAACTCTAACCTTGTAAACACAAAAGAACATGAAACTAGTTTAAAAAAGTAAAAGTACAAAACTGTTGTACTAACTTAGTAAATGATGCATCCTTAAGTATACTTCAGTTCAGGGATCTCCCAAGAAAGAAAGAACCTGGCAAAGTAACAGGAAAGTGAGAACAACTATGACTAACCCTACCTATTTCAGAACTGTAAGTACAAATCAATCCTGCTATTCACACTACATCATTGCAGACCATTCACCCACTTCATTGTCACTACTTCTTAAATTTATGTACAACTACCATCAAAGTATGCTGCTCTCCTGTATGCACTCTGGGGAAGCCCACATTCTGTCTTTTAACTCTGTGCAGTTTCCCTTCAACTCCATAGGAATTGCTCTGAACAGGGCACACAGCATGAGACCACCCTGACATTTGGAACAGTAAAATCCAGTATTTGTGCTACAAAACATACATAACACACTATTGCCATTTGGAGCATGGAGACTTTCTTCCATTATTGCTATCTCAGAGACCAAATCCCTGTAGTTCAGCTGGCAGAATCTGCTTTTCACATAATTTCAGGGGTAGATAGTTCACATTGTGTCTGCTGTTGACAGATGTTGATTTGTAACATTAAAACATTAAAGATGTTGATTTGTAGCATTAAAAGATATTGACTATGTAACATTAAAATGGAGGTATATCTCCTGAACCTGGTTCAAGTTTTAGGACTATGTTCAGCAAATCACCCGTGTACTTCGTGGCAGACTTAGGAAATTAATGGCCACGTATGTGATTTGGCCTGCAAAATTGCATCACGTGGATTTATTACAGTTGCCAGCATTTGGCAAAGTTCTTGGAGCAGAGACTTGGGGCTTCCCTGTTCTTCCTGTCTAACAAGCCAAATTCCCAATATAACCACTCTAACATAATATAGAGAGAAACCTGGGCTAAAGAGAGAAGTGTGATCAAGCAGATCCTGCGTCCCAGAGTTAGTGAAAAGAATATTTAACACTTGAAATCAATTTAGGCAACAGAGGTGGTCACAAAACTGGGATTAGAGATGAGTAAATTTCAGGTGCCAGTTCTGTAAGTGGATCATTGCCATCCTCCCCACTGCAAGAACTGTTGTTAAATTACATGAAAGAAAGGGAAGACATACAGGGAGTGATCAACTCCAGATACTTTAGTCAGGGTTCTTTTGGCACACAGGGAATAAGAAAACAAACTGGCCTGAAGTAAAGCTTATTTGAAAATGACCTATTAAAAGACAGAAAATTAGAAAGTTTTGATTGAGGGAGGACAGTGACACCAAAGCTTGTTGGTTCTGGTGAAATACATAATTTTTAGTTGACACTGCTCCTCATGCATGTTCCTGAACTTTCCTATGCTCCAGTGGAGGACATGTCTGCCAGATTTTGGCTGTAGAAACCAGGAACAGAGGACATGCAGAATGGGTGATGTGCAGTCTGTGCACACAGAGATCTGGGATATATCATGCATGTTTCCTAGAGAACCACAGAGCATTGGTCAGCCATAAAGACTAGGAGGACCACCAATACAGTTCACTTCAGCCTTGTTCTTAAGTCAATCAGTCTTTTGACTACTGAAAAGAATAACCTGTTAAGATGTTAAAGCATGACAAATTACATCATTTTTAGAAATTCATACACAGCCAGCACCTTTTCAAGTTTTAAGTCAAGTTTGAGGGAATGGTACAATCAGCTTCAGTAAATCAAAACCCACGTGTGTCCTTAGTGCACTGATTTTCTGTATAACAAGTCTCCTTTTCCCTGAACATTTTCTGTTTAAAAAGAGTTGCATTGGATACCCAAACCTACCCAGTCTTATGAGATTGGAGAACAAATTGTTCTTAAGTGAAACAAACAGACAGTCTGCTCTTTCAGCACTTCAAACAGTCCCCTGTTATCAGGAGAAAACAGAATAATCTTTTAGTAACATCTGTTTTTCAAAAAGGGAACATAAAAGCATTTGTGGTAATCACATTTGATCAAGAGAAATAGCCTGACATTTAGGATACTTGCACAAAGAATTCCAGTTTGTTTAGGAGTACAAAAGATGGAGAAATTGAAATGTTAAACTGTAGCACCAGTAATATTTACTTTCCTAAAACCAAATCTTAAAGACTGGAAGGAACTTAGAGCAGGATCATTGTGCTTACATTGCATTTAAATAGAAAACAATGAGACAGTCATACTTGAGTCTGCAATTCAGCAAAGTCTGGGCAAATTTGCCATTCTACTGGAAGAGTACTGGGACAGGAGCTGGTCACAATCTTCTGGATTTCATTCATCCTGTTTCCTCTTGGGCTTTTTGGGGTTCCGAGAGCGGCTCTTGGCTTTGCACAGGGGACAGATGGGCGCGTTCCGGTGGATTTGCTGGTGACACGACAGACACGCCTGAAATGCAATTGCAGCCTCTGGTTACAAACACCAAAGTGGCCTTGGCACACAGGTTATTTGTTGGGGAAGATGAAACAGGAATGCCTTATAAATATGATTGCCTGGCAAAAGATTTTGAGAATATGGAAACTATAAGCGAGATTGAAATGAAGGCAAGCTTTGAGATACCAAGCCTTAGTTACTGAACAACTGGAGAACAATGGTGTGGCCAGGTGAAGGTAATCTCCTTTTGATGGAACAACACCCTCTGCTTGCAGACAGGCCCAAGGGTCAGAGCAGACCCTGCCAGCTTGGCAGAAGGGGCCCAAAGAGGAGTTTTTAGGGTTTAAAATGTAACACAGTGTGGTAATGTAATGATTCTTATAGGCTGTATGGAAATGCTATAGGATTTTTATCTTGTACTAGATTGGTTAGTGAGAATTAGAATATTCAACACAGAAGAAGCTTTATTGTATTGTAACGGGAACCTTACTCTCTTACTCTCTTATGCTTTTTACTCTCTTACCCTTTTACTCCCTTACCCTTTTACTCTCTCACCCTCTCATCCTCTCTCCCCCTCTCTTCTCAGGGGCCTGCTCTGAGCTGTGTTTGGCAGCTCCCAGCAGGGCCCTGCACCCAGGCCCTTTGCAATAAACCCCAAGTTCCTGACCTGGCTTCAGAGATCTCTCATCTCCATGCATCCTGACTGTCCTAGAGTTGTTGAGTTCCAGTACAGACAAAACCAAGGCTCCTTGCCTGCAAAGGCAGACTGCTGCTGTATTCTATACTACCTAGGTTATGTGGATTGTAATTTCAGGCTTACTGAAAAACAGAGCATCTCATTGAGTTAAAACTGCATTTCTGCAGACATATGGCTCACACATGTACCAGTAACTTTAAATTCTATTTTGTGTTAAAGGTTACAGTGATGTTTTAAAGGTGTTTACCTGCCTAATAGCTCACTGAGTCAGAGAAGTTACAGTGATGGCCAACTGCAGTGTCACAGAGTTGGAGGCAGGAGTAGGTGATTGGATGAATTCCACATATTTAACACAGGTACAGAACTCTGCCCTTTTGCTCCAGACTAAGCCCTGTAATTTATGTTTGACTGAAGCCTATTACTTGCAGAATGGCTTTTCAATTGCCTAGCTACAGATAGTAAGTATATTACTTTGGAGTGTACCTACATCAGTTTGCTTTCTTAGTGACTCTGGAACCTGGGTGGGAGGAATACCCCAATGTAACTACTTAACTCTTCTCACTACATAAGGAGCTCAGTAAAACTGTCACTGAATTGCCTGTGGTTATGTTACATTAATCCACATGTTACTCATGAAGATCCCTAGTGCAGAAGCAATAGCTTTTCCTGGTAATTTATACCATTGGTAATTTCCCACATAAAATATGTGCACTGTTTTTAATATGACTCCATATGGCATTAAGTAAGAGCCACTACTTTTTCTTTTGCCAAGTTTTTTCTCTTCCTTACATGCCTTGCTCCCTTGTGAGACACAAGAGGAATGGGGAGTGCCTACATCTCTGCTGAGGGTGACTCTTAAGTCCTAAAAGATTCTTATCCTTAACCGTTGATGACTGGTGCTACTACTTTAGTCTACTGCTTGCTCTTGTTTTGAACCACTGCAAGGAAAATCGCAATCAGAACACGTAATTTTTCCTTTTCACAAACATCAATCACCTTCTGAACATAATGCATTCCAATGACAAAAGAGAAAACCGAGCACATTCCATCTGCTGACCTTCATTGGAGGTGGCTGCTGTCTGAAAGTTGCTGTCTGTCTGGTGTCTTGCTTCCTGGCCACCTGCAGCTGTTGGGCAGCTGCTGCAGCTGCAGCCAGAGACTCTGGGATGGGAGGCTCCTGTGGTTCTGTCTGCCATTCTGCTTTCTGCTTTTCAAAGTAGCTAGACAAAAGAATGACAAACAAAAAAAATGTAACCACCTTCTGCAGTATTTCATTAGTCTGTAAAGGATATTTGGTGTTAAAATACAGTGGATCACATTTCCCTATCGTGTTCCTCCACTAGAGTCAAACTGCCAAATTGCCTACACATTGACTGGTTCATAAATAGAATATGTGGTGTTTCCTTCTGCATTTCTACACTTCAGCCAGATTCCAGACTAGATGTAAATCCAGTAAGATGAAAAACAGACAGACATGTACAGAAGAAAAATAGGCAACAGCTTCAGATGCACCTCTGTCAAACAGTTTTTCTATTTTTTCTGTTAAAATTAATAACTTTTGCACACAACAGATTAATAAACAGATCAATACATTATTTGTAGTGTCAAGGTGTTTGGAATGTAAAACAACATTTCTATAGAAATACAAGGGAAATCTTGAAAACTGTATGTGTGTGTAAATATATATATAAAATATATATTAATTGTATATAATAATAGTACTATAGTAATTGTACTTATACTGTATAGTATTGTAAAAGTATATATATTAATTGTGCTGGGCAATAAGAGCAGTACATGCTTATTAAAACATCCCTTGCATTTAAAACTATTAAGCAAAGGTCTATTAAGCAAAGGACACTGTTCTTTGAATAGTAGCTAATTCTGCCACTCTGCCCTGCCTAGGTTATATGTAAAAATGAGACTGTGATTTATTATCCAAATCCATTTCACATCTCAGGGAAACTTGTTGACAGTCACTGGTATTTGGCTAAAAGCCACTGCCATGTGCAGGCAGCAAAAAGTAAAACTGACTAGGAGCAGCACAACCCAACTGAAGAACACCTGGTTTGCATCCCTCTCATGTATTGCCTCCTGCTATCGCTCGCTAAAGAAGTAATTTTCAAGGAAAAATAAAAATATAGAAAAAGCAACATAGAGTATAAAACCTAGAAGGCTAACAACCACCCTTAAATGTTTGCATGTGGTATGTAGAGTTTGTAGCCTGGAATAACCTAAATTTAACTTGAAACAAATTCAGACTGAATGTTATCAAACACATGTCCTCCACATCCCTTTCTTGTTAACTTGTGTTTTTCATGCTTACCTCTAGGGTTGTTTTTTTTCCACCTACCAACAAAATTAAGATGAGAAAATAACCAGTAGAATTGAAAGAAAGCACAGGGCCAGACAATGTTTGCTTTGGAGACTTACTCGAGGGACAGCTTCTCTTCCTCCTCACACAGGTCTGGCAGCCTCTGCAGACCCAGGGTCATCCTCAAGGCATCCACGTGCTCCTTGAGGGGCTTGTACTCCTCGTGCAGCCGGCGAGTCGACTCCAGGAGCTTGTTCAGATCGTTCTCAGACTGCTTGATGGTGTTCTCCATCTGAAACAGCAGGTTGGGCATGCATTTAAAGAGCTGTTCCTCTCTGACTGAGCAGCAGATTGGACCAGAAACAGGAGATTTTTCTCACTCAAGTTGGAGGAGATTTGAGACAATGAAATAGTAAAGCAAAGACTTAAGGTATTGGGAGGATGAAAAATGGGCAAAGGAGAAGCAACAGAAAGTGACATATGAGATGCATTTTCATTTTTAAAAAGTGCACTCAACCTATAGGACCCTCTGAACAACAAAAAAAGCAGAGAGACAGGCTACAAATAAAGCTGGCAAGTGAGGAGCTATGGAAGACTCTCAAGAGACATTAAAAAGAACTTAAAGTAGGATAAACTAATTTTCTGTGTTTCTAAGATACCTGAACACTGACTGGCAGAAGTTAACAAACAATCTAAGGAAAGGTTTCTGCTTCTCTTAAGCAGCAAGTGGGAAAAGCAGCAGAGAAAAAGACAATCTGACTGCACAAAGAGAGGAGGATGGAACAGAGGCTGAGGTTGTGCAGCTGGGCAGGGGAACAGACATTTGAAGCCATAAATAAATGCAGTCTGCACAGCCAGTACATAGCTTGTACTTTTTCACTTGTTGGAGCCTTTTTCTTCCAGTGCAACACAGATACCTTCAGAGCTAAAACGTCCATGTAAATGCTCTAATATGACATTAAAAATGTATTTAAAAATATATTCCAAATTCAGCCCCTCTAATTGGCTAATCTTCCCTGTTTACAAATTGCTTTTTTCTCTTTTTTGTATTAATTCCCTTCAAGCTGGTGCTTTTTGATGTTTGGTGATTCCACTGTGGGATGAAGGTCAGCTCTTACTAAGAATTTAACAAACACTCTGTATTTTCTCAAAATCTCCTAGTCCCACCTAGCTGCCAGAGTTTCTGTGTGCTAAATGAGAACAGACTAACAGGAAGAACTGTTTTCTATGGGACAGCTGGTGTGGTATCACTGTGGCTCTGGTAAAGTCACAGCCACAACAGGCTTAGTTATCTTATCTATCCTCTCAGTGCAACAGCTTATCATGCCAGCATTATAAAATATCCTGCCCTACAAAGAGAAATAACAATTATCCTGAGGTGTATTTGCTTTGCACTCTCTGCAGGATCCCAGGATGGTGTTGTAAAGTGCACGTATTGAACCGGTGATGCTTCCCTCGTGCACAGTTCCACAAGCTGGGGGATGATTCACGTGCAGCTGTGTCTGAGTCAGTGTCTGAGCCGGGCCGGCACTCACCACGTTAATGTCAGCGTGGATCAGCCTCAGCTCCTCCACGTGAGCCATCTTCTCCTGCAGCAGCAGGTCCATTTCTTGTTTGTATTCTTTCAGGTGCCTCTCCTCAGACTCCAGGGCTTCAAATTCTGCTTTCAGTCTTGCCTTTATTTTTTCCATCTGCAAAGTCTTATTCCTGAATCCCGGTGACGATTAAAACACAGAGAGACAACAGTAAGTCACTGACACATATTTGTGTGGGGTGTCAGTTTATATGGGATTAGGTAGAGGAAAGAGGGCAATAGCAGCAATAGACAAGAATGAGACGAAATGAGTCTGAGAGAGGGTGAATACAAGGAGAATACTGAATTCTAATGCCAGCTCTTTTGCTGAGCTTTTCAGTGGTAAGAGAATCCTTGCATAGAAATATGAAATTAATAGAATGTTGTGAGGTTTTGACCAGAAGAGCATGGCAGAAAGCATGGTCAGTCACTTGGACAATTAATTATGGCTACATATTCCAAGCCTCTGTCTGTAGAATACATGAAATGCAGATTAAAATAAAGTCTGCTAAATCTATCAAAGGTGAATCTGTAAATATAAGGAAATCTCATGTTTGTTTTGAAGGAAATTCTTCACAGAATGCAAGCTTCAATGAATAAATAGGTTTATTTGATCAGATTTTGTTAAAGGTGACTCAAAATGGACATCAATGTTGCAAGTAGGACTGGCTTTTCGACACTGATTTTTTTTTATTTAAAATACACTCAAGCAACTTGTTTGATACTTCACTGTACACTAAAGCTAAGCATCACCTTTTCTCTACCTTATACCACAAAATAATAGCAAAAATCCGTCAAGTGCAGTTAATACTTCACCTTTGAATGTGTGATTAGAAAACTGAATGCACTGTAAATTTCCAAATACAGGATACCACTCACTGAAAAATTACTATAAGTGTTACAGTAATTGGACCACACACTGTAGTAGGCCATACTTAGATCTGTTTTCTAAAACAGAGCCTGTGTACCTGTTGAGCACAAAATCATTGTTCTTACACTGTCACATCTCAAATAGTTTGGGGATACTAGACAGGCAAATATCTTGGCTTGATCTTTGTTCACCTCTGTGGTATTGTGTGAAGAAAGCTGAGGCCCATACTCTGCTGCCAAATTCACTTGTTCCATGAATAAAGTGTTCCTTAGAGATGCTGTAACCAGCCACAAGTGCCTGTGATCACCTGGGAGCTGGGAATCCTCTCTGCCAGCCCTCTCTCCTCTCTCTGCCAGCCCTCTCTGGCTGTCATGTCCCAAACACTTCTCATGGCTCTGGGTTTCACAGTCAGCATGCCTTCCACTCTGAGCTGCATTCAAAACCTCTGCTCTCTCTAAGGTGTTTGGCTCCAACTAAACAGAGAGCTCAGGCCTAATGCTGAAAATCGGTGCCCCAAACCAAGGAGTGGAAACACCCTGCCGAAAGTTATGGAAAAGGTTCCTGATGCAGGAACGAGCGGTACCCTGCCTGGCTTTTAATGAGCCCCCTCTCCCACAGCATCCTGCAGCTCACCCTACAAAGGATAGCAAATTCCCGGTGCTCTGCACGGCATGAACCGCAGCCCCCGGGCCTTGTGGCAGGAGGGCATGGATGAAAAAGCCCCGGTGTGTCCCCATCCCCGGTGTGTCCCCATCCCCGCTGTGTCCCCATCCCCGGTGTGCCCGCTGTGTCCCCATCCCCGGTGTGTCCCCATCCCCGCTGTGTCCCCATCCCCGGTGTGCCCGCTGTGTCCCCATCCCCGGTGTGTCCCCCTCCCCGCTGTGTCCCCATCCCCGGTGTGTCCCCATCCCCGCTGTGTCCCCATCCCCGAGCAGGCAGGGACATCTCGGCGGGGCTCCCCGGTCGCTCCCCGCCTTTGCCCGAAGGAAGGGTGGGCAGGGACAGAGAGAGGATAGCGCAGAAGCCGCTGAGGCTCAGCCGCTCCCCTCTCATCCCGCACGGATCCGCCGCTCCCCGGCGGGCCTTGCCCTACCGCCGCCCTCTGCGGCGTACGGATGGACGGACGGACGGACAGACGGGTGGATGGATGGACAGATGGCTGTCCTGCACCCCGGTGCCGGCAGCGCTGCCCAGCCCGGTCCTGCCCGAGGGCACGTCCACCTTTGGATATTTGGGTGTCAGACGCTGCTGTCCTTGCCATACCCGATTCCTTCTCAGCCCGGGAGCGAGTGGGGCAAAATAACACATTCAGAGCCTCATGAATATGAAATACTAACTCAAAGGACTTAAAAACAAACAAACAAGCAGCGAAGCCCCTGCACAGCCCGACACCACTCCCCCGCCGCCGCTCGGTCCTTCCCCCCGCGCACTCCGCCTTCTCCCGTGCCATCACTCGGCGCTGCGCTCTGCAAATGCTCGACCATTGCCGCCCTGCACTTCGCATTCCAGCCGCGATTCCCAGCAGCAGATGCTCCCTCCCTGCTTAGAAAAATGTGTTTTGAGCTCCCGTCGTGAAGCCAGCGGTAGTTTTCTTTCCCTCAGCAGCACAATAGCTACTTTCGGATGGATGCAACTCCTCGGCTCCCCCGAGGAAAAAGCTGCTTCGCGTCAGCGATGGGGCACAAAGCAAACATACCTGATCTCCTTGATGCTCTCGAGTTTGCACATTATTTCTTGTTCATCTGCCATGCTTTTTACTCCCGGTTTACACCTCCTGTGAAAGGCACAAAATGCCCGGGGGGGAAAAAAAACCGAAACCAAACCAAAACAAAAAAACCATACAATAGACACAATGTAGTCACCCCCTGCTCGCATATGGGCTCTGAGCCTGTGCGGCAGAACTCTAGTGGGAGCTGTGGGACTTCGAGTCCGGGCTCCTATTGCTGCCCAGGCAGAGAGGCTGGAAAACGACTACAACACCCACAAGGCAGAGCAAAGCTCGCCTGCCCTTCTTCCTGCAAGTACATTTTAAATCAATTTGTCACGCCTCATTATGCCAGAGGTTGTTAGGAGTGCAAAAAGAGCAGGAGGCTTCCTTCTGAGATCTGTGCATATTCGTTAGAATATGCACTTGATGGGTTTGTGATTTTGATTAAAGGCTTTGACAAAAAGGGATGCTCTAGGCATTACTACTACAATGCTGTTTTCTCCTGGATGCTCTGAGCTTTCTACTGAATGTTCTAATTGCTCACCAAATCCAATCTTTGCAAGTTTCTGGGACTGATAATGAATAAGCTGCGTTTGTGAATAGAAGAGGTTGTCACTACAGGACACGAAATAACATGACACGCAGGCACTGCTGTTCTCAAGGTAAAAAGGGGGAAGTTTATTTTCTGACTCCAACATTTATAGAATTCCAAAAGTGACAGTGGATTGGAGGGTGACAGTGCCACCTCTCCGATGACACTGGACAAACCAAGAGTCCATCAAATTTCTCCTCCTCCATAAAAGAACGCAAAACAATAAGTTATTTACAGAAAGTGTGTGAGAAAGTTCATTACAAGAATTTAAACATCAGAAGGCTTAGAAAATCTTAAAAAATCATGGTGACATGTGAATAGATGTTTTATTTACTTTCTCCATTATTTAAGGACTTTTCCCTATATTGTTGTGTTCTTCAAATTAAAAAAAGATAGATGAAGGAAAACAGTGATAGCACCAGCATCCTCTTCATCACCCTACAGCTTTTGCAAAGAAATTAGAACATAAAAGGTCTTATCCTCATGTACTCTGAGTCAATTGCAAACTCTTGCTGCCTTAAAAATTGAAGGTTGTAGGACTGAACCCCAAGTGAGCTGTGTGCTCAGAGGGGACAGGCTTCTTCAATGCATGATTTAAATAGATGAACTAATTGGTTTGAGGGGGTAGAAGACAAGTTAGCTACAGTCAGCCAGTGAGTCTTGTTGCCAAGACAGTGAGGGAGGGAGAGCAGGCAGGGTGAGGACAAGAGGGAGAGAAGGAAAATGCCCTCAAACAGGAGTGATGAGAATCCCAGCCTATTTTTGCACTGCTTATCCTATTTTTTGATTCTTGTTTTTACAAGTTAATCTAAAAGGTTGAAGGCTGAAAATGAAAATGCAAGTTCAACTTGTTCCTTTACTCTGCTTTGAATGACACTAAGAAAACCACTTCACAAACTGTTGTAAATCAGTTGGAAGTTCTTGGGAAGTAAACCCACCCACAAGCCTTAGCAGTTATTTTTCCTCTCCATGTTTTAAAAAAGGAGAGAAAATATTACATCTTCACATTTCAAAGCACTGCAAAATAGTCAAAAAGTTTGACACTTGCAGTCCCAGCACATACAAATTAGTAGCATTCAACTTGTGCTTCATGCCTTTGGTCAAGTGTTTTAATGTCTGTGTTTCAATTTTTCTCCTAGACAAAGGGGGTCTGACAGTTCTTTATACGATCTGAAATCACCACACTGGTATGTATTATTTATTCTGGTGCTATTTATGAACTTTGATACATTTTGGATGCAAACAATGATCAGTTTTTTCCGGCATATGAACTGGATTTTTTTCAAAGAAAGCTAAGGTACTTATCTGAAAGAATACTTCAGCTGATCCTGAAAAATTCAACCTTCTTGTTGTTGTTTGATCCTTCTTAAACCAAGAGCCAACAGGCAAACAGATTTCAAAATAAGTTGCAGTATTATGCAGAATGAAACCAAGCCTAAAATACTCCCTTACCTCATTGAGCACAGACTGAATTTTTATGGAAAAATCCCCAACTGCTTCCATTTAGCAGTCTAACATCAGTCCATACACTTTAGCATTATGACAACAAATCTAGTTCAGAACAATTCCAATGGGAAGAATTTTTTTTCTCCCTAGATAATTATCCCAGCTACAGCAATTAATTCTAAAAGTCTGGATGTAGTGCTGCAATGTAGGACCCTTATAACCGAACTATTAAATATTAATATTCTAACTGCATTTTTTAAAAAGTGCAACATGTTTTATGAAATAAATAGCATTTAAAGAAATATTAGAGATTAAAGAGTAGTGGAGAAGAGCCCCCAGTAAAACACACAACAGAACTAAACTTGGGTTACTATACTGCTGGATTAGGTACAAGTCACCACCATAAGCAGAACGTGCAGCAATATTGTAAAACCTAAATATCAGAAAATGGATGAGTCAAAGTGGTGCATTCCAAGTAATGAAATTTGCTTTAAACTACTGAGTTTCTGAACTGGAAATAGATTGTTTCCGTATCCCATTGGGGTTTTGAGCTTTCAAAACATACTCTTCACATTTGATAGATTTTTTTCCTATGAGTAGGTCACCCCAATTCCACTGGCCATTTCATATGTTAAGGGAAAGCTGGTATTGGTTTCAGAATGCTTTGGGAATCTGAAGGTATAGCAACAATGAAACTGATAGAAATCAGTTTGATGCTAGCCCTGAGATTTTTAAAGTATCTAGTCCTTAAATATCAATGTTTTACGCAAAGCCTAAAGTATTTGCAAATATTATTAATCCTGTGCCGCAGCATCCTGCCTAGGTAAAGGTTTAAGTGCTCACACATGTTAATCTTGGCCCATCCCAAAGCTGTGCCTAAATATACCTGCGTTTGGTCATGTCCTTTATTTCATCCTCCAACCCCGTGACCTGCAGAACTGGGAGAACACGATATTGCAATAAAATAGCATCCATCTGCCCGCCCCGAGCCTCCTCCTGCTGTTCCAGCAGGGATGGGATGGCCGGAGGGGACAGCGCCAGGGGACACATCTCCCTTTTCCCGTTCCCCTCCGGAGCCCAACCGTGGCTCGGCCCCGCCATTCGGTATTCAGCCGGGGCTGCCCGTTCCCGTTCCCGTTCCCCGTTCCCGTTCCCGTTCCCGTTCCCCGTGCCCGTCCCCGTCCCCGTTCCCGATTCCCGTTCCCGCCTGCAGCGCCCCCTGCCGTCAGGAGGAGGAGGAGGAGGGGAGGCCGGCGCGCGCCGCCGCGCGCGAGGCTGCGCGTGCGCGGGCGTCGGGAGCGCGCGGAGCGCCGCGCGGAGCCGCGCGCCTGCGGCAGCGGGGGCGCGCGCGTTGCCGGGCGACGGCGGCCGGGCGGCGGCGGCGCGGGCCCGGTGCGGCGCGGGCGGCGATGAGGCGGCGGCAGCGGCCCCCGCGCTCCCGTCGGCGCTGAACTCCGCGCCCGCACTTCCCCCATCCCTCCCCATCTCGTCCCGTCCTGGCTCTGCTCCTCCACGCCCCCTCATCTCCCCTCGCTCCGGCCAGCCCTTCCCCCTCCATGCGGCGGGAGCGGCCGGAGTGGGGCCCGTGCCGCGGCCGCGCCGAGCCCCGCCGTCCTTCACCTCTTCGCCGCCAGACCCCGCAGGGAGCCGCGGACGGTGTCCATAGCGACAGCAGCGGGTGAGGCCCCGGCCGGGCGCGGGGGTGCCGCGGGGGCTCGGAGCGGGGGAGCGGCGGCGCCCGGCGGAGCGCTCCCCTCCCCCGGGGTCCGCGCGGCGGGGGGAGCGGGGCTGCGGGGCGCCCCCTGCCGCTCGTCGGGCGCGGCCCGGGCCCGGCGGCAGCCTTGGCGCGGCCTTGGGCCGCCGTCCGACCGCGCTCCGCTAGCGGGGGGCGCAGCGCGGGCAGCGCCGCTGCTCGGGGGGGCCCCTGCCGCTGCCCGGGGCCGCTCCCGCCGCTGCCCGGGGCGCCCCTGCCGCCCTTCGCGCACCGGAGCGGCGGCCGCCGGCGTGGCGCGTCCCTCCGCGCTGCGGGGCCGCTGCCCTTGGTCGCTGCCGCCCGGCCCGCAGCAGCCGCACGCTGGGCTCGGGACGCGAGGCCTTGGCTGGGACCCATGGCAGCATCCTCGCCCAGGCTGCGGCACCGCGCTCGGAACAGGGCAGGTGGAGCGGCCTGGGCACCGGGGGACGGAGCCGGGGAATTCCCCGGCATTTAGTCATTGAAAACACCAAGGAGAGATTGCACAGGCTGCGTTAGCACGCTGTTTGGGAAGGTGTTCCCTGTCTGAACAAAAGAACAATGCAGGAAACTTGCATTAAGGAAGAAAGGTGGTGAAATAAGGAAATTACTTTTGTAGAGGATACCTGATGATTGCCACTTGCATCCTTCCATTTTGCTTTATAATGCACCTGTGAATAAGGAACTGCTCACTCATGCAGTATGCTTGAGGTTTGAGATACTTTTTTAATCAGTTCATTTGAAAATGTTATTTTTTTTCACAGCTGTTTGTTTTTCTAATTGTTATTAAATAATTTGGAAATTATATTTCACAGGAGCCGTTTACTTCACAAGCTAGCAAAACAGTAAAATTGCAGCAAAAGCTAGATTGTGTCTTCTGATAGGCGTGAATCTAAATTATTTGGGTTTATTGAAATACGTCTGATATTGTTTTACTTTTTTTGTTTTAGTCTTGCAGTGTGTTGCAGTGATTAGCATGTGTTGCCATAAATGGGGAGTAAGAATAGGAGGCATATTAAAATGCTGGTCATTTATGAACTTCCATTATGCAGATCATTAGTTCTGAGTGCTTGGGAATATGCAGCATTCCAGGTCCATCTGATTTTCTATTCCTTCTATGTTTGTTTATTGAAATAGAAGAGCCTGTCAAGTAGTCTTTTTTGTATAGGAAGGATCCTTTGTTGATAAGATGTATCTTCTGCTTGCCAAATGTTGTAACTGAACTATGGTATGTATGACTGGAAGGTATATTTCACAAATTTGGCTAGTGCTACTGATGAAATTATTTTTGCCTCTTAATGGAAAAATGAGTTAGTGGAAATTTCAAGGTCATCTTCAAATATAGAGTAATTTAGCTGCCTTTGGAATATGTAATTTCTTCTCCAATGTCACATGTTTTCTGTATATCAGTCCTGTCAGTGTTGACATTTTCTGGATCTGTTTGCCTTCTAAAATAATCTAATGTTTAGCAAGTTTTAATAGAAGCAATCCATAAAGCTTCCTAAGTCAATTTCATTTGAATGATTGCAATAAAAAGTATTTTAAAAAAGAAAATTTAACTGCTAAATCCAAACCTAACCCAAACTCACTATTTGGAAAGAATGACAAGAAAAGGGTTTAAGATGGATGAAGGGATAGGTAAGTTCTGATTTTCTGTTCTTTGATCTTTCTGGAAACCTTTTCCAATGCAAATTATTCCATTGTAGACATCTGCTGGTTTTGACTTTCCTTGCCACTGTACAGTTTGCAACTGAAATGTTATTTTCTTGAACACTTATAATTCTACTATAAATGTGTGAATTAGTAGAAGTAAAACAAATTGCTTCTATCACTTGAACTTTTATTCTGTTTGAATCAAGAGCAGGAGCACTGGGGCTTTTTGGTAATAAGGAAGGCAACATCTCAGTTCAGGTATGAAAGTAGGGCTCAGAGAGATGAAGAAAATCAATTTATGAATTTTGAAGAAATTCCCAGGTGTTGCCACATTTGAAATTAATTTGATATATTGATGTGTCCAACTTATAATGTGAAAAAAAAAAAAATTAAAAATGGCTGTAATGCTACACATACCTGAGAATGCTGTCCTTGTTTGCATCAAGGAATCTGCTAGGCATAAAGGGCTTTGAAGAGCCATGTTTTCATGGCTGGACAACTATATACTTTTTAATATAGCAACTTTTTGTGTGTGTAATTTTATTGTAAAAGGCTGATTTTTATACATTGTAAATGAAAAGCTTGTTTGAGCCGTAATAGTGGTATTTTTAAAAGGCTTTGCCATCTGTTAATGTGGGGTGGTTTTAGTTTCCTGTGAACTGTCCCTTTTTGTTGATAAGCTATATTTTATATGATGTGTACATGGTATCACAGATATTTCACCTGGAAATAAGAATACCATGACCACCTTTACAGATCCAGGCTGTCTGGTGCCACAACATGTAGAATTGCATTAGATATATTTCAGAGTTAGGAAACACATTTGCAAGTGCAGAGCTGAGCAGTGTAATATCTCCTGAGATGTAGTTTCATTCTTCTGAGGTGACCAATTTATTCATGGCTATAATAAGAAAAAAATCTTCATTAGCTGGCAATTTTGACTCAAATATATATGTTCTATATTTAAATAAGTACTTCAGCTAAGTATCTTTGACTTGTAAAGGTACCTATTGTAATTTTCTTTCATGGGTTATTTTTGACATGGCTTGCTAGAAAGCAGATTGATTCACCATGTCAAAATAAAACCTAGGCTTTACATCATTTGTTGTAGGCCTCTTCTGGAATTTCATCAGAAAATCATTGTACAGTAGAACTAAAGCATTTTACAAATCCCAGCCTTGGCCAAGGTGTTTGTTTGGTACACAGCCAGAATTTAAGAGCCCCTTTCTGCATTTGTTCCATCTGGAGAGAGACCCTCATCAAGATTAATATCTGCTCTCATTAGCTGACACGACTTCCAGTTTTAATTGAATGCTGTAACAGAGCAGAGTATGAACATTAGGTTAAAGCCAAAGGTTTAGACTCCTATCTTTAGTGAAGATATCCACAAGAAATATGCACTCCTTTATTGAGCCCACAGACACATCAGCCAAATCACATAAAGTCAAAACTAAGTCGGACAATTTCAACCTAAAACCACATGCAATTGCCCCCCTGAGGCAATGCTTTTTCTTTTTTTGTAAGATCAAATACTAGTTTCCATCTCTTTGCCAAGTCTCTACCTTTTCTGATTCCTAAGTTTAAATACATTGATTTAAAATACAAACAAAAACTCCACCCCTAAAACAAAATAATCCATCACACCAGAAAACCTTCCTCCCTCAAGTCTTGTCCATGGGTAGATCTCCCTTTAGAAAGGGAGTGATGAATTTGCTGGAGCATAGGGATTTGCCATTTTAATTTTCAAAACAGAACGGTTGGCTTTTGGCTTGTCTCCTTGATGATGGCTTTCCAGCTTCTTCACCTTGGAAATGAGCAGTGTTGCTATCATATGAATAAAGGAATCTTAGTGAAAAAGAGTTTGTTTGTGTTGGACCTCCTTCAGGAGATCACTTAGTCCAACACCATCCTTATTGCAGACTTAATTAGATGTGTACTGACTTTGTTTTTGCAAAAGCAAGGGAACTGGAGTGAAAATATAAAGCCACAAGATGCCTTCAAGCTCCTCTTGCTGCTTTCCATAAAGGTGCTGTTTGATACTTACTGGGTGAGGCGTCTTTCTCTGCTTCATCACACCACAACAGCTTCAGACTTTTTTTTTTTTTTTGGTAGTTTATAAAGTGATTTTTTCAGTTTATCAGAAAGCTTCTATCCTAACAGGTGAGTCCGTCCTGCCTCCTGGATGGCACAGCATGTGAGGGTCCATCCAGTATATTGAGTTCTTTAGAAACAGCACCCTTTGTTTTTCAGGTTTCTCAGAGGCTGCTT
Source organism: Melospiza georgiana (assembly GCF_028018845.1). Classification (NCBI taxonomy): domain Eukaryota; kingdom Metazoa; phylum Chordata; class Aves; order Passeriformes; family Passerellidae; genus Melospiza; species Melospiza georgiana. Next base: position 6,567,741 of record NC_080441.1, on the reverse strand, counting down.
TTGGATGAGAATTTTGGTTAAAGGAGCATTTGGTTTAGTGTGCCAGAGTAGTATTCTAAATATTCAATTACAAATTGAATTGGTATAAGTTAAGATGCATCACATCCTTGATGTGTCTTTGACTTAGCTGCAATCACAACTTTTTTTTTCCCTTCACAGAGCAATAATGAGTCATTTATATCTGCAGAGTAGGTAGTACCAAATGGCCTCCTATCAGAATGTGGAATAGGAGAACTAGTGTATTCCTTTGGTCACAGATCCAAATAAATCATCTCAGTTTAAAGGAACTGCCCACAAATAAGCTTTAGGAGTTACATGTCTGCTCTCATTTTATGTCATGTTGTCTGCTGAAGTGTAAACATTGCCTTAGTAGGGACAGCAGATCTTTTGAGTGGCAATAATGCTAGCTGTAGCTCCTTAAGATTATTGGAAAGAGAAAATTGGTGGGGAAAAGGTACTATATATAATTGTTAGAACACCTATTTTTAAGTCTGTGTTTACTGTATAATTATTTGCTTTTTTTTTTTTCTGCCTTAGGAAATAATGATTAAATACCTAATACAAAAGAAATACTCCATTTTCTTCCCTTCAGAAAGCCTGTACTTTATACTTGTTTTGTGCTCAGCACTACCTGTTCTTTCTAGGTTGGGTTAACTCCAAACAGGAATCATGTAATTTAAGAAAGAACTAAAATGCTGTTTCCTCTGTTTAGAATTCCAGCTATGTCTATCCTGTCCTTTTGAATTCATACTTATGAGTATGACAAAATCAATGAAGTTTGAGGCAAGGTGCTTAAATGTTATACTACTTTTGCATTTCTCTTCAGTTCTCTCTTGATTTATAATTCACAGAATTATAGAATATCCTGAGTTGGAAGGAAGCTGTGAGGACATCAAAGTCCAGCTCCTGGCCCTTCACCCAGGAACCCCACCATGAGCTCTGAGGCTTGGCACCATGCCCACTGCACTGGGAGCCTGTTCCTGTGCCCAACCACCCTCAGGGGAAGAACTTCCTCCTAACATCCAACCTGAACTTCCCCTGTTGACTCCTTCACAAGCAATTTCAGCTTCTCTATGTGATATGCTAGACCCAGCTTGCTTTTATGTATATTCCAATACATAAATCAGTGATCACTGAAAGTATTTCCTGAAGTAAATTGGAAGTGCCTCAAACATTGAGATATTGCTGTCGTTTTTTAGAATAACTTTTCAGTTTAACAAAACTTCACAATATGCTAAGAGTGCAGTAAAAATGGATACTTTCCCACCAAGTTCTCTATTCTATGGTGTTGTTTCTGTCTTGTGGTTTGAGTTAAATTGTGTAGTCATGAAAACAAAATGACTTCTTGGCAAGTTTAGATTTAGTAAAAGCTGTAGATTTGGGCCAAAGGATTAATCACATATTTGCACAGCAAAGAAAACATTGCTTTATTTAATGTTCCATATCTACTGTGACCCTAGTATTTCATATATTTTATTTTGGGTTTTCAGAAATAGCCATGATTTCTCCAACTTAGAGCTAATCAAAATACTTGTTCTCATTTCCCTGGTGTCTGTTGGTAGGTTTATGTTTTTCTGTTCCTGGCATTTTCCAAAAGTTCTCTAGGTTAATTTCTGAACCCTTTATAAAAGGTGCCACAAATGTTTAGTCATATTGTTGTCAGTCTTGCAGGACAAACACCTAGTGTTTGTGATGTACAAATCTACAGTTTGAGCAGAGCTAGAAAAGTAAAATGAAGTTTTGAGCACCTTCTATGAGGTTTTTTTCTGATGCAGCCAAGTGCTCTGCTTTTCTATTTAGTTTCTTGCATGTTATTGCGAAGTTGAGCAATAACATAGTAACTCAGTACAATTTCTGCTAATCTGAATGAGGAAGTTTTCATCAAGGTCAGCCAAAAAATAAATTAAATCTAAATTTGAAACGTATAGCAACTCAGTTGCAGATATGGGATGTTCTTCTTAAGGTTTTTGGGTTGGATTTTTTTAAAGTCGTGATCACTAGAAATGCAGTATTTAATCTAATTTTCCTGAAATAAAAAGACCATTAAAAGGCAGAGTTGTGCTTATTACTTTTCACAGTTGGGGAAGGAAGGACAGGCTCTTGAATCTAATTCAGCTTGTCTTGTCATTGCTGAAGGATACTGTCACTCCCTGATTCCTGTTCAGTAATCCAGCCAGACACCAGTAACTTGCATTCAGCAGTGTTGAAAAGGAAAGTGTGAAACTTAGGTCCTTAGGGTGGCACTTGCACAATTACTTTTTTACATGACAATGCTTATATGTTTTTGTCTGTCATGATGGTTCTTTCTTGCCTATATGTTGCAAGATGTTGTTCCCTTTTGCACAGCTGTAATTAATTTTATGAGGTGCACTGTAAACTTGATCTGTGTTTAAGAAACAAACTAATTCCTCCCTCAAAAAATTCCCACCCAATCCATTTTCCAGCTGTCATGATGAGTCCATCAGCTTCTTCATACTCCAGGGAGAGTCAGGAACAAGCAGGTTCTAGTTAATAATGTGTTTTGGTGAAGTCCATGGCATGATTTCATGGATCTAGTTTTTCATACCCACTCAATTATATTCTCATGATGTTTAAAAATGTTTGCTCTGCTAACTCAGGGGCTTACTTTATTCATTTTATTTATTTACTTTCATTTGCAGTACCCTGCATTTCCATTGTTCTCAAACCACATTCATAACTTTGTTAAACTGAGCCAGCCATGATAAAAGGATTTCAGGAACAGTGTGCTAGAGCTTGGTGAGGAAGGATAACTACCAAACTTTTAAGTTTTTGCAGCATTTGGGAAGCAAGAGCTCTATTTCACTTTTCTGAACTGATCCATGAAATTTATTGAGTGATACACTGACAGAAT